>NC_092509.1:106208516-106834766 GCF_047511675.1 Marmota flaviventris | reverse complement strand
GCTGATCCCATCCAGGTTTGTCTTAGAGGCACATCTGGCAGAGACAGACGTCCAGTTACTGTTTGTTGAATAAATGGTGACTCCTCCATGTATCCTTGGTGCAGGTTCTCAGCCAGCTGACACCACTCCACAGTCACAAATCTGCTTGAGTGTCCAGGAGCAGCTACAGCTCTGTGTTCAAACTCAGCTGCACATCTCCCCCATCCCCGGCTGTCCTCTGGTCCCCTCCTGGGTACCCTTCTCCTATCCTGCTGTCTGTCTGCCTCCCCTCCTCCCCCCGCTCACCTGAGCCCCAGACTGTCGTGGTTCATCCTGGGATCCTTTCCTTCACCCTGCCTCCCCACCAAACATGCCTCTACTTCTCAGCCCACCCTTCCTTTCCCCTGGGCTGCGACAACTGTCAATCATTTTAAGTTCAGATTACTGCAGGACCCCTCCAAATGGTCTCCCTAAAGCTAATTGTGTGCCCTTCGAATCTGCCCTTCCACCTCTGTTGTGGGCAGCCTTAATTGGGCTGCTCCTCTGAGCCCCACATTCGTCCCCATTCCTCCAGGATAGACTGGGACCCTCAGCTTGGCTCACCTCCTCCCTGTGTCTGCCGGCCTCCCTCGCACACACTGCCCCTTGCCCCTTCTCTGCACGGCAGGCTACTTCATGTCCCCTTGGTTTTGTGTACGGTAGCGCACTCTCTCTCCTAGTTTTCCTCCCGCCTCAGGTGTAGACTCAAGTGTTCTTGGCCTTGGAAGTCAGAGTGCACAAAGGTGAGTGTGAGCACAGCCCATGGGCATGTCCTCCACTGTACAATAGCAGAAAGTGAAAGGGCCACGATTCTCATTATTTGCTCACTTACATTGCTTTCTGCTATTTATAGCTGGGAATATATTAATTTTTCTTATATTTATTCTTCTGTGGCTTTCCCACTAGAATATGAACCTCCAGTGATCCCTAGGAAAGTGTCTGGGACATAGTAGGAATTCTGTAGATATTTATTGAATGTATTTATTGGTGGTACTCATCGTGTTCCATACAAATTTTTAAGTGGCAAAAAAACGAAACAAACTGGCATGGTGGCATACGCCTGTAATCCCAGTGGCTCGGGAGGCAGAGGCAAGAGATGGTAAGTTCAAAGCCAGCCTCAGCAATTTAGCAAGGTGCTAAGCAACTCAGTGAGACCCTGTCTCTAAATAAAATACAGAAATAGGGCTGAGGATGTGGCTCAGTGGTGAGTGCCCCTGAGTTCAATCCCTGGTAGTTTCTAAGTGGAGAAGTTTTTGAGTTTGTAATCGTTTAAGCTGCCTAAGGTTGTAAGGTGGGTGGTTTACCTTGTGTAGATGTGACACTGAGTTCTCTGTAGGCTGTGCTGTGGTACCCCAGGAAGCCCAGGGAGCCTGGCAAGCAGCGTTGGCCTGGGGACCACAGCCAGGGCACTGGCTTGGTACCTCACTTAGTCTGGCTTTACCCCTCATTTGTCACTTCCCCTTGACCATAGTCACACACAGGCAGTCCTGACCCCAGCACCTGCCTGATTTCTGTGGTCCTCTCTGACCCCGCTTATCTTCTCTGATCTGCGTCAATTACCAGAAAGTGCACTAACCTCAAAATCTCGGCCCACTCTTAAGTGCCACTTCCTCTCAGTCTCACTGCAGCGGTTCCTGGAGCTCTTGTGACTTCCAATCCTTCCCCACTTTCTTGTTTGCATTAGTCACTCCTGGCTGGTTGCCTCCTGCCTGGTTGCCTCCTGCCTGTCCCTGGTGCGTGTTCTGTGTTCCGATCACTGCCAGGCACTCCTGTCCCCTTGCTATGCTCTCTGGTTGCGGGAGGCCTGTCGCCCTCTGCTCAGGGCTCCGCATAGCCTGTCCTCTGGTTGCCCTGGCTGTGGCAGGGTCTTGCGCTGGAGCTTCCAGTGTTAAGAAGCCCTCCTTTTGTCCCACAGTCCACCGTAGCTACATTTCTAGGCTTCAGACCCCAGCAGAATTCCCCAGGCGGTGTCTGCACTCCAACCTGGCACGCACCTCTCCTCCCTGCTCTCAGTTCAGTCCAGCCCCCAGCTGCCCCCGCCACTCCATTGAAGCTCCTCCTATCAGGGTCACCTGTGGACTTCAAGTTGCCCAACCCTGTCGGTCCTTCTGTGTAGTCGTTTGGTGTGACCTCTCAGCCCCTTCAGCCCACCTGGCCATGATCCCCCAGCCCTGACCTCTACAGGTATGTGCCTCCAGCCTAGTCCCCGCTCCCAGTGGGGGCACCTGCCCCTGTGATTTTCTGTACCACCCATGCTGGTAGCCCCCAGGGTTCGAGCCCCAGACCTCCGCACCCGCACATCCCCTGCTGCTTGACTCATTTGGATGTCTCAAGGTGTCATGGACATTTCAAACCGAGCACTTCCCAAAACTGCAGATGGCTTTCCTTCTCTCCAGTTAAGTCTCTGGCCCTGTGATCACCTTAATTTATCCAGTCGCTCAGGCTGGAAGCCCAGGGGCTCTTCTTCTGTCCGCCTGTGAGACCCCTGCCTCGCCAGTTCTCTTGCCACTTCCTCCCCTCAGTGAGATCACCACTGCACTGCTCAGCGCTGGACCTTGGTAGTAGCTTCTTCTTTAATTTTATCTCTTGAAACAGGTCTGACTGTGTTGCCTAGACTGGCCACAAACTCCTCAGCTCAGGCGATCCTCCTGCCTGGCCCCTGCTTCTGTTCACATCCCCTCCGTTCCTTTTTCAGCATAGCAGCAGGAACTATTTATAGTCAGATCCCATTTTTTTGTTTGTTTGTTTAAAACCCTGCAGTCCTCAAAATCAATGAATAAAATCCTTCAGTTGTATCAGATTATCCTTGTCTTTCATACTATCAGAGCCCAACATAAGCATATGTGTACATTGTTTAAATGCAAGATTATACACAGATTGTTTGTTTCTTAGTACCAGGGATTGAACTCAGGGCCACTATACCACTGAGCCACGTCCTGAGCCCTTTTTATTTTGAAACAGGGTCTTGCTAAGATGCTCAGGGTCTCTCATTAAGTTGCTAAGGCTGGCTTTGAACTTGCAGTCCTCCTGCCTCAGCCCTCCGGAGTCACTGGGATTACAGGCACAACTGCCATTCCTGGCTGTTTCTTCTTTTCAGTCTCTAGCTGTTGTGCTTCTAGTCTTTGGTATATGTTCACTCCAGCAAATGACAGGCAGAGAATTAATGTTTTCACTGCCAGGGTGCATACTAGCATGGGCCCATGTTCAAGAACTTCCCAGTTCTTGGTGGGTTTGCTGTGAGTTCCCTGCTGATGAATGGAACTCCACTTGCACCCCAGACAAGTGCATGAGAAGAGGGCACTGGAAAGTCTCAGTTCCTGGTAGTGATGGAGGCTCCGGCCAGGGGCCAGCACACAAACATGGACCCATTTTGCTGAATTTTCTGTGGCTTCAAAGGCATGCAACTACTGAAGTCACACAGAGCCTCACACTCAAAAGGGTCCTGCAATGAACTTGGAGTTGTCTTAGAATTCTGCATAATTTTCTCTCTCAATTTGTATTTTGTACGTGAAGTCTATGACAGGACCGTGGAGTATGTGCGGGAACTTGGAGTGGCAGCTCAGATAAAGTTGTGACCCCTGACAAGCCCATGCATCCCAGGACAGGTTTTGGCCTGGCACTCTTTACCCCTTGGTTCTCTGGGCCTTCCTACTTGTGAGTGCTGCCCTTCCCCTAGTGAGCAATCAGTCCATGGGGAGGGAAAACAACTTCTGTCCTTGCCCTTTGCCCCTCTGGGTTTAGCACAGGCCCAGCAGGGCCTTGGGAAGGTCAGGGTCAGGGTGTGCCCTGGAGCACACAACAAGTCAGTAGCCAATTCTGCAGGATCCTCTTACCCTCCTCACCAGGGTACCAAGTACTTTTCCCCTTGTGGCTTGGGCTCTGCAAATTATGTGGCAATAGACTGGTTGGGTGATCGGTAGCAAATGCCTTGGGAAATGTTAGGGCTAAAGTCATATTGTCTTGCTCTGTGTTCCAGAGTTTGGGTATGATCCATCCTTTGTACTTTATTCTAGAGCAAGCCCCAAATCACTCTGTAAGAAAAGTGTTGTTCCTGCTATCAAGGGACATCCTGTGGCTCACCTCCCAACTGTCGTGAGGCCATAGATGAGGGAGGTGTGATTAGGCACCTCAGTTTTTACAACTGTTAAAATGTTGTGTCAGGATGTAGGCCTACCTTGGTAAGCCACACACACCACACTGGCAGAGAACATTACTGAAAATGTTTGCAAACCAGTGTTTATCAGTGCAGCTGAGGGCGGGGTTATTTGTGAAAGGTGGTTTCAGTGACGCGTCTGTGATGTGTCCCCTGAGCTTTGCCCTGTTTTGCCCTTGATTCAGCTTTGCACTTGGATCATCAGCTGGGTTCCTTACACAGTGTCTCCTTTGCACTCTGCTGCTGGGTCCGGTCAGCATTGGACAGTGTTGAACAGTTTTCCTTACAGATTGTCTTACAGCCTCTCCTTTCCAAGGAAGGTAGACCTCACTGAGCGCTTACACTCAGCCCCAGTGCAGCAGCCTGGCAGAAGGCAGATGAGGTACTCCTCCTGAGACAGTGCTGTGGCAGACATCAGCGAAGACAGGCGTGGCCTGAGTCCCTTTGGACATGCAGTGAACAGAACCAAAACTGCTGGGCTCATCCCGGGTGCTGTAGTGGCTACAAGGAAGGAGAAGCCATCATCTGATTCCATAGACATTTTAATTTTTGTCCAGAACCACTCTGGCTCACAAGTAGACCTAAATGTTGTTACAGCTGCTTATTTATCAAATGTATATGGAGGAGTGCTTGCCTCGCAAGGGCAAGCCCTGGGTTCCATCCCCAGCACTGGGAAAAAAAATGTATATAGAGCTCATACTTGACCAGGTACTATGCTGAGTCCTTTGTGAATATCAACTCCTTTTGGTCCCGTAATTAGCTCATGGATTAAGTACTAGAGGTGGCGCATCCCCGATCTGACATGCTTGGGACCAGAAATGTTTCAGATTTCATGTTTCTTTTTTTTTAATTTGGAGATATTTGCATGTGCATGATGAGGTATCTTGGGGTGTGCTCCAAGTATGGACATGAAATTCACTCATGTTTCATACCGACCTTGTACACAGAGCTTGAAGTCTTCTTATATAGTTTTGTTTTGTTTTGGGACTGGGGATTGAACTTGGAGACATTCAACCACTGAGCCATATCCCAGCCCTGTTTTGTATTTTATTTAGAGTTGCTTAGTGCCCTGCCATTGCTGAGGCTGGCTTTGAACTCATGGTCCTCTTGCCTCAGCCTTCCGAGCCACTGGGATTATAGGTGTGAACCACTGGGCCCGGCCTTGTATAGTATTTTTGATCTCCTGTGTTTTGACTGTGATCTGTCACTGGAGGATTGATATACAATTTTCCATTTGTAGTGTCATTTTTGTGCTCAACAAAGCTTCGCATTTTGGGCATTTTGAATTTTCCCAAAGTTACACGTCATTTTTGTTGTCTCAGGCAGTGAGACAGTCTGTGTCTTCCATAGTTCAGGAAAAACTTTGAGATGTTTTTTAAAAAACTTACCTTACCAGTGGGGCAACTTTTGGTGTATAAAACAAATAATATTCATTAGAAGGTATATCTACACACAAACACACACTATCTACACTGACATAGCTCAGTGGTAAAGGGGCTCTTTACCACTGAGCTACGTCCCCAGCCCTTTTTATTTTCTAATTTACTTAGTGACTGTGTCTTGCAAAGGCAAGAGCCCCTGCCCTGGCTCTTCCTTATATATTTGGATACAAGTGACTTATCAGACTTTTTATTTATTTGCAAATAAATATTTCCACTGTTTTATGGAAATTTTCTCCCGTTTTGTTGATATTTTGAAGCATGGAAGTTTTCAATTTAGATTTTAAGTTCTGTTGATCTGTTTTTTTTTTTTTTTTTTCTTTCTTGCCCATGCTTTTGGTATCGTATCTAAGAAGTCATTGCCCAATATTACAAAATCTTGCTTCTATGTCTTCTAGTTATGGCTCTTAACAGTAGCATCTATGATCCATTGGAGTTAATTTTTGTTTTGTTTAATATAGTTTTGTTTTGGTACCTTATTTGGTGTCTACAGTTTGCTTTTTTCACTTAATAATATGCCTTGGAGATCATTCCATGCCTCCACTAAACTTCCTGATTCCTTCTTCCTTCTTTGGGTGCTGTGGCATTCCCTTGAGGGCATATACCCTTAAGTTTCTTAAACAGGCTGGGCGAGGTAGCACACACCTGTAATCCCAGTGGCTCGGGAGGCTGAGGAAGGAGGTTGAGGAAGGAGGTTCAGGAGTTCAGAGCCAGCCTCAGCAACTTAGTGAGGCACTTAACATCTCAGTAAGAGTCAGTCACTAGAATAAAATATATATTTTTTAAAAGGGTGAGGCTGGGGATATGGCTCAGTGGTTAAACGTCCCTGGGTTCAATTCCTGGTACCCCGCCCCCCAAAAAAAAAAAAAAAAAAGTTGCTTGAGCAGCCCTCGTTGCTAGAAATTTTTGTAAATATTTGGGTTTTTGAAAATTATTTCAAAATGTCAACGTGGCATGAAAAGTTATTCCATGGGGCTGGGGTTGTGGCTCAGCAACAGAATGCTTGCTTAGCACATGCGAGGCCCTGGGTTTGATCCTCAATACCATATATAAATAAATAAAGTAAAGGTATTGTGTTCAACTTCAACTAAAAAATAAATATTAATATTTATTTATTCCATAATAACCTCCTCAAAATACAGTTTAAACCATTTGGCAGACTTGGTTGTTGTAGACAGTTCTCCCATCCAGAGGCCTTTGGTAAGCCCCAGCCCTCTGGAGAATGGCCCTGAGGAATTCAGGAGGCTTCTTTTCTTTGAAGAATCCCCGGGAGTCAGGAGGCAGGACATCAGTTATCTGAAAGTGCCTGGGACTTAAGCAGGTCCCTGCAGGGCTGTGGTTCTCACTGATCTGGTTCCAGATGACTGACCCTGCACTGGCCTAGTTGTGTGTAAATCAAGTGATAGCAATCTCAACTTGGATCAATACCTCCAGCCACAGGGTAGGCCCTAAATACCCAGAGATTATGAAACCCGAGGTCGGTTAGGGGGAAATCCTGAAATGGGCCAAAGTTGGACTGATCTGCAGAAACTTATCTGACCAGGAGAAAGTAGACAGAACAGGCCAGTGGGAAGCTGAGATCACTGGTGAAGTCATCCCCCCAAGCCCCTGCTACTGCTAACAGTTCTTCACTGAGAGACTGTGAGCTCTTATTTTATGCCCTGGTCATATTAGCATGATAACATAAAAAAGAACTTTGGAATTATTCAAATCCTATTCCTGTTCAGTAAATTAACCTTTCTGGGCTAGAGTTTTTTCATTTGTAAAATGAACATGCACTGAATTTGTTTCCAAACCTGCAGTAGATTAGAGAATTTACTTAGGATGTCTGTGTGTTACACACCTGTAATCCCAGCTGCTTAGGAGGCTGAGGCTGGAAGATGGCAAGTTTGGGGCCAGCCTAAGCAATTTAGCCAGACCTCATCAAAAAAATAAAATAAAATACACTTTTTTAAATGTTTTACTTATTTATTTTGTGGTACTGGGGATTGAACCCAGGGGCGCTTTACCACTGAGCTACATTCCCAGCTTTCTTATTTTTTATTTTGAGACAGGGTCTTGCTGAGCTGCCCAGGCTGGCCTTGAACTTGTGATCATCTTACCTCTGCTGTCTGAATTTCTGGAGTTACAGGTGTGCACCACTGTGCCTGACTAAAAAAAATAAATAACAGACAAATTTAAAAAGTGAAACTTACAGAGGTGCCTCAGGGGCGCTGAACAGCACAGCTGACCTGATCCAATGCTGCAGAGAGTAAGAAAGTTAAAAGCATTTCCACAAAGTTCAAGGCTCTCTCAGCCTTGCAGAGCCAAGCCGCCCCAGAAGGCATCAGTAGGTTACAGCATGTTCCTGGTGGCCACATAAGTTCCAGGTTACCAAGTAAAGGTTAAATGGAAAACTGCGTTATTTTTCTTATTTTTGATTTCAATTTAATTTCAGACTTACAGAAAAGTCGTGAAAGAGTGCCAAGAATACCATCTGTGCTTCACTTGGATTCTGCAGATTAACATTTTTTCCCACTGGCTCAGTCTCTCCTTCCCTCCCTCCCCTTTCTCCTGGCTCAGGAGCAAAGGAGCCGTGTTCTTCTCTTCCTGGACACTAAGGACATGGTCTTTGTAACCACAGGGTCATGATGGGAGTCAGGAAATGATCCTGGAGCGTGGTGCTGACTAACATGCCGCTCAGCTCAGGTTGCCGTGCCCTTTACGGCAGCAGCAAGTCCCCAGAACATTCCCCCCCCCACCCCCCAGCTCTTTCCTCATCCTTAGTCTGCGGCGCTTCCTCCTTTTCTTTAGAATTTTTCATTGACTGTTATGTGGTAGGTGGACGCTGGGCGGGTCATCCGCACTGGCAGGAGGCCTCATGGTGAGTCCTGGGTGGTGAGTCCTGGGTGGTATGATTCTGCGGAACCTGTGCTGCTGCTTGTCCCGTTCCTGGGGCCCTTCTCTTCACTGTAAAGAACTGTTTTTTCTCCTTTGGAATTCCTGACTATCTTGTGGGGAACGTTTTGAAACTCTGTAAATGTCTTGTTTCTCCCTGAACATTGTACTCACACTGGATCACCTTTTTATGAAGACAGAAGAAAGCAAAACTCCTCAGCAAGATTCCCATCAAAATGATTGTGGTGTTGAAAAATGCAACTTCCAGGCGCATATAGGGGTCATTTGATAACTATCAGGTGGAATTCCTTAGTACTCACTATGTTAAAGACTTCAGGCCTTTGTGACACTTTCTTTTCAAAACATCCTATACCTAAGGCGGACTCAGACTCAGACTCATGAGGTGTGATTTTGTGAGTGCTGTTGTCTTTGAGAGATGAGTTACTCCCACCACTTTTGTATTTGTCTACTCTCAAGGGTGTAATAAAATAAACAAAAATGCTTTTAGAAAAGATTGATTCCAAGTGCCTCTTCTTTTCCTCCTTTTTCTGTGTATCTGCCAATCACAACCAAAGACTCCACTTTTACTGTATTGCCCACCTAAAAATCCCCAGCGGTGTTTCAGTTCCAACTTTTCATCCAATCTAAACCTTCCCCTTCAACTTAGGAACTTTTCTCTCTCCAGTCAAATTAACCTACATAATTTGCTTTTAAACACCATCTTTGTTTTTCTCTTTCTGCAAAGTGCCCTTCCAGTCTGTCTTGATTCTGTCCACATTCCAGATAAAATCAAGGGCATCTCCATAGAGGGAGCCTGACCTCTCCATTGAATGTGACTGCACATGGTATGTTTGGTACTGTAGGGGAGATGGTGCAGGAGGGACTTACACAGGGAAAACAGTGGTATAAACGACATGTCAGATACAGACCGGGCGGTCCATAGCCTCTCTCCCACAGGCCGTTTTCCGGTGTTCTGCATTTGACTAGACCCTGAACACAGCACACACACAGCACTTTTCAGTACACGTTCCCATGTGTGTGTCCATGTGTGGTAGCTAATGAGGCTGCATCCCCATAGAACCCAGCATTTATTAGCTATTCAATAAAGACGTGTTTTATTGACTTCTTCTTTTTTTTTTTTAACCTTTTTTTTGGTACTGAGGATGGAATCCAGGGATACTTTACCACTGAGCAACATTCCCAGCCCTTTTTTTTTAATTATTATTTTTTTTTAAATTTTGAGACAGGGTCTTGCTCTATTGCTGAAGCTGGCCTCGGAGTTGTGAGCCTCCTGCCTCAGCCTCCCCAGTTGCTGGGATTAGAGGCATGTACCACACCCTCATTCATTATTCTTTTTGTTCTGGTGAAGCCTTCTCACAACAGTATGGGGGACAGATGTTTCCATTCTTCATGTTTTAATTCATGTCCAAGTGTGAGCCCTTTCTGGCAGTGAGAAATCGGTGCTGATTAGTCTGGATGCCTTTACTAGATTTCCCTAGGAGTGAAGGAGCACTTCACTGGGAGTCGGGGCCCATTTGAGGGCAAATTGTTTATTGTAGTAAAACATACATAGGTGCTTCTGTTTCATTAACCGAAGGTTCACGTTATAGGGATCCTCACATCTTCCTGTCATCTGTTTTAAGTGTTTGGCAGCTGTCTGGTCATTCGCAGCTGGTGTTGGGGCACAGAGGCCGAGTCAGGCTCCTCCTGCCTGGAGATGGGAGTCCCGCAGGAGTTAGGGTTAACTGTGGAGCTGGTAACAAAAGGGACTTTGCTTCAGTGGACGGTAGCCATGGAGTGCGCAGGGAGTGCTGAGTACTGAGGCGAAGAGGTGGCCGCTGGGGGCTTCAGCAGGCAGGCAGAGGGTCCCAGAGGCAGGCCTGGCCTCAGGATGGGTGGAAACCAGCGTCGTGCGGCCAGAGGAGCACGCACTGGGGGCTTGTTGGTGCCGGCCGAGGACTGCGGGCTCTGGGAGGCGTGCGGGAGCTTTTCACCTGGGTTTAAATAAGAAACAGGTACAGACAGGTTAGCAGTAAGCTGGGGTTCACCCAGAGCCCGCCCAAGGATAACCCAGCAACGGACCAGCTCCATTTGAGTCACTCCCCGTGTGGGGAGGGTGCCGCCAGCCTATCTGTGGCCGTCGGGCTAACTCTGCATGCCAGTGCGGTTCTGAAATGGCAGGGTTTTGTTAGTTCTCTGGTAAACGGTTACTGATTCAGAGGTCATAGAGCACTGCTTTGGTCTTCGTGAAGTTCAGGTCCAAGCCTGTCCTGCTCACCAGGTGCGGTCTGGTGCAGGAGCTTGGGGTCCCCACATCTCACTGGTGTGCTGGAGGGCGGTCCTGTGTTTCGAATCACCCCAGGGCCTTTAAAAGGTCCAAATGCCCGGGCCACACCCCATACCAATTAAGTCAGAGTGGGGAGAGGTGGCAGTGGGACCCAGCAGTAGAAATCTTTTTAATAGACTTTATTTTCTAGAGCAGTTTTAAGTTTACAACAAAATTGAGAGGAAGGCACAGAGGTGACCCCTAGTTTCCTGCCCACAGGCACCCCAGAAAACGTGGTGTCCCCATGGGGTCACGCTTGCTGCTGTGTGTTTCATGGATGTGGTCCATGGTGTCGCGATGCCTCTGCCATCATGGGGTCTCACATAGAATGGCTCATCACTTTTCAGTGGTTTCAGTTTGAAGGTTTTTCCTCTCTTTTGGGCCGTATTTTGGGGTGAGGCATAACCCTGTTGCTGTCAGCCCAGGTGTCCTTCAGCCTCTTGTTCTGTCACTGCGGTGGTGTTTTGTATTGAGCTCTCTAACACGCTGTGAACCACCATCTGGGAGCTCAGGGACCTAGGCTGAAGGTGCAGCAGTGGTTCTCGGCTTGAGGAGTCTTTAAGTCCCTCGAGCCCTGGGAAGTGTGAAGTAGGAGAGCGTGTCACCTATCGGACAAGCCCAGAGCACTCGACACGGATGGTAAGACAGACTGCTGCAGCTTATTAGAAGTAAAATTGTCTGACTTTGTACCCAAAGTGTCTTATTTTCATCTGCTATGATGAGAAAATGTTCGGGTACTTGGTGCAGACCGTCGGGCCGCGCCACCAGCGGCTCTGGCACTGATGTGTGGACTCTAGTCTTCCACGCAGCCCCACCCCATGTAACAGCCCCCCAGTCGGGACCAGGACCCAGCCGCTGCGGCTGCACTGGAGGTGTTTGTCCCCACTGGGCTGTGAGGACCCAGGGGCTGAGGCTGAGTCCTAGCTTGTGTGGGAAGAATGAATGGCTGATTGAGGAAAGGGAATCAGTCACCGGAGAGAGCAGAGCAGATGTCGAGGCCCAGGAAGGAACACCAGGGCTTGCAGGGACCTTGATTAGTCCATGACTGGCCCGATTCAGGACCTTTTGGACATTGCTCATTTCAGAAACAGAAAGGTCTTTGAGGCTGGGGACGTGGCCCGCTGGCCATAGATCATGGGGAAGGAGTTGGCCTGGCGTGGTGACCCTGTCTGTGAGATTGCAGGCGGGAACTCCCCTTTGGGAGTCCCCTGAGAGCTCCGTCTGTGCCTCCCTGGACCCACAGCTGCACTGCTGCGGACGCTGTGCTGCTGGCACTGGCTGGAGCCACTCAGGGGCGGCAGCTCATCTTAGGGCTGAGCTTATCTGAGCTGTTTGATAGTTTTTATTCGCCTTAATTTTTTTCATTCATTTTTCCCAAAATTCGGACAGATATTTGTTGAACACATTGTGAAAGTCCTGAGTTCATCCGGCGATAAGGGTGTACACACTGGTGAACGGGGACACCGTCCCTGCATTCTGATGGCCACAGACATTGGTCCTTCCAGCAGAGTGTGAGCCAACAGGGGAGGACAGGATGTGGGGGGGCTCAGGGCAGATGCTGGAGGAAGTCGCTTGGAGATTGGGCCTGCAGCATAATTTCAGACAGAGTGCAGCGGAGTGTGTTCCTGACAGTGAAAAGCTGGTTTATTCATGTGTAGGGCTCACGGGATGGAGTGTGTTTTGTCGCCTCCCCTACTTTGTGCCATTCACCCGGGGAGCTGGAGATAGCAGAGAGGAGCCTGCATCAGCCGCAGGGTGGCCCAGCTCTGAGGAGCATGGCTGCCGGATTCCATGCTTTCCCTGGGACGTCCTGGAATTTAAAGGGAGTTCCCTCATCACCTTACTACAGTCTTCCTTCTCTTTTAAAAAGTTTTTATCCTAAAGTGAATGTACACATGAGAGAGACCCACTTCCAGGGTGGATGTGAAGTGAGTCCCGGGCACTCCCTCCCCGCCTGGGAGTTGAACCTGCCAGGCTGGTCCCTCACACAGGCCGCCCCGTCCCGGGGAGCCATTCCTCCAGCTCTGTGCTCAGTGCGCTCCTCACTCTGCTCTTTCAGTGTCTTTTAAGAGGCCACATCTGTGCTTGTTAGGAGATGTCGCAGTGTCAGACTGTCACGGCATAGTGAGAGAACAGAGACAGGCCACAGTGGCTCAGTGGCTCGGGGAGATATCCTGACCACATCAAAGTGCTTCAAACAATTTTTCAAACAAAACCCTCTTTCAGTTTCAGGGAAGTAGCAGGACCTGTTATAAAGATAAGGATCTTACAGACCCGCTTGCTGCAGGTGGACCGCTGCCACAAAGTGACCGGCCAGCTGGGCGCCAGGCCAGCCTCGACTGCCCCAGTGATTTGTTCATGGCGATGCTGCTCAGTACATTTCCAGTGACCTCACGGTGTGAGAGGAAGCTCATCCTGGCGGGGAGCTGGGCGCCACCGTTGCTTTTGTGTTACTTTAATAATTCAGAATGTTGAAATGGGTCGCCTCGGGAAATAGCCTCTTGGGTGAACCATTCCCAAATTTGCTTTTGTCTTTGTTGTGATGGGTGTTGTTTTGTATTCTGTCTTTTCTTCATTCTTTTTTCTTTCTAAAATGTCCCGTGTCTCCATCTACCGGGTAGGAACATCAAGCTCTGAATGTCAGTCGGTCATGGGAGGGATGACCCCGGCCAGCTGGCCCTAAGGACCTGTTGACTGCTTCTCAGATGGCTTTGCAGGTGTCGTTGGTTGGGCTGGGTCCAGGCTTGAGCGGCACTGTCACTTTTGACTACATGCTGCCTTTAGTGGTGAGGTGCATGTTAGAAGCCCTGTTGTCTGGACAACGCTAAGGGAAGGGTCCTTTTGGTTCTGATTTCGTTCCTACTCTTTAAACTCTGGCATGACTCAGCAGACTTCTGCTCCTGGGAGAAGGCCCAGGGATAAAGCAGGCCCCCCCACGTCACCACGCAGGGGCTCCTACGTACGGGGGCTTATGTGTAAGGAGGACCTGGAGCTGGCCGTCAATTCTCATTTCACTTCATTCCCTAGGCTGCTGGTTTTCCCAGAAGTCAGCAGGAAGCTTGCTTCTTCTCTCTGTGAGGTTCTGGGCCAAGGCTGGAATCATGTCACAGCCTTCTTGGCCACTGTGCCATAATTGCAAATCCTAGGCTTGAAAAGAATCTGTTCTATGTCTTATTCAGACTGGGATGCCAGTCTTCAGTGACATGGAATGTAGATTAGAACAGTACTTTCTGTATATCTCAGTGTTCTTTATGTTTGCATTTTCACCATTTTAATGAGCCCGTAAAACCTCCCTTTTATGGCTCTGAGGGGAGCTGCCTGAATCCACAATACTTTCACTATGTGTTTCCATAATACTCTCAGTCACTTAAGAAGGTGGGGGTGGGCTGGACAAAGTGCACCATTCCCCATTGTTTAGGAAACCAGTGACATCGTCCCTTGCTTGCGCTGCATGGAATGCAGGCTGAGGGGGAAACCCGTGTGCAGTTTCTCTTTCCCACACAGGAGAGCATCTCTAACAGATGCTGTTCACGGTCACATGCACTTGGTCAGGGACTGCTGCAGTGAGCTTGGCCAAAGTCCTTTGGATTCCAGGCTGGGGGTACAGCATGGTGGTGAAGTGCTTGCTAGCACGCACGAGGCCCTGGGTTCAATCCTGAGCACCACAAGGAGAGAAGAAAAGGCGTTTGGATTCTGCAGACCGTGAGGTGCATGGAAACCACGTGCACCTTGAAGCAAGCGTTCCCACGGAACCCTCCCTACCTGAGGCATTCTCTTCCTTGTCCCCCATAGTGTCACAGTGTCCCAGGGCTCCCAGTCTCCCCGTCCACAGCACCCTCTGTCCTGAGGGACCTTAGTCAGTGGTCGCCTTCATCACAAGGTGACCAAGGTGGTTGCTGGAGCCCGAGTAGGATGGTGGGAGACGAGGTCTGAGAGGTCTGCGAGACTTGGCCACAGAATGCAAGGACTGAGCCCATCCCCATGTGGGAGCCGTGGGAAGCTTGAGCAGAGACAGGATCTAACTTGTGCCTCTCTCATCATTCCTCTGGCCCTGTGGACCACCGGGCCCAGTGGGTAAGACACCAGCGTGCCCAGTGGGTAAGGCCCTGCAGCAGTCCACGAGCAAGACCACGACTGGGTGGGGCAGGGAGCCTCGTGCTCTAGGCACGGGTCTCAGTAGAGATCATCTGTTTTGCCCACAGCTTTGGAGGCCGTGGTGAGCAGGAGGAGTCAGGGAAGGGTCCCAGCCCCCGGAAGGCTGGTTGCCATGTGCTGAGGGAGAGGACGGTGGGAAGGTACATTGAGGGGCGGGACTCAGGAGCTGAGTTTGAGGCAGCGTCAGTTCAGCCGAGTGACGCTGGTACGTGGCGAAGGGTGTGCTTGGCATGTGGAGCTGCTCGGAGTCTGAGCCTGGGTGAACGAGCAGAGGAGTGTGACTAGTGCTCAGGGAATGACGGGGACAGAGGAGGTCAGGGAGAGCAGGGAAGGAGCGGCAATAGGAGAGGAATGGAATCAGGGGGGAGCGGGATCCAGAAGTAGGTCTGTAAGACGAGCTGAGAAGGAACCCTGATCTAACCACCTGGAGGTCGCGGCAGCCCCTGAGAAGGACAGCGCCAGTGTAGTCGCCAGTGTGGTCGTGGAGGTGGAGGCTGAATATCCACGTTCAGGAGAAAATGGGAGACTGGACACGGTGAGCAGGGCACACAGCTCTTTTTAGATTTGTAAATAGAGGACGAAAGGGCCACAGCTGCAGGGTTGAGCTTTGCCCTTAAAACTGGGATTGACTGTGAATGTGGCACTTAAATGGCTGGCAGTGGTGACTTCACAGCCAAAGGAAAGGTCAGGGGCAAGAGGGAGAATTGCCGGATCGGCGTCCTCAGGTGGCAGGGCAGAGGAGCTGCAGGTGGCTCCGCAGAGACCACCCGCCTGCCCGTGGCGGGAAGGCAGGACCTGTGGGCAGATGCTGTGGGGGCAGAGGTGGCTTGGGGGTGTGAGAAGTTCCCTTCCCGGTGTTCGGGTTTCTCAGGGAAACAGGAAGTCAGTCAGTAGCAAGAAGGACAAGCTGGCAGAGGTGGAGATGTGGAGGAAAGTGGGCTGGGAAGGGCTTTTCTGCATCCCAGATTGCCTCATGCCGAGAATGAAAACGGGAAAAGTACCCTCTGGCCTGCCTGCTGCCAGGGAAGCTCAACTTGATGTTCTCTGGCCGGCACAGCCTGGCGAGTCTCCATGTGGGTGTCACTGGCTTTTGTTGCAGTGAGACAGAACCGAATCTGAGGGACAGGCAGAGAAATTTAGCTGCTTCTCCTGGTTCGATCAAGCTGCATGAAATTCGCTTTTCCTTTTTACATCCTTGGCTTGCTTATTCGGCTGGTGGGCAGCTGAGTCTGGCCAGCTAGATCCAGGCACTGTCCCTGGTCTGGCTGCAGTGATGGGTGGATGGGACATGTGGTTGGACTGCTGGGCGCGTTAGGAGCCTTCATGAGAGGCAGGGCTGTTGGGAGTGGCCGACGCACACTTGGTATGCAGGAGTTGCAGGTTGCCCCACGCCAGGTGAGAAAGGCAGGGTCTCCTGGAGGTCAGCGACCGCCTGTGGAGGGTGAAGCCCGCCCTGTGGCTGTGTGCTTTGGAGGCTGGGCAGGGAAGCAGTGCACACAGAAGGAGGACTTGGGGAGCGTGTGCTGATGCTGGGGTGGCTGGGGGACGGTGGGCTTTAGCTTTAACCAGGTGTCAGGGACACTGGGAAGCCTGACTGTGAGGAGTGGCGAGGATGCAGGCCCTGACACAGAGTCTGGAGCACCGGGACCCAGCTGCGGCTGCCACAGCCTGGGGCAGAAGAAAGGCTACCGTCACAGTCCCGACACTTGACTGTGCTCCACACACTCCCCTACAACACAGCACCGTCTGGCCCAGTTGTCAGCAATGCCGAGCCAGAAAAACCCGGGTTAGGTGTGGCCATTGGGGTGACCGGCTGGGGTAGGCCCAGTCTTAGCCAGATCACCAGAAAAGGGAAGGTAAACACGGAAACCAGGAGCTGACTAATGGCCAGGGCTAATGGCCAGGGCAGCCAGAGCGCCCTGGGGAGGAGGATGTCAGCAGGGGATGAGAGAAGTGGGCTCACTGGTCGGAGTCCCTTCCTCTTTCTGGAACTAGCCGATCGTCTAGATTTGGACTCAGTCCTGGCTCCAAGAGCTGCGTGTTCCCATTAGCCAGAGTGATGGGGTGGTTCAAATGGTAACCAGCTTTGGTGCAACTAGGTCAGGCCTGGCCTAGAGTGCCTAAAGCCGGTTAGGCATATTGGATAGTCTTTCTGCTCAAAATCATTAACTGTAAACGTGGCTGCTTGGCCTCGAGCCCACAGCTCTGCAGCCAGGCCTTGATCTGGCTCAAGAATCCCTAGGAAACTTGTTTGTGGACTTTAGAGCCTGGCTTTCCTTGCAGGGCTCTCTGTGGAGACAACTAGTCAACAGGGCAGAGTGAGTCAGGGCTGCTAACTAGCCCCTTCCTGCATGAACTGGTGAACCGGCTCTCCCGGCTTCCTGCTTGGTTCTGAACTCCAGTGCCCGGGGCTGCTTTTCTGCCTACCCACAATAGCAAGGGACTTCTTTTGTTTGCTTCTGGTCTGACAGAAGGGCTTGTTTTGAGGTTTGGACCACAAATAATAATCTATTGTTCCCTATAATAATAATCCACCCTCTTTTAGCAGAAAAAAATCTGCTTGATGTAGTGTGGCTATCAGTTTATTTAAAAGAATAGCCAAAAGTGCCCATTGTGTCCTGAGAATAAATATTTGGAAGATGGTTGGGAGGAATGGGGGAGTGCCCTCTTCTCCCTGGCCAGAATCATCCTTAAGGCCTCAGTAAGATTCTGAAACTGACCATCAGTCCTGGCAACAGCACCGCTCCTTTCCTGCCTGTTACATTTTAAGAATCATCAGAACATTGCACATATTCACTACCAACAGCTTCTTTTAAAATATCTTATTTTGAAGGGCTGGGTGAGTTTAAGCCAAGAATTTTAAAGAGCCTCAAGGAGCAGCCGAGCTCAGTGCGCCAGCATGTGTTTTGCCCACTGAAGCTTTTCCACTAGCCTGAGCCCAGGACATGGCTGCGAAAACACCCATCGCTGGCTGCATGAACACAGCTCTGTTCTCAGGATCTGGAATCAGAGGCCACTGCAGGAACTATTATGGATTGCTGCTAAAATGGGAATCTTCACTCAAAAAAACAGACTCAAACTAAGTGAAGGTTAGAAAGAAACATATATGGCCCTAAAATTCTTAGCTTAAAAACATATAGTCCAGTGCTTTAAATGTAGGTGAAGAAAGTTCCTGGGGTCACAGTGCAAATCTGAGAGCTGCTTAGAGGAGTAGGATGTGCCTCACTTTGCCACAGACAGGCCACGGGGGCAGCTGCCGGCTCTCAGTGGGTGAAGGAGAATTCTGGAACTCCATGCGCCAGGGACACCATGCCACAGAGGCCACGCGGGAGTGGAAGTGAACTCGGCCAGCTGGGAGGGGCTGTCTGAGAAGGCTACACGCTGGTGCCAGCTGTAGAGCGTCTGGCAAAGGTAGAAACAGGCCGAGAAAGGTCGCCAGGGACTTGGGGGCAGTGAACCAGGGCCCAGCTGTAGAGATGCTCTGTGTGGCACTGTGACAGTGGAAACATGTCATCGTCTCCAAAGAGTACACACAGAGTGGCCCTCACGTGAGCTGTGGGCCTTAGTCAGCAGTGCTGTGATGGGCTTGCTGACCAGCCGAGAACAATGTGACTAACGGGAGCCGGGGGGTCATTGCGAGAATTCTCCACTTCCCATTTAATCTGTAAACCTAAAACTGCTTTTAAAATGTCTGTTAGTCCCCGTCTGATGTGACTCGAGCTTGAGGCGCGCAGGGCTGGAGACGCTGCAGATCCGCGACCTGGAGCATCGGAGTGTAGCTCTTCAAGTCTGCAATTTTAAAAAATGGCCTCCAATAAGACTACATTGGCTGTGCAAAAGTGTAAGAACATGTCTATTTAGATGTGTTAATTATAACACATTGCATTAATAATAATCATAAGCGTACAAAGCAAAAAATGGGAAAGAAACAGAATGGAAAGAGTAAAAAAGTTGAAGAGGCAGAGCCTGAAGAATTTGTGGTAGAAAAAGTCCTAGACCGACGTGTAGTAAATGGAAAGGTGGAATACTTTCTGAAGTGGAAAGGATTTACAGATGCTGACAATACTTGGGAACCTGAAGAAAATTTAGATTGTCTAGAGTTAATTGAAGCATTTCTTAATTCTCAAAAAGCTGGTAAAGAAAAAGATGGTACCAAAAGAAAATCTTTATCTGACAGTGAATCTGATGATAGCAAGTCAAAGAAGAAAAGAGATGCTGCTGACAAACCAAGAGGCTTTGCCAGAGGTCTTGATCCTGAACGAATAATTGGTGCCACAGACAGCAGTGGAGAATTGATGTTTCTTATGAAATGGAAAGATTCAGATGTGGCAGACTTGGTGCTGGCAAAAGAAGCAAATATGAAGTGTCCTTAAATTGTAATTGCTTTTTATGAAGAGAGACTAACTTGGCATTCTTGTCCAGAAGATGAAGCTCAATAACTATTTGCATTGTTTTTTATATATATTTATATATATATATATATAAAATCTGGGTCTTGGTTTTTGATTTACTAGTGTGAAAAAATAACTACATTCTAATGAAAATCAAGTTTGATATGTTGGTTTTGAAAGTAGTATTGGGGAGTTGTTGGGTTTTATTTTTTGTTTTGCATCAGTAGCACTGGTTACTTTGAACAAATAAAAGCTTTCTGTAGATGCAAAAAAAAAATGTCTGTTAGTTCTGAAAACATACATGTTAGATTTAGTAAAACTGATAAAACTTACACAGAGATGAAAAATTGTGCTCTATATGTGTAATAGGAATTGTAAAGCATTCTGCTGTCAAAAAATTTAAAAAAGAGAGTACCAAAAAACCAAAAAAAAAAAAAACCTTTAAAAACTTAAGACCATCAGCAGTTACTCTGTAGGAAATCTTTAGAATATCCTGCCAGCAAACGTATAGTTCTGTTTTGCTTTTCTTATTTTTTTGGTGGGATTCTTTTTTTTTTTTTTTGGAACTGGTGGTCAAACCCAGGGTTTTGCAAATGCAAGGCAGACGCTTTGCCACTGAGCTACATTCCAGCCCCTGTTTTACTTTTTTAGTTTTAGTTTTGAGACAGGTTCCATGGGTATGTGGAGCTTGCTTGCCCTGCCCCGGCCTCCTGAGTCGCTGGGCGCAGGGGCGCGCACCACCCTGCTCTGCAGTGTGGTGTGACAGCAGTGAGTTCCTGTGTCTGCCAACCTCCTTGTGTCTTCTGTGTCATCTGGTGAGTGTGCGCGTGGTAGTCACACCAAGCCTCACTCCTGTGCTTTCCTTCTCTCCAGGGACAGCTGGTGTGTCGGCCTTGGAGGTGTACACACCCAAAGAAATCTTTGTGGCAAACGGGACGCAAGGGAAGCTGCCGTGCAAGTTCAAGTCCACTAACGTGACCGGCGGGTTGACGTCCGTCTCCTGGAGCTTCCAGCCCGAGGGGGCTGACACCACAGTGTCGGTAGGAGTGCCCTCTGCCCCACCAGGCCTGCTGCAGGCTTCTGTCCTGCTGTCCTGTGAGGACAGTCCATTCTTCGACGGTCCTTTTCCAGGATGAGTGTGGTCCTGGTCTGCTGCAGGCTGCAGGCTGTACTCCAGGAGAACATGAGCTGCATCTGTCCTGCTCCTGGTGCCCACTTCCCACGCCCCTCCACGGTCAAGCCCTGTTGTGAAGTCCTCTTCCCTGCAGGGTGGCCTGAGCTGACTGCGGTCCCTGGTTGTGGTGTGCCTGAAGCCCACTTGCCCGGTTTCCATTTCGGCTGTTTTAGGCGTTCGCCTTGCTCCCCTCCCACCTCCTCCTGAGCCCACAGGCTGACCGTGCGACAGGCGTGTAGGGTCTTCAGGAAAGGTCCCAGCACAGCTTTCCTCTCACCTGTGGACGCCTGGAGAGGCAGCTGAGGGTGGAACAGGCAGGGCCTGGGTGGGGGGTTAGTTAGAAATTGGACGGGTGCAGGGTGGGTGCTTATTAGACCTGGGCCGGAGGTCTGTAAAGTGGAGGTGATGCCCCGACATGGGGCGCTGGAGGAGGAAGGTCGTCAGGAGGACCTGGGGAGCGGACCCTCGAGGCACCACCCCCATGCACCTTGTTGTGTTCCTGTTGTCCTGTCACATGTCCTTGGAACTTCGCCCCTACTTTAGCAGTGCCACACATTTTAGGTTGTGAGCACTTTGCAGGGACAGAGTCCGTCGTCCATCCTTAAGTAAGAACACCCAGAGAAGCACCGTGGTTTGAACATCGCAAAGTCCACGTGCTGGGAATGTGACCCGTGTTCCTGCGTCAGTGGAGTGAGAGGAGCTGGGGTGCCATCACAAGGTGGAGCTCTCCATGGCCCTAGGGCTCCAGAGAAGAGGAAGAGGGAAGATCTGGTCCATCTCACCAGGCAGTGCCCCCAGCCGTGCCCTGACGTAGCAAGAAGTGCCCGCATCTCCCCCTGGAGCTCGGATGGAAAAGCCGGCAGCAGTGACCGCCTGCTGGCTATGGGGGTTGCCTAAGGCCGGGGTTTCGGGACTTAACTTCCTGGTGTTGAGAATGTGCCCTCTGCCATTGCTGAAGGGACAGAGGATTGCCAGTCCCTTGTCTATAGACCATGAGCTGCTCAGGGTCTCCTCTGGGGAAACTTCAAGTACATACAAGATAGTCCTAGCGAGTGGAAGAAAAACACCATTCTGTCTGGCCAATGGGCTTAATTTTTGCATGTGGTATTGCCAAAGCTATGACCTCTGTCCCCCAGGTGAAAGCTGTTGCCCTGCACTGGGACCTAAACCTGTTTTGCAGATTCCAGGACTTAGAAGAGGAGGACCTCTGAGTAGCCTGTGTGGGAGGCGGGGAAGGGTGAGGTAGAGTCAGGGTGTCAGATTCATTCAGCTTCCTCACCGGGCCATGTGGGTGTGCTTTTGGGTGGGACAGAGTGCAGAAGGTATGGCCTAGAGGTGTCTGCAAGGAGCCTCCCCTCAGGTAGCTATAAGGGTGAGAGCAGACTCCATGTAGAGGTCTCAAGACCAGGGATGGAGTCATTCAGCTGCTCTAGACAGGGCGAGGGGCACAGCCATCAGCATCGCAGGAGGGCAGACTCCATGCATGTGTTCTCTCAACAGACTGCAGCCAACTTGTGAGGCCTTCCCTCTGCTATCCTCTGAACAGGGAGTTGTTCAGTTCACAGACAATAAAGCAGGCCAGCCACACGGCCATCCTGCCACTCAGGAGCTGCACAGGAGGATCACGAGTTCAAGGCCAGCCACAGCAGTTTGGAGAGACCTATCTCAAAATAAAATAAAAAGGGCTGGGCATGCAGCGTAGTGGTTGAATGCTCCTGAGTTCAACACACAGTGCTACAAAAGAGAGGAGAGGGGGACAGAGGAGGAGAAAGGGGAAGGAACCACCGAGCAGTACCCCAGCGCTGGAATTATCCCTGTTGTGTGGGTTGAAGATCTGCATAATCCAAGGCGTAATGTTAAGAGCATTGCTGGAGCCGGTGAGGTGCTGCACACCTGTCATCCCAGCAGCTTGGGAGGCTGAAGCAGGAGGATCACAAGTTCAAATCCAGCCTCAGCAACTTAGCAAGACCTGTCTCAAACTATAATAAAGCCTGGAGTAGAGCTCCGTGGTAGAGCAGCCCTGGGTTCAATCCTCAGTCCCCCCCCACAAATAAGAACGTTTCTGGTTCACATTCTTACCTCATCAGTTTATACTCACAGTTAACTACAGAATGCAGTTACTGATTAAAGGATTCTTTTTTTTGCCAAACAAATCAATTAACAACTTTATTTTTTACACATAAAGGCTGATGAAAAACCATTACTGGTCCTATTAAAGAAAATCCAACATTGCAATTAAGAATAAGAACTATTATTTACTCATTAAATACTACTTAAGTTTTCTAACACACAACTTGAAAACATCCAGTATGCTTCTTTAATTTCGGTACAATGGATTTAAGACCAAGTTTTACAGGTTGCATGCATCAAAGCCAGATTACAAATTATCGTAGTCATTATCGTCATCATCATCGTCACGTTTTCTTTTCAATGCATTTGATGATTCATTGGCAGTATTTTGTGAGGATACCATATTAGTAGTAATAAGAATGTTTTTGGACCCAATTAATGATGGATTAATCAGAACATTCTGAACTGCTGATGTTGCAGGACTTGAGGCTTTTACAGCAGGGGACTGTGAAGTAGGCATCTGTACTGTAAACCTTTGCCCTGTTAGAGACATTGGAGTCCCTACCTTAGTTGAAACAGACATGGTTTGTGGGGTTGGTGTGCCTAGTGTGGGAGTACTTGGTCTGCTAGTAACTGAACCAACACTTAACCGTGGTACTGTTATTCTTCCTGCAGAAGTAGATGCTTTCTTTTGTAAAGACTTGAGCCTATAGTTTGGAGCTGTTAGGCAATATCTATCAGGAGGCAATCTAGGACCCGAATATGGCTTGATCAATGGCAAAGGGGTTTGATTTCTTTGCCTTGCAATATCTAATAAAAAATCTCTCGGGGGAGGAGAGGTAAAAGACTGGTCACCTCGACACTGGATTGCCAATCGCACGTCATCTGCATCAACAGTAGCTGTCTTAGCATGGCTGGAATAAATTTTAGCATCATCTAGAATTGTGGTCACATATCGGAAGGCAAATTCCAACATCTTCTTTATTTCTAAAATACTAGGACGCATTCAATCAGGGAGCAGGTAGCCCTTGTTAGGGCCCAGCACACCTCGGACGGCTCTCCTGGTCCGTGGACCTGGGTCCCCGCGTCTGTCACGGACGGCTCTCCTGGCTCTCCTGGTCCGTGGACCTGGGTCCCTGCGTCTGTCGCAGACAGCTCTCCTGGCTCTCCTGGTCCGTGGACCTGGGTCCCCGCGTTTGTCACGGACGGCTCTCCTGGTCTGTGGACCTGGGTCCCTGCGTCTGTCACGGACGGCTCTCCTGGTCCGTGGACCTGGGTCCCCGCGTCTGTCACAGACAGCTCTCCTGGCTCTCCTGGTCCGTGGACCTGGGTCCCTGCATCTGTCACAGACAGCTCTCCTGGTCTGTGGACCTGGGTCCCTACGTCTGTCACGGACGGCTCTCCTGGCTCTCCTGGTCTGTGGACCTGGGTCCCGCGTCTGACGCGCACTTGCCCTTCCCTGCCTCTCCTTCCCCCTCGGCTCGTGTGCTCTCTGGAGCAGTCTGTGTGGAGCTCTGGCCCGCTCCCTTCCCACCTCATCCCTTCATGCTCTGTTTCCCTCCTCCTGAGCTCCAGCCTTGTGCCGTCCTTCCCTCCAGATGCCCCAGCTGAATACAGTGAAAACAGGTGTTTTGAGAGGAGATAGACCTGTCTTACAACCTACAGCTTGAACTTTTTAAATACTGGTTGAAAATGAGGCCTGGTTTTTCTTGTGAATTTTTACTGTTTTATTCCTGTCTTTCACTGGTTTGACCAAGGTCATCTTCATCAATTCAGTTCACAAACGTGATTCCTGCTGTGTGCTAAGGAGTGCAGAGAAGCACATCTCGTCCCCTGTCTTCTAAGGTCACAGTCCAATACAGGACACTCGCCAAGGGAACCCACTCAGAAGGCGGCCGTGGGCAGCATCGCAGAGCTGCTACCACTGCTGGCCCAGAAATGCCAGGCAAGGGCAGAGATGCTGTGGGGAGGGAGGCAGACTTCCTGCGGGAAGGGCTTGTTTCCTGGGTTGAGAGTTTGTTTATTTCCTGGCAAAGAAGAGAGTGAAGGGCTTTGAGCAGGCAAGACGTGACCAGTCCTGAGAGGCATTCAGTAATGGAAGAGCATGAGCCTTGGCATCGAAGCTAGGTTGAATTCCATCGGGAGGGCCTGTGACCTTGGGCAGGTCGCTGTGTAAGTTCCAGGGTGGCCATGGAGTGAGTGTCAGGCGAGGAGGCGCACATTCCTCCTGTTTCTGCGTGGCTGGGAGCAGAGCACGGTGCCTTGTTCTGGAGTTTCTTGGTAGGTGACTGGCTTTGGAAGACCGACGCTGTTCCCCTCTGGAGGGAGGACACATTTGCCTACTGCCCAGTGTAGTGAAGACGCCGTGTCCTTCGGCTGAGAGCTGGGCTTGCCTTCTGCCCACTGTTGAAGATTCGGACTTGAGGTTGGGTGTGGCGGGGCACACCTGTAGTCCCAGCCGCTGGGGAGGCTAGGGAGGGGGTCACTTGGCCAGTTCAGGACCAGCCTGGACCGCAGCAAGACCCTGTCTCAGACAACAGACAGATCTGGGCTCCGTCTTGGGTTCCTCGGCAGTGATGCAGGCTCTGCATGTGCAGCGTCCGGCCAGGCCCCTCTGGGCCATCCCTGGGGTCTTGGAGGCAAGGGGAGCAGATCAAAGCTTCCTGCTGCGCCCTACATAATAATAATAAGGCTCGTCTCCGAGTCTTCTTCATGGAATGAAGTCTTTGCCGGAACTGCCCTCCCACGTCCCACCAGGAAATTTGTTAGTTTGCAAGTAGGTTAAAACCTCAGACCCTTCACAGTTTCTGATGAGTATTTGGGTCAGCTTAAATGCAGGGTATATATTGGATAAATAGCAATACTAACAGTTATTTTATTTCTGCTTGTTGGTGATCATTTAGCCATTTTATTTTATTTTATTTTTTTAATTGTAGATGGGTACCATACCTTTAGTTATTTACTTATTTATTTTTAGGTGGTGCTGTGGATTGAACCCAGGATCTCACACCTGCAGGGCAAGTGCTCTCCCACTGAGCCCCAGCCCCAGCCCTCAGTTAGCCTAGAAGGTAGATCAGCCTCCACTCAGACTGGAGTCGACCAGTTGAGAGGCCACTCTCATGAGCATGACTCAGGTGTTGCTATGGAAATGTGGAGACAGGACAGGGGACAGCAGATCCAGCAGCGGGGTGGGAGTCACCTGGGAAGAAGGCAAGGATCAAGGACCGCTCCAAGGCTGGTGGCTCGAGTGAGTCTTTCCTGTCTGAGCCCATTTTGTGCTGGATAAGTGTAAGGAACAGAAGCTTATTTCCTGTAGATCTGGAGGCTGGGCAGACCAAGATCAAGGGCCCAGCACCTGGCGAGGGCCTTCTTGCCGTCCAGCTCCATGGCAGAGGGCCGAGGGGCAGGAGCACGTGCTCTTTTGGTTGGACCCTTATCATGTCATGGGCCTGTCCCGAGGGTGGAGCCCTCACTTCCCAAGGCCTCCTGCTAGCCCCCTCCTGACACTTGCAGGGGGAATGGAGGCCCAGCAGGGTTCAGACAGCAGCCTCGGTCGAGATGAGAGGAGTAGGCAGAAGTTTACAGCAGGTGACAAGCTTGGAGGGCAGGGCAGCCACCTGTGAGGTGGTGGGCCATCAGGTGAGACACTGTTGATGCCAGGCCAGGACATGGGCACTCACAGAGTAGAGGTGGTTATGAGGTCAGGAGGTGGGTGGGGTTACCTGCCAAGTCACTGTCCCCAGCACCACGTCACCTGTCCAGGAGGAATGAGAGCAGAGGCCCCCAGCAAGCTGCTTGCTTAGATCTGAGCACCGGGACGGTGCCCTTCCCGTGGTGCTGGGTCTGAAGGTCTTTGAGAAAGCTCTCTGCTAAAAGCAGGTCTGAGAAGAGCATGGGGACGCTGGAGTGGGGGCTGGGGCTCAGCCCCCAGAGGCGGGCACCTCTGGCTTGAGTTCCGCGTCCCAGACCTGCTGTGGGCGTGGCATTTCTTTCGGTGTGGAGTCTTATGTGTGGTGAAGGGGATCAAACCAGGGCCTCGTGCGTGCCAGGCCAGCACTACCACCGAGCCTCACCGCGGCCCGTCCAGGCTCCAGGCTTCTGCCACCGAGCGTGGCTCACTGTGCTCTTGCTCCCATTGCAGTTCTTCCACTACTCCCAAGGACAAGTGTACCTGGGCAACTACCCCCCGTTTAAGGACAGAATCAGCTGGGCTGGAGACCTGGACAAGAAAGACGCGTCCATCAACATAGAAAACATGCAGTTCATTCACAATGGCACCTACATCTGCGACGTCAAGAACCCTCCGGACATCGTTGTCCAGCCTGGGCACATCAGGCTGTACGTGGTGGAGAAAGGTACTCGGCCCTTCAGCGTCTCCATGGTGCTGGCCGTCCTCTATCCCAGGCTCCACTGGGAACAAGAGTGACCTGTCGGTTGTGTTTGGAGGGAGGGCTTTAGCCAGACAGCTGTGCTGCCTGTCTCTGTGGACCTGTGGCCCACCCCACACCCCTGGCTGCTGGGAACCGCCCGTTGTCCGGCTGTGCCACTGATTCCCCCATCAGGAGCCTGTGGACCTGATCCTAGGGATATTGGCTTTTCAGTGTTGATTGTACGAAACCTAAATTGATGGTGGCTAGTTGTAGAGGACAGTGGGAAAGAAGAAAATCAATACTGTTTTGATGTCTTCTAGGAACAAAAATTTGACATTTCTAAAAGCAGTACAAATATTTTTTCCCTTTTTTTTTTTTTTTTTTTTTTGAGAATAAGCAGGAAATTCATGTCCACTTTGAGTAGAACGATAAAGTGCACCTCTCAGTCTTGCTTTGGTTTTAGGACCGGGGATCAGAAGTGCTCAGTTCTGTAGTTGGTTCTTTATAGCCAACATTTTCGTGTCCTCAGTTGGGTACTGGTGTCTGGTTGGGTGACAACTGAGTGGACAGGGAAGGTGGTGCCTGGCTCGTGGGCCGCGCCCTTCTGCGCAGGGAGCTGCCTTCCTCCCTGCAGAGAGTCCTCACCGCTGTTGTCTTCTCTCTCCAGAGAGTCTGCCACTGTTCCCGGTCTGGGTGGTGGTGGGCATAGTCACTGCTGTGGTTGTGGGTCTCACCCTGCTCGTCAGCATGATCCTGGCCGTCCTGTACCGAAGGAGGAACTCTAAGCGGGATTACACTGGGTAAGAGACGCTGACTCGGGAGGTGGAGAGACGAAGGCAGGGTTTGCATGTGTGTGGAGAGAGCTTGTGAAGAGTGACCTGCGTTGCCTCTGCCCCTAACTGGCCTTCTCCAGTCGGTGCCTCTCCCGGCTGTGGACAGGAGGCTGGCCCCTGCTCTGCAGGTCCCTTTTGGACAGGGTGGGCTGCACTGTTTGGGATGGTCCACTCTGCGTTTGGGATTCTGAAGCTGCACACTCACTTGCCCTACCTGAGTTTAATTTCTTAGCATTAACCTAACGAGAGTCTGCTTTCTCACTGGGTCGATACAAAACCCTGGTCAGGAAGTCCTAACGGTCCTAGCCTGGTGTGATGATGTGGGGCTCCTCCTTTTAGTAATTTCCCTCCCCACCCCAAACTGGGGGCGTAAGACAATAAAATCTACCAGCAAGGGCTGGCGATGTGGCTCAGTGGTAGCGCACTCGCCTGGCATGCGTGAGGCACTGGGTTCGATTCTCAGCACCACATAAAAATAAAATAAGGATATCGTGTCCACCTAAAAACTAAAAAATAAATATTTAAAAGAAAAATCTAACAGCAAGGAAAAAAAGTTTCTGTTTGTGACTTCTCACAGGACACTTTGAGCACGGTGTGTCTGATTGCAGGACCTTGCCTTTCCCGCCTGGGCTGGAGAGCTAACCCACATAAGCTACATAGAGCTCCCGTGGGGACTGGGGCCGTGTCACAGGCGCAGTGCTGCAGGTGCGGGACGTCCTGCAGGGCTGGCCGAGCACTGCGTGCCGTGCGCTCTCTTGCTGGTTGACAGCGGATCCTCGTCTGCGGACTGCTGGTGTGGAGCTTAGGAGTGCTGCGAGTGGACGGACGGGCTTGAGTGCTCCGGTTCGGGCGTGGCCCGCGTGGAATGCTTCTCTGGTGCTGGCTTGGTTCGCTTGCATGGCAAGAGTTTTCCTGAGCAGGCAGAGGGTTGGGTCTCAGCACAGGACTAATCCAGGTGGTGGCGTGCCGGCTCTTGCTTTGGGGCTAATAAAGGCAGAGCGATGTTCTTTAGGACCCTGCATGGCATCACGAGTGCTGCTCTTCTCACTCTGGTTTTTTCCCTCCCCTGCCTCCCTCCCTTGGTGTGCTGGTCAGCTGCCTCTCCCCCACTCCTAAGGAGAGCTGACGTAGAAGACGCTTGGGACTGTGGCAGGGCTGGGCTCCTCCTCTCCAGTAGACACATGGTAACTAATCACACTGCCTGTTGCTGTTCACGTTCCGTGTCCGTTCAGCCGTCTCCCTGTGGCCACTAACCAGCTTGCTCCGCTAACCAGCAGCCCTCGAGGTCTGTCCACAAGTATGTCAGGCAGCTGCGCACAACGTCCAGATGAAGTTGGTTCCTGTGGCTGTGTGTGCTCTCATGGGAAATGCGCGCGTGTGTGTGTGTGTGTGTCTGTGAGTGTGTATGTGTGCACGCTTGTGTGCACGGGCGCGTCTTTGTTTTCTTTCTTCACACATGAGTTTTATCATCAGTCACTGAGCCTTCTTAGTTCAGAGCAGTTACACGACCTTGGCTCAGCCAGGCAGGCTCCCGTCCCAATGGACGCAGTGTCTGTGGTGTGCTTCAGTCTGAGCACTGACACTTTAAATGTGCTCCTCCCCGAACTCCAAAGTTTTCACAACACTGCCCTAAAGGATTTAAGCTGCGGCGCTGGGTTGCGGCTCAGTGGCAGCGCGCTCGCCTAGCATGCCCGAGGCACTGGGTTCGATCCTCAGCACCACATAAATGTAAAGTATTGTGTCCACCTAAAACTTAAGAATGAATATTTTTTAAAAAAAGGACTTAAGCTGTGCTGATGACACATCCCTTAGGGACCGCTGATGACCCCTTCCAGGAGCTCCCGTCCCCTCTCTCGGTAGCCTTGCTGCTGAAGCCCTCTCACCGGGAGAGTTCACCTGCCGAGTGGCACCCCACACTTCCCACCCTCATGACTTCCTGGGTGGTCTCTTTGTCTGCTCTTTGTCTTTTTCTGTTGCTTTTGGTGTGGTTGTGTTACTAGTGGCGAAACAGAATATGGGGAACCAGAGGATGGGGGAAGAAAAGCCAAGACTCACTCTGGATGTAGTTTATAAATACATTCAGAAGACGTTTGCTTTTGACGATAGCAAAAGCAGATTGCATTAAGGTATAAACTCATTCCTTTGGACCTTTGCCCAAAGTAGGGTTTTAAAAGCAGCCCAGGCTGTGTTGTGATCAGAACCCCCTGTTTTCATTTGAAACGGGGCTGAAGGGGTGGCACCACGCTGATTTCTGCAATAGATCCACCACTTAAGAGAACGAGTGTCAGGTGGAAAACCGTCTTCAAGACAGGTGACCCTCGGGTGCCCACTGTCCGCTGTCTGTTCACGTATCTGCGCTGCGTCTGGCCTCACTCACCGTTCTGTGTTTGTTTTCATTCATTTTAATTTTTAATTTTCTTTTTACATTTGTTCTCCAAATTGCCATTACATCAGCTGCAACACATCAGAGAGTCTGTCTCCGGTTAAGCAGGCTCCACGGAAGTCCTCCTCCGACACAGAGGGTCTGGTAAAGAGTCTGCCTTCCGGATCCCACCAGGTAATGGCCGACGGCTGTCCTGCCCCGGCACCGAGCTCCAAACTTTGGTCTCTGTCCCTTCTGGGTTCAGGAAGGAAGCAGAGCTGAGAGAGAGAGAGAGAGCGCGAGCAAGCATGAGCATGCTCAAGGTCCACTCTCGAGAGACCCCAGCCACCGTGTGTGGAGGACACTGCCCTGCTGAGGTTTCCGCCCAACCACACTAACACATTATTTGCTCAGAATGTGACTCCCGTGGCCCAGGTAGAATTAAGAAATGGCTTTCTCAGCTGAGAGAGTCTTCAGTGAATTGCCCAAGGAAAATCGAGCAAACTGTGTTCTGTACTGAAGTCCTCTAAAAGAAACTCACAGGAAAAGCCAACTTCCTGGGGTTGAGTACAACAAAAATGATTTTCATGGATTCTGTAGGAAAACAGGGGAGGCTTTATCTGGATGATCGGCAGGCTCAGTTTCCACCTACTGCAGAGATCAGGAGACTTCACTTGGAATCTGGCACAGAGTGGCCTTGTGGCGTTGTGGGCAGCACCGTCTGGCCATGCTGTGGCCTTGCCGGGCAGCTGCCTGGGTGCCTGAGACCACGTGGTGCTTCAGGGCGCGGAACCGGCTGAGCTGGCCCGCTGCCTGCCCCAGGGGGGTGCTTGTGGGACAGAGGCTTAGAGGAAGTAAAGACGGCGGCCGTGCTTGAGAGGCCCTGTGGGTGAGGCCTGCACCTTGCTCCCTGGAGGACTCCGTGGTGAGGAGACCTGGTGCTCTGCTGCCAGGTAACTGGGATGGGGTCAAAGCTGGGGTGCGAGGCAGCATGGGCTCCTGGCCAGGTCCTGCTCTCCCTCTCTGTGTCCGGAGCCTCAGTCTCCTATTTGGACTGAGAGTGGCTCTGGGTGTGGCTCTCCTGCTGGAAGCATGTTAGGAAGGAAGAGAAGAAACAGGGCTTTAGGACATTTGGGAGTAGCTTGTACATCTCTGTGATCCGGGAGAAAGGACAACGAGCCAGGCCCTGGCCACCAGCTGGCAGCCCTGCAGGGTGCTGCTGCAGTGCAGGAGGGGAGTGGTTTGGGGAGGTAGGTGCAGTGTGAGGTGGCCGCAGAGTGCCAGAAACAGACACTCCAGACAAGGAGAAGGAATCTAGCTCTCTCTAGAAGAACACAACAAACCCCATAGCCAACACTGTGCAATTCTCCATTTCTGGCACCCATCAGACTTACTAGGCATACAAAGAGGAGGAGAAGACTCGTAACCAGGAGGAGCCGGCTGAGAGGCCGTTGGTGAAATGTCAGCGGCAACGGTTCATAAACAGGGAACTTCAGACAGGTGTTGTAAATCCCACAGACTCAAGGATATAAAGAAAACCCTGAACATAATGAGGGGAAAAGTAGATCTGTAAAACAGAATCACAGGGAACTCAGAACTGAAGAGGCATGGGGTGCCATGAAAGACCCATCAGATCCCATAAAAGAAAAGGTCAGTGAAGTGGAGGGCAGAAGTAGGAACATCCAAAATGAAGTCTGGAGAGAAAGACTTGCCTGTGTCTGTTTCTGAGTCATGCTTGGCTGTGGGTAACTGAAACCACGGAAAGCAAAACCCAAATCAAGAGGGGTCTCCTGTGAAGCAGTAGGTCGACTCACCACACTGATGGTCACCTTATATTAATGCTCAGAGCAATCCAATTAAAAGATAGAGGGTTGGGTTGAGGCCCAGGGGCAGCATGTGTGTAGCTTGTGGGCCATGAGTTCAATCCCCAGCCCCCCAAAAATAAGTGAAATAGCGATGGTCAGGTTGGGTAGAAGTCACTTTTGTCAGCAGAGTGGGTGGCTCATACCTGGAATCCCAGGCACTCAGGAGGCTGGGGAAGGAGGATGATGGCAAGTTCGAGGCCAGCATGGGTGCCTTCTTAGAGAGATACTGCCTCAAAATAAAAAATAAAGATTAAAAAAGAGGGCTGGGGTGCAGCTCGGACACAGTGCTGCGGGTTCAGTCTCTCATCCCTGGGGAGGAAAGCAGAGCACCAGCCTTCCTTGGCTGTCTTCCGGGTCCTGTTTGTACCCTTTCTGTTAGACTTACCAAGGGTAAATGACTTGGGTGTGCAATCCGCGTGTCCTTGGCCCGTGGTGAGAGACGGAGGTGGCCCTCTCACTTCTGCAAGTGTTCCTTCGTGAAGTGTGCTGTGCTGTCCGGCTTCTGTGTCACACTAACTGCCTTGGAGGACACTGTCCCGGGTCAGATACTCCACGGCATTCGAAGCCCTCAGTGTGTCAGCGAGTGACCCTGCTGGCTGTGTCAGCGTCACCATGGTGCTGCTTTGCACGATCGGGGATGCTTCCCTTGCAGAGAGCCCAGGCCCTGTCCAGCGTAGCTCTCAGCAGAGGCCACAGGAGACGCACCGTCTTCAGTTTGAGCTGATGTGTTATCTGACTGTGTCCGCTGTGTCCTCTTTCATCACTTCCGTGGGCATCTGAGTGCCTGCACGAGCCATGCGGCTGGCTGCCACAGGACCAAGGCAGAGATCAGCACCCAGCGCTGCTCTGAGGAGACTCCCGGGGTGTTCAGAGAACCTCAGGCTCTTCCACCAGGTAGAGAAAAGTGTTTGCGGATATTCTGGCAAACAACCTTGGGGAGATTTTCACATCTAGATAAGCCCCGCGTGGCGCTGTAGGGGTTAGTCATGTGTTCCAGACCCAGGTCACCCTGGGGACCAGCTAATGGTGTCAGCTTGGAGAGACTTTTTAACATGGGTATCCCTTCTCTTGTCTCTGAGGTGTGGTTCATCTGTTCCCCACTTCTAACCCTAGGCCTGTGTGATGTGCACATGGGTCTGTGACAGTCAGAGCTGGGAGTGGGGACATGGCAGGAATGTTTACAGACTCTCCCTTGAGTTCATCCCAAGGGTTCTCTCATCTTCCTGCGTTTCCATGTGTAGGCGCCACCTGAGAACTGAACAGTGTCAGCGGTCACTCTGTGGATGAGTAAGTAGCTCCCTGCTATTTCACCATAAGAAGAAAAGGATAATAGCTCCCCACAAAGGGAACTTTAAAAGGAGCACCCTAATTTCCAGGCGTGCGCCCTTGGTCACCACCGTGACGAGTGGAGAAGACTGATTAACGGAAGCCCCCCAGCAAACATGTCCTCGATCCCATTGTCCAAGAATCAGGCACACGCTGTTACGTCTTCCAGTCACCTGCAAGGGGACAGAAATTTTGACTGGCTTAGATGTCACCCTGCTTCACCCCGAGGAGCAGAGGAGGCAAAGGGAGGGTGAACAGCAGAGCCGGAAGCCCTCCCCAGCACAAGGCGTGCGGTCAGGACGTGGGGGCGGCAGTGGGGGCAGCACAGGGAGGAAATGAGCCAGAAATCTCTCATAAAGCTTAGTTTAAAATAATTTTTGTGTAACTACTTGATGAGAATTGGTTTCCTAGATCTTTTCCTGGGCATGGTTTTGCAAAAGGCCGTAATTTTGGAGAAAGGTGGTTGGGATATTTAAGAGTTTGCTGGCTCTAATACGCAGACACCGAGATGCATAAGATCGCTGCGTGCATTCCCTCCTCGCCTCCCGGCAGCTGAATACGCTGCGTTCTTTGTGGCCCCTGTAGAAACTGAGCTGTGGCCGAGGTGCTGAGCCGAGGGTAGTCGTCAGTGGCGGAGCTGGTGTCAGCCCGTCCGCCAGGTCCTGAGAAGGGTGCTCCTCCCGTCCTGCTTCAGTTCTGAGTTGATGGTCAGTACTGGTTCCATTTGCCTCAGAGAGCCACCGTACTTAGGTGCTGCCATTTCACCTGGCTCTTCAAACACTGGAGTGAGTACTGAGAGTGTTTTGTCAACAGCGGTGAGCGTGTGCCCAAAGAGCACAGTGACCCCTTCCAGGTGGGGAGACGCTGCCCAGCTAGCCGCGGTGCCGGCTCAGGCACCCGTGTGTTTGCAGACAGGTCTCTTTGTTCTTCCAGAACCCTGTCTTCCTGGCCCACCTTCCAGTATGTTTTTACTTGGGAATAAATTTGATAAAAGTAGAATTCAGAGGTACATTTCTCTCCAGTTATCACTAAAAGGATCGATCTACGTCGGGCCATTTGTTTCTGGAAACATTTTCAGTACTTAAGGCCCTTTGTGAGTCAATATTTGAGGGAAAATATCGAAACAAAGCACATGAAGGAGAGTGTGGGGGAGGAGTGTCTGGGTGTGGACCCTCGGTGGCGGCCCTGGGTGTGGACCCTCGGTGGCGGGGGCTTACCTGGGAAGCCCCAGTGCCAAAAGAAGAGATTTACTGCAAAAATAGGTAGGCTGGTGTGGTCTTGTCGTTGTCCTTCTCCTTATGATTTCTGCGTACCCAAGTGACTGTCTCCGCAATGGCAGGGTCATCTCCAAGTTGACCTTGTTTCATGGTGTCCTCTGCAGTCCTGAGTAGTCTCGTTGGCCCTCAAAATCCAGGTCCGTGGGGACCCCGCGTACCCTCAGCTTCTCAGCACCCTCTGGAGCAGACTTCCCCGAGCTCTGAGGACCCCCAGCAGGTCCCGAGCTCCTGCCTTCCTCTGGACCCACCTCTGCCAAGGCCTCAACTGACAGGTCCCTGACCTGAGTCACTCTGTCACATCCCAGGGGGAGAGGGAGTGACCTCAGACAGCTGAGCAAGTTGAAGGAAAACCGCCCAGCGTCCTGGGTGGGAGTGGGGCCTTCTCTCTAGGAGGGACTTCCCGGCCTCTGAGGCTTGCTGGCGGGTGCAGGTGCACTCTGCGCCACCTCTGTTCCTGGCTCCTCTGCATTTCCCACTCACAGGGTTTCTCGGTCACCTCCTGTGTAAGAGCCGCCGTGTGTTTGGCTCAGGCTCTCCTGTTGATGGGGCGAGCCAGTTGACTTGTGCACCTGCATTGGCTGGAGGGATGACCAGCTGGGCGGCCATAGTGTGGTCTTACTCACAGTCTGACAGTTGGGCCATGTGTCCCATGTCACCAGCAGGCTGGCCTGGGCTTGTTCGCAGAGTGTTGGGTGCGGGTCCCAAGGCCAGTGCAGGAGTGGAAGCTACGAGACCTATGGAGGCCTAGGTGTGACAGTGGTGATGTCCCTCGGGCCTTATTCTGTGGGTCAGAGCAGGTCAGGAGACTGGCCCCAATTCCAGCAGTAGAGGGGTAGATCCTGCTCAGTGGACGGCGCTGACTGCACTGCGGAGATGCTGCTGCACCCTGCGGACCCCTCCCCGCAGTGGTCATGGGCAGGGCTCTGTTATCAGCTGTGGGAACGCTGTCCTCTGAGCGTCTTTCTGCGTCTTTGTGGATCGGCCTTCGGTTTTCCTGCAGCTTTGGGATGCAGGTAGGAGGTCTCTGTGATTCAGTGTGGACAGTGTGGTCTGTTGATCTCACCCACGAGGGGCCTCAGTGAGAGCACCCCCACCCGATGCCTGCACCTGGGCTTCGACCCCCCGGTTACCCTGTCAGTTGCTTCAGCCTGTTTCAAATTGTGTTCGTGTGATAAGATGCCCGGGTAACGGCAGCTCGATGATAACTAGTGTATTATCTGACAGACAGACCTGGGTTGCCTGAGGACCTCATTCAGCCTGTGGGCTCAGGTGTGGATGCCGTTCTTAGGGCCATGTTAGAGGTGAAGAAACCGATGCGCGGAGCCTCTCCTGCGCTGGAGCCGCATGCGGTGCTGGGGGACTGTCCTGTGAGTCACACGGGCCCTGCTACGTTACAAGCCCGCAGCCCGTACCTGGGCCTGGCCCTCCTGGGGAAGTCGGAGCCACAGCCCCACAAGACCGCAGCACACACACGAAGCTCCACATTGTCAGGGCTCCTGGCTGGGATGCTGCTGTGTTGTTATTGCTGCTGGAGAAGTCAGACGTGCGGCCAGCTGGCCGGGGGAACCTCAGCCTTCGCCCAGGGCTCGCTTCCCCTGCAGGCAGGCACCCGCTGTCCGCCTGCTGCTCCTTGTGTGCCCTGGGCTGGGCTGAGCGGCTGCTTCACTGCCAAGAAGAGACCTGTGCTTTAGTCCATCAAGGATTTTTCTTTATCTTTCAATGGATTGTGATTCTTTGGTTTTTTCTTTTCATATTTTAAACCAGGAAGAAGAGTTTTCTGATATTAGAAGTCAAAGAAGGGGCTGGGGGTGTTGACCAGTAGTAGAGCACTTGCTTTTCTTACAGAATACCCTGGGTTTGACCCCCAGCACCAAAAGATTGAAAAAGGAAATAAAAGAAACAGTATCTGGAGTCCTGAGGATCACGGTGCCATCAGTAGTTACACTGAAGATAGTGGGCACAGTGGTGCACACTGTGATCCCAGCAACTTGGGAGGCTGAGGCAAGAGGATCCCAAATTTGAGGCCAGCCTCAAGCAGTCTATCTAACAAGGCCCTGAGCAACCTAGCAACCTGTCTCAAAAGAAAGAATAAAAAGAAAAAAATGGGGGATATAGCTCAGGGGTAAAGCACCCTTGGGTTCAATCCCTAGTAACATACACACACACACAAAATAAATAATAAAAGTACCTGTTTGTCTAAAATGACCAGTTCAAATTGATGGTGTCTTTGAGTGGCACCCAGTGTGTTTTCCATAGTTTCCACGGGTCTCAGGTTGACAGACGTGCCCATCTGGTCCTGGAGACTGACCACTGTTGCTAAGGTTGCAGAGTTCTGTGGGGCTAAAGCAAGGGATATTCCTGAGGAGGAGTGTTGTGTTGTCACATAAGCTTCCAAACGTACGAGAGAAATGGAACAAAGCGCCCATGCTGGCTTTAGAGTCACCACCTGTGCCTAGCCTTGGTGGACAGGGGTCCAGGAGGTCCTGCAGGGGAAATCTTCTTGTAGACACACAGACGAGGGAGGTCTGTGCTTTAGAACCAGAGCCACATCCCGTCCGTGGTTGGGACACCTGTCCCGTAGGCACGCGGTTGCCCAAGACCTCTAATTCTGCTTCTCTTCCAGGGCCCAGTCATATATGCGCAGTTAGACCACTCCGGCGGCCATCACAGTGACAAGATCAACAAGTCGGAATCCGTGGTGTATGCGGACATCCGGAAAAATTAAGACCCAGAGCATCCTGGACAAGAAACAAACCCAAACTGGACTCTTGTGCAGAAAATGTAGCCCATAACCACGTGTGGCCTTGGGGACCCAGGCAAGGACACACACATGTGTAGACCCAGAGGGAGGGAAGGATGTGGGTGAAGGACATGTGTATTCTATTTAATCTTCCTGCTGTGGGGCCAGCGTTGCATGTCGAGAAGATGGTGTGAGGCTGTGAATCTGCCTACGTATAAACGTCTTGCCGTTTTTGTACATGCTTTGGGGGTCATTAACAGTTGGGACATTTCAGTAACATTCCTGTCACCACCATTTAGATGTGGTTGCCTTTCAGAGACAGTAGCAGTCTTCTGTTTCCAGTGGACGTGGCCTTTTAATCCAAGGGCTCAACCAGTCTTAGCATTTATTGTCATTGGAGGAAGGAGATCCCGTGGCGGACACGCAGCCAGGGGCCCTATCACACGCGCCAGAACCGTTCATTTGGTTGTAGCTTTTAGACAGCATCTGTTAACTATGCCACTTACAGAAGGTTCGAGAAATTTGTGTTGGTGCTTTTCTAAAACATGGGGCAAATTTTATGTGTTATGTCGACTTCCTTAAATGTCACACCCTTTATGTCCTGTCAGTGTGTGGGTTCATGACAGCAGGTTAGCAAGGATAAGTGTGCCACTAGGTGCCACTGGTACCGCTCCCCTCCAGGTGCCTTAGATCAACACAGGGGGCTGATTTGATGGAAAGGCCAGGCTGAGCTCGGGAGTGTGGCACCTGTGGAGGAGAAAGGTATCAATCACATTCTTGACCCTGGTCCTTCCTCCTTGGGCCAGAGTGGACATAACACAGGAAGCCAGAGAGGCCTTGGCTCCGTCCCCACAGGGGATATGGGAAGGGATCTGGGCTGGCTGGATCACCTGGTGGTCAGAGGGCCCTGGTGGTCAGAGGGCTCTGGCCTCGCACTGCACAGGATGACCTTCCTCCAGAAGCCTCAGGCCTCCAGCAAAGCAGCCCCGGGCAGTCGGCCTGGTCTCCCCAAAGCTTCCCACCCCCAAGACGATTGGGGTTCAAGGGGTCAAGACTTTTAGGAATCAGCGGGAGTAGAGTGGCCCCGTGCGCTCTCTTCTCTTTCTGTTCTGGTGTTGTGGTTGGTTTGTCCCCCCCCTTCGCCCCCCGTTACTTGAAACAGTGAACAGTGGTGTAGGAAGGAGAGGGATCTGTTTTCTCATTTTCCTCCACGGCCGCCCTGCCACCTTTCTGCGTTTTCAGGTTTTCCTGGGCTGGCAGAGCTCCTGAGACGGCCCTGCAGGTTGCATTCTCCCGTCTTCCAGAGTGCTTTGTTTTAAAAGAAACATTTTCCCCTTTAGAACTGCCCGGAGCCCTGGCTATGCGAAGAGTGTCATCTAGAAGGTGGGGGCAGGGGCGTGGGCCCTTCCCCTGGGGTCCCGAGAGCTGCTCCCCCTCCCACCTCGGTCCCCTGTGGGAAGTGTGGGAAGCTGCGTCCTAAGAGCATTTTAAAGGGAAAAGGCACGACTCGGGTTAGAGGTGCTCCAAGGTGGTGAGTGGAGAAAGGGCTGCTGCGGAGCCCGCCGTCCACCCCTGAGCTCTGCTGCTCCCCCGGCTGCAGCCACACTGCGTGCACTCGCCAGCCACAGACGGGCTTGGTGGACACCTGCTGGCCGTAGCTGCCCTTCAGCTGGCTGCCATTTCCACCCAGCACTCTGGCCTTCGACCCGAGACCTTTGCCTGTTTTCAAGACCCCGGGAGCCCTCAGCAGGCTCCTGCGTGGGTGGCTGGCCGGGGTGTGGTGGGGAGGCCCAGTGCCAGAGCCCAGGTGTGAGCCTGCCTTCTCTCCTTCCTGTAGGAGAAGAGTGGGAGTGGGAGGCCGGTGCCCTGTGGGCTCCACACACTTCTCTTTCCTCCCCTCCCCGACTCCTGGCCTCCCTGCCCAGTGGACACCTCACACTGTCTGCCTCTGCCTCGTGGCAGAAGATCCCTCCTGACCCTTCCCCCAGGGCAGCGAGCGTCCTGGCCAGCCTGCCTGCCCTGGAAGCCGCTTGGAAAAGCCTCTTACCAGAGGCTGGTACCCAGGAGCAGAGCCTCCGTCCACTGGTCCACCACTTCCCCCTGGTTGTCTGGCCCTTGTGACCAGGGCCAGACTTGCAACGAGCAGAAAGAGGCCAAATTTTTCATGAGTCTTGTGAAGGGCCACCTAAAAGGGATCACCTAGGAAATTAAAACTCCTAACCGTCTAGTTGCTCAATGGAAATGTATCCAACTAGGGAAAAAAAATGTCAATACATTATTATTTTTGATCTTTTTCATTTGTACTTCTGTGAATATTTTAATACATCATTTTTAATTTCTGAATGTTATTGTGTGGTGATTTTTAATCAAACAGAAAAAAATATAAAACCTTTTCATTTCTTCCACCGCAGCCACACCTGCCTCTTTATTCTTCAAACACATGAGCCTCGGGGCCTTTGCACAGTCGCTCCCTCAGCTGTTCATGCTTGTTGACTGGGTGGGCAGACGGATGGGTGGATGCATTTATCCATTCAACAATCTATACTGAGAGCTCTTCTGAGCCAGGCACTGTGCTGAGCACAAGGAGACGAGTCAAGATAAAGCTCCTCCCAGAACCTGCTTTGGCGTGGGGTCCACAAACATAAGTAGGAGTAACAGACACCTTAGAAATAGTTACTTGGTGCTTGGTACAATGTGCCAGGCACTTGGCATTTCTTACTCTGTTACAGCTTTATGAGCTAATAATAGTTGCACTAATCTTATACCCATTTTCAGAAAGACAGTGTCGGGCTTAGAGTATATGACTTGCCCAGCCACGGTCACTCAGCCAGTGTTAGGAAGGGTGGGGCAGGCCCTTCTGTCTAAAGTAGAGCCCTTAACTTCGGTATTTAAACAATGGGGCTGGGTGCCTGATGAGGTCCTCGGGAGCTGGGTGCAGGTGACGTGAGGGAGATGGTAGCATGCGTGGTAGAGATGCAGGTCGCTGGGGGTCTTCATCTATTGAGAGCTGTGTCACAAATAACATGTTACACCAGACGTGGTGGTGCCCTCCTGTAATCTCGGCAACACAGGAAGCTGAGGCAGGAGGATAGCAAGTTCAAGACCGGCCCCAGCAACTTAGCAAGACCCTGTCTAAATTAATAGATGAAAAGGGCTGGGATGTGGTTAAGTGCCCCTGGTTCAATCCCAAAAAAAAGTGGTCTTCTAGGCCAGGGATCCCAAGTACAAGTCACTATTAAAGCACTCAAGTTTTCTGGTGCTCTGTTAATTCCATAGATTGCCAAGGGTCCGTGAGGAGCCCCGGCCGCATAGCTTTACACTCTTGAGTGGGAGAGAGTATTGGCAGGAACATCCCAAGGTGACCCTCACAGGCCCAGGAGTAGAACGAGAGGGATGCTGTGCTTCCCTGGGCACGGGAGGCCACCAGTAACGGGACTCCTCCTGCCAGCTCTGGTTTCCAGACTGCACAGAGACACAGACATGCTGGCCAAGGACACCGGTGCTCAGCAGCCATTTCACCCCTACACCCTTTATTGTGTGTCTTCAACCACACGGACGTTTTCTAACAACTAAGATCTTGCCATTCTTAACAAAGCATTTGGGGTGGTGCAGAGATTAAACCCAAGCGGCTCTGCCTGGAGCTAACCCTCTTTTTTTGATACAGATGGTCTCCCTAGATTGCTGAGGCTGGCCTCCAACTTGAAATTCTCCTGCCTCACTCATCACCCCCACCCCCCCTCAGTGGCTTGGGATTACAAGAACAAAAGCATTTTTTTAAAAACACATTTAAGGGCTGGGGCTGGGGCTCAGCGCAGAGCACTTGCCCAGCATGTATGAGGCACTGGGTTCGATCCTTAGCACCACATAAAAACAAATAAATAAAATAAAGGCATTCTGTCCATCTATAACTATAAAAAAATTTAAAAAAAAAAAACACATTTAAAAAAACAAATCTTTGGTTTCTTCTATTGCTCAGTTTGTAGATTCCCTTTGTCTCAGAAATGGTTTCTTTGAGTCAGGACCCAACATATTCTAATGAAGATTTCTTTTTGTTTTAAAACCAAAAGGAGCACACACAAGGCCAGGTTGACCCCGCACCCCAGTGTTCTAATAACAAGAGAAAACCCCACGTGCGGTGCAGGCTGCCTTTCCCAGCCTTGGGCCGGAAGTTTCTGGAAAGGACAGGGCCCCGTGTTGTTCACACCTGCATGTCTTTCCTTAGAAGCCGTTTCTGAGCCTTGGACCTGTGTCAGTTGTTGCTGCGGTGTCATGATGGCCGTTGGTCCTGATGTACTATAAAAATGAAAGCCAGACCTAAGCACTCTGCAGCCCTGCAGCCCGGGCCTGCCCTCCTGTGGGAGGCCTGGCTGTTTACAGGGGAGGAAACCGCGGCCTCTGGGCTCAAAGGAGTCCCCGGGGAGCGCTGCTTCCGCACTTCCTCCCGCAGGAGGATGGGGGCTGTTTGTGGCCGCAGTCCTCAGGACGTCCTCAGCCCAGGCTGGGAGTTTCAGTCTCCATTTCTCTGGCCTTGAGTCTTCCCGACCACAGGGAAGGGCTGTTTCCTGTGGCTGGTCTCCCTACCTCTGGGAAGAGGAAATCTGGCACGTTTAACATTCTCATGTTTGCTTTTGAGTCTGGCCCCAGAGACATCCTGCTGTGTGACGGACACATCTGTGGTTGCTTCGCCTGGGGGGGGGGGGGACATTAGTAATTTCAGGTGCCCACCTGAACCACAGCGGGAGTGTGAGGTGGGCAAAGGTGCTGGGGTCAACCCATCAGACTCCAAGAGACTGAAGTTCAAATCTAGACCATGTTACCCGTTCTCTCTCTGCCTTTGAATAGAAATTTTTTATGGCGAAGGTTTTTTTTTTTTAACCAAATAAAAGAAGCAAAATTTGCACTTAAATTTCAGGGCCTCTCTTAGAACGTACAGTAAGCCCGGAGGAATGCAGAGCCCTTCAGGACCTGCCCTCCTTGCTGGCGCAGCAGAGCGCCAGGGCTGGTGTGTAATGGACTGATGGCCGGCCAGCCACTGTGCGCTGGCTGGTGTGCTGGACTCGCCGTGTTGGTGAGAGGCGCGGCCTGGGCAGCCTGACTGTGTTCTCTGGAGGCCATTCTCTCCTGGGCCACGCCGGCCTTGTCCTGCTGTAGAGAAGTCCTGGCTGAAACGTCGGGGTTGTGTCTGGCATCTTAAGCTCAATGCAGATATGTACAGACCCACACCGTCCTATGTGGTGGCCCAGGTCAGGTGCCATTTAAGTTTAGATTAAATTTAAAATTCAGGTCCTCCGTCACTCTGACCATGGAGCTTGGTGGTTCCATGTTATGGGGGCTGTCACGTTGTTCAGAAATAGAACGTTTCCTTCCCGTGAAGTTCTGTTGAACGCACTGCTACCAACCACACAGGAACCAGTGACCTTCAGATGTGTGTCAGTGTGCCAGGTCAGGTGAGGATGGTGAGAACGTGAGTGTGAGGGGATAATTCTGTAAACTGGGCCCACTGTGTAACCCCCACATGCTTTCTTTTCCAAGAAGCAATTTACCTGCAGCCCTGCCTGGCCTGAGTGGACAGGACGTGTCACATTCCTCAGCCAACCACCTGTTATCTGCAGGAGAAATGCAGGCCAGAGATAATGTCAATGGGAGGAACCCAAGAGACTTTTGTGACCCGATCCTGAATCTCTGGGAGATAAGGATAGTTCCTCCTAACCATAAAATTGTTACCGCTGTTAACCGGTGACGAGTCCTTGCTTCCCCAATGTTGAAGAATAACACCAAAGAAGCACGCCCAGGCAAGGTCAGAGTAGAAATTAGAAATTTATTAAAGGACAGCAGAAAAGACTTCTCCCGGAGGAAGAAGGGGACCCAAGAGGTGGAATCCGTGGAAGGGATGTTGTCTCCCCTTTTTATAGTTCTTTCAGTGATGGAATGTAGGTGGGAAGGCCCGAGGGGTGGGACACAGGTGGGCCAAAGAAGTAATCTGGTCAGGAAGGACTTCTGAGTCAGCACCTTTTTGCTGGGGGCTGTTCATTGACATTTCTTTGAGGTGGACTTTGGCCTAGGGCCTTTTCAGGACTTCATTAACATTCCATGAGTTGTCCTGCATTTCCCGGAATCATTGCCAGCACGGCCTCCATTTTAGATTTCACTCGGTATTAGACCCGATTTACCTAACTACACTGACTACCTAACTTTAAATCTGGCTTCAAAATCAGTAAGAATTTATGGGTAAGAAACCAATTAGAACCAGTCAGCATGAGCCAAACAAAGTGACCTAAAATTGTCAAGGCAGTGGGGACTTGAAAATCTGATGTCATCTTGCTGTCAATCAAAAGTAAAGAGGTGAGCCTGAGTGGGACTCTCTGGAAACCTCTCTTGGATCCCCAACAAAACAGGAGTGCAGGACAGGTGCATTGTCCCTCACCTCTCCCTTGAGAGTGTCCCCTTTCCCTTTCCCTCTCCCTTCCATGAACTACTGAACTAAGCCTGTTACTCTGAGCAACGTCTGGAATCTTTCCGACTTGGTTACAAGAGTTGATAGCTCCAGTTATCCTGCTTCCCCATGTGTTCAAGTGCAAGCGTATAAAGCAGGGCTTATTTAAAAAGGGGTAACGTGGACTTCTCCGGGAGGGAGCAGGGGCCATAGCTATCCCGATGATCTCCCAGGAAGTGAGAGCGTCCGCCTCTCTATGTGCCACAGGCTTCCTTTGTTCCCCTGGTCTTCCCCGGTCTCTCTCCTTCCTGCTAGTGACTGGGCCAGGAGGTGCTCGGAGGGAGGGCCCCAAGGTGAGAAGAGAGGGGCTGGAGGGGCCTGGTGGAGTGACCTGGGCCGGAAGGGGCCCAGGGTGCACTAACTTTTATAACTCCCTGGAGGGAGGGACAATCTCTGGGACAGGTCACCGTAGCCACAGGTAGGAGCAGGGTGGAGGAAGGGCTCTGAAGAAATCGACATTTCAATCCCTCCAACTTCCCAGACCCAAATTGGCCTCCATTGTCTCCATGGACCCTGTCTGTCTGTCCTGACTACCTGTCTTTAATTCTGTCTCCTGAATCGGGTTTGAAGAGGGGTCTTTGCATTGCCTCATTTTCTCGGAAGGCCCCAGCTCTGTGACACCCACACCCTCTCTTCCTGTTGGAATGGACACCTGGTGGGCAGGGTGGTGCCTGGGGGCTGCCACTTTCTGCCAGGTCTCCTTACTCACTCCTGCTCACTCCAAGTGCTCGCGGCCTCAGGTCCCAGGCGTGGCCCAAGGCTGCCTGCGCTTGCCACAGGCCTTCGGAGCTGCACCCCTTGCCAGGGAGACAAGCATGAGCACCCCCCTGCCCTGGTGAGCTCGGAGCTCGTCCTAAGCCACAGCAGGGTCAGTCAGCAACCCAGGAGGAGCTGTGAGGCAGAGGCATTTGAAAGCACTGCTCCTGGTGGAGGGTGCCCAGGCTCCTCAGGCATCGGACCTGAGGCGAGCTGTGCCCTCAAAGCCTTACATTCCAGGCACAAAAATGGGATTCCATCTTGAGGGCAGGTGGGACTTTTAGTAGTATAAGGAAGGGTCTTTGTCTTTTAGCAAGCTCATCTTGCCAACCGTAGGCAGACGGCGGCGTCCGAAGTTCAGAGTGAATGCTTACGTGGCCTTGCAGTTTAGCCCGACACAAGGAACTGGACATTGACCAGCAGGAGGGCAGGAGGGACAGGGATGATGGGAGGGTGTGAGGGAGGTGAGCACCATGTTCAAGAGCAGTGGCAGAAGGTAAGGAGCAGCCGGGGGCGGAAGAGTCAGGAGCAGGGTGGGTACCTGAGCAGACCCAGGCCAGGGGGTCAGGAGTGCAGACCTGGGTGCTGACAAGGCCTGGTGGGGGGGGGGGAAGGGCAGACACACTGTCCCTTTAGCAGCATGGCACCACACAAAGGAGTGGTGGTCTTTCCAAAGCTAATGTGTGCATGCACCTCCTCAGGAGAGTCATTCGGTGACTGCTCCCGCGGGCGGGCTGTGCCCTGAGCCCCCAACCCCCAAGACAAGGCTGGAGTTGCCCGTCCCACGGCGTCACACACCCTCGTGCTCAGCGGGCTTCTCCACACCCAGACCCAGTGGGCACACCCTCAGAACTTCCCTGAATCACCCCACAGCCACCTGTGAGTGTCCCTGCCAATGTGCTGTTTTTGTCCCCATTTTACAAACCAGGGAGCAGATGGGAAGGGGCTTTGTCCAAGGACACACAGCTTGCAACTGGATCCAACCCATCGAGCTGGGGTCCAAAACCCACCTGCCTACCATGCAGCCTCTTTTCCACTTGTCCTTGTGACCTGGGCAAAGCCTGGCTAGTTCACCTGAGGGCAAGTAACTGTGGGTCCCTGTGAGGGACCAGATGGTCTACTTGCTCAGTAAGTACTAAGTTCATTCTCCTGAGGCTGCCTGAAGAGTTAGCTTGAAACGATCACATGGAAATGTGGCTACACTCATTGATTGACATGTGCTTTCTGAGCTCTGGCAATATGTCCAGGCACTGGGCTCAGGGCTGGAGACAGAATGGGGATTGGACCTCTGTCTCTGCCCTCCAGGAGCCCACAGGTGTGACAAGTGTTCAGAGGCTCCTAAAAAACGACACAAAACAAAACCCAGAGCATCGCTTCTCTGATTGCCCTGGGCCCGAAGCCCTCGTGGATTATCTGTATCTTCCTTCTCCTAAAAGTAGCTGCCTGGTGCTCCTGAGGCGCACCCTGGGGTGCTGCAGCGTGCCAGGAGCTAAGAAGGCACTTGCCCAGGAACCGGAGAGGTCCCGGGGCTGCAGCCATCCCAGAGCCAGTGCTGCCATCTGCTGTCCACACAGAAGATGCGCCACGCCCATCCCCGGGGCAGGCCGTTGGCTTCCTTCAGAGATGAGCCCTGAGCAGGGCCCGTCAGGACCAGAAACCAAGTTTGGGTTCCTGAGAAAATGGAGGCACGTGGACTCGGACATGTGGAAGGTGCAGGCTCCAGACTACCATCCAGTTTCTTCCCACCTCCGCCTGTCTCACTTGCCTTCCTTAAAAAAGGAATGTTAACTGACACAATGGAACTGTAGATCTTTATGGGCTCCTTGTGATATTCCAATTCATGTGTACAATGTGTAATGATCACGGCAAGTGACAGGTCTCTCCCCTCAGACATTTGTCATTTCTTTGTGTAGATAACAAAGTCCTCTCCACTGGTCATTTTGAACTATTCAATTAATTGTTGGCAGCTGGCTTACACCTGGGTCCCTGTACCTGTCAATCATCCTCTCTCTCACCCCCCCCACCCCGCCCTCCCCAGGCTCTGGTCACCACTGTACCACTCTCTACCTCTAGGAGATGAATTTTCTTAGCTCCCACATGTGAGAACATGCAGTATTTGCCTTTCGGTGCCTAAGTTTTTCACTCAGTGTCCTCCAGTTCAGTCTGTGTTGCTTCAAATGGCAGAACTTCCTTCTGCTTTGTGGCTGAATGATGAGCCATTGGGTGTTCACACTTCATTTTCTTTATCCTTCCATGCGTCTGTGGAGACCTTGGTTGACTCCATGTCTTGGCTGTCACATTTGTGGTCAGTCACCACTGTGCCTCCAACGAGGACTGCCTGTCCCTGTCTGTCTTCTCCAGGCTTGCCCATCTTGGCTTTGTCTTGGTCAGAAGCAAATAGAATGTGAAGGAAGCGTTTGAAGTCCCAAGGGCAAGTGTCGGCTGGACAGGCACCCCCAGCACGGGGTGTGCTCCTGGAAGACTCGGTCTCCTGGGAAGCTGGTCACTCTGGTGGGTGCCTGACACGTGCTCTTCCTCCAGCAGCAGGGCCAGTGCTGGGGTGGGAGGAGGGCGCACTTCCAGGGCAGAGCAGCCATGCACGATGGACTTGCCTCTGTCTCCCAGGGCACAAGGGAAGCCACGTCGAGCCTGCTCTCCTCTGGGCAAGCGCTGTCAAGAGCTTGATGTCCCCTCTCGTGCTGCCACAGTCTGGCTGGGCACAAATGCCGCAGTCTGGCTGGGCACACAATCACGAGCCACCACACAGCTTGTAGATTCAAACAGCAACTCTTTATTCCCGAACTCACACCAGCCGTCTACAATCACGTTCTGGGGAAATCCACGTTCTCTGCCCAAATCCCCCTCCACTGGGCTTCTATCTCCCAAAAAATACTGTCTGAATCCCGTGAGAACTCAAGGGGAACTCAGGCAGCAGGATACGCCCTATTCCCAGCAGGAATAATCTTAAACCTGGAACGCCCTAAACCCGATTATCTTAAACCGGGAACACCCTAATCCCGGATCCGCCCTGGTCCTTGAGCAAGGTCACCTAACTGCAATGTCACTGCAAAATGTCCTATTTCCACGAGTCCTTCCACTAAGCAACATGGGGTACGCTGGCAAGGAAATTGTCATACCTACTTGGCTAATGGCTCCCAGCATCGTGCCTCCACCCACCCCCAGCGGCAGAGGGCACTATAGGAAGAATGCCTTCGCTTTGCCCAGGAACAAATGGCAAATAGGAGACTCAAGGGACAAATGGACATCCTCAGATGACATGGTCCACCCCAGTTGGGCCAGGCTACCCTAGCCCACAGGGAGTAAGCAAAAGGAAGTCTTCCTCTCATTTATCCCACAGATCACCTCCTACAAGTGGTCAGTGGAGACCTTAACCAAGCCCAGCCTCTAAAAAACATAGGTAAGTAGTGGACCCAGAAAGCGGGCAGGGACCAAAGAAAGACCTTTCCTTGCTTCCAAGGATGCCCGGAAGGTGGAGGAGTGCACATCTTGAGGCCAGGGAGGGTGCTATGTGAACAGACTGGAGAGTGGGCTGGGCCGACGGTGTGGGTCTCCCACGCCACGGGAAGTCCTTGGGTCTTTGACTGTTTATTCAGTGTCCTGGCCTTGGCTTTTTATGACCATGTCACAGAGGTGGCCTGGCTTCAAGCACTGCAGCAGCGTCCTAAACACCTGGGTCTGTGTGTGCCCCGTTTCCCCCGTGGTCCGGGTAGACAGAACGTTGGAACAGCATGGAACGGGCTGAGCGACATCTGTCGGTCTTCCCTGTGGCCCTCAGAGTTGGCAGAGGTCAGGAATCGTCTCTGTTGCCTTTGTATCTCGACCTCCAACACTACTCGGTGCTCGGCGTGTGGTGCTTACTTGGCTGAGCGAATGAGAGAAAGCAGGGGAGGAACAGCCTATAAACTGCTGGAGGCACTGACAAAGGAGATGCCTTGACTGGCGTTGGGGACAGCATGCAGCTTCAGGACCACAGCTCGGTGAGCGAGTGTGTCTGACACTGATCGCGTCTACTCATCACGCTCCTCGGTGCTTTTCGCCCCCTGCCTTGCTGACACTCACAGCCAGGCATGGGGAGGGGGAAGTGTGAGGAGTGTGTGGGATCAGGGTGTGCTGGTGGCAGGGCTCCCTTCCCAGCCCCGAGCTCTGATTGCCCAGCCCTCGCTCCCCAGCAGCCAGGCCTGCGGCCTCTGTGGCTGACCTTAGGGCTCCAGGGGACTCAGCTATGCTGCCCAGAGGACAAGCACACAGCCGTGCCTCCGCATCTGGGAAATAGAGATGAATGCTACTGTTTCTCAATTAAAACACCCAACACAACACCCGCACACACAACTTTGAGCATATAAAAATGCTCCAAATTATTAATAATCAAAATTATTACTATTGCAATTTTTTAAGTTTTTTTTTTTTGAGAGAATTTTAATACTTATTTTTTAGTTTTTGGCAGACACAACATCTTTGTTTGTATGTGGTGCTGAGGATCGAACCCGGGCCGCACACATGCCAGGCGAGTGCGCTACCCCTTGAGCCACATCCCCAGCTGCTACTACTGCAATTTTTAAAAGCTAATTTCCGACTTGTTGACGCACATGGCTAGAGGGGCTGGCACACCCGCCTGGCTTTGGAAGCTGTAGTCAGGTGATGCAAAAGTGTGTCTTTTCCAATCTTGTCCTTAGAGACCACGATGAAAGTTTGTCATTTACAATTTCGTGTTACCTTAAAAAGATTTAACAACTGGACATTTTAAAATAAACATTTTGAGTTTAATACATTAATTAAAAACATGTCTGTCACAACTCGGGATGCCACCGCTTTGGTGCTGACGTTTTCCCATATGATACGACCAGCCCGGGCTGGAAAACACAGGCTGCAAAGCTCAGGGGAGGTGGAGGTGCGTGGGTGGGTGGAGTTAGGAGAGTGAGCAGGACCCTGCAGCCCCTCTCGACCCTCTGGAAAGAAGAAACCAACATGGGAGCGGGAGCGTGCAGGAGGCGGGCTGCAGAGGAAGAGGGGCGGGCGAGGAGTCGGGGGCGGTTCTTGCCACCGCCTGCCTCCTCCTGGAGTGTCAGAAAGGGTTGTCCAGGATATTGACTCTCATCAGGAATTTGTTCTTTTGAACATCATGGATGTTTACCTTGCCCGATAGGATCTTCTCCCAGGAGGGGAGGCTCAGCACTGTTTGAAGCCACTGGTCCTCCAAGCTCTCCAAGGTGGAGTACCACCACTCCTGAGGGCACAGAGAATGGTGGGTTGGTGTTCTTGACCCGTGTGAGCGTGGCGCATCCGATCCCAGGATGCTAAGGCCCTCCAACTTTCCAAGTCGCTCGACAAGCCGACCTGTGGCCCACAGCAGCCCTGGGACATGGCCTTCTCTCTCTCTCTCTCTCTCTACACACATACACACACACACACACACACACACAATTCATTCCCCTACCCAACAATACCAAATTTAAGGCGAGGTACTAACTAGGTTTTTGCTTTGGAACAAAGCAACATGCAACATTCACAAGTCGGGAAACAAATGTAAGGCAGAGTGGAAGAGGGAAGGAAGACAGGGTGGAGCCATGCTAGCAGGATTTGCGTGAGGGAGAGTCCACAGGGACATAAGGGGGAAAGGAGGTCACAAGCCTGATCCATGGACATGCAGCCCCTTTGTGTGGGATCCCAGACAGGCTGCGATGGCCACAGGGGTGGAAGGGCAGTAGGGCCCAATCCCTATGTTGGAACTTCACCCCAGGTGATGGCGTTGGGGAGCAGGGTTCTTGGGAGGGATGAGGCCCATGAAGGCCCTGCCCTCCTGGATGGAATTAGAGCCCTTAGACAGGGCAGGAGGGAACCAAGCTTCCCCCCTGCACAGCTACCATGTGAGGATGCAGCCAACGGCACCGTCGGTGAAGAACAGGCCTGGCAGACACCACATCCGGCACCTTGATCTTGGACCTGCAGCTCCCAGACCATGAGCAGTAAATTCCTATTGTCTTAAGCCGCGCAGGCTGCAGTGTTGTCTCAGCAGCCCGAGTGGACCAAGACGGGGGCCTCCCATGCCGGGGAGAGCCTGACTGGGAAGCTGTCCTGTGGGGCTTCCTGAGAGCAGCCCCCTGCAGCCTGTGAGCGGGGGTCCACACCTTGCTCATGTTCAGCCAGCATTTCTCCAGCATGTTCCCCTGTGTTTCCGAGAGCCTCAAGGCTGTGTTCAGGAACAGGTCGCAGTTCTGCCCATCTCCCATCAGAATGCAGACGTAGGCCATCAGGTGGTAGAGTCGCGGGTAGAAGACTGGGCCAGTAGTGTTCTGAGCCACAAGACTCTCCAGGTTCTAAAGGAAAACAACAGAATGGTACAACCAGAGTCCGAAACAGCTCACTGACCACACAGTCATTTCCTCCACAGATGGTTTGGGAACATTTTAAATATATGAGCAATCAAGGGGAAAAGTGTGTTACAGAGACGTACCTACTAAGTATGGTAGATAGAATGGTAACATGAGGGAGAGGGGCCGCCAGGGCCCACCCCAGACCACGGTGGCCTGCCAATAGTTTTCTGCAACTAGTTTTTTTTCTTTTGGTAGTACTAGAGATTGAACCTATGGCCTCACTCGTGCTAGGCAAGTGCTCTACCCTTGAGCCACATCCCCAGTCTGCGACTACTTTGAAAACAAAACATCTTACTCTCATTTTCAAAGCAGTACAAGTGAATGATTGAAAATTTAGGAGGAAAGATGGCTAGTTCTGCACGTAAGGAGCTTGGAAATCACCACGTGGTAAACGAGTCGAGATCTGAACAGACCAAAACCTGCCCAGCTCTTCTCAGATCTGTAGGAGGGGCGAGACACAAGACAGACAGCCACCCCCAAGACTGCAGACCGACAGGCGCACACAGGGCCTCCAGGGCAAGCTGCTGTGGAAACAGTGCCAGGGTAAGGGACCTGCACTGCACCGGAGGAGTTCAGAGACTCATCAGGGGCATCTGGGGGTTAAAACTCCAGGCAGAAGAGGTGGAGCAGGAAGCACCAGGGTCTGTCTCCCACTCAGACAGCAGCCGCCTGGCAGTCTGCAGGACTCAACTCTTTCAGAACTCCGGGGTCCTTGGAAGCTTTGCACGAGTCTGGGTTGGATGGTGAGTTGAAGCAAATTTTGGCCAACTTCAGCACTTAGCACAGTAGCAGCTGCCTGTCTCCTGCGCCAGCCCCGCAGCAAGCAGCTGTGACCTGTTCCTGAGTGACCTACATACAACTTGCTGAGTCCAAGATGGACAAAAAGGACCCTGCCCCAGATACCTGGGATCTGCACTCTGACCGCTGATTGCTGCTTTTGACACAGAGTGACAGTCCCAGAGGCAAGCAGCTGGCAGGCAGTGCACCTCCTGCCATCGTTAAAGCCCTCCTCTGGCTGCAGGGACACCCAGGGCACTGAAGGGCTGGTGAACCTCCCCTCTCCATTCTTCTCTCTCCCCCGCCTGAGCATTCCAAAGCAGCTGCCTGTATGCAGAGAATTAGAAAGTGACTGTGCACACCCAAGGAAAGGCACAGGCTCAGAAAGACCAGAGAAGAGCTTCCGTGGGCTTCCTGCTGATCCAGGGCACAAAGACAGCCCAGAACAATGAAAAATAAAAACAAAAAATAGCAAAAAAAAAAAAAAAAAAGCAAATGCTGGGGAGGAGAAAGAATCTAAAATCCATCAGAGCTACCAAACTGTTATATGAAAATCTGTAATATCAGACACATAGAGTTTAAATCAAAAACAGTTATAAGAGACAAAAGAGGGGGCTGGGGATGTGGCTCAAGCGGTAGCGCGCTCGCCTGGCATGCGTGCGGCCCGGGTTCGATCCTCAGCACCACATACAAACAAAGATGTTGTGTCCGCCAAATACTAAAATATAAATATTAAAATTCTCTCTCTCTCTTTCTAAAAAAAAAAAAAAGAGAGAAAAGAGGAGTTTGGTCATTAAAAAGATGTTCCAAAAATAAATAAATATCTAGATAGATAGATAAAAGAGGTTCCACACAGCAAGAGGAGGTTTATGCAAACCATCAAAATCACAAAGCAAGAACTGGCAGAACCGAGGTGGAGACAACCTGGAGGAAGAGTGGGAGACTGTAGGACTCCACTCTGGACAGAAGGGAGAAGAGCCAGAGGAGATCAGTGAGGAAATAGAGGACGTAAGAAACCGGAAAGGCTCAACCACTGTGCACTTAGCAGGCAGAGTTCCAGCTCTGCAAGATGTAGAGTTATGGAGACAGGTGGAGGAGATGGTGCTCGATAGCATTGCTGGATCGCACACTTGGAGTGGGCAGCTTTGTGCTGTGTGCATTTGACCACCATCAAAAAAAAAAAAAAGGGACAATAAATAAATTTGAAAAACTTACATTTTGAGAGTTTCACCTCCAGGAGATTGACCAGGTTCTTGTAGCAAATATGGGGGCGAGGGGGGGGATTCCCTTATGCTTCCAGCAGGGAAAGGCAAAAAGGGATCATTTTGAAATATACCAGTGCTCTAGTACCTTGTACATCATGTCCAGCTATCAAGAAAACATTATACGGAAAAGGAAACCAATTTGAAGAGACAGAGCTAACAACAGAACCAGACATGGCAGGGATATTAGAATTGTCAGTCTAGGAATTTGAAACAACTATGATTAATATGAACTCTGATGGGTAAAATAGATGGCAAGAAAAATAGAGATGGAAATCCTGAGAAAGAACCCAAAACAAGTGCTAGAGATTAATAAAAAAGAAAATAAATGCAGAATGCCTTTGATGGGTTCATTAGTAGACTAGGAACAACGGAGGAGAGAATCTCTGAGTTTGCAGGAATTCCAATAGAAACCTCCAAAACAGAACAGAGAATAAGGACTGAGGAACACAGAGCAGAATGTCCAGGACTGTGGGAGAGCAGAATGTGTCTTGTAGGGCAGACCCCAAATGGCTGTAGGTAGGCTCCTCCGTCAAAGCCTCCAGCAGGCTGCTTGTAATATGCTGCCAAGGTCATGAACACCTTGATTCAGCAGAGGCACTCAAGGTCATACACAGGGCTTGTGAGGTAGGCCCACTTACGCAACCTGTGGACAGTGGCCTTCTTTGTCTGGCCTGCACCAAAAATAATAGCCTATGGAAATGGCCCAGGGAGTTGGCTAAATGGAATTGGCTGGGACTCAGTAAGTCTGGGGCTGCCACCACCTCTGAATAAAGGTCTGCCCTCCAGGATCCAGACTCTGCCCCCCAGGGTCTGAGCCTCCACCCAGCACTGGGCCCCCTCCTGGCCCCGGGCTTCCATCCCCACTCCCTCCCTGAATCCAAAAGCCACCGTCTTCTTAGTGTTTTAGGCCTTTGTGGTGATCCCAGCACCGTCTGCTTGTTTTGGGCCTTGCCTGTCTTTTTTAAGAATGGGTTTTATCACTTTACTATTGATGGACCTTCATTTAATCACCTGCTCATTTTTCTGTCTGGGTTCTCACATATTGATCAGGTTGACCACAAGTGAGGGGCACTTTCATCAGTACTCAATTCATCTCTAAAAGTGACAATGACAGTTGACTCATGCACCTGACATTTGGGGAAAAGAGAAACTTGGAATAAATTAAATCCAGTGTAAGATGGCCAAGAATATTTTTTTCTGAATGACCTGGAGTTAAGTACATCTCAGATTCCTCCTGAGTATCTTCTTAAGTAAGAGACATTCACTCTCTCCAGTGACATTTTATATAACCAAGCGATTTCCCTATCCCGAGAGCCAGCGCATGTTGCACAGATCTGAGCTGCAGACCCCTGTTCCGTGTCATGTCACCTTCAAGTGGGCAAAGTCTGAACACCCACCTGTTCGGAGGCAGTGACTTGGTAAGCTGGGAAGAGACCCTGAGGTGTTTGTGGGGGGAACGGTAATGAGCCCTCCCCCGGGCCATGTATCACTCTCTACTCTCTTTTTTTTGAACCCAGGGCCTTTTGCACACAAGCCAAGCACTCCACCAACTGAGCTACGTCCCCAGCCCCAAGCTCTCTTCTCATAAAGCAGGAGTGACAACGTTCAGAGCTCAGTGAGCTGCCCTGTTCCGTGGGCCCAGCTGCCTTGTTCAGGTTTTATCATTCAGCTTGTCTAAAGTGGGCCTGTGTCTTCATGGCCTGAAAGACTTGGAAACAGACTCTTGGTTTCTACAGATGAGAACGCAGCTGGGCCCCTACCTCAGTTCTAGCCGCATAAGACCCTCAGCAGAGATCCCAGCCAGGCCCTCCCAGACCTCCAGCCTGCCTAACTGAAACAGGAAGCGGGTGCTGTTGGTTTGTTTTGTTTAGGGTGCTGGGGATTGAATCGAGGCGCGCACACGCCAAGCCCATGCTCCCTGCTCGACCACTGAGCTAAATAAAGCCTCAGCCCTGGGTGCTGGTTCTGGCTATTAAATTTGTCACACAACAATAAAAACACATCAGTGCTCAGTTTTTATGAGAACAAGGTAAATGCTAACACCGGCAGTTTGACCCTTCATTCCCTGAGGGGCTTGTACCCCCCTGGGCGGTCCCAGATCTACTTTGCTTCCCACCCCCATACTGGGGAGTTAAACTCAGGACCTTGAACACGCTAGGCAAGTGCTCTACCACCGAAGTATATGCCCAGTCCTTTGAAATTTTTGTTTTTATTTTTTTAAGACAGTGTCTTGCTAAGTTGCTAAGGCTGGCCTCAAACTTGCAATTCTCCTGCCTCAGCCTCCTAAATTGCTGGGATTACATGCGTATGCCTCCACACCCAGCTTAATTTGCGCATTCTTTTAATCTGGTACTTAGTTTAGTTCTTAATACATATCAGTTGAATATTTGAAATTGTCATGTTCAGAGACTTATCTACCAGGTTGCTTATCAGAACAATAGCAATAAAATATTGTAGAAAAGTTCATCCAAGAAAATTTGGGCTATATAATATAATAATAATATTAGATAAACACTATGCTTTTAATGACAGGAAATTATTCATAATATGTTTAATAGCAAATCACAACAAATGGAAACATGTACGCACACACATCAAAGAACTTGAAAGGTGATATCTCAGTGCATAAAAGCAATCATCGCTGAGTAGTAGGGATACAAGCAGCTCATACTTTCTTCTTTCTGGTGTTTAGGAAGATTGCCTTCAAAAATGTCTATCATAAATAAACGTCTAATGTAAATTCTGCAGTCAGAAATTGGCTGGCCCAGTAAGTAGGCGGCCATGCAGTGGAGGAGGGACAGGGCCCCAGGCCTCACCTTGAGCAGCTCCACCCCACGGTCCTGGGCATTCTCCAGCTGTTGTTCAATTTGGTTCTGCAGATAGAGAACTTGCCCCTCCAGGTACCTGGCAATTCCTTCATAGTAAAGAACTGTGGGGGTTCTCCTTGACACCAGGGGTTTGGCTCTGCTGGAAAACGTGTGGAATTCATCCCAATCCTGAAGCCTGGCATACCTGCACACCACAGGGAAGTAAGACAATCAGAGCCACCCCTGGGGACAGGGAGCTCGCATCTTGTCCACTGCTTCTGGGTGCAGTTTCCAGCCCTGGGGCTCTGGGGGCCTCCTGCCTGAAAACACAGGAGGCTGTGGGCCACGAAGCCCCGAGAACTCGGAATTCACTGATGGTTTGAAATGAATCAGATCCTTAGGAGCACCCAGGTAATGTTAGCCACCATCTTTCTTTAGAGTCTAAAAAAATGAGACATATCAGACACTTGGAGTTATAAATTCTGGGCTTGAAGAAACTGCTCCAGTTTTTCCAAAGAGAGATGCAGGGGCCAGCACTCCTGAGTGGTGTAAGCAGACTGGTGTCCTCAGTTCCACCTGGGCTCCCCTTTTAAATGTGAATTCTCAGGTCCCCAGATTCTACTAAATAGACAGGTGGGGCCAGGTGATTTTTTTTTTTTGAGGCAGCATTTTGACATGTTGCTGAGGTTGGCATAGGTGTGTACCACCATGCTCACCTTTTCCAGGTGACTCTTATGCCCACTAAATGTGAGACGCATTGGCCTAGGACACAACTGTTGAAAAACTCTCCAGTCAAAACAGAAAAAATTAGAATGACATTTGGACTATTATTGAACTTCAACCCACATGGCAAGTGAATTTGACTTTGAACATTAATTGGCAAGGGTAATTAATTTGGAGATTTTTGAGTTCTCCCAAGTAATTTTATAATAAGAAGGCATTTCGATTCAAATTTGAAGCTGCTCTGATTTGTGACGTTTTATATAAGAATGTCTCCATATTGTCACTGACTCTCATCTCAAGACCTCTAGTGGACAATGTGGCTGCATGTAGTTGAAGGTGGGTGGGAAATAGACTGGAAGGACTTTGAGCTGAGGGGTGGCTGTGGAATTTAAGGAACGTTTGGCTGTGACCCATCTTGGAGGCTTGCTGTCCATCAGGCACAGGTGTGGCCATCGCTGGAGGCTTGCTTGGTCAAAGGCTTAGCAAGCTGATGGGACTGAGCCTAGGGTCCTGGGGAGTGGGCTACCAGAGAGTCTTGTTTCCTCCCGTCTCCTTCCACGTGAGGGCCTCCACAGGTGAAGCCCCAGGTTACGCCTGCTTCCTCACTCCTCTAGCGAGGAGTGCTGCAGTTGGCTGGTGGTCTGGGGAGAGAACGAGGCAAGTGCACGGGGTTCCCTGTCTCTGTCCTTCGTCTTGAGAGCCAGGGCAGCAGGCCTGGGCATGGTGTGCATCTTCTCTGCACAGGGGGAAGAGGCCTGCAGGTCCCAGGACTGCCTGCTGCTGAGGGTGCCATATCCTGCAGTCCCGGCTTCTTAACGTGGTTTCTGTCTGCTCTGATGTGGGTGGGTTCAGGTGGGCAAGCACCACTCATGACTGGTTTGGAGGCTCCACCCTCCTCAGAAGCAGTGTGGCCGCCCCTCCTTCCCCTTGGGGGCCTGGTTCCAAGACCCCTCTCCCCACACACAGGACCTGTGGATGCTCAAGTACCTTACAGCAAATGGCCAGGATTTGCACATAACGTATGCACCCTGTCCCGAAGACTTAAAGTCACCTCCAGAGGACTTAGGAGACCTCACCCAGTGTGATGCATGTAAATATGGTTTTACTGTATTGTTTAGGGGAAAATGATAAGAAAATGTACATTTTCAGTACAGATGCAATCCCGCCACTACCCCCCAATCCAGGACTCTGTCTGGGTTCAGTTCAATCCACAGACAAGAACCAGGGACACAGAGGCCGTCGGGCCACGCCCTTTCCAGTTTCTCCGGCGAAGTGTGTGAAGCAACTGCTCACTGCAGGACACCTGAGACTGCCACGTCCCTGTCCTTGGTTGAGGTGATGAACTAGACAACCCCTCCCTCCTGTCTCCGGGTGGATACTCTGTGACGCCCTCCAGCCAACTCGGGTGGAAGCTACACAGGCTTTTGCTTTCTTCTGGAAATACTCCCTGGAGCTCTTCCAGGAGACGCTTCCCCTTAGAAACTTAGTGACATCCAAGACACTTACCAGATAGCAACACAGGAGTAAAGTCCCAGGAGGATTCCACTCTGGAACTTGAGAATTCTGTCGTCTTCATTTTGGCATATGAACTCCACACATTCTTCAAACGTTCTATAGATAAAGCCTAAAAGAGAAAGCAGCAGCAGAGCGTGGCGGGCGGGCGGGTGGGGGTGCTCGTCCTGCGGGCCTCAGAGCCCACTGTGGAGACAGTCCTTTCTGATTGCTATGAGCCAGAGGGTCCCGTGGACTTCAAGAACGACAGTCCTACACCCCTGTGTTGCCGAGTCCCTGCTCTCACGGAATGCTATAGGTTCACAACGCAATTCCACAGCCCAGAGCAGGCAAGAGCAGAGTCTAAACCAACTTTCCTGGCCTGAGCACAAAGAGGACCTTAGTGTGGCCTCTCCCCAACCTTCCCAGCCAGGCTTCCGTACCGGCAGCAACATGTGCAGCCCTTTCTGAAATGCAACAGCCCCCCGCTGATCCTACCGGTGAACTGTGCACCGAGGGCTGCCCACTTGCAGTCAATTCAAGGTCGTCAGGTTCACTAGCAGCTGTTGGTGCCTGCCACTCTCATCATTAGCAACCCAGTCCTTTAATCTAAAGCACAGTCTCTAAGAATACCCTAGTAAACATGAAGCCCTCCCAGCACACGGTGCATGGCCAGACAGGCCTGTCAGCTCCAGGGTAAACTGAGCTGAGAGTGTAACTGACTCCAGACGGGATTCTCCTTCTTGCTGTTCCTCCACAATCTTGGCACCTGTCAGACCGCTCGTCAGCACAGCCACCAACCTCTCCCTCCCCGTCATATCCATGCAGCCTGAAAACTTGCAGTCTCAAGGCCTCAGCCCTGGTGGCTGCCTCACCACACAGCACAGGGGCCACACCCACCTTCTCTTCAATTCCAGAGCTGCACTTACCAGCATAGAGCATGATGTCCAAGCAGACAAAATAGAAAAATGCCTTGCTGAAGATGTGCTCTTCCGCCACAGAAAGGTCCCACAGCCACCCCAGCACCTGGATCAGCTGCTTGTATCTGTGGAACAGAGAAGGCAGTAGGATCACCAAGTGGTGGATGGGGAGAAGTGAGCCCTGGTCTAATCCTGGTCCTGCCCAGTAAAACAAAACCAAACAAACCTTAAACCCAAACTGCCATCTGTTTTGTTTTGTTTTCCAATCTGTTTTTTTCATAGATTCTTCTTTTTCATATATGCATTTTTTTATTTATAGGTGGACACAATAACTTTCCTTCTTTATTTTATTTATTTATTTATTTATTTGTTTGGGGGTGCTGGGGATCCAACCCAGGGCCTTGTGCATGCAAGGCAAGCACTCTACCAACTGAGCTCTATGCCTAGCCCTATTTATTTATCTTTCTGTGGTGCTGACGATCGAACCCAGGCCTCACACACGCTAGGCGAGTGCTCTACCACTGAGCCTCAGCCCCAGCCTGTTTTTCATAGATCTTGAGACCAGGGTGACCATAGTCAGGCCAAACTGGCCTTCAGTCCTGGTTGCTATTGTCTGGGCATTTTCCTTCCTATGAGACATTTCCCTTTCCCACCACCTGTCGGGCTTGAAGTCCTGTTTCCAAAATAGGGATGGTCAGTCTCATGAGAGCAACCATGATGCTTATGAATGAATTCTGTTAAACAGAGGTATCCAAAGGCAAAAGAAGGCCACCAGCTGTCCCATCTTACTGGGAACCGGACTCCCCGTCCTGCCCTATGGACCAGGATAAAAATGAGCCCTGAACATTCAGCAATATGACTGACTTTGGAAAATAAGTAGGCTTCAAGATAAATACCTGCTTTTCAGGAAGAGCGATTTACAAAGTCTGCAGAGGACCAGATAGTGTTTGTTGGGATTCCGAAGCAGTGACCACAACTTATGGGCTCGAGAGCCTGGGAAGAAAACAATCCCGGTGTGTGTGTGGGGGGCATTATTTGTGTCTTCGTTTCCCTCTCACCCACCAGCCCTTACCTAACTCGATGGCCAGGTCCAGGTGGCCCATTATGTATTTGATGTGGGCCAGTCGACCAGCCACAAGGGCCACGATCTCAATGCCCTCGCCCTTCAGCGGGAGGTTCACGATCTGCTCCACGGCCATCAACTCATACTTGAACCACATGCCCTGGCAGCCAGCCAGCTGGTGGTAGAGTGAATAGTCCAGGTAAGCATTAATGATCTGAAATGGCAGCAGGGCAGGGGAGAGGGGAAAGCCTGAGGTGGTCCCCAGATCCAAGCCCAGGCACATCACCTGGCACCTGCCAGTGAACCGCGGGTTATCAAGCCTGGGAATAAAGCTGGTCACCGGCCAAAGCCATGGGTTTCCAGAAATCAAACTGAGTTTCTACACCTATTTGCTGGGGCATCCGAGGCAAGCCCCATGGCCCCTCTTGCCTACGTCCCTTAAACAAAAGGTAAAATGTTTAATTTTTGTGAAACATAAAAGCAATAGCTTATAAATATAAGTAAATGATTGCACAACAGAAAGCCTGAAAATGTCTTTTACAAGAGAATCATCCGTTAAGCTTCTCCCTTTTGCCCTCATTCTCTGGGTGTATTGTGCACGTTTCCAGAGGTAACCTGTGTGAAGCTGCGCCAGAGTAAAGCCTGAAGCAGGTGTCAGAATCTAGTATTTTCTGTGAAACCAGACATTAAGCTATTTGCCAAATTTTAATACAATGTCGTTGTATTTTGTTTGTTTGTTTGGGGAAACAGAGTTCTTTTAAAAAAAAAAAAAAATGTTGCCAGGTGCAGTGGCGCACCTGAAATCCCAGCAGCTCAGGAGGCTGAGGCAGAAGGACCCCAAGTTCAAAGCCAGCCTTAGCAACTTAGGAGACTGTAAACAACTTAGTGAGATCCCTCTCAAAATAAAAAATAAAATGGGCTGGTTTGTGGCTCAGTGGTAGAGTGTCCCTGGGTTTAATCCCTGGTACCAAAAGAAAGAAATAAGAAGAATGTTAATATGTGTTTATTACTTTTATTTTAAAGTATTTTTGAATTGTCGCAGTTTTTGTCAACAGATACAACTCATAGAGAAAAGCCACTTGGGATCCTTGATCATTTCTAAGAGTGTGAAGTTGGAGAAGGGCGGGGCACCCCGGGCCAGAGCTTCTCCAACCCCCGCCTGACTGAGAGCCGCTGGGAAGGCGCCCTACCTGGAAGTCGTTCTGCGTCTCCAGCGCGGAGTTCACCTGCATCACCGCCGCCAGGTGGCCGTAGAACTTGTAGTGGAAAAAGTAGTTGGAGCTGTAGATCCGCCACAGCAGGGAGAAGCAGGCGGTCTGCCGGTAAAGCTGGGCCAGCCTCTTCTTCCTGTGCAGCGGAGGGCGCAGGGCGAGCGCAAGGGGGTGAGGCCGCGGCGCCGAGCAGGCTCCCGCGGGGCCCCGTGGGCAGCCGGGTCTGGGTGGGCGCTCGCCGGTTAAGGGTTCATCACGTTTGGGTCTGGAATGACCACCCTTCTAGCAGAGGAAGGAACGACGGACCCCAGCCCTGGACCAGCCACGCAGGCTCCCCGGCTATTGCCTCCACCGCACCCCGCGGCCGGGAGCCAGGGCTCTGCTCCACGGAGCCAAGGACGCTCGGGACACCCTCGGTCCAGCAGTGGGACGCAGACGGCCAGGGCTGCAGCACCCCTGGGTCTCACCGTCCACGAGAACGGGGGGGGGGGGGGGGAGGGGTAGAGACGGGAGAATCTGGGTCCTTTCCTTTAGACAGGGACGGACGACAGGGCACGATCCCTCTACCGCTAACGCGGGGCACTCATCAGTAATGAGGAGCGGAGGCGGGGACCCAGGGTCCTGCCTGCCCTGTCGCCTGGTGGGTGTGGCAAGGCAACAGCGACCCCAGCTCCTTCTTCCCAACGCTTCTCTACTTTTTCTCCTTGTGCAGGTATTTCTTATTCCTTTTATAACACGGTTGCCAACTAGGGTCATTAAGTTTAGCCAAGGAAAATACAGGGTCCCAGTACTTTGAGTTTTGTTAGAATGCCTATGCTCTGAGTAGCTCATGTCACACACACTGTCATCAGAGACTCAAGAGCAGCTGCCCACCTCGGCCCTGAGGCCTCTCAGAGATCCCTGTTAAGCTCCTGCCCTCCCCTCTGCCTCCAGGAGCCCACCTCCACCAGTGTAAAGGAGCTGGCTCATCTCATTGCCACCCAGGGAACCCCACATCTAAGGGCCACTCTGGAAGCTGGGAAGGCAGCTCTTGGTGAAATTAAAAGAGCTGGAGCAACCGGCCATGCTGCATCTTAGGCAGAAGGTACAAGAATAGCGCTAGGGTCTCTCTCAAAATGGAAGAGAAGTCCTCTGTAGGCTCTCCAGGCCACCACCCAGGCACAGCCTCCTTGTATGAACTGCCAACAGGTGGAAGACGCTGGACACTCTTATTATTATGGAAGTTGTCAGGCCTGTACTTGGCGACAAGAGTCTAATGAGCTACGTGCACTCAATACCCAGCTTCCGCCATGGTCGACCTTCCTGCCTCACCCACCTTTCCACCCACTCTCTCTCTCTCCCCCATTATCATGTTTTATAATGCAAAATTTCCACCCACGGAAATGCAAAAATCTTTTATTTTTAAAGAAGAGTTTAAAATTATAGTGCATTTTGCTTTCTGTGGACTGTGTTCAAAATTACTTACAGTTTTCTTTTTTTAATTTGTTCTTTTTAGTTATGACCGTGGAGTGTATTTTCACATATCATATATACATGGAGCATAACTTCCCATTCTTGTGGTTGAACATGTTCTGTGTTCATGTTTGAACATGGGGAAGTGATGTCCCATTCATTCCACTGTCTTTCTCATTCCCATTCCCCCTCCCGTCCCCTTCTCCTCCCTGTCCAATTGGGTTCTCCACCCCCCCACACCCCCATTGCAAGTCTCCATCTGCATATCAGAGAGAACACTTTTTGGCTTTTGGTTGTTTGGGATTGGCTTATTTCACTTAGCATAATAGTCTCTAGTTTCATCCATTTACCATCAAATGCCATAATTTCATTCTTTGTGGCTAAAATTGTGTATATACACCACATTTTCTTTATCCATTCATCTGCTGAAGGACACCTAGGTTGGCTCTATAGCTTGGCTATTGTGAATTGAGCCTTTGATATGGCCATGTCACTATAGTATGCTAATTTTAAGTCCTTTCAGTATATGCCAAGGAGTGGGATATCTGGGTCAAATGGTGGTTCCATTCCAAGTTTTCTGAGGAATTGCCAAACTAGTTTCCAGAGTGGTTGCACCAATTTGCAGTCCCACCACCAATATATGAATTAACCTTTTTCCCCACATTCTCACCGATATTTATTGTTACTCATGATATTTATTGTTATTCTTGATAACTGCCATTCTGACATGAGTCAGATGAAATCTCAGAGTAGTTTTAATTTGCATTTCTCTAATTGCTGGTGATTTTGAACATTTTTTCATATATTTGTTGACTAATCCTACTTCTTCTTCTGTGAAGTGTCTGTTCAGTTCCTTAGCCCAATAATTGATTGTGTTATTTTTGTTTTTTGGTGTTAAGTTTTTTGAGTTCTTCATATATCCTAGAGATTAATGCTCTAGTTGAGGTGTAGGTGGCAAAGATTTTTCTCCCATTCTGAAGGCTCTCTCTTTATGTTTTTGATTGCTTCCTTTGTTGTGAAGAAGCTTTTTAGTTTGATACCATCCCATTTATTGATTCTTGATTTTACTTCTTGTGCTTTAGGAGTCTTATTGAGGAATTTGGTTCCTAAGCTGACATGATGGAAAGTTGGGCCTGCGTTTTCTTCTAGTAGGCACAGGGTCTCTGTTCTAGTTCCTAGGCCCTTGATCCACTTTGAGTTTTGTGCAGGGTGAGAGGGGTCTAACTTCTGCCGCAGGCCGGCTGCAGCAAAATAACCGGGGGGTGACGAGCAACTTGTGTACATTGATACAGCAGGAGTGGGAGCCGTTTATTGTAGGACAGGAGGGGTATATATACATTCCACACAGCTTATCTTAATTAACATAAACTAGATACAGCAGTCAACCAATAAGGAATCTCCACACTTAATGGCTCGCTGGCGTTACTTCACAAACCACTCCCTCTGGCAAAATGCCAGGTGTCATCCAGACTTGTTTACAGACCCTAACATTTGCCAGGCGCCATCCTGATTTGTTTACAGACTCTAACAAACTTCATTTATTATGTATGAATTTCTAGTTTTCCCAGCATCATTTGTTGAAGAGGCTATCTTTTCTCCAATGCATGTTTATGGTGCCTTTGCCTAGTATAATAACTGTGTTTATGTGGGTGTGTCTCTGTGTCTTCTATTCTGTTCCGTGGGTCTTCATGTCTGTTTGAGTGCCATGCTGTTTTTGTTACTATAGCTCTATAGTATAATTTAAGGTCTGGTATTGTGATGCCTCCTCTGCTTCACTTTTCTTGCTGAGGATTGTTTTGGCTATTCTGGGCCTCTTATTTTTCCAAATGAATTTCTCGAGTGCCTTTTCTATTTCTGTGAAGAATGTCATCAGAACCTTAATAGGAATTACATTAAGTCTGTATTTTGGTGGTGTGGTCATTTTGACAATATTACCTCTGCCTATCCAAGAACATCGAGATCTTTCCATCTTCTAAGATCTTCTTCAGTTTCTTTCTTTAGAGTTCTGTAGTTTTCATTGTGGAGGTCTTATGTTTCTTTTATTAGATTGATTCCCAAATGTATTTTTGAGGCTATTTTGAATGGGGTTATTTCTCTTTCCGTTTATTCATTACTGATGTATAGGAATGTCATTGATTTATGGGTGTTAGTTTTGTATCCTGCTACTTTGCTGAATTCATTTATGAGTTCTAGAAGTTTTCTAGTGGAGTTTTTTTGGGTCTTCTAAATATAGACACGAAGAATCATGTCTTCAGCAAACAGGGATAGTTTTAGTTATTTTCCTATTCCCATCCCTTTAATTTCTCTCTCCTGCCTAATTGCTCTGGCTAGAGTTTCCAGGACTCTGTTGAGTAGAAGTGGTGAAGGAGGGCAGCCCTGTCTTGTTCCAGTTTTAGAGGGAGCAAACGCACAAATCTTACCAGTACAGTTTGACCATGGCACCCCGCGTCCTCATCGGGCTACCTGGACGGGCAGTAGTTTGCTCTTTGGCCAATGTCCCTGGGTTGGGACAATGCCCAGTGTCTCAGCACTGAATGGAAGTGGGCTTGAGACTGAGGTTCTGGGCTGGCTGGTGCTGGTTACAACAGTGTGGCCTGGTGGTGAGCAGGTTACAGCACAGGAGGCCACTGGAGCTCGCTCTGCAGAGGGACCCTCATACTTTTGTCATCTGAACTCCCTCTGACAAAAGCTGCCTGTGAGGTGCTGTGGGGACCGGGACCTGGCCTAGGAGCCCCTCCTAGACGCTCTTCCTCCCACTGGTCAGAGCTAAACAGGGGTCCTGGCGCCCCCTAGAGGCCGGGGCTTGGGGGCTGACCTGGGTGGTGTGGGGTCTGCCTTGCGCTCCCCCAGCTGCCCCTTACCCTGGAGGGGAGCTCTCCGAGCCTTGCTGGTTCAGGTAGTGGAAGTGTCTGTTCTTCTCCACGTGGGTTTGGAGGAACAGGGAGATCATGTTGTAGGGGAACACGCGGTTGAAGAGCTTCAGCGCCTTCCTCAGCATCTTCTTGGCAAGCACCATCTGGCCCATGTTAAAACAGACCTGGAGGCAGCCGGAGGGAAGAGGAGAAGCCCGGAGTCTGGGTGGGCCTGAAGGTTCCAGCCACAGACGGCGGGACGCTTAAACACAGCTCCTCTGTGGCCCGGAAACGACCCTCCTGTGGGGTGGGGTGCGTGGGGGGTGTAACTGTGACTGCTGGCTGGATAACTGCGTGAAGGAAGCTCAGCTAGGGTCAGCATTTGGCGTCTTGCTCGTGTATCATGAGCTCACGTCCATTCCTAGAGGTTGTTGAAACGGTTCACAGAGCTGTCGCCTGGGACAGCGAGCTTGTGCGGTAAGCGGCAGTGAGGGCTGGGGGCTCGGGGCTCAGGCGGGACTCTGGTGTGGGTGGCAGGAGGACTTGGGAAGCTCAAGGGTGACTTCTGCCAACGACCACTGAGTCATGCCTCCAGTGGCTTCTTACCTGGCCTTTGAGACTGTAAAATGTGGCAGACTCAAAAGTCCTTCTCCAGGACTTTTTCTGCCTGCAGATTTTCAGCAGCTTCTCTCCCTCGTTCAAGTACACGTATGCCTGCAACCAGCACAGGGAGAGCGGCCCTGAGCCAGCGGGACAGACCCCTGAAGGGACACAAGGCCCCCCACAACCCCCGCCGTACGTGGCGGAGGAGAGGAGGCAGGCACCACTGTGGGCCTCCCCTGTCCCCAGCCCCACTGAGAACAACGAGGTCCAGGCAGCAGCTGCTGCGCAGAGCTCCCTGTCGCATGCTCCTGGGTGCAGGATCCCTCGGCCAAGAGGACCCACTAGCAATCCCGCCTTTCCTCCTGCTGCTGCAAGTTTTGACCGCCCCACTGCCTCTGCCGAGGCCATCCCTGGGAGGCAGCAGAGGAAGGTGAGCCCCAGGCAGCTCTCCTCACTGATCGCCAGCCTCCAGGGCGTGAGCAAACACCAAGACAAGATCAGACCCGGAGAGGAGCACGGGGAGGCGGCACAGCCAGCCTCCTGCAGCCAAGGGAGGCCAGGAGGGTCGTGAGGAGGCAGCTGCCGTCCAGCCAGCCAGCCAGGTTCTCCTTGGCAGGGCGCACTGGGACCTTGCACCCGGCCCCTGCTGTCAGTCACTGTCTTCCTCCTCAGTCACCACTCCGTGTGGGCTTCAGCGAATTGGTCTCTGAGGCTACCTAAACCTCTGCCTCCTGGAACCCACTGGCCACCTCCTCGCTGCCGCCCCAGCTACATGCCTGAAATACATACGAGACTTCCATGTTTAAACACTTGAGGGGCTGACAGACATTCTTAATGGTTTAGTTTTTAAAACTGTATATGAATCCAAGGTATGAGTGTTGATTGGACTGCTGTGATGGACAGCAACTTTAAAACAGCCTAGACCAGCACTGTGGCCAAGGACTGGGGACACAGCCGCTCAGGTGTGTGGAGCTTCTGCAGCTGCTGGAGGCAGACGAAGCAAGGCCCAGAGAGACCTTTCCTCAAATTCCTTCAGGGAGGGTTAGTCGGCCAGCAGCTCCAGGAGGCCCTAAGGTCAGACAGGTGGAGAGACACTGGGTTCCTCAGCCCAGCCTGCCTGCCCTGCCCATCCCCCTGAGACCTACAGGTGTCTCAGCATATCAGAGCACCTGGAATGTCTGCAGTAAAAAAACCTCCTCAGCCCAGCCCAGCTCAACCCAAGTTGCTTAGCAGTGGATCATTTCAATGGCATTCTATGGGTCACATTGCCCTGGAGCCTTATTTATAATTATCCTGGAGACACATTCCTTTGTGCTTTGGGGCCTAAAGCTATATGTGATGATTTTAGCACAAATTGCATCAAGAAAAAGTGGAGGAGGCCTTCTTTTAAAAATAGTTTTTTAACATGTTGTTTAGTGGTCAAAGGATGTTTATTTTATTTATTTATGTGGTCCTGAGAATCGGACTCAGGGCCTCACACATGCCGGGCAAGCGCTCTACCACTGAGCCACAACCCCAGCCCGAGGAGGCCTTTTTGGAGATGAGATTAAAACCAGATTTGCACCTGTCAGAAGACCTCTAGGTATTTCATGCTCGAAGGCATTCTGGTACCAGAGGGTGAGCGTCACCGGGGACATTACTGAAGAAGGCTGTGCTGGACCACAGCTCTGATACCCAGAGTCCTCGCTGTATCGAGCTGGGAATAGGGCCACTTACCTCCCACACAGGGAGACAGGCCATGCCAGACTCTAAGGGAGCAGTGTACTGATCGATGTTTGATCCTGGTTGCAGTTTGTTCCAACTCTCTTTTCTCAATTGAACACTGCCTCTGAGCAAGGTGGTTTTCAGAGGAAAGGACGATGGCAGGAATCAGGAACATGGTGCGATAAGCTTCCCCGGCAGCTTACCATGTAGTTATCGCCCAGGATGAGATAAGCGGCAGCAATTTCTAGGAAGTAATATAAGGCTTTGTTGTTTTCTCCCAGAGCCACAAAATGCTGGGCCAGAGGCAGGATGACGATCTCCAGGACCTCCTCACACTGGCAGGACTCCAGGGGGATGATGTCTTCCTCGACTGTCCTCAGCCTGGTTATAATGAGGTCAAAGAACCCCAAGATCGTATCTTTTATTTCTTCAGGACTGTTTAAATGCAAAAATAAATAGGAGATAAACAGGTAATACACAGAGCAGGCTTTTTTTTTTGGGGGGGTACTGGGGATTGCACCCAGGCCTTGCTGATGCTGGGTAAGTACTCCACCACTGAGCCACACCCCACCCCCACCCCCTTTTTAAAAAATATTTTTTAGTTGTAGATGTGACACAATATCTTAATTTATTTTAATGTGGTGCTGAAGATCGAGCCCAGTGCCTCACGCATGCGAGGAGAGCACTCTATCACTGAGCTACAACCCCAGCACCCCAGCCCTTTGATTTTGATTTGGAGTCAAGGTCTGGCTGAGTTGCTGAGGCTGGCCTCAAATTTGATATCTTCCTGCCTCAGCCTCTCAGTTCTCTGTAATTACAGCCATGCACCCACCACATCTAGCTTAGCATACTCTTTTTTTTTTTTTTTGCGGGGGGCGGGGGTAACTGGGGATTGAATCCAGGGGTGCTCAACCACTGAGCCACATCCCCAGCCCTATTTTGTATTTTATTTAGAGACAGGTCTCACTGAGTTGCTTAGTGGCTTGCTTTTGCTGAGACTGGCTTTGATTCACAATCTTTCTGTCTCAGACTCCCAAAACGCTGGGATGTCAGGCATGCACAACCTCTCCTGGCTAGTGTACTCCTTTGATATGAAAATATCTTTAAAAACTAACAAGAACTGTTGAAGTCATCACACAAAGCCTGGACATTTTCCCATTGTATCTCAGAGGCCAAAAGGACTGACCAGATGAAAGAGTCTAACAGTGAATTTACTGATAATGATTTATATTCTTATCTCCTAAATGGTTATATATAGCTGTACCTGAGATTTTCAGGAAGAAACTCAGATCTCTTAGGAACCTCTGATTTAGCTAAGTTGATCTCTTCTTTAGCTGGAAAATAAACAAACAAAGGAGTTGTGGGGATAATTGTAATGCTCCCTGTAGCAGAGGGGTCTGGTCTCTAGATGAGACACAATATCTTTATTTTATTTATTTTTATGTGGTGCTCAAAGACTCCGGTTCCCTTCTGGCCACAGAGGGCTGCTGCCCAGCCAGGAGCCACATCCCCCAGCCCTGCTGCACCATGAGAAGCCTTGAGAATACTTCTTACACAGAAGATGTCACCTCTGGGCTGAGAGGGGTTATGTGTATGCTCTACTCTCTCCTTCCACAGGAAAGCAACCAACTCTGAGGACCTAAGGGACAGCAACCCAGGAGCGGTCTGAGTGCCAGACTAACTGCAGCCAGGCCACTTGTTAAGCTTTACCAGGGTATCACAGGAGCAGGACGTAAACCATCCCTCCGTTTCAGGAAGCCTCTGAGATGTCCTATTGGTCATAGTTGACAACGGTACCCTAACTCCTCTACCCTGCGCTAATTGAAATAGCAATTTAACCATCCTGAACAAAGTGACTCAGTTTCAAGTGGGAAAATACAGATAAAATTTAAATGAAATGCCCCAAAATGCTGAGTCAAGGTTGGAGAATCTTGAAGTGAAAGCCTTTTGCTGAACCAGATGTCAGCAGAGATGATCTTATAATAGAAAACAAAGGAGGACTGTCTAATCCAGCCGACTCCATTCAGGAAGCGGAAAAAACCCTAGAGCCAGGGAGGAACTGTCTCCTGTCCGGATTTGCTGGTGGCAGAGGCAGGGCTACTACAGGGTCGGCTAGCTCCAAGGCCGCGGTTCTAGAAATGCCTTGTGAGCATCTCAGGAGTTGTCTTTTTTTTATTCCCTTCCACCACGGAGCAAGCGCCCCGCCCTGCACGTGCCATTAGGCCTCCTGCAGACCCCTCTCCTTGCGGACTTCTCCCACTTGTCCTCGGAAGTAGAGGCTGAATGCGTTGGGCTTTCTCTCCCCTGGTCCTGGAAAGCTTCTCTTGGAGGCCAGTAGAAGGAAGGAAAGGGACCAGGGAGGGAGAGGGGAAGGAAAGGGGAGATACTGGGAGTGATACTGACCAGATTACATTATCTTGTCATCTGCATGAGTATGTAACAACGAATCCCACTATTATGTATAATTATAGAGCAACAATAAAAAATACAGAAGAAATAAAACTGCTCTGGTCGAGGTTCCCAGTGGCTCCTGCATTGCCGAATGGAAGGGCTGTGCATTTGCCCACATTTGATCACACCTTTCAGCAGGATTCAGGACAAGCTACTGCTCTCTCTTTTCACCAGTTTTGACAACACAGATTGCCTCGGTCCCCACCCTCCTTCACAGCCTGCTGAGCCATCATCTAAATGCTGCTAAGGCTCAGCTGGGCACGGGGCTTCCTTTCCCATCCTGATTTCCCCCTTATTTCATCTGCCCATGACTTTAAATCCCATCTGTGTGCCAGTGACTTTCAAATTCATATGCCTAAGCCCTGACCATCTACTCTAGCTACATGCCTACACATCCAAAATCCTCCTTGGTCAGAGCCACTTGGATGCCTAACAGGCATTGCAAAGTTACCATGTTCACACAGAGCTCTTGAATCTCTCTCCTCCACACACCTAGACCCACACACATCTTTCCTAATTTAGTATTGCTGGTTGCCATGGTTCATTGCCTCAAGGCAAGAACCCAGGCAGAGGCTAGATTCCCTGCTCTCCCCACCCTTCCTCATTCAGCCCAGCAGCACGTCCGCTGGACCCCACCCAGGAACACACCTGAATCCTTCCTGTCTGCCCTCCTTCCCTTGGCACTGCCCTCCTGCATTGCCAAGGCTTTCTCTGGACAGGAGCGGAGCCCGTCCTGTTCGGGCTGTTTCTATAGAGAAGATGGAGTGGGTCTTTAACAACCTGACCTGGATCTCTAGCTCCATCTCCTTCCCTCCGTCCCTCCTTACTAACAAAACTCAATTTTATTCAGAATAGTTACATTTTCCAGCCTCCCTTGCAGCTGAATACAGTCATGGGTTCAAACTCTGTGATGGGATATAGAGGAAATATTGGGTAGGACACTTCTAGAGAATTCCTCAAAGGGGGCGGATCCCTTTCTTCTTCCCCTTCTCTCCCTCCTTCCTTCTTTCTCCTGGCACTAAATGGGAACATGATGGCTGCAGTTCCAGCAGCTATTTTGGTTCCTGATGTGCTAGTGTCTTGTGAGAAGAACATTTTACATAAGAGCAAAATGAACTTAATAATAAGTTTAAGTCCCTCTAGCCGAACTCCTGTAATACACAGCCAGCAGTAATTCTGAGCAATCCTCTCCAACTTGTCCCAACTCACTTGGTCCCACAAGGTCCCTGGACGGTTTTATTAATTCATCTTTTTATTGTCCTCTGGCCTCCACTGAAATTCAAACTTGTGAATGGACATGTGACCATCCCATCATTTTTACCATTACGGTCCCAATATGGACACCACTACCTGGCATGAATCGGGGCTCAATAAATATTTGATACATAAATAAATGTTTGTTGAAAAAAACTGATGAATAGAAATGAAAAGCTATTCCTCCTCCTTCAGTGTCCTATATTATTATATGTATTGTTTTTAAATGTTTCAAATTGTAATGGTAGGGGTTGAGGATGAGCTCAGTGGTAGTGCTCTTGTCTAGCATGTGCAAGGCCCTCAGTTTAATGCTTTGCAAGGGGTGGGGGTGTATATATATATATATATATACACACACACATGCACACATAATGGTGCGAGAATTAGATGCAGAGAAAAGAATATTGGCTAGAGAAAACAGGGTATGCGAGATATCCTCTCTGCCTTTATTACCCACTGAGTGGATCATATTACTTATAGTTTTCTATTTTCTTCATTTATAAAGGTTATTATATTGAGCTTCCTACTCCAAGGACTATTTATAAAAATCAAAAGAAAAAAGATACTAAATGCTCATAGAAGAGAAGAAGAAACCAAAGACACCACCTGCTCACCCCATAGTTTCAAAGGCCTGGAATAAGACTTCAGGTTGAAGGGTCAGACTGTCTCCTCCTTGTACCTCCTGCTCCTCCAGGCCAAGACACTGTTTCTAGTGCTCAGAGTGAATGAAGGACTGAGCAGGCTAAGCACTCTGCCTCTGGGTCCTCCCCAGCCCGAGCCCCAGGACATCTACCCCATTAAATGAGAATAAAATGTTTTTTAAAGGTGTACACTCTTCAGGTGGAGAACGGGAGGGGCCACATTCCTGACAAGGACCTTGTGCTGGCTGTCCCCTCTGCCTGGCACACTATATCCTAGCCATCCACACGACAAAACCCTGCTCTGTCTCTACATGAGTCTCCTGAGGGCTACCCTAATGACCTTCTCTTCCTAATCCCCTTGCCCAAAGTTCCATTGCCGTCTGTGGGATTTGTTATTATTGTTATTTTTTAATATTTATTTTTTTTTTAGTTTTAGATGGACACAGTATGTTTATTTTACATTTATGTGGTGCTGAGGATCGAACCCAGTACCTCATGCATGCTGGGCAAGCGTTCTACCTCTGAGTCACAACCCCAGCCCTAGATTTGTTATCATCATGGTTACTTCTTCTTCACATCCACTTTTCCCAAAAGAATGCTGCTTTGCTCACTAATGTACCTGACGCAGTGGTATCTGTTGAGTAAATGAAATGTCCAACAAGGCCCTTGAGTTTCTGGAAGCTGAAGGGGGAGGCAGACTCTGCTGAGCCAGGGGAGGGATGAAGGAGGAGCTGTGGACCCTTGAAATGGATCGAGTCACAGAAAACACCATTTTTAAGGATGTGAGGCTCAAAGGAGACTTGGAGAAGGAGCCACTCCTCACTCTGACTCACATCAGCCTCCTAAGTCTCTCCCAGGTAAGGCCTTGGCCAGCAGGTCCAGTGGACCGACTCCACCTGTGGGAAGTTTAGGGACTGCGGTACTCCCCAGGCCAAAGCAGGATGTCCTAGAGGAAGACACTGCCTCAGAGATTTTCCTAGAAACTCTAGGACAAATACACATTCACTAAGAAATCTCTACAGTCGACATGGAAGCACTCACTGATTCATCTGGGGTGCTAGTGACGAGATACTAGGAGGGGCAGCGGGGCTGTGGCACACACCTGTGTCCCAGCTAATGGGGAGGCGTGAGGAGCACTAGGGCCCAGGAGCTCACGGCCAGCCTGGGCCACACAGCCAGACCCCCCTGCCCCCCCCCCCCCCACACACACACAGGAAAGGGAAAGAGATGGTGGAAAGTTGTATAAGAGTTAAACCTTCATCTACCATGGTGGCGAGGAGGTGGCGGGGGGGACAGATAAATTTCACAATTTGACTTTTTGAAAAGCAGTACGAGGCAGCAATATGTAGAAAATATAAGACCCTGAGAAGAACCACTGAAAGCACAGAGGACGGTCATGGACTCCCGCGTCTGCGATCAGACTTGCAGGGAGTCTCACACAGGCTCTATGTGAAGTCTGTGTAGGTGACAGACTTTTGTACAGGCAGGAGGTCCTGACCATAGTGGTAAGGCCCTGGCCTCACTCCAGTGTAACATCACCAGCAGCACTTCCCAGAGTGGCCTCATGTGACACAGGCTAGCTGGCCAAGGTCTATTGCAGGATCCAAAAATAACTGGAATCCTCTTCTCTGAGCCAACCTGTTGGAGGCCAGCTGTTCAGAACCCATCTGCTAGCTGCCAGCCTATCTTATTCCCCCAAATAAAACGGCACTCTACTAAGACCTTGGGAGGGGTCACTGGGTTCACGCCCTCTCCCCCATCTCCCCAGGGGCTGCCCGAGGTCCTCCTTCCTTCAGGCAATGCTTCCTCCTCCTTCTCCACTGCCTGCCCCCTGCCCCAGGCCTCTGTGGGGGTCTTCTCACGTGTCCAAGACTCCCCAGACTGCCTTCTTCGCCAAGCCGGGTTATATCTGACCTTTGGGAAACCCTACACATGTTTTCCACGCTCTGGGAGGGCAGCTTGATCCCAGTGCAGCCCAGGTCCCTTGCTTTAGCCTTCCTGGGCGGGCGGGCGGCCCAAATTCTGTGCTGGGCGGTGGGTGGAGAGACAGCCAGCCTGAGGTGCAGAGGACCCCCACCTCTCCCCAGAGACGCTCTTCCTTATCCACGACAGACTCTGCTATTTCCTCGGCAGTTTCTGCAGATCCACCTCTGACCCCAACTTGGACCTCAGCATTCATCGTGTCTTTGTATCTTGGTTCAAATGTCAACGTCAATATCACGTCACATAATACAACCTTTATAACAATAATTAAAAAGGCATCGATGGCCTTGGAAAAATATAGCATCTGAGGAGAATTTTAACAAATGCTACTGAGGGACTCTGGGCTCAGCCACAATCGAGTTCCCTTGATGTCCTCCTGCTGAAGTCTGCTCTGTGTCCCAGCCCCAGGGGCTCAGAACATTAACGATTCTCGGCATCAGATATAAATAAATGAATAAAATAAAAGTCCACCAACAAAGAAAAATATATACAAAAGAATTCTTTTTTAAAAAGTGATGGATCTGACTCTGCAGAGCCTCTTGCAATCTCTGGTAAAGCATGACCCTAAAAGCCCAACCCCTCACTGTAGGAAGCTGGGATAGGGGGAGCCATCAGATGAAGAGGAGACTAAATAACATCCCTCACTTTTTTCTGTGTTAAATTACTGAAGCTTCCAGAGCCTCAATTTCATTGTCCATAAAGGGAAAATAACCCCCCACTTTGAAGTTCGATCCAGTGAGAATACATGCAAAATAGAGAATGAATGGGAGTGAATATTTTGAACCTGCTGCAGTTCTTCCCGGGGTTTGATATCCTCATGATAAAGCACCCTCTTCGTCTAGCCCTGCTTTCCCACTGGACCCAGCCATACGCACCGGGGCCCTCCCGCCAGGGCCCGTGAGCTGGGCCTTTCCCGGCTGGCTTTGGTGCTGCTACTGTGACCCTGCTGGGCGTCGTGCCTGTGGGAACTGAGTCCTTGGTCCCTCGCGCCCCTGAGCCCTCTGCTGTTTCCCCAGCTCTGTTGCAAGTGTGTGGCCTCTCTACCTTTGCTTTGCTGTGCTCTGGAAACCCTGCCTGAAGACCAAGCACACTTCTCTGGAGCGCTGCCTGCTCCTCCCTGCCGGATTCTCTCCTGCTCCTATTCCTTTCCACTGGGAATTCTTTCACACTAGATCAACAAAGCCACAACCGCGCTCCCGCTGCATCAAGTTGGACCATCCCAGCCCCCTTGGATCCCAGCCATTGCTGTGAACTCATACAGGCATTTTAGTTTAGGCTCTGGTCAGGCCAGAACCCGGATCCCCAAACCTGGGCCCTGTCAATCTCACAGTGAGGCGGGTTCTGCTAGACCGAGCTGTGTGGACAGTCCCCACCTTCTCCTTCCCCACAGGCTGCTGAGGTCTCAGCCTCCCTGTGCCCAAGCCAAGTCCCTGGGGTCCAGATTCACTGCTTCTAGATCTTAGTCTCCAGAGTTCCCAGGAATAGCTGGGGTTCATTAGGAATGAAGGGGGTTTACCTTGGATTCCCCGAGGCTTAGTCATCTTCTTAATGGTGTCCATGTCCAAGGTGTTGAGGCGGATGTCCACCATGAAGTGGTGATACGGGATGAAGTCGCCACTTCTGCAGTGGTCGCACCTGTGGGCATTCTCCTCTAAAAAGCGGGCACACTTCAAATGCATGGCCTTCTTCTGGTCCTTGAGCCAGAGCTCGTAAGCTGTCTTCTGCATTATAGGCCGGGAGAACCGAATGATGTGGCACTCAATCACCTTGCCCTCCAGTTCTCGGAGCTCCTCCTCCTCGCTGTGAGCTGGAGGGAACAGGAAGGGCTTGCCAGCCAGGCAGTGGGCAAGAGATAAACCCGCTACCCAGCACAGATCAGCCCGTGAGTCTATGCGCCTTTGGCCAAGGGGAAATATGGGTCACTTCAGGTGCGACTCACCCATCTCCTCGCTGGGTCTCAGAGACGAGGAGCGATGGTGAACCTCAAAGGAGGTGGCATTTTGCTTCAGGGCCAGTCGAAGATCCTTGCCATTCCGGAAGCAGTAAAAAACGTTCAGCTCCACGAGGGTGGCCAGGGCCTTGATCATCATCTTCATGTTCCAGCAAGGGAGAACCTCAAACAGCAGCTCCGTGGTGAAGGTCAGGCCAGTGATGGCCGCGCACCTCACCAACATCTGGTGGGAGAGGCTCATGCTGTCCAGCTGGACCAGAGAGATTTCTGCAGGTGGAAAGCCACACACAGAAGGACACTAGTTACCCACCTGACTACCCACATCCTGGACAGGCCCTGTCCTGCTCTACAGCTCCTCTTGCAGACACCCAGCTAAGCTAAGTCTGGTTCGCAGCTCGCTCCTGTGCAGGAAGACACACTGCAGGGCTGGGCTGGGGCTCAGCCCTGAGGGCTCGCCTCGCACGTGTGGGGCCCTGGGTTCCATCCTCAGCACCACGTGAAAATAAATAAACGGAATAAAGGCATCTGTCCACCTACAACTAAGACAAATTTAAAAGAGAAAACGCAGCTGCAGCTCTAAAGACACACAGGAGCAGAGTGAGGCTGCCTCCAGGGCTCTGACTTTGGGTCAAAGTGGGACAGGGATGTGTACAGACAGCAGGGGTCACGCAGGCCGCGGCTGGCACCCGCCATCCCTGCTCCTTGTGGACTTCTCCAGCTCGTCCCCTTTTCTCCCCACTGGCTCTTCTCGTTCCTGGAACCTCCCAGCAACAGGCCTTCTGTCTGTCTGTCCCCAGATCCATTCGCATGCATTTATTCCCTCCTCCGTATCAGGAGCCAGCGTCAGAGTTGAGTGCCGGTGATCCCTGCTTCTCATGGAATCTCGTGGCTTACGTGGCTCCCTGGACGCTCCCTGGACGCTCCACCGGGATGTCCTTGGGTTAGAGATGAAAGGTCAACTCCTCAACTGTTCCCAAAACACACTAGAAGCCGGGCTAGTCCTCCTTCCCACCGCAGGAGACGCAGTAGAGAAGGACACACAAATGGCACCAACTGAAGACAGAGTTCCAAGGTCTGAAGTCACTCTGGATGGCATGCGTTGGGGCTGAGTGCAAACTAGAACATTTCTCGAAAGCCATTTTTCTTCCAAGCATAATTAATAATACCCCTGTGACATCCAGTGCCTTGTCATTCCTTTCTCACAAGAGTAGACGGCAGAAGTGTCTCAATGCTAGACTTTTCCCTCTCATATTTGGTTTCTGTTTAACTGAAAATGTGCTGTTCCTCATTCTCTTGTGCAGTTGAACAAACCTGTCCAAATCAGACTTGCAACACATCACGGGAGGGAGGCTCCTAATCGGAAGTAGAAGAACCAGCCTGCCAGGGCAACGCAGGACAGACAGGCCAAGAGCAACGCAGGACAGACAGGCCAAGACCAACGCAGGACAGACAGGCCGAGAGCCCTGGCCCCTCCCTCCTGGGGCAGGGGGGATCCCAGGGGAAGTGGAGGCGGAACCCGGAGAGAGCCGGCACCAGGTGGAATGCCCCTTACCTTTCAGTGACGCGGGGGGCGACAGGTTTTTCAGCCTGACACCACTGACCAGGTTACAGACTTCTTCACTTCCCTCCTCATTTCTAAGAGAAAACCCTTTTAATTCCTCTGTTGGCTTAACGAAATTCTCTGTGGGGAGATCGGAAGGGAAGGAAGCCAAGAGTTAATATCCTGTCTTTAAAGTCTGGCTTTCCCGTAAGCTCTGAGGTGGATCTTGTGTGAGAAAGAGCAGGAAGAGAGGAGCACCGCCTCACCAGATATTCTGGGATAGCTTGTTTTAAAAAAACTGATTTATGAAAATTGAAATTTACTCAAAATGGTTTTGTTCTCCCCCGACAACTCCCACCCCAGAACAGTAAATGGCACCGATATCGGTGTCTTCCCTAGTATGCACAGTTTGGTAAGAATAGAGTTCACGGGGACTTAGGATCCCTCCCAGCACACACAGTGACCTACATTAGTATGCACACTTGCAGTCCCACGCTCAGGCACAGGCGAGGGAGACCCAGCTCTGATTGGGGCGTGACTGCAGCCAGAGATTTAAACAGGGAGGTCTGGAAGGTGACCTTGCCGAGTAACTGGGTCTCCGGGTACCCCAACATGCACCGCCTGCTCCTCCCCGTGGTTCCCCCCCACTTGGCAGATTGGAGACACTGTGGTGGGGAGGGGAAGACAGCAGTGCAAGGCCCAGGCCGCATCTCCTGCAGAGGTGAGTCCTACGCCAACAGCAAGACCATCAGTCCGTGAAAGAGGGCCCCGTGAGTGGCAGAAACAGCAAGTGGCAGACGATCTGACTCTTCAGTGTGCATGTGGACTTTAAATGCATTGTCTCCAGCAAGGGCTAAAACATGAATGCTGCATGTGCGCAGCCCTTGAGGTGCTTAAGAGCTACGAGACACATAGGCAAGTGGTAACACCAGGAAGAGTGACTAAGAACTGAAGAGCAAAGACTAAGCCAGGTACTATGGAGCACACTTGTATTCCCAGCAACCTGAGAGGCTGAGGCAGGAGGATCACAGGCTTGAGGCCAGCCTCAGCAATTTAGCTAGACTCTCAGCAACTGAATGAGACCCCCGTTTCAAAACAGAAGAATAAAAAAAAGGCTGAGGATGTGGCTCAGTGGTAAAGTATCCCTGGGTTCAATCCCCAGTGCCCTCCCCTCCCCCAAAAAAAGGCAAAAAAAAAAAAAAAAAAAGCAAGCAGAAGAGTGATGGTGGACAGGAATAGGTAAGTGGGGGTAGAGTCACCAGAAAGCAAATGCTGAGCCCGGTTCCATTAACTCAGCTGGGAACCGGGGTGGAGAAAGGACAGTGCCTTAAGTTTACAAGTGTTACACCAGGGGGTCCCTGGGAGAGCCGACGCACACCTGGCAATGTATAGCACCTGGGATTAAAAGTGAGATTAGGGCTGGAGATCACACGCGCACACACACACACACACACACACACGCACACACACACACACACACACACGCACACACACACGCACACACACACGCACACACACACACACGCACACACACACACACACACACGCACATCAAATCCAGCAAAATATGAATAAATGGAAACGTCGGGGGCGGGGGGGGGAAGCAGAGAGTGAGGGTGAAGCCCGGGACCCCCACGGGAGGGTTTGCCCAGGAGAGGGAAGGGGCACAGGAGGAGGGTGTGATGGGGAAGCCCAGGAAGGGGAGCACCCGAGAAGAGGCAGTGCGAGGGTGTGAGAGGCGAAGAGGACAGCGAGCGTGCTGCCCTGGGCTGCTCATACTCTCCCCCGGGGACCCACTGCTAAAGCAGCCGCGCTCTGCATCGCTCCATCCACGGTTACCCAGGGAGCCTCCGGGCACAAGGCACCCTTCCAGGATTGGGGACTCTGGAGTTTACAAAGCTCCTGCCTCACGTGGGGACGGACAGACCATAGCTAACAAGTTAACAGGACGCCTCATGGTGTGACTCGGTCGTGTAAACGGGAGGAGAGAGCGAGCGCTGGGCGCCTTGTACTCAGGGCCACCTGCTCCGCGCTGGGTTCCTGCACAGAGAGGTGCTTCGGGAAGGTGTGAACACATGCTGCACAGCCCGCGCCCTCTGCTCCCAGACACCTCACTCCGTGTTTCCTGAGAACAGCGACACCTTTACAGAACTCAGTACACTTACAGCCTTTGGAAAAGGTGACATGGACCGGCTCCTGCAATCCTCTGTCCACCTGCCAGTTTGTCAGCTACCCCACAGTGTCTTTTAACATCTCTTTTTCTTCCAAAAAGAGATCCAGTCTCGGATCGTGTATTCATTTCAGATTTTTAACTGAAGTGAAATTCATGGAACCTACAACTAACCATCTTCAAAGGGTACAGTTCAGGGCACTTGGCGCAATCACGATGTGCTGGCGCCCGCCATCCCTGCTCCTTGTGGACTTCTCCAGCTCGTCCTCTCTTTTCCCCACTGGCTCTTCTCGTTCCTGGAACCTCCCAGCAACAGGCCTTCTGTCTGTCTGTCCCCAGATCCATTCGCATGCATTTATTCCCTCCTCCGTATCAGGAGCCAGCGTCAGAGTTGAGTGCCGGTGATCCCTGCTTCTCATGGAATCTCGTGGCTTACGTGGCTCCCTGGACGCTCCACTGGGGTGTCCTTGGGTTAGAGATGAAAGGTCAACTCCTCAACTGTTCCCAAAGCACAAGCTCCCTGGTCTCACAGAAGACACTGAGAAGTTTTAAAGGGGGGAAACACTTGACTCATTTAATCTTTTAAACTTTTATTAGTGCTTGTTAATCATACAGGATGCCGGGATTCACTGCGGTGTGTTCCTGCGTGCCCATCTCATACTTTGATCATTCTCGTCCTCTCTCCCCATCCCCTCCTCTTCTCTATAATGTCTCCCTCTTACTCTCTCGCCGCTCCCCTTCCCCCACTCCACACAGAGGGAGCACAGGACACGGGTTCTTCTATCTGGTAAGTCTCACTGACTTACTCAGAGATTGCTGCTCTCCAGTCCTATCCATTTTCCTGCAAATGACGATTGTCCTCTGTGATACTCCAGTGTATGTATCTGCCACATTCTCTCCATCGGTGACAGACACCTAGTCTGATTCCACGACTTGGCTACTGTGATTTGTGCCATGATAAACATGGGTGCAGGTGTCTTTGGAGTATGCTGACCTCAATCCCTTTGGGTAACGACCCGGGATCGTATGGAAGTCCTAATTTTAGATTTTTGAGAAATGTTTATCCTGATTTCCGTAGTGGCCGTACCAGTTTACACTCCCATCAGCAGTGTGTAAGAGCTCCTGTGTTCCCCTGCATCTTCAACAGCATTTATTGTTATGTGCCACTAAATTCAGCCCCAGAGGAAGAATCTGACCCTGCAGACTGAGTGGTGACCGAGTGGTTCAAGCCGTCAAATCACCATCGCTCATTGAAAGTCACAAAAATGAAAGATCCCCTTCCAGGGAGACAGAGAGGCAAGCTCTCTCCCTCTTCTCCTGCCACATACAACTCAAACACAAGAAGACACCCAGGAAGAGGGGGAGCAGACCAGCTGGGGACCTGGGGACCCAGGGAACATCGTGGCGGAGAGCTCCTGGGTTTCTTCTGCCTCACACCTACCAGACTGGGAGCTGCAGAATCCGGCAGCTCAGAAACAACCTCTCAGAAAAGCCTCAAAGCGAAGGAGCTTCCGTCTGCTCTCCGAACTGTATACTCAGCCCGCTCTCTGGCCCCTCCTCCTCTGGGCAGGGAGATTGTTTCCCTGAGTTTCCAGCTGGCCTGGGTCGTGCCATCCCTCGTGGCACGCTCCGCAGCGTGGGCCCTGTGCGCAGCCTCCTGAGCTAGCACTTCACCTCGGGCGCCGCCGAGCTCTTCAGGTCTGACCCTGGCGGCTTTCCTGGCTGACCCAGGTGTGTGCTGGCCTAGTTCAGGGGTCTGGCCTCTTTGTCCTCTTACAGTTTGGGTGTCACACCCAAGGTTTTCGCCCCCCTCAAGCCCTCTGACCCTGCAGGAAGCAGCCTGTGGAAGGCCCATTCTCAACACTTTCTGCACGTAAGGACAGTGACAGAAGATGACTAAGTGCCCGGCGTTGTGTGCACGCCTGTCGTGCCGGCAACTCAGGAGCCCGAGGCGGGAGATGGTGAGCTGAGGCGGCCTGGGCAACTTAGTGAGACCCTGCCTCAAAACAAAAAGCACAGGGGGCTGGAGACGTAGCTCAGTGGCCGAGCACCCCGGGCTCAACCCAGTACTGAAACAAGAGAAAGAGTCCGCGAGAGACTTACTGAACAGGTTGTTCCAGGTCACCTTGGTCTTCTCCTCAGGCTCCATTTGCTGGAAAACGAGCACCTGGTGGCGGTCCAGATTCTTCAGCAGCTCCTCGCAGTAGTAGGGGACCCCGCAGCTGCCCTCCACCAGGCACCTGCCGGCAAGACAAGGCGGCGGCTCTCACTGCAGAGCGCCTGCCGCCACTCGAGGCGACCCCCTTCCCATTCTCCATGTGCTCCACTTTGCTCTCGAGTTTCAGGGGTTGCCCTCATCTGGTTCTTTTTCTTTCTCTTTTTAAATTACATGAAACATTTTTATCTTCCCAAAGTTAAAACTAAATAAAAGGTACATCCTCAGTCTTGCTTCTCTTCCTTAGATACAGGTAACAACCGGATGCATTTTTGGTTTATCCTTCCAATACTTTTTCTAAAATATATGAACAAAAGTGTGCATGGGTGTACACACACACACATACACACACACACACACCCCTATTCCACTTTTCTGAATAAAGGCATAGCACCAACCATGCATCCTGCTCCTCCCTGCCGATCACAGGTCTCCCTCACTTCTGTTTACTGCCCTACAGTCCTCCGGGATTCATGCATCCTAGGGTGTTGAACTTAGCTCCCCTTGGAGATGGACATTGGATAGCTTCCAGTCTCGTATTAATACAAATAGAGTTCGACAGAAACTTTGCACATAGGTGACTTCATATTTGTGTCAACACATCTTTGAGATAGTCTCCTAGAACTGGGATTGCTGGATCAAAAGGAAAATGCAGGTATGTAGAGAGAGAGAGCAGGGAGGGGGAGAGAGAGAGCCCAATGCCTGACTGCAGTTATTCTGTTTTGAGCACTGGGGACTGAACCTTGGGGTGCTCTATCACCTGAGCTGCATCCCCAGCCCTTTTCTTGTTGTTTCAGGATAGGGTTGGAGTTATTTTAAATGACCCCTTGTCCAAGCCATCTTCCTTCCAGGAGCAAGGCAACATCGTTAGAAAGAACAAAAGCAGAGAACAGGAGGGTTGTCAGCAGCCAGCCCAGGAGAGACACTGTCGTCTGGGTGGGTCAGCACCTGCCTGCAATTCCAGCTACTGGACAGGGAGAAGCAGCTTAGCGAGACCGTCTCTAAATGAAATAGAAAGGGCCGGGATGCAGCTCAGGGTTAGAGTGCTTGGCTGGCGTACTCGAGACCCTGGGTTCCATCCTGAGAGAGAGAACTAGTGCATGCTGTTAGGGGGCTCATCTCAAGGCCCCAGTGGAGGCACCCTGAGGAGCTCGGAGAGTCAGCCTGGACAGCTGCCACAGACAGACCACACACCTGCCGGCCACGGGGGACATGGTGGGTCGCAGGCCACAGCCTGCCTTTCCCACCACCTTCTGTGACTGTGCTCCTAGTGACTGTTATCGTGGGTAGACCACAACAGGTAGACCCAAGTCCAGCTTGATGCAGGGGAAACACCCGCTGAGCAGGGTGTGGGAAGGGGCAGCGTGGAGCCACAGGAAGAGGTGAGCAGCACCGCCCCACCAGGCACAGCATGCGGCCCCTCTAAAGGCAGGGCCAGAAAAACACTGGACAGGCATTTGCAGGCACATCCTGGAGCGTCTGATGACCTGGGGGCGGCGGAAAGCGTGACTTACGTCTCCAGCTCTTTGGGGATGCTGCGCACGTTGAGGTCAAGGCAGACCTTGTTGCGGATGTCGCTGGGCTGCATGGGCCCCAGGGTGATGTAGGTGGTGTTCCTGTTCTTCATGATGGCACTGGCTGCCGCACAGGGAAAGCCCACAAAGGGCGACAGGGACATGATGATAAAGATGGGGACCGTCCGGATGAGCTTCTCCATGAAGGTCCAGGAGGCCACGTCCACAAACTGGGCCTCATCGATGATGAAAATGATTCTTTCCTCCTTCACTGTCTGGACAAGGTGACAAAAGAGAAAGAAAAATGCTGCAGGACTTCAGGGCTTTGTGCTGTGCGGCAGGCGGCGCATCCGTGCTGTCTGATGGTCTGTTACGGTGAAGGGAAAGAACCAAGCCGAATCTTTGTCTTTTCAATAACTCTGCATGAATCTGAATTTCGACAACTTACAATTCATATCAGTTACGACCAGTGGACTCTTATTTGGGCAAACCTGGGTATAATGATGATGGAACGGAAGGAAGTCAGGCAGGCAGGAGAGGCGAGCCCCAGGAGTGGGCTTGAGGGACTCCTCTGAGTCTGTTTAAATTCTGAATTGATTCTGAGCTCAAAGCTGGAAGACTGGAAGAGAGGGGAGCACCTTTGGGCCCAGCTTTCACGTACTTCCAAATGTTTCCCGGAGCCAGAGCCCCTTGGGCGGGTGGCCAGTGGCTGACACACAGGTGCTCTTACCTGTTCCAAGATCTTCATGAACAGTGCTTCCAACTGCTTCTGCTTTCTCAAAGTGCTCATCCTGGAAATCTCCCGAGAAATAGGGAACTGTATGAAAAATTATGAGAACACTGAGTGCAGGAAACAGTGAAGGAACTTCCAGCTGTGTGACCCTGGGAGAGCCACTGAGCTGCCTGGGCCTCGAGGGAGATCCTCCTTGGATGTCCTTATGTCTTTTCAGTCCTGATGGCCTGTCCTTGAGCCAAGGGAAGAAGAGAACACACCCAGTGTTTGCATGGGCATTCAGTTGTGGGAGAAAGTGACCCTGTGCTCAGGCTGGCTGGGACTGTACAGCTCTACTGGAGAGAAACCAACAGGTGGCCATTAGCCAGGCGCGCTGGCACACACCTGTGATCCCAGCCACTCAGGAGGCTGAGGCAGGAGGATCAGAAGTTCAAGGCCAACCTGGGCAACTTGGTGAGACCCTGTCTCAAAATAAAATGTAGAAATTTTTAAAGGGGCCAGTGAGGTAGCTTTGTGGCAGAGCACCCCTGGGTTCAAGTTCCAGTACCACACACAAACAAACCAACAAAACCGGGGGCCGTTTGGGACTTCTTGAGTGTGGTATTTCCAGATACCTCCAGAAAGTCTTCTGAATGTGGATGTAGGGGCTGGGATGTGGCTCGAGGTAGAGGTGTGCATACATAGTATGTGCAAAGCCCTGGCTTCAACCCTTAGGACCTTGGTACTGTTAAGAAAAGAACATGGTGGATTTTCAGGAAGGATTGGGAGCTACTTCCTCACCACCTGGTGCTCTAGTGAGACAAGGGTAATAAAGCCAAGGAGATGTCAATCACGAAGCCTCAAGGAGTGGCTGTGCTTGCCCTGTGGCCCTTCCCTGCAGAGCCCAGTCCTAGCGGGTACCTGGACGTGGAAGATGTCGTTGAGGAGACAGTGGAACTTCTCGTCCAGCAGCCTCCTGACTCTGCTTTGAAGGTTGCTCTGCCGCTCCTTGTAGTGTCTGCAAGTGTCCAGACCCAGCACGTTGGCCATGAGTATCTGGATGGTGTAAAAGTTCTGATGGAAGCTGATCTTAGTCAACGCGATAGCAATGGTTCTGTTCATGAGAAACCAAGAGTCAGAAGAGAGTTTGGCTTACAGTTTTCAGAAATACCGAAGTGAAGAGGAGCTCTGACTCCTCTGGTTCAGCCGCGAGGACAGACTCTCCAAGCTCCGTGGCAGCTGCTGCTTTCTGCTGCCGACGTTCCCCTTCCCTGTGCACCCTGTGCACCCAGCTCCCATCACCTGGCCCGGCTGTCCCTGCCCCTGCCCCATGGATCTGACGGCGGCGCCCCACAGGAGCCTGAGGGAGCTGGCTGGTTGCCCACTGGGCTGAAGGTGTTGCTCCGTGGAGGAGCTTACCTCGGCACAGGGCCCTGGCCTGAGCCCCGTCCTGGGAGGGGCGGCCCACCCCACCGGATCACGCCTACCCGGAGCTGTTCATGGTTCCCACTGCCTAAGGGCCTGCGTCCACGCTCCCTTCTGTGACATGAGACTTCCCGAGGTCTCACCGTCAGCCCTGCTCTCTGCCTAGTGACCTTCCTTCACTGCCAGCAAGTGGATGCATCCTCGCCACCTTTGCTGAGGTCATCCGTGCATCCTGGAGTGTCCCTGGAGTTGCTGGTGGCCCCACGTGGCCCCTCATGGCTGTTCATCTGTTAGCCTCTCAGGCTGCTCCTGGAGACCCTCCTTGCTGCCCAAGGCTGGGTCACATTCCCTTCTCCCTGAGGGCAGCGATCAGGTATTGCTCGGGATCATTGATCCATCCCCCCAAGTCCTTGCGCTGAAGTCATGGCCCCAGGGATCTCTCATTTGAGGACAGGATGGTTAGAGAGGGATGAGTTAAGATGAGACCTTATTAGAGATGGCTGGGTCCCCGAACCCCCTTGTCTGGTGTCCTTATGAAAAGGGGAGATTTGGACCCAGAGACTACAGGGGAGGCTGCCACGTGCAAACCAAGGCAGATGTCTGGGTGACGCTTCCACAAGCCAAACAGCATCCGACGGGGCCGGCCAGCTGCCAGAAGCCAGGAGAAAGGCCTGGGAGAGCTCTTCTTCCTCGACCCGGGAGGGAGCAGCTCAGCTCTGCCTGGACCCTTGGCTGGGCCCCCAGAACTGTGAGACCGGCTTCCCTGTTGTCAAGCCACCCCGTCTGTGGTTCTCTGGTGACCTGCACAGCCCTCAATGGTCCCGGACCCTGTGGGACCTGGTAAGTGCCTACGTGAAGGAACGCCTCCCCCCTGCTGTGGATCAGCCCTGGCAGCGGGCAGGGTTTTGACATTGAGGAGTGATAGAAATACAGGGGTCAGCAAGTAGTTTCCCCTTCACCCCTTAGAGGGACACCATAGTCATCCTTGTGGTCATCATTACTGTCACTTCTGCAAGGGGCCAGGCAGACTGTCCCAGAAGGGGCCTTCCACACCCCACACATGAAGATAGAGGAACAGTGTAAGATATTATATTAGCTCCGCCTTCCAGAGCAAGTCCCCAGGACGGTCACTGTTCCACTCACAGGGTGACAAACTTGTGTGTGTTCTGCTGGCGAAATCTAGCCCTGATCACAATGTCTATGCTAGTGGTTCTCAACCTGTGGGCATGTTGGGATTATTTAGGAAGTTTAAAATACCCAAGCCCCACCTGGCTTCAAATCAGGATTTCCAGCAACCAGACCAGAAAGTTTCTCTTTTCCTTAGTTCAAAATATTTATCAGGGCTGGGGATGTGGCTGGGTGGTAGAGCACTTCCCTAGCATGCATGAAGCCCTGGGTAAAATTCTCAGCACCACCAAAACAAAAAGAATTAATCTTGTTAATTCATCATCAAATTTGGCACAGGGTCATATCACCCCAAAATATTCATCATCATCTATTTGGTGCAGGGTCATATCTCCCCAAAACTATTGAAATGCCAAGTAAATGGAGCTGCTCTCTAAGGGGGCAGGACCTCTGGCAAGGAGAGAGAATTCCCAGGACTCACCTGTGGTTCTCACCTTGAGCCAGGTACTCAATTTCCATAAGTATCTGGCTTTTTCCATATCCAAATAATCCTTCGAACATTAGGATTCGGCTGCAGTTAGACATCAGGAATTCCTTCATGGTACGCATAAAGTATCTGATCTCTTTATCACGCCCTATTGTTTTTATTTATTTTTTTTTAAAAAAGAGGAGCAAAATCAGCAACACAAAGAAGTCCAGATATTTAAAAAAGCACAGAGGGACACCCCGCTCCAAGACTATCCTAGGAATTTACATGGCATGGTTCAGACTTTTCTGAGGCCCTGAAAACTTTTTAAAATCTTTCTCCAGAATTTTCCAGTTAACAAGGTGATTTTGCAGTTGTATTTTAGTACCACAGTTGTAAAAGAAAGTTGATTTTTTTTTTCCTGTGCTGGGGATGGAACCCCAGAGCCTCTTGCACGCTAGGCAAGAGCTTTGGAACTGAGCTACAAGCCAGCCCCCCAGTAAAAGTATTATTTTAAACTCATTATAATTCCATTTAATTTGCTCATACTAAATGGAATTAAACCAAGTCTATTAATACTAAAGCTTGCTTTTTCTTTCTACATCATACTAGTAGTAAACTATAGATTTATTGAGATTAGAGCTCTAATACTGAACAAATATAGAGAAAACATTTTTATTTCCAATTCTGTGATGAAGGAAATCTTCCCTCATAAATGCAAACCACATCGTCTCGGGGCTGCTAAGAAGCGTTATTAGGGTTAAGAAAATCCAATTCACCTCCAGAAATCATATACATTATTATTACCATAAGGGCAACCTAAATTATTTTTAAAAGTAAATTTTTTTTTCCTGATTATAAAACTAACACTTGCTCACTGTGGAAAATATGGGAAACTCAGGAGAAGGAAAAAAGAGCAAAATAAAAATCACCTTGGGTTCCAACCCTGTCACTGTTATTTTTCTTGTGTTTTTAAATACAAGCTCAAATCAGAAGCTCAGCTCACAGCCCTTGAAACTTGGGTGATAGGAGAGAGGCAAAAGGACCATGATTTCAAAACATGGAGCATTTCTGTCAAGAGACTGGGGGACAAGATGGGTGCCGGGGAGCACCTGTAATCCCAGCAGCTTGGGAGGCTAACGCAGGACGATGTTCGTGAGGTCCTAAGCAACGTAGCCAGACCCTGTCTCTAAATAAAAAATTTAAAAGCCTGGAGATGGGGCTGGGGATGTGGCTCCAGCGGTAGCGCGCTCGCCTGGCATGCGTGCGGCCCGGGTTCGATCCTCAACACCACACACAAACAGAGATGTTGTGTCTGCCGAAAACTAAAAAATAAATATTAAAATTCTCTCTTAAAAAAAAAAACAGCCTGGAGATGTGGCTCAGCGGGTAAGTGCCCCTGGATTCAGTCCCCAGCACCAATCAAGACAGAAGAAATACTTGGGGACTAAGGGCCAACTATCACTTCTTTGTGGGACAAAAGATTGTGGAGGACCCATCTGTAATTCATGGATAAAGACTCAGATATTATCTAATGTCTGTGGAAAACCAGGACCATTAATCCAAGTGTAGACATTTTAGGAAAAGCAGCTGTGTGCTTTACTTGTTAATGTAAGTATCTGGATATAGATTAGCAAGAACCACTCTGCACACCGTATGGCTGTGTGTGTGTGTGTGGTTCTGAGGATGGAACCGAGAGGTGCTCTACCACTGAGATCATTCCTAGCTTTTTTATTTTGAGACAGGGTCTCTTTAAGTTGCTAAGGACCTCACTAACTTGCCAAGACTGGCCTCAAACTTGTAATCCTCCTGCCTCAGCCTCCCTAATTGCTGGGATTATAGATAAAAACCACATCTGGCTCATCTATCTATAACTATATCTATATCTATCTATCTATATATTTATAATGCTTTATTTATTTATTTTTATATATGTTTTAAAAGACACAGGTTCTTGCTGTGTTGTCCAGGCTGGCCCTGCACACCTGGACTCAAGCCATCCTCCCATCCTCTTGCCTCAGCCTCCCAAGAAACTGGGAGCCCAGGCACACGCCAACACACTGGCTTATGTAACATTTTTAAATAGGTGTAAGTAATCCTGGGTGTTAGAATTCCGTGGGGAAGGAAGTGGGAGAGCATATGTGAGTGTTCCTGGAGTATTGCTACTTGTCTCTTTCTTGGCTTGGAGTATGGTTCTATTCTCATTTTGTGATAATAAGCTGCAGGCTCTGATGGATGCACTATTCTGGATGTCCTGTGGTTTCGGGCTGGGTGTCAGTCAGTGATGGAGTGCTTGTCTAGCATGCACAAGGCCTTGGCTTCGTCCCCAGCACTGCAAAAAAAAAAACAGGTTTTTTTCAAGTCAAGTCTTACTACCTACCCAGCAAAGGGTAGCCCTCATTTCTGTTGCAGATGAGGTATGCCATCCCAAACATGCTGAAGGAGAGAAAAGAGGGCAGATTTAAGATGGGCAAGATGAGGGCCCGAGCGTCTGGCTCTAGTCCCCAGGAGTCTCCCTTTCCATCTCCAGCAAGAGTCTGTCCCTGAGTCCAGGGACCCTGGGCCGCAGGAGGGGAGAGGAGCTCCACTTGGTGATGGAGTCCCACAGTCCTGCACATGCTCAATGAATGTCTGCTGCGTCTGCTCTGGAAGCAGGGCCTGGGCAGGCCAGACATCCAACAGGGACCTGGGAGAGGCCACCCACACTCACACTTTCTCATTCAGGCCCAAGCACTGATAGACTGGCCCAGAATCGCCAACACCTTTCATGGCTTTCTTTGGAAGCTCTTTAAAAAAGTAGGCTGGTAGGTTGCTGCCGTTGTAGGTGACAGAGTCACAGGTCACGATTCCTGGGTAGTACATCATCATCCTGGCGGCTATGTTGACTTTTTGACCAATGACTACAACAGGAAGGAGAGAGTCAAAGAGCAGGGTTAAAAAAAAAAAAAAACAGCCCTTGAACTGAATGTCATTTGAGGGTCATCCCAAGGGCATTCACCTGTCACCTCCCTTGCCACTCATGAGTGACACAAGCATTTGGCCTTCTAGTATCCAGTCAGTCAACAGCTACAAACTCATGGCCCACATGGAACTCACTTAGCCAGCAGCGAAGCGTCTTCCTCACTTGGGAGGCCCAGAGGTCACTGCTTGGGGTGGGAGGACCAGGGACACGGGGAGGCTCTGCAAGCCGGGTGGCCAGGCCTGACAGCTCCCCCATGGGCTCTAGCTGACCTCTGCCACCGTGGGAAGAGCACGCAATGGGACTGAACTAAACCAGGCACAGACCAAGTGTGCACCGTGTGGACCTGAGTCGGTGGCTGCTGAAGTCAACGGGGCGGGAAGCGGGGTGCGTGGAGGACGGGCAGAGGGACACCTTGAGCGGGGACGCCCTGCAGTGCGTCTAACTACCACGCACAGGTACTTGGGCTTCAGCTTCCTGTCCACCACTATTACTATCTCAGAGGGTGGTTTGTGGAGATTAATGAGTCAGGGACGGGGCCGCAGCCCAGTGGTAGGGCTCTTGCCTGCCACAAGCAAGGCCCTGGATTTGATCCCCAGCACCAAAAAAAAAAAAAAAAAAAAGAGAGTAATATATGCTCACATCTTTGGGTGGTGCCTGGCTGCTTGTAAGCACTTATTTAATATTACTACTAAATGAGCATTAGATATTTCATTTTAACATAAACATTCCTTTCTTTCTTTTTTCTTTTTTTTTTTGTTTTGTTTTCTCTGGTGCTGGGGACCAAAGACAGGCCTCACACATGCCAGGCAAACTCAGTACTACCGAGTTACACCCCAGCCAGGTCATCCTTTTATAAACCTTGTTAAATGAAAGTTATAGGACGCCATTGTTTTGGACTAAGCTCTTGCACTGGGCCCCCAGAAACCAGAGTAAAACTCAAAACAGACTCCCCCATGCTAAAGCTCCGTGTACTCCCACCAAGCTGCGATCTGGACTTGAGGGAAAATCAGGAGCAGGAAACGCTGGTTCCCCAGTGGGCCAGCCCCAGGGGCAGGCCGCTGAAGCTCCCCACCTTCGCCCTTAGGCCAGAGCTGACCTGAAGCTGACCAGTCAGGCCCTTCCCCATCGTCCCCCGTCCTGCCTTCCCAGGACACCACCCAGGGCCCAATCTGCTTTTTGTTCTGTGTCTGCTGTCTCCCGCCTGCTCTGCCCTTCAGGAAGCCACTCTGTTTTACAGAATGAAGCCTTGCCCGGTCCTGAATGATCTCTGAACTAGTCTGCCCTTTGACAAAATCTGTTGTGGGGAGCTTCACCTCGCATCCAAGCCCAGATCAACAATGCCCGCGGCCCACCCTGCCCCACCCTCGCCTGTCCACTGCCCACCGAGGACTACTTTGAAGGAAATCTTATGGTGTCACTTGGACGTAAGTGTCTGGGGAGCTCGGGGGGTGTCCAGTATTTTAGATGCCTTATTGCTGAACCTCGCGGGAGGAAGGGGAGTAGGGATCTCAGCTACTCGTCCCTACTCTTCCGTGAAGGTCGTGTTATTTTCAGAAATGCCAATAGTCATCATTTTAAGAAGGGGTCCTGACCTATTCCAAGAGCGAGGGCATTATTACAAAAGCGCCACTCCATGGGTAGGGCCTCCGGCTCCTCCCTCCAGCGCCTTGCCCCGCACAGAGCTCTCAGTGACAGTGCTCCTGCTGGGCTCCCTGCTGCTCCGCCCAGGGCGGGTGCTCGGGCTGCTGGGGCTCACCCGTGTACTCGTGCCTCACGGTGTGCCCCACGATGCCACAGAAGACGATCCCACTGGCAACGCCGATGGACACGGTGCTGGCGTGGTGGGGGAGGGATAGATAATGAGCACTTGCAGAATGACAGGAGCGAAGAGGCCTGGGAGGGGGGATGGTGAAGGGGGACCCAGCGGTGGTTCTCCCAGGCGGGATCCGCGTAGGGCAACTGCACGGGGCCTGGAGAGGAGCGGGAGGGACGAGGCCCAGAACTGGGCCCTTAATTCTTTTCCTCCTCCTTCTCTGTCCTGGGCCCCACCCCCATATCTTTTTTGTGTGTGGTGCTGGGGATTGAACCCGGGGCCTTGTGCAGGCGGGACAGCACTCCACCAAATGGGCTGTATTCCCAGCACCCCCATATATTTTCAAAGGGTCAGGGGCCCCCGGGTGGGGTCAGGGTCAACACTCACTGGATCTTGTGGACCTGAGAGCAGAAGTCGAAGATATTCACAGCACTCTCCAAGGCGTGGGAGAACTCGTCAGGGGCCTTCTCCCCCGGGAAGCCAAAGACGCAGAGGAAGGAGCAGCCCTGCAGGAGAGTCAGCGAGGCCAGTGGCACTGGACTCCCAGCCCTGGAGCCACTTCCAGTCTCTGAGTGGGACTTCCTCTAGTGCCCGTTCCTTTGGGCACCCCCTCCTGTCTGCTCTCCTGTAGCCCATGTCTTACGGGTTCTAAGTTAGTCAGAGAGCACAGAGCAGAAGGCGCCAGGTTGGCAATTAGGAATTCTGCACTCTGCATGTCTCAGGAGGAGACCATCCTGCTGGGCAGCACGGCCAGACCCTTCTCAATCAATCAATCAATAAACAAACAAAAGAGGAGCGGTAGGTAATGAGCCAAGGCTCAGAGATGCTCAGTGACTCGCTGGGGTCACACAGTACCCTGGGAGCCTTGCCTGAGAGACTTCACAGACTGTTCTCTGAGACCCTGTGCTCTTGGGACCCTCCTGAAGGGACGGACGGTGAAGTGGGCACCCAGGGCTCAGGCTGGAAGTGAGCACTCCTTGGAATTCCTGCAGTTCTCACAGTCCATGGCCCCGCCCAGCTGAGCTGGCAGAGGGCACTCAGTGGCTGCAGCCTCTGTGAAATGCCCACTGAATGCCTGCTGGAGGAGCAAGCAGATCACGTGCCCTGCTCTTAAGAGACAGGGAGTCAGTTCTCACCACCACTTCTCAGGTCACTCGTCCCTCACAGAACAGAACTAAGACCCGGACTGAGAACAGTGAACAGGCACTTGAGAGGCAGAGATGAGCCACAGATGAAAATGCCGATGTGGCAGGCGGCCCTGATGTGGCAGGTGGGGCCCCTGATGTGGCAGGCGGGGCCCCTGATGTGGCAGGTGGGGCCCCTGATGTGGCAGGCGGGGCCCCTGATGTGGCAGGTGGGGCCCCTGATGTGGCAGGCGGGCTCTGATGTGGCAGGCAGCCCCTGATGTGGCAGGCGCCACAGGAACCAGCTCCTGGGCATGCACTTCCTAGGCTCGGCCCTAAATCCCTGGGAATCGCCTTACACAGTGGGCTGGAGCCGTAGGAGCAGAGAGAGGGAGCTGAGCCTGGGGAGCAGACCAGGAAGGCAGGCCGCCCAGGTCTGAGCCCTGTCCCCACTTGTCTCAGGATCCAGGCCTCCAGAATGGGGACAACGACAGCAGCACCTATTGCTTGGAGCAGTCGTGAGAAGGAAAGGAGTGCATGTGTGCAAAGTACCGGGGCAGTGCCTGGCACCCAGTGGGTGCCACGCATAGAGACTGACACCTCTAGGTCAGATTTCCACCTGTCAGTCCCCTCCACGGGCCAACAAGCTTGGCCGTGGACACTGACCTCAACTGCTGGCAGGTCCCACCCCTTAGCTCATGTTTACCTTGTCGAACATGAAGACTTTATTGATCTGACCTCGGAAGACCTTCAGGACAGAAGTGATGTGCACACAGGCATCCTGGATGGCCGTGCCTATGACCTCTGCTTTGTCTTGCTCTTTAAACATCAGGTTCACGAACACAATCGTCACCGGGCGAAGCTCAGACAAATAACCCCCAAGTTGTTTGTCGTCGATCTGCGGGATACAAAGCAGCTTTTTCGGCCCTTGTGGTGGACCCTTCCTGGCTACGCCACCCCTGCCCCACACCCAGATTGTCCCTGGGAGGAAAGCAGCCTGGAGAGGCCAGGAAGCTGAAGCTGTCAGGGTGTGTGAGGTCGTCGCAGAGCTAGCCTCCCGGAGCTGAGCTGATGGGAGTGGCCTGGAGTGGGGTCTACCCCTTGGGATGTTCAGCCAGCAACCACTCCATCTCCCCAAGGACCAGCTCCCACATGCCACTGTGAGGCCTCAGGACAGGGGGAAGAGCTGCTGTTCTCATGGCCTCTCTTTTTCTGACAGTAGGATTAGACTGTCAAGCTAGGGCTTGGGGTTGCAGCCCTGGTAGAACTCCTGACTAGCATGCAAAGAGCCCTGGATGCCTTCCCAACACCTCCAGAAGCAAACAAAAGTGTACTATGTAATTCAGCCTTTTCATAACCCTGTGGCTTCTGGAAGATTTTCACATTACATTCACTCTCTCTTCAGGCAAAATAAAATCAGTTTTATTTTTCCCATTTTACAGATCAGATAATACATGGAGAAGTGTCACAATTCCCCCAAGGTCCTGTGAGGAGAGAGCCGCAGACTAGAATCCAACTCTGCAGACCCTACTCCAGCAGTGCACATGGCACCAGCTCCTGCCTCTCTGGTAGTTCATCTAGATCCCCTCTCTGCTGCAAGTCATCCACAGGTGGCGCGGAAGTCAGGAGCGAGCATATACTTGGACCTCTTACCAGGTGTTCCTTCGTTATCACCCGAGAGTGATCCTTTTCCCTGGGAGTCACCCTGATTCCATATCCCTCCTGCAGACCTTGCTCCCACCTGGTTGCCCCAACCAAAGCATAATTTGTTATGTCCCTTGGGGCGGTGGGAACGGGTGTAGGAAGTGATTTTCTCCAGGGTAGGACAATAGCAACACCAGCATTTGCCGCTAGGCAGGTGACTTTAGGGGCAACCACCCCTGCGTAGCAGCTGTGCTCCTTTGAAGATGTTTGGTGTTTTGTTTGGGGCAGACGCAGCCCTGCAGAGAAGCTTGCAAGGAACCAGCCCTGATCACGGAGTCAGGGTCGCTGGCTCACTCCTTCTACAGGACCCAGAAAGGACTCTATAATAATGAATTCTCCCCCCAGGTGTCCCCGCCTGGGTTCTTGGACAGGTGACCATGACCTGGTCTCAGGAAGGTGCCCTCCTCCGTGTGTGATGTGAGTATGTGGGCGTTTTCCCAACCCAAACCCCTGCTGGCCAGCACCCTGCCTGGGGGAGATGGGATGGTCCCAGTGCTCCTGCTCCTGCCCTGGCTGCAGACAATGACCGGCTCTTCGGCCTTGGTGGGTCTCCTGCTTGCTGAGTGGTTCTGCCCCCCAGCCCCAGCCCCTGACACTGCAGGCAGTTTCCACACTGGGCTGACCGTGGAAGGTGTGTTCTAATACCTTTTCAATCCCCACACACCATGAAGGCCTCTAATCACAGGTCAAGCTGGTCGTACAAAAATGTCCTGGAGGACACAACTGCATTTTGATAGGATTAAAACAGATGTACGTCAGAACAGTGGATAGCCCACGCCCAAACTATAGTATTCATTCAGACCAGGGTCGAAATCCCAGCAGCACCTCTTATACCACAGGAGTACTAGTTTTCTCACATGTGAAACAGGGTTATGCTGGGCATGACAGTACAGCCTGCAATCCCAGCTACTCGGGGGACTGGGGCAGCTTGTCCGAGGCTAGCCTCTACAGCTTAGCGAGACCCTGCCTTAAAATAAAAAAATAAAAAGGATGTAGCTCAGAGGTAAAGTGCTCCTAGGTTTGGTCCCTGGTGCCTAAATAAATAAGTAAATGCAATAGCAGAGTGACCGGAGTGTGGCGAGTGCTGAGAGCTAGTTGGGATTCCCGTAGCTTCGTGGATTTGAAAGTCCAGATCTAAGGGAATGGAAAGGGAAGCTTTGGGGAGGTGAGGGTAGTTTAAAGTGTTCTAATTATCTATATTGTTAAGTCTCAAAACTAATGCAAGGGCCTTGGAGAGACGCTGCCCCGACACTCACGTATTCCAGTGTGCCCTGTGGCACCCAGAACGGGTGCTCCTGCATCACCTGCTTGCAGCTCCTCCTGCCTGTCCAGTCGCATAAGGCAACACAGCCTGACTGATGCTTTGCTTTGCTTTGCTGCTGCTGCTGCTGCTGCTACTTCTTCTTCTTCTTTTCTTTTTCTTTCTTTTTTTTTTTTTTTTGTACTGTACTGGGGATTGAATCCAGGGGCTTAACTACTGAGCCACACCCCCAGCCCTTTTTATTTTTTATTTAGAGACAGGGTCTCACTGTGTTGCTTAGGGCCTTCCTGCAGACGCTGGCTTTGAACATGAGATCCTCCTGCCTCAGCATTCCAAGCCGCTGGGATTAGAGGTGGGCCCCACGGCGCCTGGCCTCTGGTTGATGCTTGTTGTCACAGTGGATCTACAAATAAGGCCACTTTCATCTTTTTTTGTGCTGGGACTGAACCCAAGGCCTCGCACATGCTATGCAAGCTGTCTGCCACTGAGCTATGCCCAATATCCCAACCTAGGTAGTATCCTGGTTTGAATAACGAATTTCAAGTTTGTCATCTACATATACAGAATGTCCTAATTTCACTAGACAATTTTACTAGCCATTAGTAAAAGCCAAAAATTCAATTATGAACATACCTGCTTCAAAATGTTTTCCATCACATACTTTTGTAGGGACATCTCCAGTTTAGGATCAGAATCCAGGATGCAGGCAAGCCTCAGGAAGTCTAGGAGGGCAGGAGGAGGGGTGGACTTAGCAAGGGAGGCTCTGGTCCCTTGGCCAAGGGACATCCACGGTCTTCCAGGCTTGGGTTTCCCAAAATTGAGCTGCATGTAGCTCTAAACCTCGATCTCACTTTCATCGTGCTTTGGAACTTGGGGAGGTGATGCCTCTGGGCTTCATCTAAAGCTACAGCCAAAGGAATGGGAGTGGACAGAGCGCATGACCCTAGAGGAGGATGCAGTCAGAAGGGCAGGAATGACAGGCAAGGACAGCAGGAGGGTGGTGACTTCTGAAGGAAACCGCAGGAGGCCTTTGTTTTGGACTAAGCTCCTACAGGGGCCTGACCGGGTTAGGTCAAAAGGGAGCCACTTGTCATGAAGCTCCAGGTCCCCAGATGAAACCCAGCTGCGTCTCTGACCTTCTGGGAGAATCAGGACAAGAGGGATCAGCAAACTCTCCCAACAGAACAGTGTCAACTGGCACAACTGACACATGAAAAGGGGCTCGAGGCCGATGGATGCTACCAGGTATTTTTCTGTCTGTCTCCTTGGCCCTGCTTCCCAAGAAAGTCACTTTGAAATGACCAGTCACTTGTTCTGCTTTGATCCTGCTTCCACAGCCCTTTTCTCTTTACAAAACCAACTCGGTCTGCGCCCCTCCTCGGAACCCTTGCTCTCCGTTATGGACCCAGGTGTTGCTTGATTCTGGACTCACCAACCACAGCCAATGGTGATCTCTAAATTGTCGTAATTTTGTCCTCTGCCTCGGGCGAGGCTGGAGAGGAAGCCATTGAGCTGGGCTTACTGGTGGCTGAGAAGCAGCCCCAGACAGGGAAGAGGGCAGAAGCTTGAGAGCAGGGACAAGGTGTCAGTGGCTCAGCCTGGCACGCCCGACCTGGCTGCTCAGGAGGCTGAAGCAGGAGGATGGCTGCAGCCCAGCTGTGATGAGCCAGGCCCCCAGCCCAACCCAGCCTCCAAACAATTAAGAAAAAGAAGAGATAGAAGACTGAAGAGTGCAGAACCATAGCCAAGGTGCACTGTGGGTGCGTCAAGAAATGGGGCACAAGAACAAGCACAAACAGACCCGCACGATGCTCTTCAGAGAATTCTGAGTCTTGAGTCGGATTCAAAGAGGCTTCACTTTTTCTTTCATCAAAGGGAAACTCATCCAAAGCTTGGAAGATGAGGACGGGGACCAGTGTCCAGGGAGAGGGTGCTACTGAGAACTGCTCTTCTAGGGGACGAGAAGCAGTCCCTGGGTTGCTGGTAGGACCGGGGGTTGTGTTGAGGAGCAAGGGGTCACCTACATGGAGGGTACTTACTTTTGTGTTCACCAGGATAATAATCCATGAAGGTCATACACTTCGTGAAAAATTCCTCAAAGTTAAAAGAAGGGGGTGGTTTTAAGAAGTTAACCTAAATAAAAGAAAAAGGGAAGTTTTCACTTGTTCTGAGGGTTATCTGGTCCTTTAGTGTGAATTTCCAGTAGAAATTCGGGAATATGCTCTTGCATGTCTAGGTAAACAGTGATTGGTGTTCTTCAACACAAAAGATCTTTAATTTATAAAACTGAAAATTTAAGTAAAAATTTTAGAGGTTGGGGTTAGGGCTCAGAGAGAGCATGTGCTTACCATGTGGGAGGCTGAGTTCCATCTTCAGCTCCAACGAGAAAAATTTAAAAGTTTCTCCAACTATTCATTAAGATTTCAATGTTCACCTAGGCACTATAGCACTTGCCTGTAATCCCAGCAACTGGGAAGGCTGAGGCAGGAGAATCAGAGTTTGAGGCCGGCCTCAGCAGCTGAGCAAGACCCTGTCTCCCAATAAAAAATAAAAAGGACTGGTGATGTAGTTCAGTGGTAAAGCACCCCTGGGTTCAATCCCCAGTATCCCCCGCCCCTAAAAAAAGAAGAAGAGTGGGAGAACCATAGCCAAGGTGCATTGTGGGTGCGTCAAGAAATGGGGGCACAAGAACGAACACAAACAGATCCACACGATGCTCTTTCATCAAGGGAAACTTGGCCAAAGATATTAAGGTTAGTCCTCTGGAAGGGCCCTCTGTGTATCTGGGTATATATACTGAGCATTGAAATCTTCCTTCCTTCTTTCTTTTTTAAAAGATTTTATTTATTTATTTATTTTTGGTACTGAGGATTAAACTTTACCCCTGAGCTAGATCCCAGTCCTTTTTACATTTTGAGACAAGTTCTCACTAAGTTACTGAGGTTGATGAGGCTGGCCTTGTCCTCCTGCCTCAGCCTCCTGAGCTGGGAGGGCAGGGTGCACCCCACCCCATGCCCAGCCTCTGGAGTATTCTGCCTTCTCTGCCCCCAAACACATAAACTTTCTTTGAGAGTGAGAATATGTGCAAACTGTATTTTTATACCTTTTCCAAAAGTCTAAAATCAGTTCAAAATTAAAACCGTTTTGAAAGGTGTGAAAATGACGGCAGGTGGGGACATGGCTGCCCTAGCCAGCTGGCTCCTGGCTTGGGTGTGGACTGAGGAGGAGTGGGAGTGGGGGGGGGGGTGTCGGTGGTGGGAGGGTGGTGGAAGGATGTCCCGGGCAGGAGTGCCTCCCACCTGGGCCTCATCTCCGTGGTGCCAGCCCCTCCCTGCCCGCTCAGCTCTCCTCCCTTTTCACACTCTCAAAGCATAGGGTACCGGGGACTGAACCCAGGGGCGTTTAACCACGGAGACACACCCCAGCCCTCTTTTATATTTTATTTTGAGAAAGGGCCTTGCTAATTTGCTGAGGCTGGCTTTGAACTTTCAATCCTCCTGCCTCGGCCTCCAGAGTTGCTGGGATTACAGGTGTGAACCACCATATCTGTCTTCAAGGCACTGATTCTCTAACTAGCCATTTTGCAAGGACAGTTCTAGGCAAGAAAGAGGCCTGACCTCCCTCCAGTGGCCTGGCTGTCATCCCTTGCCTCCAGTCCTCATGCTAGTGAGCATTAGCCCTGGGTAGGAGGGTGCTGGGTAGGGATAATCAGGGCCAATGGCTGCCCCCAAAACAACTCACTCTGCTCCCAGGTAACAGCCAGCAGGTCCTTCCTTAAGCAAGGTCACTAACCGTCCCCGCCCCTGCCCCTGCCAGGACCTCAATACCTCAATTCCACATCCTTAGGCACCCACAGTAAGCCTCCTTTCTTCCTCAGCCCACCAACATGGCTCCTAAGCCAAAGCCCACTTAGTCTAGCCCAGACTGGCTCCACCCTGTCTGCAGCCCAGGAATGTTGGGGAACCAACCTCTGGCACAAGCTGGCAGGACGTTCTGTAGGCAGCAAGTCACACCTACCTTAACTGCTCTCTGATCCGGAATCCTCTCAATTTCAATCATGTTCCGATCGCAGAGCTGCCAGCAGTTGGGTGACAGAATGACATCGTTCATTCGGGCCATGTTCTGTGCAAGGCGCACATCATCCACCGCCTGTCCAATCACCAGGAAGTAGTTGCGTGTGTCATCTCCAAAGACCAGCATGGAGATGTGGCCAGCAGCCAGCCCTGGCAAGCAGGGGAGCCACAGGTGGGCACAAGTCCTGGGGATTCCCAGCAGCACAAGCTGTTGGAGGAGTCAGAATCTTGACTCCTCTACCTCAAGGCAAATCCCCTTTCCAACGTTTTACATAAGGATCAGAGAATGTCCCTTCCAGGCTCGGGTCTTCTGAAATGCCCCATTTGTTGAAGCTAGAAATTTCAGCTACTAGTATCAGCCTTTCTGTGACAATTCTGTCCCCAGATGTCCCTACCAGTGCCCAAAGTTATTTTACCTGGTCTTTGGTTTATTTGTACATAATGGCAATAGAAAAAACTCTAATAATCCTGATTTGGGGAGGATTTTCATTTTATAAGAGATTGAGGCTTCGACTAAAATGAAACCTTAGAGTCCCGCGTTTAGACATGGCCAGAGGGGAGGGGAAACGAGTCTTGAGGGTTGGGGCTCCCGTCATTCTCAAGAAGGGTTATAGGTCTGTCTCTCTAGGTGTTTGCTTGGAAAACAAAAAGAGGGCTTTCTTTTTCCCCAACAGAACATGTAATTTATTTGAAAATTTAAAATAACAGCAAAAGGGGGCAGAGGTTAAAGGAGGCGAGGAACAGTTAATTGGATGACCTCTGACGTTCCCATCGGCTCTGACAGAGGCTCCTGGGGTAAAGGGTTTAGCCGAGCGGACACTGACACCAACATCCGCTACGTTGCTATGTGACTCATGGTTTGCACTGCAGGATCCTATTCCTCACCTGTGAAATGGGCACCACGATGCCTGCACCCTGGGACAGTGGTCAAGGGGAAGAGCTGGCTGCGTAGTGTCCGCAGCACTGTGGGAACACAGTGGCAGGAGCCGCACTCCGCCTGACCTTAGGGAGTGCTGCAGACAGCGGGAGCCGTGGACGGGCTTTTGTTGCACATCATTCCTACAAGGGGGACAGGTGGCCCATCTGATGTCCTCGCTGAATCTACCCAATGGCAAGCTACCCTCGGTTGTGCTGATGCCACACGATCTCGAGAAACAGCGAGATAGGGTAATGCCAGCCACGGCTCTAACAAGGACCCTCTGCTCGGTGGTGCCCGTGTGCCAGCTACTAAAGAAGCCACGCTGCTTTTGTGGTAGTCCACTGGGCAGGCGTCACGGCCGGCCCAGATTCTCTCAGGTGGCGCACGGCGCTCCGCCCGTCTCCAGAGCCACCCTCTCCGGCTCACCTATCTTCACGCGGACGTCCAGCCCTTCTTCAACCTCCTGGGCCTCGAACAGCCCGTGGATCTCCAGGCTGCACTTGATCACCACGGTGATGATGTTCTTCAGCTGCTTCCGCTCCACCTTCCACAGGGCCAGCAGCGCGTCACCTTTGGGAGAGACACGCGGGACTTGGGGCCTGGGTGGAGGGCAGCTTTTGTGAGGTGCACTCTCAGCCAGCCCCCCGTGCGTCCTCCATACCTGCAAACTTCAGGATGTCTCCCCCGAACATCAGCACTTCTGAGGAGAGACAAAGGGGGTCAGCTCGCTCTGCCTCCGCCACTGGCCAAGGGGTCCTTGCCACAGGTGCAGCAGCTCGGGGGACAGGCTTGGTCTCAAGACACCTCCCACCAGGCCCAGCGGTGCCTCCAGGCTGTCAGGAGCACGCTGGGCCAGGCCTCAGGGCTCCACTCTGTGCCTGTGGGGATGGCTGCCCTCCTCCGGGGACAAGGTGGGCTTGTGTGAGTGTGTGTGCACATGTGTGTGCCCATGTGACAGGACCCCACCAGCACAGGAGGCAGGAAGTGGGGAGATCGCAGTCCACGGGGTCATTGCGGGTTTGTGCTGTTTGTCTCCACTGCGCTGTAAAGAGACATTTTCTTCTCTGAGCTGCGCATCTGCATGGACTTGCTGAGAGCTACCGTGCTGAGCAGGGTGCAGAAGGAATCGGCCATGTCTGCTTCTGTGAGCCTGAAGCGCTGCCTAGAGGGTGACCTTACGGCACTGCCAGGGAACTCAGAGCTGATGGCCCTGTGGGCACAGAGATCACCCCACCCGCAAACCCTTCTCTTCATGAACAGTTCAAATTATCATTGCAAACCAGAGGCCGGCAGAGGTGGAAAGGGGACCTGACCCCGCTGGGAGGGCTTCAGGACACACGGTTGGGAGACCCTGGCCCTGGCTTCATTATTTGCCACTGGGATCTGCTCACACTCTCCCTTAGTCTGGGCTGCATGGAGGCCAGATTTCAGAAGAGCTGAGCATGCTGGGTGCACAGCACCTTTCCCTCGGGCCGTCTGTGCCCTGAGGCTTGTCCACCTCCTTCAGTGTGCCACAGCCCATGCAGGGAAAGACCTGCTTCCGACGCACTGGGGAAGGAAGTCAGCTGGGTGACTGCACTTGGCCACAAACAACACGTAGGGAAGGAGCAGGCGTCAACACCTCCTCCAGCCGGGGCCGTGGGGACACTCACTCTCCACGATGGCGCTAATGTAGTAGTTGAGGATCTCCACCAACTGCTCGGCCCCGCGGTCCATGTACATGGCTGTGCTGAACTTCTCTGTCATCGCAGTGAAACCTGCAACAAATGTGCAGCTGGCTTTCTTGGCTACTCGGAGGCGCGAGCTGAGCTAGAAGATGCGGACCATGGCTGCGCTCGAGAGCAGGGGACTTGTTTGTTTCTTTTCCTTTTTGTTTTTTCTGGTACTGGGGTTAAACCCAGAACACTCGGCCACTGAGCTACATCCCCTGAAAGGGCCACACCAGGTGCGGTGGCACACACCTGTAATCCCAGTGGCTCTGGAGGCTGAGACAGGAGGATTGCAAATTCAAAGCCAGACTCAGCAACTTAGTGAGGCCCTGTCTCTAAATAAAATACAAAAAAGCATTGGGGATGTGGCTCAATGGTAAATGCCAATCTCCAGTACCGAGAGAGAGAGAGAGAGAGAGAGAGAGAGAGAGAGAGAGAGAGAGAGAGAGAGAGAGATTCACTAAATTGCTGAGGCTGGCCTCCAACTTGCCATGCTCCTGCCTCAGCCTGGCCCCGGCTTTCTGGGATTACAGGGGTGCACCACTGCACATGGCTCAGAGTTTCTTCTTAATGATCTTTTGGCTGGTCAGGTGTCACACATGCAGCCTCCTCTATCTGTGTTCATTATCTTAGGGGCCAAGGAGAGGTTCCAGATGGCTCTTTTTTTCCAGACTCTCAACTTGTACAGTGATGGCTGCAATTCCTGTAACTGGGAATAGAACTTTCATTCCAGGAGAATAAAAACACACATTTCAACTCCTTTGAAGAAGTGGCAAGTTCGCGGGCCATCATTTCTGAGTTTGCTTTGATAGGAGCGGGAGTGGGGTTGGGGCATGAGTCAGTGAGACAGGAGCAGGGACGCTGGAGCCTGGAGTCCCCTCCCTGGTGTGGGACGTGGGCCTCTTGAAGCTCTGCCCACGACTGGCAGTTGAGGTGGTGAGGACCAGAGAGCCAGCCCAGAGGCTCAGGCCCACTGGACAGGGCCCCTTCAGCACTTGCCTGAAATGTCCACGAACATCAGGACTCCATCGAAGTAGTCCACAGAGGGTCGCTCCTGAGAGTAGTCTCCGTAGACGATGAGGTCGGGGAGGTGAGCCGCGATCCTGACGATGGTCCGGTCCTGCAGTTCTTCTCGCCCCGTGCCCATGCTCAGGACAAGTGCTCAGGACTTCCTGGTGACAGGAGACGGTCCTCAAATAGGCCTTCTAGGAAGAAAAGTTGGGGATGGCAGAGTCTGACACATTCGTGGCTCAATTTCCTATTTCTCATTCTCCTTTTTTTTTTTTTTTTGGTATTGGGGACTGGACCCAGGGGTGCTTGCCCACTGAGCCCCATCCCAGGGACTCCCTAGGTTGCTTAGGGCCTTGCTAAGTTGCTGCTTCAGACTTGGGATCCTCCTGCCTCAGGCATGCGACCCGCACCTGGCCCATTGCTCTTCAGCGGCTTTGTTCCGACCTGGCCTTGCTTATCTAGAGGGCTGGGAGGTGACAGTGGCAGAGTGGGTGAGTGGCACCTCAAAAGGACCCCCTTGAGTGCAGCAGGAAAGCCCTCACAGACCTTGAGGCCCTCCAACCCCAAGCAGCCGTTGCCCAAACACACGCCTGCCAGGGCAGCAAGGCCGTCACTTCCACGCCGGGACAGCCCCTCGCGAGCCTGGGAGACGGTTCCCCTGGCCAGACCCTCTCCTGTCGTCCTGCATCCGTCCCTTCCCCCTTTTTCCTGTCTTATATCTTTCCTTTTTTGAAAAATTAGATAAAAGTACAGGTGTGAGGGGCTCAGCAGACAGAGCGCCTGCCTCGCGTGTGCGAGGCCGGGTTCGATCCCCAGCACCACAAACAACCACAGTGAAGGTGAGTTTTCTTCTTTGTAGATGAATGTGGAGTATTTAATGCACAGGCAAGAAGTCGCATGAGTCAAGGTCAGTGTCCACTACAGAGTGGGAGCTCGGGGGCCCCGGGAGGCCTGAGCGGGCGAGGCTCTGGGAAAGGCAGCCTGGAGGTCGGCAGAGCTGGAGTCTCAGCCCCCGCCCGTGGGATCGGAGGAGAGCAGGGTTCCCGGGGCCTCCTTCACTCTGGGGAGATCAGATGCTCAGGCCCAACTCTGCCAGCCAGACGATAACAGTGCTCCAGGTTTTCCAGAGCAAACCAATTTCTGAAACAAGAGAATTTACTACAGAAAAGGAAAGAAAAGTGGTCACTTTTGTTTTCGTTCTGGCCAGCAGGAAGGAACCGGTTGGTAATTTCAACCAGAATCAGGTCATATTGGGATGCAGGAGTATTCAAAGGAAAGAGTAAGCCCGCCACATAAGCTCCTTAGACTTAAGGGAAGCAATTTCTTTTTTGGGGGGATGGGAGTACTAGACAGTTAACCGAGGGGGGCTTTACCACTGAGATACAATCTCCATCCCTTTTTTTTTTTTTTTTTAGACGGGGTCTCAATGAGTTGTTTAGGGCCTCACTAAGTTGCAGAGACTGGCCTTGAACTTGTGATCCTCCTATCTCAGCCTCCTGAGTTGAGCAATTTCTTTTAATGTTAAGGAAAATGTTAGTATTTTTAACAGATAAGCTTTAGAATTATGGAAACCTCTAAAAATGAGTAGTACATGTTAGATATTCGGTAAACTTTAAAAGGGAAATTTGGGGGCCAGGTACGTAGCTCAGTGACGGAGCGCATGCTCCGCATGTACAAGGCCCTGGGTTTGATCCACAGAATGAACAAAGAAAAACAAAGGTGTGAGAAACTGAACGTCCAGACACAGTTCAGACTTAGTAAGTTAAGAAAACTTCAGAGGGATTCTTTGGCTTTATTGAGAGCAAAGAAATCAACGAGGAGTAAGGACAAAGCTCAACCTCCATGCTTCTGTCTCACGTTCTCCGCCGTGGGAATTAGAGAGGATAAGGCGTACTGATGAACTTCTTTTTTTCTTCTTTTTAAAAGGTGGTTTAAACAATAAGGAGTTTATTGGAACATACATCAGTGTGTGGGTGTGGTAGGGAAAGCTCCACCATGGGAATCTGTGGCCAGCTGATACCCACCGAGAGGGAAAACCTCTGCAGACCCCCACACCTCCCTGGCCAACGCTCGGTCTTGCCTGAGCCTTACTCGGGCCAGCAGGAGGAAGAGGACCCAGCAGCTCTCTCCTCATGACTCCTTAGGGCTGGGGAGCACCAAGCTCCCCCTCCTGAACACACTGGGGACCCTGTGCAGATAGGACACGTGCCTGCCTCTCTGAATCTCACAAGACCAGGCTACAAGGGGATTCCAGAAAATGCAGACCTGTAAGTCCGCGGTGTCTGCCAGCTCACCCAGGTCATGTCCACCAACAGCTAACCCAAACCTCAGGGGCTTGTTTCTTGTTTATTTCTTGCTCAAATTACCTGCCTGCTGTAGGTTGCGTGGGGCTCTCCTCAGTTGCTGCCTTCACTTGGGGACCTTCTCTTGAGAACAGGCAGTGGGAAAGCAGGTGGGTAGACTTGTTCTCCTCCCAGAAGTTACACGTTTCTCTCATGACATTGACCAAAGCATGTGACAAGAACACACCTCATTTTGGGTAGGCAGGAAAGTGCAATCCTGCCACGCGAGGGCAGGAGAAAGTGCCGCAGTGCATCCACTTCAGAAAGAGGCCATCCCAGGAGTCATGGACTCAGAGCCAGGAGCCGCTGACCTTCTTGCCCTCTGACTCCGTCTTTCCTTGCCCTTCTCCCGCCTCTCTTGCTCTCAGGCGTCTGTGGCACTCAGGATGGCCTTCGACTCCCTGGCTTAAGCAATTCTCCTGCCTCAGTCCCCCGAGTAGCTGGGATATGGCCCATTGGGCCTGGCTCAATTTCTTTCTTTCTTTCTTTTTTTTTTTGAAGGACTATAAAACTTTTAAATCACAAGAGAATGCTATAGACAAAGTTTATCTTGACTTTAACAAAGCATTTGACCAAATTTTTCATAGACTTGTGAGTAGAATACAAAATTATAGAAATGATGAAAATAATATTAGCTGTCTTAACAATCATACTAAATGATATTGATAAATGTCTTAATACCAACTCAGAAGAAGCCTTCATGGGCATGCTGGAGGACTTTGATAACAACATAATTGAAAGATAAAATAGGAAGTTAACCTAAGTGGCTGTTATGGTTTGGGTATGCAGTGTCATTCCAAGAGCTCATACGTAGAAAACAAACATCTCATGGGCAATGCTCAGAGGTGAAAGGATCAGATTATGAGAACTATGGTCTCATCAGTGGGTCACTCTATTTAATGGATTAATAATTTGAATGGACTAGTGGGTGGTAAATGTAGGCAGGAGGGGCGCGGACGGAGGAAGTAGGTCACCGGGGGACATGGACGTGGATGATATTTGTCCCTGGCCCCTTCCTTTCTATTTCCTGGCTTCTAAGAGCTGAGCAGCTTTCCCTACCTGCCCTTCTGCCGTCATGTTCCACCTCCCTTAGGTCCAGAGAAATGGAGTTGGCTGACCGTGGACTGAGATCTCTGATATTGTGGGCCAATATCAACTTTCCTCCTCTAAGTTGTTCTTGTCAGTGGTACAAAGCTGACCAACACGGTGGCCACTGACAGATGAATGGATAAAGAAAATGTTGTGTGTGCAGGTCCAGTGGAATACTATTCAGCTTTAGGAGGGAGAGAAAGAAGGCAGCTCTGTTGTGACAACATGGATGAACGTGGAGCATATTGCGTCAGGTGAAGTCAGCCAGGCAGACGGCACCGCACAATCTCACCCACACACGGAACCTAAAACCTCGGGCTCACAGGCAGAGACTGGCGGTTGCCAAGGGCTGGGGTAGGGCGGGGGCACGGGAAGAGGTTGACTGAAGTGTACATTTCAGTTAGATGGGATGAATAAGTTAGAGATCTAAACTACAGCATGGAGACTGCAGTTATTTATACATTGGATTCACGAAAATTGCTAATCTTACATGTTCTCACCACAAAAAAAGAGGTAAGTGTGCTAGGTGACAGGTGTGTTAATCACCTCAATTTAATCCTTTCACATTGTATTAGTATATTGAAACATCATGTTACACCATAAAAATGTACAATTTTTATTTGTGAATTTTACCTTGATAAAGTTGGAAGGGAACAAAATTTTGAAAATATCTGGAGGGAGAACTGATGTACTAGAATCAGGGTCTTAATTTTTTTTTTTTTTTTTTTTTTGTGTGTGTGTGTGTGCTAGAGATTGAACCAGGGCTTTGCATATATCAAGACATGTGGTCCTCCTGCCTCAGCCTCCTGAATAGCTATTTAGAGGTTTGTTTGTTTTTGTTATGGAGAATTGAACTAGAGTGCTTTGCTATTGAGCTACATGCCCAGACCTTTTTGTTTTTTATTTTGAGACAAGTTCTCTCTAAATTGCCCAGGCAACTAACTAAGTTGGGATCCACCTGCTTCAGTCTTCTGAGTTACTGGGATTATAGTCATGAACCCTGCCCACCTAGCTATTTAGAGGTTTTCTAAATTAATTATTTTTTTAGTTATAGGTGGACATGATATCTGTATTTTATTTTTATGTGATGCTGAGGATTGAAACCAGTGCCTCACGCATGCTAGGTGAACACTCTTTTTTAAAAAAATATTTATTTTTTAGTATTTGGCGGACACAACATCTTTGTTTGTATGTGGTGCTGAAGATCGAACCCGGGCCACACGCATGCCAGGCGAGCGCGCTACCGCTTGATCCACATCTCCAGCCCCTGAACACTCTATTTTTGAGACATGACCCCAACCCCTATTTAGAGTTTTTAACAAAATCAAATGTAATCCCAGTGACTTAGGAGGCTGAGGCAGGGGGATCCCACACTTGAGGCCAGCCTCTGCAACTTAGCAAGAACTTGTCTCAAAATAAAAGGATGGAACTCAATGGTGGAGTGTCCCTGGGTACAGCTCCTTGTACTACTGGTGGGGGTGGGGGAACTACAATGCTTTTAGAAATGCCAGGCCCCCGTAGAAGCACATCACTAACTATTTAAATAAAGCTATTTGATTTCATGGTCAAGAAAGATAATCAAATTGCATAGCATATGGTTTGAAAAACCAGATTAATTGCAAATCAATGCTTTGACAAACCCTTTTATTTAATTTTTTTAGTTGTAATTGGACACAATACCTTTATTTATTTTTTATGTGATGCAGAGGATCAAACCCAACGCCTTGCACACGCTAGGCAAGTGCTCTATCGCTGAGCCACAACCCCAGTCCGACCAACTCTTTTCTTAGAGAGGAAACTCTTTTATTATAGATGTTGGAAATGCACAGATCATAAGTTGTAGCTTGAATTATTATCACATTAACAAACCCAGGTGACACTCATTCATATCACCAAAGAGAATGTGGCCAGCACTCCAGAAGCCCTTCTCGGGGCACCTCCCTGTCATTCTCCCTCCCTTCTCTCTCGATTAATAGATTTTTGATATGGAAATTGAACCCAGGAACACTTTTCCACTGAGGCACACCCCCAGTCCTCTTTATTACTATTATTATTTTTATTTTGAGACAGGATCTTATTATATAAGTTGCCCAAGATGGCCTTGACTTGTGATCCTCCTGCCTCAGCCTCCCAAGCCTCTGGGATTAGAGGCATGTGCCACTGTGCCTAGCTCCTCTCTTGATCTCTGATGCCAAAGATATTTACAAATTTTTCAACTTTAAATAATTGAAATCATACCATATATATTTTTTTCCCTCAAACGTCTGTGATATTCATTCTTGGTTGTGTCTTTGTCAATAATCATTGATTTTCAATAGTGTATTGAAATTCTATTACCTGATTATACCACCAAGTACTTGTTCATTGTACCGTTGACCTATGGTCTGTTTTGGCTACCAGGAGAAGATTTCTGAGAACATTCTTATCTATGTGGTTGGGTGAACATACGGATGCAATTCTCTAGGGTATACACCTGTGCCTGGAATTGCTGGGTCGCAGGATGCACATATATTGAACTTTAATTCATCTTTTTTTCTTTTCTTTTTTAGTGCGAGGGATCTACCCCAGGGCCTCGTGCATGCTAGGCATGTGCTCTCTGCTGGGCTACCCCAGACTCCAGGCCGACAGAGCTTGCCAAACGGCTTTCTGAAGTCCGACGAGGACAGGCTGTGAGTGCAGTGCTCCACACAGTCTCCTGCGGTTTCAGTCATTTTGCTCCCTGAGAGCTGGCATCTGGCTTGTTCTTCTGTTTTGTGCTGAAGAGATTGAGCCCCTTTTCATGTCTGTGGGCCACTTGGGTGCGGGCATCTTGAGGTACATGGGCAGTGTTCAGAGCTGACCCCGACTGAACTTGGGCTCCACCAGTTCAAAGCCTGCTTTGAATTTCATCGACTATGGAACATGAGGAACAACGGGAGAGATTGGCAATATCAAGTCAGGAGATGACGACATTTGGGCTAACATGATAGTTGTCTTCAATACTCAGACTGAGATGCGAAAGTCATGGGGTAAGTAGGAGACACAGGTCCTCACATGAAGTCTTATGTGGCCCCCGCAGTGCACCAAAGAACCACCCCACTTGCCCGATGTAGGGATTTTGTTTGGCTAAATAAGAACAAGTTCCTGCTGGCCGTGGTGGTGCGTGTCTGTAATCCCAGCAGCTCTGGAGGCTGAGGCAGGAGGATTGAAAGTTGAAAGCTGGCCTCAGCAATTTTGTGGCCTCAGCAATTTAGCAAGACCCATCTCAGAATAAAAAAGAAAAAGGGGCTGGGGATGTGGCTCAGTGTTTAAATGCCCTTGAGTTTAATCCCTGGTACCAAAAGGAAAAAAAAAATCAAGTTCCTGGAAAAAGTAAAGAGAGAAAAGAAAGCTGGCAATTTTTCTCTGGTGGAGGGAGTAAGTTTATCGAGGAATAAGTGGCCTTCTATATCTTATAGCCAGAGAGGCCCTGGAAAGGCCCCTGTAGGTGTGCTGAGCAGCCCCAGAACTGAGACGACCGCGAGGAGCTGAGCGGGGTGCAGTGTCCCCTCCTGTCCTACTGGCGCACTGTCTCTAATTTGTTCCCACTGGCTACTGCCCGCCTGTGAGATTGCCAGCGTGAGCAAGTGAAAATACAGGATGCCCAGTTAAGTTGAATTTTAAATGAAAATGAGTGAATTCTTAGGATAATATATCCCAGACATGCCCTTTCCTTTCCTTTTCCTTTTTTACCGGGGATTGAACCCAGGGGTGGATAACCACTGAGCCACACCCCCAGCCCTGTTTATGTTTTATTTAGAGACAGAGTCTCACTAAGTTGCTTAGGGCCTTGCTAAATTGCTGAGGCTGGCTTTGAACTTGAGATCCTCCTGCCTCATCCTCCCAAGTTGCTGGGATTACAGGCGTGCGCCTCCGCATCCAGCTCCAGACATGGTCCCCTAACAAGCAGCCTCACTGCATCTTTGCACACCCTCTTCACAGGCACCATGTGGACCTACGGCTTGAGTCTGAATGCTGCATGGAAAGACTCATTTCCTCGGAAAGGTCGGTAGGATCAATGACTGGCAGTTCCTGGGCGCACATGACGTAAAGATGAACACCCCCTCTGGGCAGCTGGGAAGATTGCCTAGTTGCCTGCCTGTGAGGGTAGAGGCCATTCTTACAAGTTAGTGGGAAGAGATGATGGCTGATTCCTTTTCTGTTTTTGTACCTGGGATTGAATCCAGGAGTGCTCTACCACTGAGCTATATCTCCAGTGCTTTTTATTTTTTATTTTTGAGACAGGGTCTCCTGAAGTTGCTGAGGCTGGTCTCAAATTTGAGTCCTCCTGCCTTAGCCTCCCTTGTAGCTGGGATTACAGTTGTACATCATCAAACAACTTCATTGTTTAAAAAAAAGTGATTTGAGGGGCTGGGGTTGTGGCTCAGAGGTAGAGTGCTCACCTAACATGCGTGAAGCACTGGGTTCAATCCTCAGCACCACATAAAGTAAAATAAAGACATTGTGTTCACCTATTACTAAAAAATAAATATTAAAAACAATTAAAAAAAGTGATTTGAGGACAGATTTTTTTCTAAGTTTATGAATACTAAGCAAGGAAACCAGATGCATTTTGATTGAAATGACAAGTGAAAGAATATTTTTGTTCATGGGCTTAAAAAGCAGAGACATCTAGTTGGGTGTGGTGGCCATGCCTGTAATCCCTGTGATTTGGGAGACTGAGGCAGGAGGATGGCAAGTTTGAAGCCAACATGGGCAAGACCTTGTCTCAAGTTAAAAAAAAATAAAGGCACTGGGGCCGTAGTGGTGCCCCTGGGTTCAATCCTTGATATCCCTCCCTGCCCCTGACAAAAAAGCAGACACATCTAAAATATTTGGGAGTTTTTCTTATGAACAGCCACCTATAGATGATACGAGAAATTTTCTATTTTAGAGTAATCCTGTCTTAAGTTCTGCAACACTAGGGCATGGTTTTAGTGACAGAGATATGTACTTTCTATGACATAGAGCACATTGTAATCATAATTTGTTAAGACTGTTTTGCATGATGAGGTCACCTCATTTAACCTTCCAAGCAGCACGGAGTCAGGCTCAGAGGTGCTGACTTGCCCCAGTCACACAGCTGGAGAACTCGGGTCTGAGGGAGTGAGAGTCCATGTTCTTTCCTCTCTTTCAGGCTGGAATCCCATTTGAATATGATTTATGACACTTTGGGGATGTGACGGCCCAGAAAAAAGGTGTATCCCATCTCAGAGCGCGCTGAACACACGGATGGCATTCTCCACAACTGTGTGGCCACTTGAAGAAGTGAGAGGAGAGCGGGATCCGAGTGGGTGCTGTGGAAGCATGAACGCATCTAGGCGCACAGACACCAAGTCAAGGACTGAGCATGTGAGCGAGGCCCCAGGGTGGCCAGCAAGAGGGATGACTCAGCAGTCTCAGTATGGAAATTACAGAGAAGTTTGGGATAGATACTATCCTCTGTTTCTCTAAATCTCTTCTAGAATTTTAAAAAACAGTTCAGCTTATGTTCAACTTTTCATCAACATGCCAACTGGGCATGGTGGCACATGTTTGTAATCCTGGTAACTCAGGAAGATGAGGCAGGAGGATCTCAATTTCAAGACTAGCTTCAGCAACTTAGCAAGACCCTGTCTGAAAATAAAAAATAAAAAGGGCGGGGGACATAGCTCAGTGGTAGAGCACCCCTGGGTTCAATCCTAAGTCCAAGGAAAAAAATCCTCATGGTCCTGCTTGGAGAGTGGCGAGGAGCTGGGCAGGCTGGAGGCAGGGTCAGGACGGCCTGCTGGCCTCGAGCGCCCCACTCTCTCTTCTGAGCCGCTGTGGGGTCTGGTGCTTTTAAGCTTATGTGGTTCACTGCCTACACCAGTGTCCTTGGTTATCTTTGCTCCCGTTTCTTTCCTGAGTTGTCAGCTCCCTGTTGAGACCACATTCGTTGGTGTTTCTCCCAGGCGTCTTCCTGTGACCCTCATGTGGGTAGGCGCCATCCAGTGACTGATGGGAAGAGGCTGTGACTGAGGGGTGGCGGCAGAGGCCAAGAGGGTGAGCAGGGTGCAGAGCACAGGGTGCACTTAAGCCCTCAAACCTCCACCCTCACTTAGACCCGACAGCCTGACGGCCAGCCGCGGCTGTCCCGGCTCCTCTACACCCCAATGCCCGTCTCCTTCCCAGATGGCTGCCCTCAGCTCTGTCCCCACCCTCGTCCTGAGACTCCTGCTTCCACATACCTCTGTTCTCAGGGGCTGAGGAAAGCCAGAGCCCACTCAGGGACTGCATCTTCCAGGAGCGCAGAAGACGTGAAAGGGGCTGGGTGACACTATTTGGAAGACAGTAGAAGTGCCATGTCTGTCCATAGCTGATCCATAAATAAAATGACAGTTTCGTCTGAAAGCCGTTTTCCAGGCCAACCCTCCTCTGAAGTCCACTGTTGCACGTGCCCCAAGCAGGCTTCTGATTGGCTGCCCTCCCCCGCCACTCGGAGTGGCCCAGGGATCCAGCACAGGCTAGACATGGGGAGTGGGGAAAGGGGACCCTGATGTCACCCCAAAGCAGTTTCCACAGTTTTCTTCCTGACCACATGGAGGGTGACTAAAGTGAGGCAAGAGCAGATTTTCACAGAGGCCAGTCTCAGCAACTTAGTGAGACTGGCCTCTGTGGCTCCTGAGGGAGCAAGCGCCTCATTTTAGACAGCGTGGCTATCCCTCATCTGTGGTGCTTCTGCTCTCTGAGCTCCAGTGACCTGTAGTCTACTACAGCCCGAAAATGTTAACAGAAAATTACAGAAGTAACAAAGTCCCAGTTTTTACATTGTAGTCTGCATAGCGCAATGGAGCTCATGCTGCCCTATTCTGTCCTGAGATAAGGACCATCACTTTGTGCAGAGTATCCACCCTGTATATGCTATTTCCTCCATGGCAGATGAGACAGACCACACACACACACAATTTTTATTATAAGGTGTTGTTAATCTCTGTGATAAATATTTAATTTATAAATTAAACTTTATCATGGGTATGATGTACAGGAAGACAACAGATGATTTCAGGTATCCACTGGGGTCTTGGGGCACTCACCTCAGATAGGGGGCACCCACTGTTATGATTATGGCTTGCACTAGGAATACAGAATGTCCCAGTTATATATAATTCAATACTTCATTTCAGAGAGGTAAATTTTTTAAATTGAGGAATTACATACTTCTGAAATGCATGCTTCTAGCCAAATTTACCCTAATTTAACCCAGGGGTGCTTTACCACTGGGTTTGATTTTTATTTAGAGACAGGGTCTCACTAAGTTGCTGAGACTGGCCTCAAACTTGTGATCCTCCTGCCTCAGCCTCCCCAGTCTCTGGAATTACAGGTGTACGCCAGTGTGCCTGGCTTGAATTTTCTTAATCCAGTGTGACACTGGCAAAATGTTTTCAGAGGGTGGTATATTTTCTAACAGCATGTTTGGATTTTCTAGCTGTTCTTACTAATATCACAATAATTAACTTTTAAAGGCACATTTAAAAACTTGAATTAAAAATATAATTGAAAACTCAAATGTTATCAAGTAAATCCAGCCTTACAATTAAATTTACCATGCACTTCAAAATGTTGTGAAACATGGTTGCCTTGAGGAAAAAAAGGTTCACTTAATGATATTTGTTGAGTAGAATTTCATTATGGTTTGTTTCTGGAATACTCCTAAATACTCATCATGTGCTAGAAGCATGGTCCTGGATGCAGCAAGGTTCAGAGATAGATAGGACTTGCAGGCAGTGATGAGGGCTCTGATCTCAACAGGTAGACGCATGAGCTGAGCAGCTTCCCTCCACCAGGTCCTTCCACCATGTTCTTCCTCCCCTTGGGCCAGAGCAACGGAGTTGGTCTTCCATGGACTGAGACCTCTCTGAAAGCTTGAGCCCAAACAACCTTTTTCTCCTCTAAGTTACTTATTGTTGTTGTCCTTTCATTGTAAGTCTAAGTTGTTTTTGTCAGGTATTTGGTTGCAGCAATGAAAAGCTAACACGTGGTATAAGTTGAAAACCAGTCTTAGAATCATACCTCCTGTAACTAAATAGACCCCTTAGGGAGGGAGCCAGTCTTAGCAAATGCCAGGGCTTTCTATTTGTTTTGTTATACAAACAAATTCTAGTAGAGACTTTGCCTTTAAAGAGGAACCTTGGCTTTCAGATCAATCCTAGGTTAACATCCAACCTTTCACTGTCATTTTAACAACTTAAAAAAAAATCCTGTTTACTATGAAGAAATAGCAGCATTGATGTGATTTGGATCAACATTTCCTTGAAATGAATGCCAAACCACAAAAAAGGATATGTTAAAGGCATATATATATATTTTTTTGCAGCTAAATCCAAACTTGCTAAGTCTAAAAAAGTACTTTTGAGTCTATGTTCAATTAAGTTTACTATTTTCTGAATTTTCTATTTATTTTTAACACTCAGCAGGAAGCAGGCACTGTGCTAAAACACTGTCTCAGTTCATCTTTACAACAATCTTATGAAGTCAGTACTACTATTCCTGTTTTACTTTTGAGTGTGTGTGTGTGTATGTGTGTGTGTGTGGTGCTGGGGATTGAACCCAGGGCCTTGTGTATGCAAGGCAAGCACTCTACCAACTAAGCTATACCCCCAGCCCCATCCTGTTTTACTTTTGAAAATAACAAATCCACCAGGGGCAATGGTGCATGCCTAATCCTGGCAGCTCAGGAGACTGAGGCAGGAGGGTCTTGAGCTTGAGGCCAACTGCAGCAATTTAGTAAGAACTGCACCAACTTGGTGAGACCCTGTCTCAAAACAAAAGTAAAAAAATCTTGAAGATGTAGCTCAGGGGTAAAGTACCCTTGGGTCCAAGCCAGTACCTAAAGAAAATAAAAATGACAATCTCAGAGACAAATGTTAATGAAATCTCAGTCCTATGTAGTAGAGGTGAGTTGAAACCCATGGCTATCAGACCTGGCATTGACAAAACTTATTCAATACAGCCATAGATAAGAACTTGTTAGAAAATTGTGAGAGAATTCAATTCAACTACACTGAATTGATCAAGTGATCTGTACCACTGTGGAAGATTGTTTCATGGAGTTCAGCATCTATAGTCAGAGTAGAACTTCCAGTACATAAATCTTTCCGAGTTTTTAAAAATAAATGTGTATTTAAACATTAGATTATGAGTTCCAAGAGGCAATAAGAGTTTTTGACAGGCTACATTTTAGACTCATTTAAATTTTAAGATTCAATAATGAGAGAGATTAAGCGTTTGGGGGCAGAAATGACAGATGAATTGTCAATGTTTTTAATATTTCCCCCCACAGTGCTGGGGATGGAACCCAGGACCTCATGTATGCCAGGCAAGTTCTCTACCACTCGCCACACCCCAGCCCCAATATTCTTTCTCCCCATTTTTTTTTTTTTTAATCAAACTCATACATGCTAGACAAGAGCCCTACCTCTATTTCCCCACCTCAAATGCTTTTTTTTTTTTTTTTTTGTGGTGCTGGGGATAAACCCAGGGCCTGGTGCATGCCAGGCAAGTGACTGAGCTACACCCTAGTCCTGTGGATGACTTGAGGAATACCAGGACTGCTTGTGATTGTAGCTAAATGCTACAATTTGACTGGCAAAGGGTGCTTTGGAGATCACAGGAAAGAGCAGGTTTTCATGAAAAGGAAGTAAAATATCAATTCAACATATATATTTTTCATTTCTATGCCCCATTTCATGTTTTTCCTAGATGCTTCACCTTGGAAACACATATATGCCAAATAGCTGAATTTAATGGTATGGTTTATGAAACAAAGGCAATGATCTGACAGCTGAGAACCTCTTCACTTTTGCTTATGTCAAAATCTCTTCTCTTTTCCTCCTCAAAAATAGACTATGGTGAAGGGGTAGATGATAAAATTTAAGATTTTCAACTGCTAGTTGCCAATTTTCAGCCATAGTATATTACACTAATTTAAAAAGTTCTTTGGCTGGGACACCCAAGTGTCAAGAATGTGTGCTTAGCATGTGCAAGACCCTATTTTCAATCTATCAAGTTATTTTGTCTCGCTTATTCAAATTTTGAAATAACTTGCTTTACTTATTCATATGACTATAGTTCTAACGAAGGTCAACTTTATTAGAACTTTTAGAAAAAACCTCTGTACTCAAAATTGAAGCCAAAGCCGGGCTCAGAGGCTCACGCCTGTAATCCCAGTGGCTTGAGAGGCTGAGGCAGGAGGATTGTGAGTTCAAAGCCAGTCTCAGCAAAAGTGAGGTGCTGAGCAACTCAGTGAGACCCTGTCTCTAAATTAAATACAAAACAGGGCTGGGGGTGTGGCTCAGTGGTCCTGAGTTTAATCCCCAGTTATCCCCCCACCCAAAATTGAAACCCAAATCAAACAGACTTGCATAATTCCAGTGTGGAGTAATCCATGCCCGTCTCTCCTCACCTTGGGGAGGAAGGTTATAACATACACAGAAAGCCTCCTTGGGTCCCAGACACTCTGCTAGGCACTCAGTGCTCCAAGCCACAGCTCATCCATCACAGAACTGGGGTTCAGATTCAGGCCATCTGACTCAGCTCTTCCTGCTATGTTACATTAGTTACAGAATATAATATACACATCTAACATGCTTCATGGCCCAGGTGCTGTGTTAAAATATCACCTCACTGGATTTGAGGTAAGCCTGGGCAACCTAGCAAGGCTCTGTCTCAAAATAAAATATGGGATGGGGATGTAGCTCAGTGGCAAAGTACCCTGGGTTCAATTCCCTGTACCAACAAAACACCTCTCCCCCCCAAAACACCAAACAAAACAAAATCTCAACTGATCTTTATAAGAATACTATTTTAAAAATCTGTAGCTGTAGCCAGGTGTGGTGGTACACATCCATAATCCCAGCGACTTGGGAGGCTGAGGCAGGAGGATCACAAGTTTGAGGCCAGCCTAGGCAACTTGGAAAGACCCTCTCTCAAAATAAAAAGGGTTGGGAATGTACCTCAGTGGTAGAGTGCCCCTGGGTTCAATCCCCGGCCACCACCCTCACCACCAAAAAAAAAAAAAAAGAAAGAAAATCCTATAGTTGTTCAAAAATTTCACATAATATGCAAAATAAATAAATAAAACCAGATTCTTCGTGTCAGGTCAAAATGTTCTCAGGTAGTGTGAAGTCATTCTGTGAGCTTACTCCACCACCCATTTCTCATCCTCCTCAGTACGATTTCCTTTCACTTGACCATCCTAAACTAAATAAGCAGAGCACATAGCCTTTCAGTGGTCTTTTAGCTTGCTCAATTTGTTTGTTCTTTTATATACATACTTTGTTGACTAAAACCGCAGGCTATGGGATGTATGACCAAGTATGGTTTATTATGGACAGATGGTAGAAAAAGTATTCCTAGTATCCACAGATAAGTTCCCTAAGTCATGTGTAAAGAGAAGACTGTTATTAAAATTTACTTTATTTTCTATGGAATCAAGCACTAGCTACCAGTTTCAGCAAGATTTTTGTTGTGCCTTCCAAATGTCAGCACAGCCAGCAATGCCTTAAAATAACCAAATAATAAGCTAGGTCCCAGTGGTTATGTCCACATCTAGGGTCGGTGATCAGGAACTCTTTTATTTGATTGCTTTAGCTTTTAGTTCTTGGTTATATCTATAAAGAAGAGAGAAAGAAAAATAACCATCAGTAATAATAGATAAATTTATAGTAAGGAGAGAATAGGAAGCATATTCCATTTCTCTTTCCCAGTGGTCAGGTGGCTATGTAGTTGCCAACAGTCTTCCCAGAAACCAGATAAGAACAGGCAGAAGTGATCCAAGGGCTCATCTGCATTTGATTTGTATCGCAGATAATAAGATCCCAACTGCCAAGAAGTTTCAACATCTTACATGACATATAGTTTCTTGTGCAAAAGTATTATTTTAATGAATATTTTCACTCTTGGGCTATACAAGACTATGACAAACGTGAACATATGCATAAAATTTATTAGAATCTGGTCAACTTGAATTTGTCACTTACTCAGTAAGCATTTAACAATAAAATCAATTGGGAATGGGTTCTAGTTTAATCACTAGAAGTGATTTTTTTTTAAAAAACACAGGTTAACAGGTTATGTTTACTGAAACTAAGGACTGTTTTCTCAATATCTTAATTAATTTTCTTAATTATTCAGAAAATTGAGCCAGAGTCTCTCCTCCATAACACTCTGGATTTCACTTACTATCCTTCCCAGCTTACAACAAGTGGAAAATAGTTTAAGCTCAAGAAGGAACTTATCCCATAAGCCTATTGTGCTACACAGACTTCCAAAAGATCCTGATTGCAAACATTTGTTCATATTATCAGTCACTGACAAACAATGTTTACTGGTGAGTAAATGGCTTAAAAAACTTCCAGGGCTTTTGAAATATTTCCCAATGAAACCAGTGACTTTGCCCTAAATGTCATTTTCAAAACTTCATACACTTAAATCCTGCCTTATATATATTACTGAATGTGAATGATCAGAGATTTACATTGGAAATTACTTATAAGCCTCACACTTTAGATGCTGTCTTAATAATAAAAGGGACTGTATAAAAGGGCTATCCATGTAGACAATGCAGTTAGGTCTAAAAGCTAGGAAACATACTGTGTAACTGCTTTTAATTTATTTGTAAACCATACTTTTTTAGAAATGTTAAATTTCTGCTTCAGGCACATTCCTGTCCTAGCATTATATGTGAATCCTAAAAAAATTATGTTGCCATCTGGGTAGCTTCTGAAGCAGATATGAAAGTCGGTAGGCTTACCTCCAAATGCGAAAGAGCTGAGAGGCTCCTGCTGCCCCCACGAAGAAATTAACGGCAAACAGACTCCAATTTTTTGGTATAATTACAAGTGAGTATCTTGACCAAATAAACCCTATTGAAACAAAGTATTTGTTTAAAAAGCATACCTCCTGCTGCAATGACTTATCTGAATATTTCATATTAGAGTAAATAGATACAAAAGGACTATGGCAACAATGATGTAGGAGGAAGGAGGAAATACTGATCTAATCTTCAAAAAGGTCTCTGATCCAGTGTTCCCCACGATCCCGAGTTCTTATGCTACAGGGAACCTTTACAGCACAAGAGAATATTAACTCTAATTTTTTTTTCCTGAGTATAAAAAAAAATACGTTTGTGACAAAAATGTGAGAAACAAAAACCCATGTTGCTACTTATGTCTAGCTACATTTCTCTGTCCCCTCCATGCATAATGCAGTGACTTCCTAGAGATAGATAACACTGTTAAATTCCTTTGCAAGTACTAAGAGTGTGTATATATTTTTAAAACTAAATTGTTAAATAAACGGATGTGAAACAAAAACAAAATAACTTATGTTGTTCATGGAATATGAAAGATATTAATTTAATTACCTGTGGCCATCAAAACAGCAGATTGAGCTGTGCTGAGTTTTTCTGCAGGTCTAGCCATATCAGCCAATCCAGCACACACCAACCCCTGAAAATGCACATACACGTAGAAAGAAAAAAGACATAATAAGCGTGGCATAATGTTTTTCAATTTCCTGTTAATGTTATTCTGTTTTTTAAAAAATATTTATTTTTGTTTGAAGGTGGACACAATACCTTTGTTTTATTTTTATGTGGTGCTGAGGATCAAGCCCAGGGCCTCACACATGCTAGGTGAGCACTCTACCTCTGAGCCACAACCCCAGCCCCATTATTCTTTTTAAATGTGGAAGTATCAGAAAAGCTGTTATGATTTTAATTTTTTTGCTAGGTTATTCAATATCAAAGTATACATGGTCATTTCTTCGGTTAGGTTTTGAATACTGACTTTGTAAATTATCCCACTCTGTTCCACCATCAGTGTCACTCAGAGAAGATAACAAGTCCTCACTAGAAAATTAGTTAGCTACTTTCTTGCAGAGAATAGAATACAAAATAAAATAATTTTTATTAATGAAAAATTCAGACCCAGAGTTAAAAATTATTGAGATTTTACCTCCCCTCCTTCTTTTTCTCATTTTTCTTGAAGTATTTTAAGCAAATTCTAAGTATGTTATTAGAGAATGTTTTTAAGAAATTATTTCAGGTTTTTACTGAATTGCTAAAGGATGCTTTTGTATGAAAAACAGAAATCAGCAAAAGGTTCTGCTCCTTAACAGAACACAGAAATACTTATGAGTCCATACATAAATTTAAAACAAGAGCTGAGGATGTGGCTCAGGTGGTAATGCGCTCGCTTGGCATGCACGGGGCACTGGGTTCGATCCTCAGCACCACATAAAAATAAAATAAAGATGTTGTGTCCACCGAAAACTGAAAAATAAATATTAAAAAATTCTCTCTCTCTTAAAAAAAAAAAAAAAAAAACTTAAAACAAGCCCCAATTGTTTTGAATTAATGAATCTAGTAGTTCAAGAAAGCGATGACTCTACTTTAAAACTTATCCCTCCTACACCCTCCTTCCAGGCCCCAATGTGTATTTTCTCTATTCCTTATTTGTTCTACCTCTTCTGCAGGGTGGAAAACTGCCTATCAGGGGAACAAAGGGACCAATTTCAATTATTCTGCAGGATCCATGCATTACACTGTATGCTGTGGTTTGGATATGAGGTTCCCCTCTACCCCCAAAACTCCAGTGCTACTCCAGAAATATTCAGAGATGAAGTGACTGGATTGAAAGCTGTAGCGCAACCAGTCCATCCCAGTTTGAATGGCCTGACTGGGTGCTAACTGTAGGAAGGCGGGCAAGGCTGGAGAAGGCAGTGGTCACTGGGGCCTGCTCCCTGAGGCCCCTTCCTTTCTCTCTCTGCTTCCCAGTGCCATGACTGAGAGCCCTCCCCCGTGGCACCCTTTTGCTATGATGTTCCACCTCACCTCAGGTCTACAGCAATGGCGTTGGTGTGTATGGACTCAGGCCTCTGAAACCATGAGCCAAAATGAAGTTTTCCTCTCTGGGGTGGTTCCTGCCCGGTGTTCTGGGCACAGTGATACAAACGGACTAACACAGGGGGTGGCTCACTGAGCATGTCCATGGAAACTCTGAGTGGTATTCTGGCATTCTCTTTTGGAAAGAGCCAGCAGTTTATGACTTTTTATGTTCCCAGCACACATTTTATTTCCTGAGGTATTAGTAATTGTTGTGTCCCACAAAGGTCTTGATTTTCCTTTCCCATGGTTTGTTTCTCTCTCTCTCCCTCCCTCCCTCCCTTCCTTCCTTTCTGTCTCTCTCTCTCCCTCCCTCCCTTCCTTCCTTCCTTTCTGTCTCTCTCTCTCCCTCCCTCCCTCCCTCCCTCCCTTCCTTTCTCTCTCTCTCTCCCTCCCTCCCTCCCCCTCCTCTCTTTCTTTTTTGAGACAGGGTCTCATTATGCTGCTCAGGCTGGGCTCAAGTGATCCTCTTGGCTCAGCCTCCAACCTGGCTGGTACTACAAGTGGTTGACATGGTTACCATGCCTGTCTTTCCCATATTTAAAAAAAAAAAAATCCCCGTCTACTTCTATATCATTCTAATCTCATAGAAATTATTTTACAAAATCTCACTGTGAATCTAATCTCCACTTCTTACTAGCTGTATGACTCTGATCTGGTTACATTAACCTATCTTAAATTCCTCACAAGTAAAATGAGATTATTATTGCCTACCCTTGCGAGATTGACATGATGATAGAATGAAATTATGTGCCTGCATAAAGGAGTGCTCTTCTCTGCATCTTTCCCGTGCTCCTTGTCAACTTCATTCTGAACTTCACTCATGTAATAGAACCACAGGTTCAGAAAGTGCTCACTTCAGGATTATGTGAGATATTCCCTAACACACTCAGAAAGCACCAGACTCAGTTTCTGTTTAAAGATGATGGAAGTGCTCAGAGCAAAGGCTTTGGAGTCAAACAGACCTGGATATTCAATCCTGACTCTGTCACCTACTAAAATTAGCATCTGTGGTCACCTTGTTCTTTGAACCCCAGAACCCTTATTTGGAAAACAGTTTTTTTGGATGAAGATTGAACAAGAGCTGTGTTCAGCAATCCAGCACAGACATGTGACATCTGGCAGACTCAAGCTAGCTCCCCTACTCTCATCAATTAAAACATGTTCTTCAAATGCCTGAAGCCCACACTTTTTTCCTGGCATCTGGTTATCTTCACTAGGTTTAGAATAAATACTTATGAGATGGCTTAGAGTAAAATTCTTTCTTTTAGTATTTTCTTACTTATTAAAAAACATATGCCAGGGTGGGGGATATAGCTCAGTGGTAGAGGGCTTGCCTAGCATGCTGAAAGGCCTGTAATCCCAGTGACTTGGGAGGCTGAGGCAGGAGGACAGCAAGTTCAAAGCCGGCCTGGGCAATTTAGCGAGACCTAGGGATGTAGCTTAATGGTAGAGAGCCCCTGGGTTCAAACCCCAGTACCAAGCAAAACAAAATAAAACTCCAAACCTACAAACTGGAACAAGAGCTCTCTCAAGGACATATGTTGAACATTCATTAGTTAGTTGGAATACAGTTCTGTATTCTTGTATTCCCTTTTTAAAGCCCTCTGTTTCCCCTGGCAGTTAGAATTACTGCCTGACATGTGAGTCTGTTGCATTTTCTCATTTTCTAGTAAATCAATAAAACCTTCTGTTTCCTTTTTCTCAAAACTCTGTCCTTGTTATTGGATCAGCATCAGGGACTAGGAGTAAGCTTTCAGTACCACCAATCTACTATGTTAATAAGAAAAGTTAGTTTGGGGGTTCTACCTAGGTTAATGATTTCCTTGTCATAATTTTTTTACTCTTTTTGATGAAATAGGTTCTCACTATGTTACCCAGGCTGGCCTCGAACTCCTGGGCTCAAGCGATCCTTCTGTCTTTCTTGCTGAGCTGGAGATGGAACCCAGGCCCTCTCAAATGCTATATCCTTACCCCTGTCCTAAGACTTTAGGATGAATCTGCATGTTCCTAGGGGCCCACAATTGTATTTTTTACTTTTTGGCACTGGAGAATGAACCCACAGACACTGTATCACTGAGCACAATCCTTAGCCCTTTCAATTTTTTATTTTGAGACAGGGTCTTACTAAATCACTGAGCCTGGTCTGGAACTTCCGCTCCTCCTGCCTCAGCCTCCCAGTTCCTGGGATTACAGGTAAGCATCATCACTCCTGGCTTGTATATTCTGATAGGAAATATGTTTCCCAAAAGGTCTGTTATCTAAGAACTTCAGAAAGATGTAAGTAGGTGGCATCCTCTGTGTAGTAAAAGATACACCCAAGAATATTTTCCAAAAAATCAGTTAGAGGTATACCAATAATAAAGTATATTTTCATAAAATTTACCTCAAATTAATAAAATCATAATGAGGAAATTTTTTTTTTCAGTAGATGCTGCAAAAACTCAGACTTACCCATTTCATAATTGGAGCCCAGAAGAAAACTGTTCTAGGGCCTGAAATAAAGAAGAATAATTCAGGAATGAACCAAACATGTTACACATACATATCTTTTAACAACCATTACCAAATTTCAAAAACCCAAAGATTTACCAATATAATAATTTTTACTATGCTTTCTGTATTACTCTGTATTTAACATTTAGAAAATTACCACAGTGTCACAGCATAAATCTGTCATGAAACTTGTTTGATCTTTGTCAATTACTTATACTTTTGTGATTCACTAACAACAAGCTAAGTTATAATGGAAATAGTTTGGAAACTAATTCCAAAGCTTTGCCTTGAACATGGAACTTAATGATAACGATAATCTTCCAGTTGGGAAAATGAAATTTATAATAAAGTTTTATAATATGAGCTTCAGTAGATATCTGTGTATACATTGATTTTATCAATATTTATAACCATAAATGACATCCTTCCATATATATCATAGTAAGAGTTTTTGCAAAATTTCTATATATTCACTGGGTGTGGCAGTGCACGCCTGTAATCCCAGCTGCTGGGGAGACTGAGGCCAGCCTCTCAAGTTTGAGACCAGCCTCAGCAACTGAGCAAGACCTGCAAAATAAAAAATCAAAAGGATCGGGGATGTAGCTCATTGGGTTGAGAGCCCCAGGGTTTGATCCCTAGTGCAAGACAAAAACAAAAACAAAAACAAAACTACATATTCCACCATCCATGAACCTAATTTTTCTTCTTCACAGTGCTGGGGACTGAACTTAGGGCCTCACACATGCTAGGTCAGCACTCTACCACTATATCCCCGGCTCAGTGAACCTAACTTTAAAGTCCTCATGAGAAAGAGGAGAGACCAGAGACCACCTGTAAACTCATCAATAGCAGGGTCCATGATTTTTTTAGTCACCATGTACCCACCTGCTTTGTGCAAAATGTTAAATAAATGCCTGAAGTATTGAAAATATTCTGGTTTCTAAGATAACTCAGTATTTGATGAGCATGATGTTTCAGAGCTAGAAGGAAACTCAGGTCACTTCATCAGCAGACTGCAACTGGCCCCTGTTGTGCAACTACTGCTCTTTACGTAACTCCTCCACATCACACACTGCTGCTCACCTTCAGGGGACACAGTGAGAGGACAGAAAGAGACTTTGTCCAGGGGAACTTAAAACACAACTAAACATAACAAGTCCATTGCATACCAGAGCAGTGAAAATGTTGTGTATGTTCTTACACACTGGATCAACAGAAGACATTTATGTCTTAATGTACAAATTAAGGAATTTTATGTAAGAGAACAGTGATTCATAAACATACTCAAACAGTTTAATATCCTGTTATATTCACAAGTTATTACTGCTGCCTTAATACTCTACTTTGCAAAAAAAATTTGCCTTTATGTGTCACAAAAATCACATCTAAAATGGTGCCATCACCCAAGTAGAATACCTTTTACTTTTTAATCTACTCCCAATTAACACTTCTCAAAAGCACTAGCAGGTGAGGATGCATTTGTTCTTTCCCCCAAAATAGTACTGACTCTCATTCATAACATGATGTTCTGTTCACACATGCTGAGATCACACTTAGATAAAACTGATTTAAACCCATTATTTGGAAACAAAGCAAACAATAAAAGATAATGAAGTGGAAAAAGCACTGAGCTGGGTAAAGAGCTGGGTCTAGTTTGTTGCAGACAGGGCCACCCTTCAATCATTCACCCACAGTATTCACTGTGTGACTTAGAGTGCCAGGCACTGGGGAGATGTTAGTAAATAAAAGATAGTGGTGGCTCTTAATAACCTAAGCACAGAAAGGCTATTGAAGTAAAATCATGTCTGGGAGCCAGATAAACACATTTCAGTGAAACTAAATTCTCAAGTGCTTCCATCAAAGCCAAACTAGTTCACACCTTGGCAACAGCAAGGACCCAAATGAAAATGAGCCCAGTGACAACACCTGTTTTGGGTGCATTTTGACTGAATCAATGTTAATTTTAACATTAAGCAGAAACATTTGACAAATGTAAAATTGGGCAGTCTGCTTTCTTTGCAAAATTTATTTATTGAGAAGTTTTAGAAACACATCCCAGGTAGTATTCCCAGCAGCCAAACTGGGGAACCTGCCTGGATCCTGGCTATCTGCCTGCCCACAACTAGAAATAAGCCAACTATGGAAAAAGGAAAAATGAATTTAATGCAATTTGATTAAACTGGGAAGCAGCCAGATCGTTTCTCCCCTGGTCCTACGGAAGGAGTGACAATTAATAGAAAAAAAAAAAAAAGTCAGGAGATGTACATATGTAGATGGAGCGAGGCTCTGCTGGCCAGAGAAGAAGCCAGTTTTCCAGCCTTCCAGCCGGAATAGTCTTTTAGTTTCCATTCTCAGCCTGAGGGAGTTTGGGACCTAGAACAATTTGGAGCTTTCCATTTCCAAAGGGGCTGTTTCAAGAGTCTGAACTATAACTAGCCTCTAGCAGTAAATATTAGCATGTTACACATTTTGTCTGTTCTTCCAAATTTAATATGGTTCTTGCTATTTTTTACTCCTCTCAAATGAATTAGCATCTTACAGTTAAATTCATTAACTCAATGTGACTTTTTAAAAATATTTGTTCTTAAGCTTTAGGTGAACACAATATCTTTATTTTACATTTATGTGGTGCTGAGCCCTCTACCACTGAGCCACAACCCCACCCCTCAATGTTATTTTAATATAATAGGATTTATAGTGTACTTTACCTGTCAGTTGTGTATCTACTTACCTATCAAATTTATGGCTTCTCAAAACTTCTGGCCTCACTTTCACATTTGTATGAGTATTAATGTTAAATAATTAGGAAAGTTAGCCAGCAGAGTTGAAAGTAGGTTATATTAACTGGAGTTTATTACTCTAGTATATACATGTATATATTATACAAATACACAGGTGTATGCATGTATACATATACAAGTAACCCCCTGTCCCCCAACAAGGATGGAATCCAGGGCCTCATGCATACAAACGGATGCTCTACCTCTAAGCTAAGTCTCCAGTCCTTACAAACAACTTTTAAAATACACTTCTCTGTGAGCTCCACACCCATGAATTCACAAACAGCAGACTGAAAATTTTTTAAAAAACTGCACCTGTATTGAATACTTGAGACTTTTTATTTTTGTTTTAGTTGCCTAAAACAGCACAGTATAACTACTAGTTAGATTGTGTAGGTCACTGTAAGTAATCTAGGGATGATTGAAAAAATACACAGGAGGACCTGTATAGGTTATATGCAAATATCCTGCTATTTTATCTAAGGGATTTGAGCATTCTTGGATTTTGATGTGTAATGAAGTCTTGGAAGTAATCCCCTGTGTCTACCGAGGGGTGATTATAGATATGTAAAGGCTGGCATACATTTTTAAGTTGCTCATTTTTTAATTTAATTCTAAAGTCCTTCTACTGAAATCTAAATTTTCTTTTCTCCTCTTTTTCTGCAAAGGAACTGTATACCATGTTTAGAATGATTTTTTGACACTAGAAGATCATAGCACAGACCCTGTCTTCTCTATGGGCACAAACAACTAGAATCCTAAACATTGTTTTCTGAGATATCTGGAATGTAATCATTTTCATGTTATCCTGCCCACCTTCAGATTTTCCATATCTTAAGTTGTGGGATGAATCTGGAGACAGAGTTGGCACTATCAAGGAGTTCTAAAGCTGGATGATCTTACAAATGAGTGGGGGGAAAAACATCTACCTCCAACTCTGGTTTACTGTACTTATCCTTTCTCCAGTTCCCTAGGTTCTGTCACCACCATATCTAGAACTCTGGTCACATCACTTTCTATCTTCAACAAAATATGGAAAAAAATTCCTTTCCTTTTTAGTTATTAGACTGGAATTTCAAAAGAAACTTTTACCAATGAAAAAGGAATTTAAAAGAACATACAAAGGCACCAGCTTCCAGAATGTACATTTCTAATTCTAATCTAACTAGATTTCATACCAGGTCAGAGCATCTGGGCAGGGTGATTTTGTTCCCAGGGGACATTCTGCCCTCCTGTATAGATTCCACCACCGAGGCGGGGGAGGTGCTGCTGCTGCTGTCATCCAGGGGTTAGAGGCCTGGGATACTGCTACACATCCTACAATGCAGGGGACAACGCCACAGCAAAGGCTCATCCAGTTCAAACCGTCTATGGTGCAAGGTTAAGAAACTCTGGCTTCCAGAGACTAATAAGATAGGCGAACACTCAACTAGTTTCACTTTTTTGGTACTAGAGATTTAACCCAGGGCGCTTTACCACTGAGCTGTATCCCCAGTCCTTTTCGCTTTTTTTTTTCCTCTGAGTCAGGGTTTCACTAAATCGCTGAGGCTGGCTTTGAACTTCCGATTCTCCTGCCTCAGCCTCCTCCTGTCTCAGCTTCTGGAGTCACTGGGATTACAGGTGTGGGCAGCCTCCAGGCTTTTAGTTTCACACTGTTTGAGACTATACTTCAGCCTACACTGTCCCCTCCCAATATTCGGCCCTGTTTTCACCTAACTCCATCTTTCAAACACTCATCTGAGCTTTCTCTCACAGAAGACCTCCTCCGCTGAAATGCTCCTTCTCTCAACTACTAAAGTAGTCTGTACATTTTTCTGTTCTCATCAAATCATTATGCCATCTGTTACTTAACCGACAATAACTTCCTTAAAAACAAGGACTGCTGTCTAATCTTCGTAGACAAACAGTTATGTATTTGTCAACAGAATTGCATTGGATTAACCATGTTCAGGATGGAGGTGGATCCAAGATAGTTCATCTTCAGGTGTGACCCAGATTGCCTTGACACTGCCTGGTACTCAAGGCTAGGTCTGCTCTCTCAGACCACAGGGCGCTCTTCTCCTAGCCATAATGTGCTGATCCTATAATTGAACTCCTTCAAGTCTCCATCTAGGCCATGCTTCTGGAATTGCTGTTATGACACCTCAGTCATTTCTCTTTGATGCACTCAGAACTTCTGGATCATGTACAGTGCAAATACCAAGTTTATTTCCTGTTCAGGCGAGGAGCTCGGCTGGGGCTCAGGTAAGTCAGCACACTGCTGCCGCCTCTGGCTGAGTGTGCTCATGGCTACTCTGGATTCCTCTGCAGGCGCTGCTCTTCCTATAATTAAACTAAAGTTTCTTCTTCTATCACCCCAAACTGTTCCCTGGATAATGTCTCCAGATTCTGGTTTCTTCTTTTTCTTTTTTGTTGAGAGCCACAGCCTAATCGGGACCCAGGAAACTTCCAGCTGCCAGCTGATGATTGGCTCACAGCAGCCCCAGCAAACTTCTAGCTGCCAACTGATTGGCTCCTCTGTGGTGATGCTCATTGGGCTGTTTCCCGGCCCTTTCAGACCACGGAGCTGCTCATTGGGGGACTTTTTTGGCTCCGCCCACACGACCCAGCCAATCGGCCTCAAGAGCAGGAGGAGTGAGTGTGTGTGTGTGTGTGTGTGTGTGTGTGTGGGGGGGGGGGGGGGGGGGGTTTGAGAGGCTTGTGGGAAGCCGGTGGTGGCAGTTGGGCTCTGAGGGTTTTTCCTGAGGAGCTGTGTGGTGTGGTGTGTGTTCTAAAAATAAAGTTCGTTTCTTTTGACAAGTGGCTCCTGAATTGTGCCCAGCCAGACTGTGGCACTTTTTCTTTCTTTTTTTTTTTTTTAAATAAATATACCTATATAGCTATAGCTTAGAGAAAGAGAGAGAGAGAGAGAGAGAGAGAGAGAGAGAGAGAGAGAGAGAATTTTAAAAAATATTTATTTTATAGTTTTTTCAGCGGACACAACATCTTTATTTGTATGTGGTGCTGAGGATCGAACCCCGGCCGCACGCATGCCAGGCGAGCGCGCTGCCGCTTGAGCCACATCCCCAGCCCCAGATTCTGGTTTCTTTACAAGTTTAATGGTTGATTCTATGGGGTTAACCAACAGCCAAGCTTTTCAGTAGGTCTGCCTGGTAACTAATTTACTCAATGCTCCAAGCTACTTTAAAATATTAACTATGTACCAGCCCTCTACCAAACCAAACAAGAACAAAAAAAACTTCAAACATGAAATGATGGTGGCTAGAACTCTGGACCAACAGGGGCATTTTTGAACAATGAAAACAAACCCTAACTTAGTTTAACAAGTGCAAAGTACTAACAGAAAAACATTGGTAGCAAATATATAACACATTCTAAGTTACTAATTTTTCTGAGATACCAGAGACGACTTACAAGTAACAAGTAATCAGAGGTGGATACCTATATATACACACAAATAGTGTTTTCTTAATTCTTAAAAAAAAAATGTGCTTACATAAGTGTGCTTACATAATTTCTCTGAAAATTTCAGAGAAAACTTACTTTTACCTTAATGAATTATTTTCTGCCTTAAAAGTAAATAATAAAGTCAAATAAATTCAGATACAGAAGCTGTTTTCCAGAAACAAGCAATCTGCATGCAACAATCAGTCTGTCACTGGACACACAGTGAGAACACATCACAACTTACTTCAACAGGCCTAAACAGAAAGTTTTGACAAAACAAAGCATTTACAAATGAATGTTACTCAAATAGCAACAATGTTACATATATTATTATAGACTATGAAAAAAAAGGGTTTGGATTCTATACCATGTCATAGTTATTCTCATAAAAGAACATAAAAATAAATGAGATAATTATGGTATTTGAAGTGCTTATATCACCTTATTATCAGGATAAGTAAAAGTAAAAATTAACTGTTAATATCCATTAAGATAAATGCAACAACTTGATTATGTGGAAAATTTGAATTGCTAAAAATAAACTGAGTGAAACAAAAATCACCTCATATGACGTCATCTTAAAGCCCAGGATGAAAGGAAATGTGTCCCTATCAGATATAAATGTACATTCTTTTTTAAAATGTATATATATTTTAGTTGTAGATAGTCTCAATATTATAATCTATCTATTTATTTATTTATTTAATGTGGTGATGAGTCCCTCACACATGTGAGGCAAGTGCTCGACCCCTGAGCTACAACCCCAACCCATTAATGTTCATTCATTTAGATAAAAAATTAACAATATATTTCACCTTGTTTCTTAAAACTCTACTTTTTGGAACTGGGTATGGTGGTGTACACCTTTAATCCTAGTGACTAGGGAGGCTGAAGCAGGAGGACGGAAAGTTTAAGGACAGCCTCAGTAACTTAGCAAGACCTTGTTCTCAAAATAAAAAATAAAAAAGGCTGGGGATATACCTCAGTGGTAAAGTGCCCCTGGGTACAACCTCCAGTATCAAAAACAAACAAACAAAACCCCTCTATTTTTGGAATGAAAAGGCCTCAAACTGACAATTTAGAAACTTCATACAAGCATATCCTCTCCCTCTCCCCCCTCTATATGTATATATAAAACTATGAGCCATTTAAGAATAATAAACAATATAGAGACTATTATAATGTTTTTTTTCTCTTGTGTCTTACTGTCTTAAAATTAAATTGATGTTTTTTAAAGTTTAAGTTTTCATAAAAGAATTTAAGAAATTCTCTGGATGAATAGCAGAACAAATAATAACAGACATAAATTTTCAAACAAATTAACAAATCTAGTTTTCATGCACACGCTTTGACAAACCAAATTTTACTTCCTAATTTGTTCACCTGAAAAGAATTACTTAGTAAGATATTATATGACTTTGAGAAAGTAGGTCATGTGTATATGTGATTCCTTCCTCAAGGAAAGCTTCCTCCTTGGAAAGAACAGGTGATTTTGACACATACACATCCAGACACATCCAGACACTGAACTGAGGCATTCACTATGTTCCAATGTGAAAAAAATTTCTTATTAAAACCTTGGAGGGGCCTGGGGTTGTGGCTCAGTGGTAGAGCGCCTGCCTTGTACATGTGAGACACTGGTTTCGATCCTCAGCACCACATAAAAAATAAATAAATGAAGATATTGTGTACATCTACAACTAAAACATACTTAAAAACAAAATTTTGGAGGCCATATAAATCATTACCTTCCCACTACCTCTTCTCATACCTTTCATACCATTCCTCTATCACTTGCTACCTTTTTATTTCATATTATTAGTTCATATAAGAAACATAAAAATTACACATTAATGCAGATGTGATGTTTTCCCCCATGTGTACATTGTGTAATGTTTAAATCTGGGCAAACATATCTATCTCCTGAAACATTTGTAACTTATGGTGAAAACATTCAAGATCTTTTCTTGTATTATTATTATTTTTTTGAGATGTCCAGTACCCAACTGTTACCTATAGTCCACCAAACTCCTTCCTCCTATCCAATGTAACTGGTATCCATTGTTTAACCTTCCCTATTTCTTCCTCTCCCCTTCCTTTGCAACACCCCTTAATTCCTTAGTCTTGTGCAAGTCCACCTGTTCACTATCATGTGACCAACTACAGGCACATGTCCTTAGAATCTGGAAAGCTTAGACTTTGACACAGATACTGACTGCCAAAAATTATTCATTTTTATTTTGCAAAAGCTAGTTCTTATCTAATGCTAACAACATGACTGGGCTACTGTTTCATCAGCTCAATCCACTCTATTTTGTAACTTGCACATAACAAGCAAAGCAATGACATCTGTTTAACTAATAATGTCTTTTCCCCTAGTGGTAGATAATCCATTTTAATTACTATGATGAAATATTCAAGAAAAGAGGTTTATTTGGGCTCACAATTATAGAGGTGCAAGATCTAGGGGCCTTATCTGGTGATGGCCTTGCTGACAAACTCCTGAGGTAGGAAGGCTGGAATGTTACATGATCCTAGAATTTTGAGGCCTTTCATGCATTTGCCTCTGTGTTCCTGGCACATCATGATCTACATCTATTAAAAAATTAAAAAAAAAAAATAATAATAATAATTCTGACTAAAGGTGCAACCTAGTCAGGTTCCACAGCAATAGACAGACAGCTCGTGTCCACATGTGCATATCTGGTCCCTGTTCTTACACCCACCAAAAGTCAGTCATGGCACTCTACCCTACTGCCTTTATCTACTCCTCGTCACTTACCATAGCACCAGCTAAGCTTTTAATAAACACTGGGCAACTGACTTTCAAGTATTCTCTGAAGCATACCCGGAGATAGCCATGCAGGTCCGGAGGATAGCCATACAGGTGATTAGTTTGGAGCCACATACTTTAACATACAGTCAGGCAGTGGTGGGGAGGGAGTGACATCCCCGAGTTGAGGAACCTGACTAGGTCGCACCTTTTGTCAGAATTCTATTCTTTTTTATAGAGGCAGATCATGACGTGCTAGAAACACAGAGGCAAAGACATGAAGGCCTAAGGATACTGGATCATGTAACATTCCAGTACACAAAAACATATTCTTGTTGCTTGTCTAGATATCCATGTTAGTGATAAAAAGAAATCTCAAAGAGCTGGGGATATAGCTCAGTTGAAAGAGTGTTTGTCTTGTAAGCACAAGGCAGGCAGGGTTCAATCCCCTGTACCACAAAAAAATTTTAAAAAATCTCAAAAATTTAGAATCAGCAATGTGTTATTTCCAGCAATTAATATTTAGCCTTTCATAACATTAAAAATATTTCTCGTATGGGAATTTAGTCTAATGCTTAAAGGGTGATTCAATAACAATATGCAAAATAGTATGTTAAAACCTTTGAATATTTACTCTGTATAACTCTTAGAAAAAGAACCAATGTTTCCTCAGATTTTATCTAAGACTAATAGTCAGCAGTCATATTTTTGTGGTTCTCTATTTCTACTTTGGTTTTCCTCAACTTTTTAATCATAAATAACTTCAGAAATAGATATCTTTACTCTGCATCTTGTTCAAAAGCTCAGATGAGAACCAACTTTTGTTGAGAGTTGAAGGGCAAACACATATTTTGCAGACATTACATCATTTCTCAAAAATACTTAAATGGTGATAATTATTATCCCCATTTTATAGAGTAGAAAATAAAGGTTGAGAAATTTAAGATTAAGATCACATGGGCAAGACTCAACTTAGTCTTTCTAGCCTTTGTTCCTTCCAATACTCTGAAATGGATTAAAATAACTGAACCAATTGAAAAGATGTTCAGGTGAAACAATCTATTCTGAAAGATAAGTAATTCTAAGCAATAATTACATGTGACTAAAAGCCAAGACCTTGGAAAAGATCAACAGGAGACTACATCATCAAGAAGAAATAAAGACAACTTTCTAATTCTGTATTATTTTTAGTAGTTTAAAATTGTTCCTCCTCTATCCTATCAAAATTGTTGACTCTGTAATGCCCATATCATTTCAAAATTATGCCTAACCCCCCAAAAGTCTTTGCCAAAAAAACACAAGCACAATTCTAAAAGTCTAAGTGCAAAAACAACTAAAAGACAAACCAAATACACTTCCTAATCAATAACCACCTCTCGTTAAAGATTAGTTTTATAATGGATTCAGTATTATAGTAAATAATATTTTGGATTAAACTAAAGTATAATTCAGAGGAATATTTCAACACATTATCAAAATGGAAATCATATTTAGCAACCATATAGGATTCCAGAGGGCTGCTTCACAGTCGAATATGGGTAGAACTAAAAGTGGGAAAAAACCCACATTCTCAGTAGCACTTACATCTCTCAATTTAAAACAAGCTTTCCTTTGCTAAATTTTATGCTTGAAAAAGACCTCAGAATATATCTGATTTTAGTCCCCAGCCAAGTATCATTAATTCCCCTTATATGGGAAATAACCGAATTGTAGGTCTTGAATAAATAGCTGAAGGAATTGAGAGCTGCCAGTTTCTTACAGAATTATTATCATCATCATCACAAGGACACTGTTTTCCGGTGGGACCAGAGAGAGCGGACATCTAGGGAGCATTGACCAACCATCGAGCACGCACCTGTGATTCTCACACCCGCCACATCCCAGGCACTGAGACCTGGGGTTCTGCCCAAGGTGACCCTAGGAAGTGGCGGCGCCAACGCAATCAGATCGGTCCCGGGGATGCTCGGGGCGGCCGAGGCTGGCCCAACGCCGGCCCGGGGGCTCGCCCCGCCGGCCGCAGCAGGTGGCGGAGCACGGCCTCCCCGGGCCCCGCGCGGGCCACCTGCGCGGCGCTCGCCCCCGCGAGCGGCGGCCGCCGGGGAGGGGCCCGGTGCGGGAGAGGTGCCCGGCGGCGGCGCGCCAAGGTCGCGGGACGCGGGCGCGGACGCGGGCCGCCCGCCGCGGCGTGTCAGCGGGCTCCGAGGGTCGGGGAGGGCCGCGGCGGCCGGGCCGTACCTGCCGGGTGGTTGTACAGCGGCCGCAGCTTCTCCGGCAGCATCATCTCCACCTTATCCAGGAGCCGGTGGTAGCTGGCCCGCAGGCCACGGGCGCCGGCGGCTGCCATCTCGGCCGCTGGGCGATCGCGGGCAGTGGGGCGGGAGCGCCGCCGTGTCCTGGTCCCCGGCTGGCGGCGGAGGAAAGCTCCTCACGTTCCCTGCCACGGAACCTCGCGGCCGTCTCTGCCCAGGACGCCCTTCCCCAGGCTCGGCCCGCCCGGCGAACTTCCCAGGGCCCGCGCCCAGCGCAGGCGAAGGGGCGGGGGCTCTGCGCCAACCCACCCGCCTCCAGCAAGCGACCCGGCGACGGAGGAGGAGTCATGGCAACAGGTGCGGGGACCGCCCCGCTAAGTCAGCCCAGAGCCGGCCGGCAGAGCGCACGCGCGGGCCCCTCCGCCTGCAGCGATTGGCGCCCTCCGCGGCTCGGGCGGGACGGGAAGCCCCGGCTTCTCCTTCCTGTCCGCGCGGCCATGATAGAGAAGGGAAAGTGAAGCTCGTCTGGCTGCACTGCCCCTTCGCTTTCAGGAACGAGGCCCGCAGTTAACATGGGCTTTTCGGGCCTTCCGTGCCCGCACTAAAGATGACACCGCACAACGCTCTTGCTTCCTTTGGATCGAGAAGCGTGGGCGAGAGATTACAGACTTCAGGCGGTTTCTCTCTCTACTCCTCTTCCATCTGGCTAGAGCGGCCTGAGTTCATTTTCCTCGGGTGAGGGCCGCCGTCACAAACGCTGGCCGCCAGCCCCGCGGGGGGGTGGGGGGGTGGGGGGCGTCATCTCGCGAGAAAGGCGAGGAGGGGCGGTGTCCCGAGCCGAGGGAGGGAGGAGCCGCGACCGCCTCCGCCTCCGCCTCCGCCTCCGGCGGGAGGGGGCAGGGAGGGGACTGTCGCCGGGCTCTGGATGTTCTGGGTAGTCTGAGCAGGAGAGTATGAGGCGAGCTCCGGCCCGGGCGCGGCCGGGCTTCGGGCACGAAGGCGCCGCGGCCGTCTGAGTCGCTGCGCGCGAGGCCGGCGGCGGACGGTGCCGGAGCGGCGGACGGTGCCGGAGCGGCGCGGGAGCCGAGTCGCGCGCCGCGTCCCGCCGCCCCTCCCCCGCGGCGGTGCCCCCAGCTCCGCGGCCCCGGCGGAGCCATGTCGCGGGGCGGCTCCTGCCCGCACCTGTTGTGGGACGTGCGGAGGAGGTCGCTGGGGCTGGAGGACCCGTCCCGGCTGCGGAGCCGCTACCTGGGTGAGCGGGGCCGGGCGGGGTCGGGCCGCCGGGCCGGGGTCGCTCCCGAGCCCCGCGGCCGGGGCGCCCCGTGCGCTGAGCGCGCCGCGGAGAGCCGGGCGGCGCGGGCGGGCCCTCGGCGCAAGTCGGCGTCCCGGCCAACCGACCGGCCCGGGCGGCCACAGCCCCGGAGCGCCCCTGCCGCCGCCGCCGCCGCCGCCGCCGCCCGGGGTCGGGTTTCACGTCCCGCCTCCACCCCGGGGCGCCGGGCGAGCCTCCTGAACGGCCCGGCGCCGGCTCGGGCGGGCGCTGTGGCCGGTCTCCGAGCGCCGTCCGGCCGGTGGACGGCGTGTGGCCGCGGTCCGCCCGCGACTTCCCTGGGCAAGGGAGGAAAATGGCACCCGGGGGCCAACGGCCCGGCTGGTGGGTGGCCTGGCCGGAGTTAGGTGACTTTCGCCTTGCTTTTCCTGCTCTTGGTGGAGTCGCCCCAGGGAGCGAAACCCCTTCCCTGCGAAACTCCTTCCCTGCCAACTCGCTCCCGCCCTGGAGGGAGTCCTGTTTTGTTTCCCGAGTCCAGAACTTTTTCTGAGTTCTTCCCGGCCCCCCCCCCCCCCCCCTTTGGTAGGGGTTGAACCCAGAGGCGCGGTACCACTGAGCCACATACCCAGCCCATTTTATTATTTTAGATTTTGAGGTCTCACTGAGTTGTTGAGGCTGTCCTCGAACTTGTGATCCTCCTGCTTCAGCCTCCCGAGTGGATTGCTGGCCAGCACCACATTGTCTAGCTTTCTTTGAGTTCTTAACACATATGCCGTAAATGCGTGTGTTTAGCCTGAATAAAAGACACCTGCTTTTTCTACACTACGTCTTGGACATCCTTCCAGGACCATTAAGATTGATTCACTCTTCTAAAAAATTATTACATAATTTTTAACAAACTGAAATACTGAAGCGGACTCCACTGTCTTGCTTTATGCGATGTTCACTGCTACTAACGGCAGTGCACCTAAGGTCTTTGTACAGGACTTTGTGCATTTGTTCTAAGTAGAAACCATCACCTCACATAGTTACTTTCTTTTTTTGTTGGATGGTGAAAAAAATGACTTGTGGGGGTGGAATACTGGAAATTAAACCCGGGGTGCTCTACCCCTGACCTATATCACCAGCCCTTTTTTTTTCTATTTTTTAATTTTTTCGAAGATCTGGCTGAGTTGCCCATACTGGCTTCAAATTGATCCTCCTGCCTCAGCCTCTCAAACAGTTGGTATTACATGAGTGGCTGCCAGGCTGGACTGATAAAATTTATGATTTTTTTAAAAGTACTCTTACAAAGCCTTCCTTTTAATTCTAAGTCCAAGATTTTAGGAAGTAGATAGGTTTTTTTTTTTTTTTCTTTAAAGACAGTGTCTAAACCTTATAATTTTTACAGTATTGTAAGGTGAATATATTTCTGATATAGTTCCATTATTTGTATTTATAATAATGAATTACTGCTAAGTAACTAAAATTTAGGATAAAACAGATTTTTTTCTTCTTAACATTTACAGTTTGTTTCACCAAAGCATGTGTCTTTCTAATAGCAGTATTCAAGCTTCATAACTGATTGTACATAAATTGATTAATTATCTCTTTTCTTTCCATACAAAAGGTATATAGAAACATTTTATTTTTGTTTTGCACTTCTGGGGATCAAACCCAGGGAGGGCCTTGCACATTCTAGGCAAGTGCTCTACCACAAGCCACATCCCCAGCTCGAAAAGAAAATTATTCACAAAATAGCCTTTTATGTTGTGGGAATGAAGATGAATAATTTTGTGTATGTTATTTATGAGAGAAAGATGTATGCCTTTATAGCTCCCAAATTCACAAGAATCCCCTGAACTAAGGGAGTCTTATTTTGGACCTACATGAATTCAAAAGTTTGTTCAGGGATTGTAATCTCCATGAGCTTGATCTAAGTTCCAGTGTAGGATTTTTTTTTTTTAATGAATAATTGTCAGAAGTCCAGAATCAGATAACAATGTTAAGTTTAAAAGTTTCACAGTTTCTCAAGATACTGTATACTTTCTGTAGAACAGTGCCTTTCGAATTCAGTGATTGTTACAGTTACTCATTATCTATACATATTTCATAAACATTTATATACAGTTTTATATAGATAAACCTGGTTTAGAAAAGAAACTCTTTATTTGTATGCATGCATTATTTCTACTCATATTTTTTTTCTTTTGCACATACTTGCCTGCAGTTGATTTTACTCTTTCTAACTGTTCTAAATTAAAAGGCTATAATTGTTAAGGATTTGTTTACTATAACATAAAATGTTTTATATAAAATGCTTAAGCCGTGATTATGCAGCCAAGGACAACTTTTTTTTTTTAATTTAGTTGTCAAATGAACCTTTATTTTTATTTATTTATATGTGGTGCTGAGAATTGAACCCAGTGGCTCACACATGCCAAACAAGCACTCTTCCACTGAGCCATAACCCCAGCCCAAGGACAACTTTTTAATAGATGTTAAAATTTCCTTTTTTGTAAGGCGAAGTCTGTGTCCTTTGAATATTGTGAGTTGGTTATGTATTGAAATAGATAATTTTGCCTTCAGGTTACTCTCTAGTGAATCCTGAATTCATCTACATTCTGAATTACCAGGTTCTTCATAATGTGTTGCCAAGTTACAGTATATAATAGGAGGATCAGTAAGTTCTGATGTTTGCTTCCTTGTTTAGTCACTGGAGAAAAGTTTGTAGAATTCTTTAGTCTCAGAATCCCAATGAAAGTGGAAAATGTATTGTTTTGGTAGTTAAAAGTGATTGTCAAATATAGCAAACATAATAAAGTATACTCATAATTCTTTAAGGTAAAGACTACCAGAGGATATTTGAAGTCATTACATTTGTAGACAACATTGTTAACACCTCTCTGGATTTCATTCTTCTCTGGCATGGGGATGAATCAAAGAAATGGCAAACCTTCTAGTAGCGTAAAACTTGATCTAATGATGTTTTAGGTCAGGGTTTTGAATGTTTTGACGTGATATATGGTAAAAATACATTTACACGGCACCTTGTGATTCAGCTAAAATAAAAGATCCCTCAGATGTAAACTTAGCCTTACTAGATAGGGTAAGTTCTATTTTCTGTTCTGTATCATGTTCTTAAAAAGTTGGTCTTGACCCAGTAGAATACCCACTAATGAGTCTCGGCTTGAGGTTTGCAAAACTTTTCTAGGTGGTGTATAATTTTTATAATTTTGATTGAATGTTTTTGACTTCAGAGTTAGGGTGGGTGAAGTTCCTAAGTATTTAAAGCAGATTTTAAAAGTTTTTTTGATGTCTTCTGATGGCTTATAAGGAATGTATATAAAAAGCAAAACTTTGTTTACACCTTGGACAAACTAACTAGGATAGGATACTTTTTAGTTTTCATTTCTGCGGTAAATATGTACAGTGAGATTGCTGGATTGCACGATAAGTGCTTTGCACTTAATAAGGAGCTGCCACACTGTTTTTCAAAATAATTGTTCCATACTAATTCCTACCAGTAATGTATGAGAGTTAGTCACTCTACTTTCTCCTCAGCATTTGGTGTAGTGAGTCTTCTTTATTTTATCCTTTCTGATAGGTGTTTGTTACTCTCTCAGTTTGTTTTTCTGTAATGATTAACAGTATCGAGTGTCTTTTTTTTTTTTTTTTCCCCTGTCTATATACTTTGGTTAAAAGTGTTCAAGTTCACTTTTTTAATATGTAAAAATTCTTTATGTAGTCTTGGTAAAAGTCCTTAATCAAAAAATTTAAAACATTTTCTTTCAGTTTTTATCTTGTCTTTTATTAAAAAGTCTTTTATAGTTTATACTTTTCGTATCCAGAGAATCTTTACATAATCCAAAGTCACAAAAATTGTACTGCGTTTTTCCTGGAAGTTTTGGTTTGTTTGTTTTATGGTGCTAGGGATTGTGTCCGGGACCTTGCACGTTAGGCAAGTGCACTACCACTGAGCCTCGTTTCTAGCCCTGGAAGTTTTTTCTTTTAGCTTTTGAAATTTAGTTCTATGAATAGTTTTTAGTAAAGTTTTACATATACTGTCAGGCAAGAGTTAGGTTTCCTTTCTTTACATACACATGTATAATTGATCCAGCACTATTTGTCCTTTTCCTTTTGTTGAAAATAGGTTGGCTGTATGTTTCAGTGTCTCAACAACAAGTTATTGATCTAGATATCTGTCTTTGTTGGTACTTTATTTTGAAATCCACTGTGTAACACTTTGTTCTTGGTCCACCCTCCTTACCCCAAATTGTCTTGGCTGTTTTGCGCCTTTTCCATTTTCTTTTCTTTCTTTCTTTTTTTTTTTTTTTAAATATTTATTTAAGTTGTAGGTGGACACAGTATCTTTATTTTACATTTATGTGGTGCTGAGGATCGAACCCAGTGCCACGTGCATTCTGGGCGAGCGCTTTACCACTGAGCCACAACACCAGCCCCTGGGCCTTTTTCATTTTCATATATATATTTTTTAAAAACTACAAAAAGAAGGGCTAGGGTTATGGCTCAGCAGTAGAACACTCGCCTCACATGTGCAAGGACCTGGGTTCCATCCTCAGCACCACATTAAAAAAAATTAAATAAATAAATAAAGTTATTTAAACAATTGGTGACTTTTAGCAAATCATGTATTTACAGGAGAGAGATTTAAAGACATGATTTTCTTTGTGAACAAATGTAAGCGGTTTATATAAATTTTATAAGCAGCCTGTTTCTTTTGGAAGTTTGAGTTGAATCTATACATTATTTCAGGGAGAATATTACTCTTTACAACACTGAATCTTTCAAACTACAATTCTGGTTTATCTGTGTGTATTTAGATGCTCTAAGATTCTTTCAGCAGTGTTTTAAGTTTTTTTTTTTTTTTTTTTAATTGTAGTTGTAGGTGGACACAATACCTTTATTTTTTATGTATGTGGTGCTGAGGATCAAACCCAGGGCCTCGCACTTGTGAGACAAGTGCTGTACCACTGAGCCACAGCCCCAGCCCATCAGCAGTGTTTTAAGTTTTTCATAAATTAAAAATTTCAAGCTGTCATGGGTTGTTTTTTTAAGTTTCAATATCTAATTGTTCATTGAGGATGTAATATACAATTTATTTATTGATTTTTTTTTAAAGCACTCTACCATTGAGCTACATCCCCAACCATTTTTATTTCATATTTTGAGACAAGATCTCAGTTTGTTGCTGAGGCTGGCCTTGAACTTGCCATCCTCCTGCCTAGGCCTACCCAGTTGCTGGGATTATAGGTGTGTGCTGCTGTACCCTGGTATTTCTGATTTTAGATGGAAAAGATTGTCTCTCGTTATTAAGTATGTAATTGGCTGTAGGCTTTTTGTTGATGCCCTTTCAGACTTGGGAAATTCCTTTCCTAGATTGCTGAGAGGTTCTTCATAACTGGCTCTTGTCTTCTGTCAAAGTTGTTTTTTTCTCTACTGAAATGAGTTTTTGAATTTTCTTTCACTTATTCTGTTAATATGGCATATTAGCATAATGATTTAACATTTGAATATTGAGCCCAACATTTAATTCCTGGGTTGAATTTCCCTTGTCATGGTACATTATTTTTTTTGTATTGCTAACTTCAACTTTGGTTAGAATTTTGAGCTAGTTTATAGTTTTCTTGCAAAATTGTACCTGATTTTGATATCAGGATAATGCTGGTGAATGAGTTAGGATGTGTTCCCTTTTGTCTGAAGGGTTTGTGTAGAATTAAACTACTTTTCCTTAAATGTTTGATAGATACCAACTTTGAAACTATCTGGACTTTGAGTTTTCTTTTTTCCCTCCCTGTGGAGTGTATTTTTGGGGGATGTGGATTTAAATATATTTAAAAGCTTCTTATTTTAAGGTAATGGTAGATTCATGTGCAATTGTAAGAAATACTACAAACTTATAAATAAACTTCACCACCAGGACCTCCTATGTTAACTTTTTTAATAGTGTAAGAACCAGGAAACTGACAGATAAAATTCATAAACCTCATTTAGATTTCACAGGGTCACTTGGACTCATTTGTATGTGTCTGTGTGTGTGTATTCCATGCAGTTTAACCTACTAATTTTAATTAAGTAATTTTAATAGATTAATGTTGAGTTTAATTAGTTAATTGACTAATGAGATAGGGAACAGTTCTATCTAAAGGACTCTTTTTGAGACCCTTGTGTAACCTTGGCCACATCCTTCCCTCCCCACTGCTAACCCCTGGCAGCCACCATTTTGTTCTTCATCCCTATAATTTTTGTCACCTAAAGAATACTATTTAGGCTGCACATGGTATTGCATGCCCATAGTTGGGAGGCTGAGGTAGCAGGATCACCTGAGCCCGCAATTCTGTATTCATGGGGCAAATAGTGAGATCCTGTCTCCAAAAAAAAAAAAAGAAAAAGAAAAAGAATGTTGTATAGACAGTATATGTATTTAACCTTATAAATTATAGTGTGTAACCTTTTGAGATTGGAGTTTTCATTCAGACTAATTATCTTGAGATCCATCCAACTTGATGTGTGCATAGTTTATTCTTTTTTATTGTTGAGTAGTGGTCTAGAGTATGAGTGTGTGGTTTTGAATATTTGGATTCTTCCAGTTTGGGGCTAAGAATAAGTTGTTAATATTTTTGCACAGGGGGATGCACTGATGCATGTCTGCAATTCCAGTGACTCAGGAGACAGAGGCAGGAGGATTGCAGGTTTCAGTAACTTAGTGAGATGCTATCTCAAAAAATAAACGAAGGGCTGGGGATTTAGTTTTGCGATAAAGCACCCCTGGGTTCAATCCCTGGTATTAAAAAAAAATTATGCCCAGATTTTATACTAACATGAATTTTAATTTGGGCTGTTTGGTAAGTGTATTGTTTAATTTTGTAAGAAGCTTCCATACTCGTTTTCCAGGGCATTTTACCAAAAAAACTACATTTTTACATGGGAAATGTAGTTTCTCTGTATCCTATCGTTTGATGTTATCTCTTTTTTTAAATTTTAATAATTTTTGCTAGGTGTGTAGTGATGTCTCATTTGTTTTAATATGCATTTCCCTAATGACTAATGATGTTGCATATCTTTTCATGTGTTTTTTTGCCACCTGTATATTTTCAGTGAAATATCTCAGTTTTCTTCATTCCTGGATTATTATTTTTCAGCTGTTGAGTTTTGAGATTTCTTTATGTATTTTAGGTATTAGTCCTTTGTTAGATATGTGGTTTGCAAATATTTTCTACCAGTCTGTAGCTTGTTTTTCATTCTTTTTAATTTTAAATTGTAGATGGACACAATACCTTTATTTTAATATTTTTTTAGTTGTCAGTGGACCTTTATTTGTTTGTTTATATATGGTGCTGAGGATGGAACCCTGTGCCTCACACATGTCAGGCACTGAGCCACAACCCAGCCCTTGCATTCTCATCAGAGGTGTCTTTTAAATTTTGGACAGGTCCAGTTTAGCGTTTTTTTCTTTTATGGATTGTTATAGCATTATAAGTCAAAGAACTTAGCTCAATACTGTGTTCTAAAGATCATTTCCTATGTGTTCTTTCTAGAATTTTATAGTTTTACATTTAAGTCCAGTATCTATTTTGAGTTAATTTTTATATGAGGTATGAGATTCAGCCTGAAATTCACTTTTTCTTTTTTGAGTACCAGGGATTGAATTCCAGAGCTCTCTCACTGAGCCACATCTCCAGCCCTGTTTTGTATTTTATTTAGAGAAGGGTCTCACTGAGTTGCTTACCACCTCATTTTTGCTGAGGCTGGCTTTGAACTCCTGATCCTCAGCCTCCCGAGCCACTGGGATTACAGGTGTGCACCACTGTGCCTGGCTCTGAAATTCATTTTGTTCACTTATTCTGGCACAGTGTATTTCAAAGTTGTTTCCTTTATTGAATTGCTTTTGCATCTTTTTTTTTTTTTTAATCATTTGGACATATTTATGTTGATCTAAATCTGAGTGCTCAATTCTGCTTAATTGATCTCTCTCTTTCTGTGAATATCATACTGTTTTCTCTCTCTTTTTTGGGTGGGGGGACCGAACCCAGGCTCTTTACCACTAAACTAGGCCCCCAATCCTTTTATTTTGAAGTAGGGTTTTACTAAGTTGCAACGACTGTGCTTGAACTTGGTGTCCTCCTGCCTTAGGCTCCCTAGTTCCTGGGATTTCGGTTGTGTGCCACCATGTCTTCCCTCTGACTACTGTGTTTCTGTAGTTGTATACTAATCCTTATCATTAGGGTAGAATGATTTCTCCTTTTTTTTTTTTTTTTCATCTTTTTTTAAAAGTTATTATGATTGTTTTAGGTCCTTTACCTTTCCATATAACTCTTAAGCATAAACTTGTCCATGTTTCCAAATATATTGCTAGAATTTTGATAGGTATTTACTTAAACATCAATTTGGGAAGAGTCATGTGTTATTGAGTCTTCTAATACATGAATGCAGTATGTCTGTCTGTTTACATATTTGATTTCTTTCATCAGCAATTTGTAATTACAAGATACAGATCTTCAACAATTTTTTTTAATTTAATTGTCTTTAGACCAGTTGTGATAGTATTGTGTTTAAGTACAATTTCCACATGTTCATTGTTGGTATATAAAAGTGTGATTACTTTTTGTGTGTTAATCTTGTATCCATTGACCTTGCTGAATTTACTTATTATTAGTTCAAGTAGTTTTTTGAGTATATTGTTGGGGATTTTGAATACAGACAATTCTGTCATCTTCCTATAGGAATAGTTTTATTTCTTTTTATCTAAATTTGTCTTTTCCTTGCCTTGTTACATTGGTGAGAACTTCTGGAACTATGTTGAATAACAGTTGTAGAGTGGATATCCTTGTTTTATTTTTTATTTTAGGTAGAAAGCAGTCACTGTTTCATCATTAAATAAGTGAGCTATAGGGTCTTTTTTTTTTGGCAGGGGGTGGGGGTGAGGGGGTGGGGTGCTCATATTATATTGAGGAAATTTCCCTCCTGCTGAGTTGCTGAGTGTTTGTCATGAATGGGTTCAATCAGAGAAGCAGAACGTGCATACATATGCATAAAGATGTTTTATAGGGATTTGACCTTATTTAATTACTCACCAAAACAATTTTATAAGTTATTCTCTTCATGTCTGATTCTGGGGCTTGACATCTGCAGGACAGGCAGTTGGGAAGGGAAGGCATTGTAAAGTGAGGGAGAACAAAGACAAGATATGTGATTTCAAAAGAGCCCAAGCAGGATCCCAAGAAGACATAATACTGTGTCAATTCACAGTGTCTCTAATCTAATTGATATGGGTGTTCTGTAGGAACAGCTGACGCACTTTGTCATGGACCTAAATATAACAGTTGGTCTAGTGTTTGAAGAAACTAAAGGAGGATACAAGGGAAAGTGGGGCAGTTGAAGGCCTAGTTGCTGTCTATTCCAGCAAGATGAGGCAGTAGATAGGTATTAAGGTTTGTCAGATACATGAGCATCATCTGCTCCAGACTTCTAGGTATTAAAAATAATATGGCTTCTGTTTTATTTCCGCCCTCTAAGCCCACTGTAAAATGACTGTGACTCATTCTAAGCAGAAACATAGAGGGAAGGAGTTCTGGGGAACAGTTTAGTCTGGCTGTGTTGAGACAGTTTGGAGCTACCACACTTACTCTTTTTGCTTGTTGTTCAACGTAAGGTGTATGGGAGGACTGGGTGGGTCAATTCTGCCCCTCCCTTAAGGATAGGCAGTTTGTCCCCTGACATTTTGCCTTTGCCTAAGTGGGTGTGAGTAGGGAAGTTTGCTGAGGTCCTGTCTGCCAGGGCTTGAGGCATTTGCTTCCCATGAGGGAACAGCCTAGAAAATGAATGGAGTTCTATACTCTTTCAGACAAGGATCTTCTGTGTGTCCTGCCCAGTTTTCATAGTCCTATGAGAGCTTGATGGAAGCTCATGGAGAAGAGCTGGCCACTGAGTATAGACTGCCTGTGTCTAGGGTTCCTGTAGATTCTGAGCTGTCCTTGTAGCCCACAGTGGGTATTCCGTGTCCATTTAAATTTTCCCTGATTTCTTCTTACTTGCTACATGGCGTTCTCCTCCTTGTGCCAAGAAGAAAACAGTTCTATATCCCACTGCTCCTTGGAGAAGGTGGTTGTCTTTGGTGTGCATTTCTCCTTGTTACCTTGAGCCACGGCAACCAGAAAAGGTTGTATCTAAAGGCTTAGTCATTAGCCATGACACATGTTACTGTGGGGTCATGAAAATGTGTCTGGGGGTTTACCCAGCACTTGTAATTTCTGAAATCAAACTAACGGCCAATGGGACTGCTGTGGGTCTAAATGTGTGTGCCCCTCCAAAGTTTCTGTGTTGAAATCCTAGCCCCTAAGGTAATGGTGTTAAGAGGTGGGGCCTTTGGGAGTCATTGGGTCATGATGGCAGAGCCCTCATGAATGAATTAGTGCCTTTATAAAAGAGGTCTTGATGAGCTTCTTTCCTCTTCTACCATCTGAGGGAACAGTGAAAAGGTGCTATCTATAGGGAACTGGCTCTTACCAGACACCAGATTTGCCAGTACCTTGATCTTGAACTTCCAGCCTCTGTTACTATGGGAAATAAGATTCTCTTCTTCATAAGCTACCCGGACTAAGACATTTTGTTATAGTGGCCTGAATGAACCAAGTTGGGGCCCATGAATAGGAAAGGAAGGCCTGATAGTGGGCTAGGAATGGCAGTATGTGTGGTATGTGAGAAGTTCATGTTAGAAAGCTCAGAGGACAATACTGTCAAATGAAAATGGAATAAAACTTTGTTAAAATGCTTTTCCATTTCTTTTCAGTAACATTGGCATAACTGTTTTTCCTCAGTCAGTTAACTCCTTTACTGAAGTTATATATTTAAAAAAAAATTGTCTTTTCAGACAATCTTAAATTAGAACAACCCACACACACATAGAGAACTGATTTTAAATGTCTACAGTATTTCAGGCACGTTTAGAAGTTGTGCATATGCTAATCATAATGTTATAATCTTCTTTTAACAAACCTGTGATATTTTTAGTATTATTCTTACTTTTACAAATGTAAAAAACTAAGGCTTTGAGGGATAAAGAGTTTCACCCAGCATAAATGTTGTATGTCCCAAGATAGATATTTATTAAACCTATGTTCTTGTCCCAAACATTGTAGTGTGGAGGTGGAGGTATATATGTGGACACACAAATCAGGAAGTTGTTTAATAAGTTATACAACTACCAAAATGAGCAATAATTAGCTCCTAATTGTCATTGAAAGATGTTCACTAAGTATTATTGGGAAAACAGGATGGGATAATATCCTAATTATTTATTCACTAATTCAGCAAATGTATACTGAATGCTTTGTGCTAGGCACTGTTCTAACACTGAGGAGACTTGACTAAATGAGCGCTCCTCTGATGGAGCTTATTATCAGTCATTAGAGTAGAATATCAAAGTGGAGGTAGAATTCTAAAAGGGATCTTGGGGTACAGAAAGAGTTGAGTAGGAAGGCATAGTAGTAAGTTCATCCATAACAAACATGGGGTTGTTGGGAGAGGATTCTCCATGGCCTCTTTTCATTCTGCACATCTTGTGAGCAGAGACTGCCTGTGTCTAGGCAGGGGCTGGGGTTGTGGCTCAGCGGTAGAGTTCTCGCCTTGCACGTGTGAGATCCTGGGTTCGATCCTCAGCACCACAAAACTGCTTTTTTCTGGACTGTCTTTTCAATGATGTTTATATAGAGAACAGCCTTGGAAGATACATTGTCTCCTGGAACAGAGGGCGAGTTTACTGTCTAGTTTAACACAAACAGTGCTGCGCTTCTGGATAAAGTTGAGGCCAACATGCTGGATAAGAGGTTGGGTCCCCCAGCTCAGGCTCTTCATTGGTGATCCAGACTCACTGCATGCCATCCACCCACACCTCTCCGAGGTGCCCTCTGGGGCTTGGGAGGTCGGGAGCCAGTGTGAACCTGAAGCTCACACTGCTTGCATGCTGTAGGTAGCAAGTCTTTTGAGTCTTCTGCTACTATGCAAGAAATAGTATCAGGCTAGCTGGTGATATTGCACATAGGCCAGAACCTTCACAGTTTTTAATGACATTCAGACATGAGTTTAATTTTAGAGAGCTCAATTTTTATAAGTTAGTTCTTTCTTACTCTATGGTGGTTTTTATCTTGTAGAAGCCCATATCTGGACAGCACAGTCAGTTTTATCTCCACAGTCACATGTAAAAATGTCATTTAGGACCTAACTATATCATGTCTCAGTGCTTGAATTTAGGTGCAAATTTCACAGGTGAGAGTTTTTGCCAGAACAGCTCAGTTTATCTTCTGTTCTCTTATGTCCTACTACCATTTTCTCTAGACCAAAATGGCTAGAGCTGGGTTTGAAACCAGATTTTTAAAATTTGGGAAAAAATATGTTTCTAGTATTTTAGCATTTTAATGAGTTCTAATTGCTGTCCTATTGTTAATTTGAATACTTTGTTTCTTAAGTCTAATTTATAATTTAGCAGGATTATCAAGACTGTCTTTAGCCAAAAGGAGAGGAGTTTTTAAAAAGAAAATTACCTGTTTGCCACAGGTAGCATCTTTTTAAAACAAAATCAGATTTTAAAAGTTAATTATATGAAGAACAACCTAGTTCATGAAAACACTTTACTGAGTTTCTCTAGGTTGTTTTATTTTTAAAATCTAGGTACCATGGACCATCCTCCACAAAACATCCCCATAACTTACATTTTAACCTGTATGTTTACCCTTTACCTAGCCATCTTAACAGTTATAATTAGGGAAATAAAACAAATTGGCTTCAAGGAGGATCTTGATCTTTACCTTGAGTGAAAAGAAAACACAGTAATTTGTCCTATATAACAGTATATGGAGAATATAGTCAGATTTAATTTTATTGGAGAGCTCATCAAGCCTGATTGATTGTACTTATTTAATTGTCACCTTTTGTCATAAATTCAGCTCTCTTTCACTACGGCTTCTGAATAAACATGCTTTTTAGTCCATCTTTGGTAAAGTTCTTGGAGGGACAAACTGAACTTTGACTAAAAGTTCAAAGGGGGAAATTTTTTGGGGGTGGGTACCAGGTATTGAACTTGGGGGCATTCAACCACTGAGGCACATCCCCAGCCCTATTTTGTATTTTATTTAAAGACAAGTTGCTTAGCACCTTGCTGTTGCTGAGACTGGCTTTGAACCCACGGTCCTTCTGCCTCAGCTTCCCGAGCTACTGGGAGCTGCATGCCCAGCTCAAAGAGGGAACTTTATTTGTGCAATATTTTAGCTATTCTGCTGTTGCTGGACCTTGGGCTAATTTTATTTTTTTTGGTGTCACATTTCATCACTAAAATTTGATATATTTTTAAGATTTCTAAAATTGAGATTTGCTTAAAAATTGGTGGCATCTTATTACCACTGTTTGTCACCCTATTTAAAATTAAAAACTTTGTCCCTATCCACAACCCTCACTTATCCTCCTTCCTGCTTTATTCTTTCTACATAATGCTCTCACTAACTTGACATATTGTTCATTGTCTTTATCCTTTTATGAGAGGAGGCGATCTTTTCTGTTTTGTTACCACTGTAACAAGCTCTTGAAATTAGTTGGAACAGGGAGCACCACATAAATATCTGTTGAATGAATTGATCAATGAATATATATTTGAATGTTTACGTGGCCCAGATACTGTGCAGAGTCCTTTCATTCCTTGATTCATTTAGTCCTGTACACATGAGGTGTAGGTCTGCTAATGCGTGAGCCAGGGCTCAGGAGGTTAATTTTAATTTGCCCAGTGTCACTCAGCTTATGAATGGCAGAGCTGAAATTTGAGCTTGAGTCTACCTTATTATGCCAGATTTTAGGCTTTTAATTTCTTTGTGATATTTTTTGTTAGTAGTAGATTCTATGATTTATTTAGTTCTTTCTTTTTAAACAGGAAGAAGAGAATTTATCCAAAGATTGAAACTTGAAGCAACTCTAAATGTGCATGATGGCTGTGTAAGTAATAGTTAATTTTCAATTATGAAGTACTTACAATTATGAAGTATGTGTATTAAAATAATATTTGATAATAGGCCCCAATCATCCTAGGAGGGTTTGTAACTAACTTTAATAAAATGAGAGAATAAGGGTTGGAGGTGTAGCTCAGTGGTAGAGTACCTTCCCAGCATGTGCAAGGCCATGGGTTCCATCCCTAGGATCACTAAATAAATAGTCTAGATTTTTAAATTTATGTTTATTTTTTGGTACTGGAGATTGAACCTATGGGCACTCTACCACTGAGCTACATCTTTAGCCCCTTTGTTTTGAGACAGGGTCTTGCTAAGTTGCTGAGGCGCTGTCTTGAATTTGTGATTCCCCTGTCTCAGCCTCCTGAGATGCTAGGAGTATAGGCATGTACTACTGTGCTTTTATATTAAAAGATAAAAAGTGTATTTGAATTTAGAAAAGTACATGTAAGGTTTTTTAAAAATGAGTTTTCAAATATTCAAAGCCTTCCTCCTTCACTCTGCTGAAACTGCTTTTGTAGTTACTTGTGCTTTTTGTATTTCCACAACTGTGATCATTTTCTAGAAACTTTAACCATCAGTTGAACCCAAACTTTCTTAAAAATACTTTTTCTGTTATTTCTCATTCTTTTTTTTTTTTCCTGTCCTGTCTTCTGTCTTTTTAGCTGACGACTCTTCCAGCTCTTGACATTTAGATGTTAGGTGGCCAAAGACTCTGGTGGGACCTTCCACCTTTTTGTCTCTAGTTCCGTGGCTCCTGGAATAGCGGGTCCAACTCCACTTTAACTTTTCCAGTTGCGTGTCTCATAGGCATTCAGATTTAACAGGTCCAAAACACAGAGCCATTTTCTTTTTAAAAGTTTTAAACATACTTTTCTTACACTCATTGCCTGGATTTAGCAGTTATTAAGATTGTTAACGAAGTTATTAAGATTGTTAACGAGGGGCTGGGGTTGTGGCTCAGCGATAGAGTTCTCGCCTTGCACGTGTGAGATCCTGGGTTCGATCCTCAGCACCACATAAAAATAAATAAATGAAATAAAGGTATTGTGTCCAACTACAACTAAAAAATAAATATTTAAATTTACAAAAAGATTGTTAATGTTTACTTCTGTTTCATTTTCCTTAGTTCTTTCACTCTTGCCTTAAGTATTTTAAAGCAGTGGACATTTTCTTTTCTTTTTTTTTTTCTTTTCTCTTTTTTTCTACCAACTGAGCTGTATCCCCAGCCCTAATGGACATTTTCTTATATGACCAAAATGTCATTATGCTTTTTATGGTGTGGTGGGGTTGGGGGGAGTGCTACTGGGGATTGAACTCAGGGGCACTCAGCCACTGATCACACCCCCAGCCCTATTTTGTATTTTATTTAGAGGCAGGGTCTCACTGAGTTGCTTAGTGCCTTGCTTTTACTGAGACTGGCTTTGAACTCGCATCCCCCTGCCTCAGCCTTCTAAGCCCCTGGGATTATAAGCATGCACCACCATGCCCAGCACCATTTTGCATTTTAATAAGAATTAACAGTATATTTTTAGTGTCATATAATACATCGACTATAATGAAATTTCCCTCATTATAACAGTATCTTTTTATAGTTATTTTGTTCAGAGATGATCTAGATCAGCTCCGTATCTTGATCACTGTGCTTCTTATTAAGTTTTTTAATTTTTTTTTTTAAAGAGAGAGAGAATTTTAATATTTATTTTTTTTTAGTTTTCGGCAGACACAACATCTTTGTATGTGGTGCTGAGGATCGAACCTGGGCCGCACACATGCCAGGCAAGCGTGCTACCGCTTGAGCCACATCCCCAGCCCAAGTTTTTTAATTTTTATTTTTGTTGTACTGGGGACCGAATCCAGGGCTTTGCTCGTATCAAGTAAGTGCTCTACCAGTGAGCTACTATGCCCTCAGTCCCTACTGTAGTTCTCAAATTTTTATTCAGGTCTGTACCCTGCTAGACTTGTTAGAGGAAACAGTTCAATTTTCCTATGGGACTGTTTCATGCGCTAGATTTGTTTGTTTTCTTGTGATGTTATTAAGTCACTTCTAGCAGTTTGATTAGATTCTCCTTGGCAAGTGTACTTAAGTTATACTATATACTGTAATGAATAAAGAAGCTTATGGTATTTTGTTTTCCTACTTTTGGTTAGGCTAAGATTTATCATAGAATTTGAGTTGTCAAACGAATACTTAATTTTTTCTTCCTTGAATTTGCAACTTTCTGTATTTCAGTAAATAGAACTGCCATCCATTTGGATGTTTAAGATAAAAAACTTCTAGTTATCCTTGATCTCTCTTTCCTCAGCTTTCACATTCAGTCTACCCATGAATAAATTCTACTTTGAGAATTTATCTGGAATCCATCCCATTCTTTTTGTCTACTATTCAATTTAGGCTCTTCTTTCTCTCTTTTTTCTCTTCCTTCAAGGTGTTGGTGATTAATCCCAGCATGTTGGGCAAGTTCTCTGCCATTGAGCTGTACCCAGTCCTAGGTTATCCTCTTCTTTTGCCTAAACTACTCGCACTATCACCTTATTTTATACTTTATTCCACTCTGATTTTCCTAAAATATCTTCAATACGCAAATGCTAAATTACACATACAAATCTAGTCATGGTTAGTTAGCAAAAAGACCCATATGTCCCCCTCCCAATCAGAGGGGCAGCGTTGGTTCAGTCCACTTTGTGTGCTCAATGCTCATAGTTGACACACACACAGCCCATGGCTGGACATCTCCACATTCTCATTGCTCAAAGCTGGGGGGGACTTGGTTCCTATGTGGCAATTCCTGACAACTTATGCTTTCTGAGAATTATTAGGGCTTCTCAGAATTATTGTTGTTTTCAGTCTCTCCAGTATTCACTCTAACTTTGAACCACATATATAAAGTCCTTTTGTTTTGTTGTTCATAAAGATAACTTTTTTTTTTTCTTGAATACTAGGGATTGAACCCAGTGCCTCAATCATGCTAGGCAAGCACTCTACCACTGAGCTACACTCCCAGATCCAGCCCTCTTTTTTTCTGCTTTAGATACAGGGGTTTAACCGAGGAGTACTTTACTACTGAGGTGTATCCTCCAGCCGTTTTTATTTATTTATTTTGAGATAGGATCTCACTGAGTTGTTTAGGGCCTCACTAAGTTGCTGAGGCTGGCCTTGAACTTGTGTTCCTCTTGTCTGAGCATCCTGACTCACTGGAATTACAGGTGTGTGCCACATGCCTGTCCCCTAGCCCTTTTTAATTTTATATTGAGACAAGGTCTTGCTTAATTGCCCAGGGTGTCCTTGAACATAGGATTCTCTTCAGCATTGAGTTACTGGGATCATGGACATGTACCAGAGGCTACCATTGAAAGGCCCTGCATTATTTGGTACTTTCTACCTTTGCTGTTCTTACATATGCCAAGTATACCTCTGCCCTATGTATTTTATGCTTTAAACCTAGAACGCTTCCTCCACACTTCTGTGAAGCTTACTTCATTTCGTTCAGCACTCTTTTAACAATTACCTATCAGAGAAGCTTTCCCTGACCATGCTAATTAATTAGTGTGCCAACCTTGATCAGTGTCTCTTTTTCTGGTAGGTTCCTCCAACCCCATGGTGGGTATTTTCTGACATTTAGTTACATAAGCCCATTAATTTGATCTTAGTCAACATACCTGCCCCCTCTGTTCTGGATTACTTGACTGAGGAGACATATTTTGGATTTTTTTCCCCCTTTCAATTAATATCAGGAGGAGCACATAGCATACATGTGGCACTTATGAATTGTTCATTTAAGAGTCTTACAGTGTGTTATGTGTTGAATTTTATGTCTTTTCTGGACCTGGGGTCAAAACTTTTACTTACCTACCCAAAGGAGACTATTTTAGAGCTAACTGCAAATTGATTCTCCTTCATGATGTGCAGTTGCCATTTTTATATTTTTAAGTTTATACAGCTGTGTATTGTGCATCATCTCAGTTTTAAAAACATTTTTCAGGTTTTGCTGAGTATATTCTCAAATATTTTTTAAAGGGTGAGTGGAAAGTAAACTCTTCTTACAATTTTAAACCTCTTTTTTCTCTACCTTCACACTTGATCAATGATTTGGATGGTTTTATAGAATTCTAGTCGGACTTTATTTTCATGTAGTATTTTTGAAGACCTTTTGACATCCAGTGTAGCTGATAAGAAAGGGACAATGCCAGTCTAATTTTCAAAATTACAAAATAACTGTATGCTTATGAATTCAGTATTTGTGTTTAAATTTTGTAGAGATTTTATTGAGATATAGTTGACTATACTATTTAAATTGTGCATTTTAATAAGTTTAGCTGTGTATACATTCATGAAGTCATCACCACAGTCAAGATAATAAGTTTATCCATCACCCATTAATGTCATTGTGCCCTCTCATTTCTCACCACCACCTAGTCAGCCACTGACCTCCTATTCATCACTGTAAATTAGTTCACATTTTTTTGAATTTTATATAAATGGAATCATCCAGGTTTTTTTTTTTTTTTTTTGGTATATGTTGGGAATTGAACCCAGGACCTTGCGTGTGCTAGGCAAGCACTGTACCGCTGAGCTATACTCATGGTCCCTGTGTGCTTTTGTTTCTTTGGCTGCTTTCACATTCAAGTCTTACTTAGAATACATTTTTGGGATTCATCCATGTTGTGGAGTGTATCAATAGTTTAATACCTTTTATTACTGAGTAGCATTCATTATGTGGGTATACCATAATTTGCTTGTCTCTTTACCTATTCATGGGCATTGAGTTGTTTCTAGTTGAGGGCTCTTACAAATGTGGTTGCCATGAACATTTGTGTGCAGTTTTTGTGAGGACATATAATGCATTTATTTTTGTTTGTTAAATAGCTGGAAGTAGAACAAATGGGTTGTGTAGTAGGGGTGTGTGTATGTATATATGTATGTGTGTGTGTGTGTGTGTGTGTGTATATGTGTGTAGTTATTGTTTTTTGAGATTTTATTATTTTTACAGTTTTAGGGATCAAACCCAGGGCCTTGCACATGCTTTAGCACTGAGCTACATCCCAGCTAATACTTACTTCTATTATTAGTACTGCATACTGATTGCTGCATTGGAGCTCCAGACTTTTTTTTTTTTTTTTTTTTTAAGAGCAGTTTTAGATTGACAGCAAGGTTGAGAGACATAGGTATAGTGATTTCCTATACCCTCCCTACCTGTACATGTGTATAACCTTCGATATTATCAGCATCATCCCCCCATCCCCAGTGGTACAATTGTTACACTTAACCTGCATAATCACCTATTGTCAGAGTTTAAGAATTCACTCTTGGTGTTGGAGATTTCTATGGGTTCGAACAAACTTATAATGCTATCTAACCCCTTTATAGTACTTACATAGGGTTGTTCTACTGTCTTAAAATTCTTCCCTCCTGCCTGCTGTTCTTGACAGCCAATAATATTTTTATAGTCTTCATAATTTTTTCCTTTCCTGAATATCCTGTAGTTGAAATTCCATAGTATGTAGTCTCTTCAGTTCTTGTCTTGGTTCACTTAATAAGATACAGTTGTGTGCTGCATAGTGACATTTTGATCAGTGATAGATTGCTTTTATCTTCTGTATCTTATAAGTGGTCCCTTAAGATCATAGTGCTTCCTTTTGTCATAGTAGTCTTCATGTGTTTGTTTTTTTGTTTTTTTTTTGTAATTCATCATAAAGTAGTCTTCATTTGTGTAAGTGTACTCTGAAGTTTGCATGAGGATGAAATGGCCTAATGGTTCATTTTCAGGACTTATGACCATTGTTACATGACATAACTGTACATAGAATAATCTGCTAGATCTGTTTCTGATGGAGGTATTGAAGTCTCCCAGTGTGACAGTAGATTCATCTGTTTATGTGTTCCTGTCAGTTTCTGCCTCAAGTACTTTGTTAAGCACCTACATGTTATTCATTGTTGTCTTCTTGAACTGACCTTTGAATCAGTATGAAAGGCCTTCCTTTTTCTCTGATCCCTTTCTGTGCTTTGAAATCTGTATCTGCCAGCTTTCTTTTGATTAGTTAGTATTGTTAAGGGTCCCGCGAACGTCGGAGGAAGAGACCACCCAAAGACCGCGGCTCATGCAACAACAAAAGGGGTTTATTGAGGATCCAATCCAGCGCGCTGGGGCTCCGTGCTCACTCAAGAAGGGAGAGCAGCCCAGAGCCCCGAGCAGGGGTTGAACAGTGCTGAAGTACACTTTTTGGGGAGGGCGGGGACTTTACATACATCACAGTCTCCTTTAACAAATCATCATACACCGCGGGAAAATCAAACAACAATTCCTAAACATGATTAGTTCATTCATTGGCGGGAACAGGTCGGGCAGGAGTGATAGGTGAGTTCTAAGGGGGGAGGTACATTCAAACTGATTGGTTTAGGCCCTGCGATGCCTACCTGCAAGGCCGCAAAGGGTCCTAGGTTATTAAACAACCAGATGGTCAGGGGAATATTTACTGGGCAGTTCCGGGTATTGTCCTAACAACTACAGGAATTTCAGGTTTTGGGGGTGTAGCATAGGAACTTAACAATACCTGGTCCTTTACTTTTTAACTCAGGCCTTGCAGCTTAGAAACTTTACAATGCCCGGTCTTTTACACTTTAACTTCAATTTCTTTTACCCTTACATTATGTATATTTTCTCTTTATTTATTTTTACTATTAATAAGTGTCTTATGTTTAAAGTATAGATAACATATATTTGGGACTTTTTTTTTTGCTCCACTCTGGCAGTCTCTTAATGGGTGCATTTATACTGTTGATGTTTAAGGTGATTATTGATATAGTTGGATTATCATTGTTATTTTTTCTTTTCTATTTGTTGCCCTTGCTTTTTGTTCCATTTTTTTGTCTTTGGTCTCTTTTGCCTTTTGTGATTTAATTGAACCTTTTATTTCATTTTCTCTTAGGTTTACTGTTTTTAAAAACTCTTGGTGTTTGCAAAATACATCCACATCGAATCCAAGTGTGCTTTATTCAGAGAACACCATACTGCTTTATTAGTAGTTGAGTACAAAATTAACCCTGAATTCTCTCTCTTGTACTTTGTATTAATGCTGTCATTCATTTCAGTTTCAGACATAGATATAAGCATATTTGTATACAATTGAAAATTATTTTGAACAATAAGAAGTGCTCTTTGTTTAGTAATTAAGAATAATGAAGAAGCATAATAAGTATTTTATCATCATTTATTCCTCTTTAATATTCTTCATTTTTGTAGAACCAAGTTTCTTATCTATATTATTTTCCTTTTCTCTAAAGAATTTAGGTCTATTGGGCAATAAATAAATAAATGAATAAATAAATAAATTTCCTCAGTGTGTGTTTAGCTGAAAAAAAAATATTTCTTCCATGATTTTGAAGGATAATTTTATAGGGTACAGAAATTTCTGGGTTAGTGTTTATTTTCTCTTAACACTTAAGTATTTTCATTTTACTCTCTTTTTTCTTAAATGATTTTTAAAATTTTTAAAATATCTTTATATTTATTTATTTATTTTTTATGTGGTGCTGAGGATCAAACCCAGGGCCACACGCTTGCCTCACTTGCCCCTCTTACATGATTTTTGAGAAGTCAGATGTAATTCTCTTTTTGCTACATGAGATGGAACCCAGAGGTGCTTAACTACTGAACTACATCTCCAGCCCTTCTTATATTTTATTTAGAGATGGCTCTCACCAAGTTACTTAGGGCCTAAGTTACTGAGGCTGGCATTGAACTTGATATCCTCCTCCTCAGCCTCCCCAGCCTCATGTGTCACTGTGCTGGTCAGATATAATTCTTATCTTTATTTGTCTGTGGATAGGTGTTACTTCCCTCTGGCTTCTTTCAGAATCAGAATTTTTAGTTTTTTCTATTGTGTGAAATTATATGTCTAGGTAAAGAAGTTCTTTTTATTTATTTAAGTAAGTAAAATTTGAAAATTGACACAATAGCTGTATTTTATTTATTATTTTTATGTGGTGCTGAGGATCGAACCCAGTGCCTCACATGTGCCAGGCAAGTGCTCTACCACTGAGCCACAACCCCAGCCTGTGGAGTTCTTTTGCTATTCATTTTGCCAGGTCTTCTCTGAGATTCTTAAATCTGTGGTTTGGTATCTGACATTAATTGGGGGCTATTCTCAGTCATTATTGTCTCCAGTTTTTTTTTTCCTTTTTCTCTCTCTTCCTTTACCTTCTGGTGTATCCATTATACACAAATTGAATCTTCTGTGTGTGACAGTCCTTGGTTATTCTGTTTAGGTTTTGGATTTGTTTGTTTGTTTTCTTTTTTGCTCCAGTCTTTGGTCTTGCTTCAGTTTTGTGGGTTGCTGTTGCTATATCCTCAAGGTCAGAGATTCTTTCTTTTTTTTTTTTTTTTTTTTTTTTATTGGTTGTTCAAAATATTACAAAGCTCATGACAAACCATCTTTCATACATTTGATTCAAGTGGGTTACGAACTCCCATTTTTACCCCAAATACAAATTGCAGAATCGCATCGGTTACACATTCACATTTTTACATAATGCCATATTAGTGACTGTTGTATTCTGCTACCTTTCCTATCCCCTACTATCCCCCCTCCCCTCCCCTCCCATCTTCCCTCTCTACCTCATCTGCTGTTGTTCAATTCTCTCCCTTGTTTCCCCCCCCCCCTTTCCCCTCACAACCTCTTATATGTAATTTTGTGTAACACTGAGGGTCTCCTTCCATTTCCATACAATTTCCCTTCTCTCTCCCTTTCCCTCCCAGAGATTCTTTCTTTAACTATGTCCCATCTACTAATCAGCCTATCAAAGACATTCTTCTTTTCTATTTTTATCTTAGACTTCCCTCTCTCTCTGCTTTACATTGCCCTCTGTTCTTACATGCTTTAGAGCCCTTGGTATGTTAATCATAGTAGTTTCCACTTCCTAGTCCAGTATTTCCAATAGCTTTGCCATGTTTGGTTCCAATACTTGCTTTGTCCTTTCACATTTTATTTTGGCCTTTTAGTATGCTTTGTAATTTTTTTCTTATTGCCTTTCATTGGTATACTTGGTAAAAGGAACTGGTGTAAATAGGGTTTTTTTTTTTTATTGGCGGGGGGAGTGGGTACCGAGGATTGAACTCGGGGGTACTCAACCACTGAGCCACATCCCCAGCCCTGTTTTGTGTTTTATTTAGAGACAGGGTCTCACTGAGTTGCTTAGCACCTTGCTGTTGCTGAGGCTGGCTTTGAACTCTTCATCCTCTTGCCTCAGCCTTCCTAGCTGCTAGGATTTCAGGTGTGTGCCATTGCACCCAGCTGTAAATAGGTTTTTAGTAATGTGGCGGTAAGGGTCTAGAAGGGAGTGTTTTGTAGTCCTATTTTTATGTCTCAGTCTCTTAATGTGTTTGTGCCTTTGGTCTCTGAACTTCACAATGGATTCTATGCCCCTTCTTACCTACTTTAGGTTAGATTGATAATAAAGTGGACGGAAATTGGGTCTATGATGTAGAAGGATAGAGATGGCTAGAGTTTAGAATTTCTCTTTATCCATGTCATTTAAGGTCTGATAAAATTCTAGCAGATTTAGATCTTGTTAAATAGTTTCTTTCAAGGATAGTTCTTGTTAAGAATGCAGTACTTTACTGAATTTCAAAATGGTTCTTTGACTGAAGGACAAGGAGATTTTTCTCTAAAATTTTATTTTGAGAACCTAGATGAGCCACTGAAGTTAAAACTCATCAAAATATGTGTCCCTGTGATGGCAGTTACCTGTAATTTTTAACAATTCACTTGTTCTTTCTGACCCTCCAGTAGCTTCATCAGTTATGGTTCAGGTTTTCTTGTCCTGACATTGTTTCCTGCTGAAGTTTTAGTTTTGCATTCCAGTAAACTAAGACTACCTGTATTCACTTTTGGTCTCTGTGGACTTAGTGGTAGCAAGTTCTCCTATGTTCTCACTTCTCTGAAGATGACTTGTTGATATTGTGTCTTTTCAGCTTTTCACTTATTGTTAGGTTGGAGTGGTTTCTTTCAGTGGAATTAAGAACTGAAGTCTGTTTATTTCAATACATAAATTCTAATACTTTTTTCCTATAGATATCACCTCATTAGTGATATAAATTTTGTACTATCAGGTAAGTGAAAGATATTTTGTATATACTTTATGTACAGTTTGCTTATATTTCTTTTTTTGCTTTCTTTTTAGGTTAATACAATCTGTTGGAATGACACTGGAGAATATATATTATCTGGCTCAGATGACACCAAGTTAGTAATTAGTAATCCTTACAGCAGAAAGGTAAAGTAGTTAAAAAAAAATACTCTGGTTTGCCAAAATTAATGATAAAATTTAGAAGTTATTACATGTAGCTTCCTTAGTTCCCTTGGGGGCTGTGTGAGACTTTAATCAGCCTTACACTCTAGAAAACTTAAATATGCTTCATTTTATTCAAATGCATAATAGTTGTCCAAGTGACATTATCCAAGTAACATTGTTAGGCATAAAGACAATGACCCCCTTTTTTTTTTTTTTTTAAACCTTTAGCATAAAGGTGTCTCAGTAAATGAATTTCCTTACCATTGTCATTTATTTATAGCATATTAGAAATAACTTTAAATTTTTACTGTTTGTAAAGCAAGGGTATCTCCAAATTGGGTGCTTTTTTTGTTTTATAAATATTTTCGGATATAAATATTCACAGTAGAACTAATAATGCACATTAGTGAAGTTAGATTACTATTTTTCCAAAAGAATTGGAGTTTTAAATCTCAGTAATCCTTACTCATACTTACGGACATTCTGTATATAGCAATTTCAATTTTATAAACATGTTCAAGTATGCTGATTTTAATATTTATAAGGAATAGTAAAAGTGTTCGATTTTAAAATTTATTTAAAATTTCTATAGATAATGAAAAAAATTTCTATTCTGTCACCTAGAATGAGCTTATCTCAACTGGCATAGTTAGTTTGTTTACTTTCACTATTAATTTTTATTTTAAGGAAAGATTACTTTTAAAAGTAAAGGTTTTACTGTGCAGACTTTAGGCTGTTATGTGAAACAGGCCACTACTAGTTTCATTCTTTTGTTCCCTAAAATATTATGAACTATATTTTTATTGTACTGTTACATTTTCTTAGAACACAAAGTTGCTATTCTCTGCCCAGCAATGTGCTAGGTAAAATGATATAAAGTATAATTTGTAGGCATACAGTGCTCTTTATTTATTTTGATCTTGTTCTTGTGGATTTTGAAAAGTGTCCAGTTTGTTGTTAATAGCAAATGGTTAAATATTAGCAATATAGTCTGATAAATACTGTAGTATTATGTAGTTCAAGGTAAAATTGGAAATGATATTGAGGACACAAAGCTAGATGTGCTCTACTTGTACAAAAAGGATTTCTTAAAGGAGAAGGTTTTTCTATCATGTTTGTAACAGTTTGCCTTATTCATTTGGGGAGTTTTTAATTGCTACTCCAGACAAAGCATTCAGTTGCATAACTCTTCTGGTTATAAGCCATATAAGAAGTGTTTTCATGTACACAGAACACATTTATAAAGATCCCTTAACTATTTTACAATGTGCTATGTATAAAATATGAATTGAGAAAATTAGTTTTATGTGTTACTTTAGTATAATATTTTAACATTTTAAAGTTTGGGTATTTTAATGTTTAGAATAGTGTGAACAAAGTTGCCAACTTAGTCATTGTTTCATTACTTTTAGTTGAAATTTAATCTTTTAAAAATTTAGTAGTATTTAAAACTTTTTAGATACTAGTCAACTCACTGTCATGTGACTAATTCTCAGATACCTTATTTTAATTACTACTACTACTTAAGAATGTTCAACTTGCTTAAAACACAAAAACATCGAAAGATAGTATACCATGATCAAGTGGGGTTCATCCCAGAGATGCAGGGTTGGATCAACATGCAGAAATCAATTCGTGTAATTCATCACATCAGTAGACTTAAAAGATAAGAACCATATGATCATCTCAGTAGATACAGAAAAAGCATTTGACAAAACACAGCACCCTTTCATGTTCAAAACACTAGGAAAATTAGGGATAACGGGAACATATCTCAACATCGTAAAAGAAAGCTATGCTAAGCCCCAGGCCAACATCATTCTAAACAGAGAAAAATTGAAAGCATTTCCTCTAAAAACTGGAATAAGATAGGTATGCCCTCTTTCACCACTTCTATCTAACATAGTTCTTGAAACACTGGCCAGAGCAATTAGACGAAAGAAATTCAAGGCATATGGATAGGTAAAGAAGAACTCAAATTAGCGCCATTTGCTGACAATATGATTCTATACCTAGAAGACCCAAAAAATTCCACCAGAAAACTTCTAGAACTAGTAAATGAATTCAGCAAAGTAGCAGGATACAAAATCAACACCCATAAATCAAATGAATTTCTGTATATTAGTGACAAATCCTCTGAAAAAGAAACAAGGAAAACTGCCCTATTTACAATAGCCTTAAAAAAGTAAAATAGTTGGCAATCAACAAAAGAGGTGAAAGACCTCTACAATGAAAACTACAGAACGCTAAAGAAAGAAATTAAAGAAGACCGTAGAATATGGAAAGATCTCCCTTGTTCTTTTATAAGGCAGAATTAATATTGTCAAAATGACCACACTACAAAAAGCACTATGCAGATTTAATGCAATTCCAATCAAAATTCGAATGACATTCCTCATAGAAATAGAAAAGGCAGTCATGAAATTCTTCTGGAAAAGAGACCCAGGATAGCTAAAGCAATCCTTAGCAAGAAGAATGAAGCATCATGATACCAGACCTTAATCTATACTACAGGGTAATAGTAAAAAAAAAAAAAAAAAAACAGCATAGTATTGGTACCAAAATAGACTTGTAGACCAATGTACAGAATAGAGGACACAGAGACTAACCCACATAATATAATTATAGTTATCTTATATTAGACAAAGTTGCCAAAAATGTACATTGGAGAAAAGATAGCCTCTTCAACAAATGGTGCTGGGAAAATTGGAAATCTGTGGTGCAACAAAATGAAATTAAACCTCTCTCTTTCATCATGCACAAAACTCAACTCAACGTGGATCAAGGACCTAGGAATTAAACCAGAGACACTGTGTCTATTAGAAGAAAAAGTAGGTCCAAATCTCCATCATGTGGGATTAGGCCCCAACTTCTTTTATAAGACTCATAGCGCAAGAATTAATAACAAGAATCGATAAATGGGATAGATTCAAACTAAAAAGCTTCTTCGCAAAAGAAACAATCTGTGAGGTGAATAGAGAGCCTACTATTTGGGAACAAATTCTTACCACATGCTCGTCAAAGCACTATCTCTAGAATATGTAAAGAACTAAAAAATCTTAACACCTAAAAAAGAAATAACCCAATCAATAAATGGGTCAAGGAACTGAACAGACACTTCTCAGAAGAAGATACACAATCAATCAAATATATGAAAAAATGTTCAATATCTCTAGCAATTAGAGAAATGCAAATCAAAACTACTCTAGGATTTCATCTCACTCCAGTCAGAATGGCAGGTATTAAGGATACAAACAATAATAAGTGCTGGCGAGGATGGTGGGGAAAAGGCCCACTCATACACTGCTGGTGGGATTGCAAAATAGTGCAGCCAGTATGGAAAGCAGTATGGAGATTTCTTGGAAAACTGGGAATGGAACCACTGTTTGACCCAGCTATGTCCCCAAAGGACTTCAAAACAGCATACTACAGGGACACAGCACAATTCACAACAGCTAAACTGTGGAACCAACCTAGATGCCCTTCAGTAGATGAATGGATAAAGAAAATGTGATATATATACACAATGGAATATTATTCAGCATTGAAAGAGAATAAAATCATGGCATTTGCAGGCAAATGGATGGAGCTGGAGAATATAATGCTAAGTGAAATTAGCCAATCCCAAAAAATCAAATGCCGAATGGTTTCTCTGGCTTAAGGATGCTGATTCATAATATGCTGCATAGGGGGTGATGGGAAGATTAAATGAACTCTAGATAGGGCAAAGGGGAAAGGGGAGGGAGGGGAAGGGAGAGGGCAGAGGAGTAGGAAAGATGGTGGAATGCGATGGTCATCGTGACCCTAAGTACATATATGAGGACATGAAGGATGTGACTCTACTTTGTGTACAACCAGAGATATGTAAAATTGTGCTCTATATGTGTAATATGAATTATAATGTGTTCTCTTGTCATATATATCATTAAAATAACAAAAGAATGTTCAATTTTCAAGAATAAGAAAACGTAACTACTGAATGATAAAGATAAACAGCTGACTGGTTTTAGTAAAAAGCATTTGTGTGACATTTTTTAGACTCATGTACCATTTACAAAGGGAAATCAATTTTATTCGTGGCTAAACAGTTATTTTTTTAATTTTAATAATTTTAAAAAATTTATGTATGACAGTGGAAAGCATTACACATGTAGAACATAATTTTTCATATTTCTGGTTGTATATAAAGTATGTTCACACCAATTTGTGTCTTCATACATGTACTTTAGATAATAATGTCCATCACATTCCACCATCATTTCTAATCCCATGCCCCCTCCGTCCCTTCCTACTTCTCTTCCCTATCTAGAGTTTGTCTGTTCGCCCATGCTACCCCTCCTTACCCCACTATGAATCAGCCTCCTTATAAACATTTGGCATTTGTTTTTATGGGATTGGCTAACTTCACTTAGTATTATCTTCTCTAACTCCATCCATTTACCTGCAAATGCCATGATTTTATTCTCTTTTATTGATGAGTAATATTTCATTGTGTATATATATGCCACATTTTTCTTATCCATTCATCTATAAATAGTTATTTTAAAAGTTTGTAAGATCTTCAACATTTAGAACCATTTAAAGTTCTGGTTAAGAATAGGAATATAGTTGTCCCATGCGAAATTCGTTCCAGGATCTCTGTGCATATCAAAATCTGTGGATGCTCAATTCTCTTATATAATGTAATGGATAGTATTTGCATATAATTCCACACACATGTTCCCATGTACTTTTAAGTCATTTCTAGGTTACTTATAATACCTAATAAATACAAAAGTTATGTAAATTGTTCTTGTACTATATGTTGCTTAGAGAATAATGATGAAATCAGTACATGATTAGTGTAGAGACAAAACTTTTTTTGGTCTGTGGTTGGTTGTGTCTGCAAATGTGGAACCATGGATAGGAATTGCTGACTGTATATTTCCCAGCTGCCTCTCAGCTCTTTGTTATTTTGTTTTTGTTTTGGGGGGTCATTTTTATTACATTTCCAATGTCATATCTTTTTGTTGTTGTTGTTAGTTTTTTTGTTTGTTTTTTTGGTGCTGGGGCTTGAACCCAGGGCCTTGTGCATGCAAGGCAAGCACTCTACCAACTGAGCTATAGCCCCAGCCCCCAATGCCATATCTTTTTTAACATCTATTCTTTTTAATAATTCTGAAAATGTATCTCTCTTTATTTCTTTTTTCAATAGTAGCAACTAAAATGACTGGTGGTAGCAGTTGTAGACCCAGAACAATCACATAGTAATTTCAACAGGGAAACTTTAATATGAAGAATTATTACCAATAAAACGGGATCAGAATAATAAGGGCTTGTCTATTAAAATGTTTAAAAGACTTGAAAATATTACAGAAATAACAGATATAGTGAGCCACTGCTGAGATAAACTATTTAAAGAAATGCCCCCTCTCTCTAATGCTGACATCTGGACCTTTGTTGGAAAGGGCATGATATGGCTCATTGGGTGGCAGAGCAGTTGCTGTAATGCTATGCTAGTGGAACTAGGGGGCGTTCCCTTGGAACTTGTTGGAATACCTCCTCTAGGGCACTGTCCTACAGCCTGTCTCAGGACTTGGGGAGATGGTATTGCAGGAGACGCAGGTGACTGCTAGGTACTGCAGAGTTCATGTGGGAGCTTGTCATAGCTGACCACCTTGCAGCTCTCCACACTGTCTCGGGCACTGTGGAACCTGTGCATGTCTCAGAGCCGGCTCAGGGGAGGACATCAGGAAAGGAAAGGAACTCTTCTCCCTTCCAGAGCTTCCTGTTATCAGAGCTTACAATACGCCAACTTACAAAGGAAACACTTAACTGGGCCAGATCCACTGTGTAGTCTGTAGAAATAAAAGGTAAATTTGGAGTTGAGAGGCAGTAATTTGATACGTGGCACAGTAGTTGTACTGGTGTGTCTTTTTTGGTACTACTTCAGCATGAGCTTTATTTCATTTATATTTAGGTCTCTGAATGAAGAAGAGTTCCATGGTAATTTTTAATTGCATTATTATTAGTATAATGGTATATGTAGGCTTGTGTTAGTTTTCTATCACTCGTGCCAAGTTATTTAAGTTTTCCAAACCATTTTCCTTTTACATAAATTAAGAATCACAATTTCATGTCTAAAATCTTTTCTAAGATAAATATTTTATATTTCTGTTGCTCTCTGCCTTGTGAAAAATTTTTGTTTATTTATTTAGGTTAGATAGTGGTACATGAACAGGCCTGGCTGGCTGTTCTAGCTGGATCTTGCAAGGTACTTCGAAATTTGCTTATAGGTTCACAGAACCTATTCATCAGCCGAGTAGTTTAAGAAATGATTTTATCAGTTTATAGTGACTAGATTATAATCTGGTTAAATAAACTATGACATCACACTGAGTTTTAATTATAATCATGTTTTGATTTTTATTGGTGCTTAGTTCTTGAGTTCACATAAAGAGGATATATACAACTTTCTGTATTGGTGAAAATGTTTAATACCACCAGTTTTACAGACTATAATATATGAGTGACTTACAGGAAGTTAGCTACTTGAAAACCTTAGTTATGGCCGTATGAGTGACTTACACGTAGCTACTACTGTAAACCACCCTAATGTGTCAACAGGGTTAAAGACTGTGGTATCTATCTTATTTCAAGGACTTCACATTAATTTTTCTATTTATTTCATGACATCAATGGCAGGTTAGTTCTTTTATAGTATCTTTCTCAATTTGGATTTTTCTGGTTGATCTTCATGAGTAGATTCAGAGTAAATATTTTTGTTGAGAATCCCCCACAGGTGGTATGGGATATTGGCTTGACCTCTTATTGGTGATGTTAGATTTGATCCCTCCATTGGGTTACCCTTTGAAACTAATAGCTATCCTGTGAGATGGTTTATTGAAACTGTGTGAATATTCTTTCCCAGGCCTTTCATTTGGCAGTTTTCATTTGATGACTCCTATCTGAATCAATTTTTATGAAAGAGCGGTTTTAAAAATTGTCATTCCTTCTATTTATTTATTTAATTAGGAAGGGAATTGAACCCTGGGCCTCATACATGATAGACAAAACACTATCACTTAACTATACTCCCAAGCATGGCCTTCTACATTTATTAGTTTATATTTGTGTTGGTCAGCTTTCTGCCATTGTGAGCGATTACTTGAGATAACCAACTTATATAAAGAAAAGGTTTATTTTGTCTTACAGTTTTGGAGATTTCTTTTCATGGTTGTTTGGACCTCTGGTGAGCATGTGGAAGAGCAAGGCCTCTTTCTTAACTTCATAACCAAGAAGTTGAGAAGAGGAATTACAGACCAGGGTCTACAATAGTCTTTAAGAGACAAGCTGTCAGGGAACTGAGGACCTCCAGAAGGCCCACCTGTGGAAGGTGCTACCATTTCCCAGTAGCTCCACTCTCACACATGGGCCTTTGGAAGACATCAGAGTTCAACCTAGAGCAACATTCTGTAAATACAACATTTTTGTCCCTGTCACCTTTAAAAAAAAAAAAGCAACTATGGACTTAACAGATTTTAATTTTTTTCAATGTGTTGTGATTTATCAATGTTTTTTTTTTTTTTTTTTTTTTTGCGGGGGTGGGGGATGCTCAAATTATCACAAATTTATTCCATGGGACAAAACCAAGCTCTGTTGTTTTGTTTTCCCCAGTTTTTTCACAGTCACAGCAGATGCTCCTGTTTACCTTGTATACATCATTGTCTACCCATTGTGGAAATATGCCTGTTTATTCAACTAGTTTCTTGTTTTTTCTATTGAAAATAAAATTCAATAAGTAACTCTTTGTGAGTGTGTGTGTGTGTGTGATATTGTTTGAGGTACACTTTGTGCTTTGAGTTTCCTAATTTCTCCCCACTGGGGGTGTACCATTTAGCACCCCACTAGCCATGGTTAAGAACCTGTTTTCCACAGGCTCACTTGTCAAGCTTTTGAATTTTTGCCAAGTTCTGTTAAGAGAGAATTAGTATCTTTGTGTAATATTAATTTGCATTTCTCTTACGAAAAAGGAATATTTTTCTGTATTTTTTTAAGGGTTATTTGTATATCTGCAGATTTTCGATTTAGATCTTTTGCCCATCTTTGAGGGGAAAAAAAAATCAGGTCTTGTTGGTTATTTTTCCTTCCAAATTTTACTGCTAGGGGAATTTTTCCTTTATTTGCAGTGTATGTTAAATATATTAAAATTTTAAACTTTATGTCTGTTACAGTAATTTTGGTCTTCATAATATAAGTAAGTTATTGGAACTTCTCCTATAGCCTCATCTGTACCATTTTGTTACTTTGACAATGAGTGATTTAAATTCAGTTTGTTTATCCTAAAAGGGAATAACTTAATCATCCAGCATCCCGTCAATATCAAAAGTCAGTCCAAATAGTTCTTTCATAGTAGTTTTATGATTGAGTGAAATAAACCATGTAAGTGGAAAATGCACATTTGCTTTTCATGGCACTGTTCACATTGATGATAGGCAGTCTTCCCATCTCGGAAAAATATGTGAGATTCTGATTCTAATTATGATAGTTGGGAATTAAAGGATAATCTTTTGTTGAGATGAGAATGTTAATGAGAATTTATTACTTGTGATTATATTAAATATGAATTTCTTCCTAGGAAAAATTAATTACAACTACTTTCTCTGTGTGTTTTAGGTTTTGACGACAATTCGTTCAGGGCATCGAGCAAATATATTTAGTGCAAAGTTCTTACCATGCACAAATGATAAGCAGATTGTATCCTGTTCTGGAGATGGAGTAATATTTTATACAAATGTTGAGCAAGATGCAGAAACCAACAGACAGTGCCAGTTTACATGCCATTATGGAACTACATATGAGGTACAGTGTTAGGATATCCATTCTATCTGTGGAAATGTTATGTTTTTGAATAAGAATGTGAGATGTGTGTGCATGTATATACACATAGATGTGTATATATAGGTACATATTCATGATAGATTAGAATTCAGCAAGCATTTGAGAAAATTTATCTTGATAGACTTGTGGATAAAGTTAAGAAATAAGATGCACGTAATACTCTTATGAGATGGTTTGTAATTGCTTGAGCAAACATACTTTAAGGAAACAGATGCCAGCACTTTAAGGTTGCCTCTGTTACTGCGCTACATGGCTCTGCATTAGGTTTTAACCTCTCAAATACTTTTATCATGTGCTTTTGTAAAGTCATTAGTAGCAAACTTACTGTGTACATTTGTTTCTGTTGCTAATAACACTGGGTAGATTATAAAGAAAAGAATTTTACTTGACTGATGGGTGTATATTTGGAGGTGCTGCCTTTCTGGCAGAGTCCTGAGGCACTGCCTTTCTGGCAGAGTCCTGAGGCACTGCAGGTTATCATATGGCAGTAGACAGGGAACACCTGCATACACATATGTGCATGGGTATTGTGGTCTTATAAAACCACCAGCACTCAATCGGGGTTGCATCTTAATGGCCTGATCTAATCCCATTTATACCTCTTCAATACCTCTACCTCTAACAGTCATGGTTGGAACTAAATTTCTACCCTCTTACTACTCAGAATGGGGATTAAATTCAAACACATGAAATCCTGGAATTCAGAGAACTATATATCAAGATCGTAGAATTTATCAAATTTTCACATTAGAAGAAATACTAGTAGGCCAAAAAAGAAAAAAAAAAAGAGGGAGAGATTTGTGGAATATCTATTTATAAACTCAAACCTTGAGCTGAACTGAATGAGGTAGAGTGATTTATGACTCAGTTTATACTTCTTAATTTAGTTCAGAAATATCACTCACAGCACCTAGTGCACTTTTAAAATGTTTGCTTCTGATTTCTTTATATCAAAAACAATTAACCTGTTAATTGTTTTCCATCATTTGAATTTCAGTTCTTTTATATTATGTTTTGGTGTCTGCTTATATCAATAACAGGGAACTGGGTATTGTTTTTTACCCATTCTCAAAATTTTGACCCATCTTTGGAAATTTTAGTCAACTTAAAATTATGGTGAATACTGATACATTTGGGTCTATTTATGTGTCTTATTGTTTGGGTTTTGTTTTGTTTTTGTGGGGCTGGGACTTGAACACAGGGCCTTGCATGTTCTGGGCAAGTACTCTACCACTGAGCCACACCCCTACTCTGTGTGTGTTTTCCAGTTTTCCTCTATTGATGGCATCTCCTTTTTTCATCCACTTTTCAAAGTGTCTGTTTTGTTCTGCTACTTGCTTAGAAGGTGGACATGCGTGTCTTTTATTCTGGAGGTTGCCTCGTTTGGTTTCACAGGAATATTTGACAAAGCCTAAAGTCAGTATCTTCATACTTTCTCCTAAATGAAGGACTGTAAAATAGCTCTTATTTAATTTTAAATAATTATGTTGTTCAGAACTTGGTTATATTCTGTTCTCTTTCATGAAGTAGACAGTATCATTGTTCACTAGTCAGTGTTTAGGTTTACCTTTGTATTTACAAGATAAATACCTTTGACTCATCATTCCTGATCTTTTTGTTCTTTAAAGTAAACCATTTGGCAGTACCTTTACTGGTACTTTTTTGATAAAAAATGATTTTAATTTCCTTTTCTTTTCTGTTATTTGTTGGAAAATGTCCTCTTTCTCCTCCTCACCCCCAATACCAGCTCTTGAAAGGCAGCTTTTCCAAGTACAGCCTTTGTTTGATGTTATTCTGTTCCAGGTGATAGCCTTAGTGTTCTGAGTTTCATTGTTTGAGGTCACAAAGTTAGCTTTCAGTCCTTTATAGGTGTTCGTTCTCTCTCTCTCTCTCTTATTTTTTTAAGAATTTTCAGTTCTTTTTTTTTTGGGCTAGTTCTTTTGTATGTCACAACATTGTATCTTAGTATGGAATTTTCCCCCCATACTAGGGATTTATTGATGTTCTCATGTCATATTGTAGTCAATAATAAGTCTTTGGTCATTACTTCTTCATTATTTTATTTACTTTGTGCTGGAATTTTGATTAGCTGTATATTAGATCTTCTTCTATTCATTGTTCTGAATTTTTGAAATTGAGGGGCTGTGGTTGTAGCTCAGTGGTAGAGGGCTTGCCTAGCATGTGTGAGGCACTGGGTTTGATTCTCAGCACCACATAAAAATGAATAAAAAAACTAAAGGTATAAAAAATGTTGTATCTGTTTATTAAAAAAAACACATTGAGAAAAGGCACATAAATCCTAAATATAGGGGGCTGGAGTTGTGGCTCAGTGGTAGAGCACTTGCCTAGCATGTGTGAAGCACTGGGTTTGACTCTCAGCACTGCATAGAAATAAATTTAAAAAAGGTCCATCAACACCTAAAAAAATATTTAAAAAAATTTTTTTTGTAGTTATGTATGGACAAAATACCTTTGTTAATTTTTATGCAGTACTAACGATTGAACTCTTCACACATGCTAGGCAAGTGCTCTGCCACTGAGCCACAGCCCCAGCCCTAAAAAAAAAGAAAATTAAAAAAAAAAATCGAAATGTATTGCTCAGTGAATTTGAATTATCACAAAACAAATCTGTTCATGTAACTGTCACCTAGAACTGTAGAACATGTAGCATGCCAGAAGCCCCCTCATCCTGACCTCTAAACCTCTAAATTTTTAAGTTTTAACACACCTTTGTTTTTCTGTTTTTGATCTTTATAGAAATAAAAACAGGATGGTTTTTTTCTTTCTTTCATTTTCTTTTTTTTTTTTTTTTTGGCCTTTTTCCTTTTTCTCTTGGTGCATGGGATTGAACTTGAGTATCATGCATGTTAGGCAGACATTCTGCCACTGAGCCGCATCCCATTTCTGGCTCTGTTGTTTAAAAAACTGTTATTTTTGTGTCCGGCTTCTTTCACAAAGCTTTGAGATTCATCCTTGTTGATGATGATAGTGATGATTTGTTTTTTTAGTTTTTGGGTTTTTTTTTTTTTTAATGGTGCTAGGGATTGAACCCAGTGTCTTGTGCATGCAAGGCAAGCAATCTACCAACTGAGCTATATCCCCAGCCCAGATTTGTTCATTTTTATTGCTTATGTAGTATTTTATTTTAGAAGTAGATTATAGTTACTGTTCCCATTCTGTTGTTGGATAATTCAGTTTGTTTCAATCATTTGAGTAATTTGAACAGTGTTACTATGAACATTCTAGTGCATATCTTTAAGTGGCTCTGTGCAGACGTTTATTTTTAGTGGAATTGCTAGGTTACAGGAGAGGCATATGAACAACCTTTAATTGATATTGACATATGGTTTTCCATTCTGTGTGTGTGTGTGTGTGTATTTATTTCTGTACCCTTTGTGTCTGAACCCTTTTGTACTTCCATTAACAGTGTTTATTTTTCCAGTTTCTCCATATACACATCAATACTGAGTATTATCTGTCTCTTTCATTTTGGCTGTACTGGTGGTATGTTGTAGTATTTCCAGGTGGTGCTAATTTGTATTTTTGATGCATGAATGAGTTTAACACTTTTTTGTGTACACAGTGTTTAAAAACAGAAAAATATCTTCCATGTATGGGAATGCTAAATACCCAAGATTGATAGTATGTATTTCTAGATATGGAGGGAAAGGGGAATTTTCTGCTAGACTTCACAGAGGACATTAACTTACATTATTGTCATAGCTAAGTTAGAAGTGGTTACAGGAACATCTAAATTATTCTTAACTTTTTGAAAATGTTTTTATTGTAGTGAAATACATATAATATAAAATTCTTCATGGTAGCCATATTTTGTGTATAGTACAGTGCCATTAATGTTGTTGTGTAACTGTCACACTATGTAAGATTCTTTTTGAGAGTTCAGTTTATCAGCGTTAATCATTTCAGCATTCCCCAGTAATTTTTTTAGCATCAGAGAGAACATTTATCATATACTTATAATATAATGATAATTTTATTAGAAAAAGACATAAAAATTAGTTTTGGAATTGTTTGAACTAGTTAGCTAGTGGAGAATCTTTGAAGCTGGAGATTATTATCAAAGTTGATAAAAGCTTATAATATTAACTTTCTGTCTAAAGTGTATTATTCTGATTCATGGTGTAGGTAAGTCATAATTAGTTAAAATGAATGAATTTTAACTTAATGCTTTTAACTTAATTGTTTCATGAAATAATAGCAGTATGTTTTGAAGCCACCTGTTTCAATGTTCAATAAGGTTTTCTGTACTTCCATTTCTGTCTTCAGATCATGACTGTACCCAATGACCCTTACACTTTCCTGTCTTGTGGTGAAGACGGAACTGTTAGGTGGTTTGACACACGCATCAAAACTAGCTGCACAAAAGAAGATTGCAAAGATGTAAGAATCCAGTTTTTGTAGAAATGATGAAGAAAAGTTATGGTTATAATTACATTTGCACAATAATTTATCTTTGGGTGATTCAGGGTGAACTTTCAAACATTTCTCTAACATCTTCAATCATAAAATTTCTTAAATAAGGTATTTTTAATGAAGTTGAAGAACTTATATTTTAACTGCATATTTTTTAAGTATATCTGTTAACTGGACTTTGTGGGGCATGCCTGTAATCCCAGTGGCTCAGGAGGCTGATGCAGTAGGATTGCAGGTCCAAAGCCACCTTCAGAAATTTAGCAAGGCCCTAGGTAACTTAGCAAGCCCTACCACAAAATAAGAAATAAAAAGGGCTGGAAATGTTGCTCAGTGGTTAAGCACCCCTGGGTTCATCCCTGGTGTGTGTGTGTGTGTGTGTGTGTGTGTGTGTGTGACAATTTGTATAATTATTTAGCATATACTCTAGTATTGAAACTTGGAGAATTTGTCAGTATCTCTGATTTACTCATGTAGACCATTTTGGTTAATCAAAATACCAGTGATAAAAGCTTATGTAAGTTCAGTATTTTCCCTCCACCCCCCAATCTTTTAAAACAAGAATTATGTTATTTTTTTTTTATTTTTTTTATTTTTTAATTTTTTATTGTGGGTTGTTCAAAACATTACAAATTTCTTGACATATCATATTCCACACTTTGATTCAAGTGGGTTATGAACTCCCACCTTCACCCCATACACAGATTGCAGAATCACATCAGTTACACATCCATTGATTTACAAATTGCCATACTAGTGTCTGTTGTGCTCCGCTGCCTTTCCCATCCTCCACCCTTATGTTATTTTTTTGAAAGAAAAAAGTCTGTCAACATGTTCATTCAAATTTAGCTCACTTCTCTAAAAGATATAGCATTATTTTCAATATTTGACTTTTTAGTACTATTTTAAACTTATATAAGCTCTGAGAAGTCATTCAGTCTTTTGGCCCACACTGTTAACTCCAAGTGTTGTTATTTGTCAAGCATTAGTTAGAGCACTATAGCTTTTTCTTGGATTTTTTCCCCCCCTCCTTCCAATACTGGGAATTTAATCCTGGGCCTTGTTCATGCTAGCCAAGTACTTACTCTACCACTGAACCGCATCCCTAGCCGTTGATTGTTTTGAAGAAGTAAATGAAAATAAAAAGTGTTACGCAGTTTCTGTTTACTGAAAGTTAACAAAAACAAGAATACTAGTAATACAATTAAGTGTTGCTAACTGAACAAGTTACCGTAGTTAATATGGTTTAGGAATGAAAAGATTGTTAATGTATTTGAAAAATATAATAGAAAACAAGAAGTAGAAATTGAAAAAATCTTAAATATACAAATTTTAATCAGTTTTGGTTTCATATATGCATGTGTGTATTTTTGCATAAACATACATAAGCAAATAGGAACTGGAGGCAGAATTCAGCTTAACATATCAGACTGTGGGAGCATTTGCAATACCTGTTTCTTAAAAATGTGCTTGATACTAAAATCTATTATTTCAAGTTCTTTTAAACTTTATTATAGGAGGATTTAGTTGTGCTTTTCTAAACCAAATTTTCATGAAATAGAATAACCAGAGGAATTAACTACTAACAACTTAGAATTAGGAAAGGCACTGGTAAATCTCTTCTGGGTAATAATATTTTGAGGTTAATAAGCAAAGTTTAAGGTAAATTAACAAAGTGTGGCTATCCTGAATAGAGTAAAGAGCTAGAGTCATTAGCCGAAGTAATATGAAATCAACAGTGTACCTTACACACACATTTTTAAGGTGGTGGCACTTATATTTTCTAATGCATCTATAGATGTAAGAAGTTCCTTTATAGTAAGGTCTATCTTACTATAGAAGGGTTTGTATTTATTCATGTGCTGTTTCAGTTTTCAGCTGGTATGGAGAAAAGATTTTTACCACTTGAGAAAACTTTGGAAATTTAAAATCAATTCAGAATATTTTGTTGTATTTTATAAGCAATGGATTATAGTTAAATATTATGAGTTTCATGTAATCATGAACACTTCTCAGACAAAAGCAAAGCAGATCATACTTCTACCTTTACTCTCAAGTGGACCAGGCATTTCTAATGGTATTAATGGCTCAGCCATCCATTACTAGGTAGTGTATGAATATTTTACATTTATAAATCCATGCTTATTGTTCATGAGCATGGGAATGTTTAGCAGGCACATCAGATAAGTATTATTATCATATGAAATATAGCTAGCTTTGAAGAAGGGGTTTCAATTATAGTAATGTAAATTTCTTGAATTATTCTCTTTGTAACAGCTGATGATCTGATGTCATTGCTTAGTGTTTTGTATATTTGAGCTAATTTTAATTTGCCCTCTTCCCAATATATTTTGTATTACTCAAATAGTGATAGTTTTTTAAAATCTAAGGTTAGTGTTCTCTGTTATTATTTTGATTGTTTTTACAGTACTGTCAATCAGTTTTGGAATTGCTTATCAAGCTGTAAAGAAAAAAGTGATCTTTAGATTCATAAACTGTTAAAAAGGAATACTGACTATTTTTGGGGGGTTTCATATAGGACAAGTGTTTAGAAAGTAATTTTTAATAGAAACCTAAGAAATATATTAAAAGGAAACCTCTTTCCCCTCTTTTTGTTTTGCTGGTTTTATTAGAACTTCTGAGAAAAGTTATTTTCTTATTTAAGGGGAAAATGTTTTAAATATGGTATCATTGTTACTGTGTAGCTATATGTATTGGATATTGTCTTATCTTTTTTAGGACATTTTAATTAACTGTCGCCGTGCTGCCACATCTGTAGCTATTTGTCCACCAGTACCATATTATCTTGCTGTTGGCTGTTCGGATAGCTCAGTACGAATATATGATCGACGAATGCTGGGCACAAGAGCCACAGGTAGGGGGATTATAGAGAATATAAAGGACTGTCATTTCAAAGAACAAATCTTTATGAAATTTTCCATTAAAAGTTTTTGTTATAAACTTTCAAGAAATACAACATAGTTAAATAATATAGATTATTGTGTTTCTAAAAAAGCATCAAGTTTTTAAGACCCTTTGGGGATGATACTTTTAGTTTCATTTAAAAAAAAATTCTTTAACACTTTATGTATTAGTTTCCCAAAAATGCCATAATAAATCACCATATAATGAGTCTCTTAAAAGAAATTTATCGTCTTACATTTTTGGAAGCTGGACATCTAGAATCAAGATGTCTCATGTTTTGTTTCTCTTGAAGACTCAGGAAAAATCTGTTCATGCCTCCCCCCCTCTAGATTCTGGTGATTGCTGCCAATTCTTGGCATTGCTTGGTTTGTTGGGTGTATCACTTCAGTCTCAGTTTCCATCTTTACATTCATTCTATTCTCCTCTGTTTTCTGTGTCCAGGTTTCCCTTTTTTTAGGACATGAGCCACATTGAATTTAGGGTCTGTCTAATCCAGTATAATTCATGTCATGTAATTACATCAACCAAGACCCTGTTTGCAAAAAAGATTACATTCTGAGGTTCTGGGTAAACATGAATTTTAGGAGTACTCTGCTGTTTTTCAGTCAAGAGGACTCATGTTAAACATAGTAGGGTAAAAGAAAGATGAGTGACTTGGGTATTTATTATTGTATAGCATACATTTTTGCCTACCTATCTTCAAGTACTATTAGTGATGCTGCAGCATTCTTTTGTTGTTGTTTTGGTGCTGGGAAGTGAACACAGGGGCACTCAACCATTGAGCCCCATCCCCTGCCCCATTTTGTATTTTATTGAGAGACAGGGTCTCAATTAGTTGCTTAGTGCCTCGCTTTTGCTGAGGCTGGCTTTGACCTCGCAATCCTCCTGACTCAGCCTCCTGAGCCACTGGGATTTTAGGCGTGCACCACTGCGCTTGGCTAATCCAGTGCTTTTTCTCCTCATCCAGCATGATATCAGACCACTACTAGAATAAACAATTGAAAGCCAAATTCCATTAGCATTTTCTCAATAAAGGAAGGCCAGAATTAGTTTTAAGCATATACATACATAAACATGAGTATCAAATACACACACACATACACACACACACACACACACACACACACATATATTCACATGTTTTAAACTGTGTGAAAAATAAAGTTGTCCTTGGGCAGAAACCAAGAGTGTCTTTTTTTTTTAACATCATGGGCAGATTTATTTGGGTTTGTTTGTTTGCTTTTGACTCCATTACATACTCATGGAAGGTGGTGAAGTACTCCACCAGGAGAAGTTTGATGTTGACAGACTTCTGGTGACAGCAAGACTATGTCAGCACAATGATGCTAGTATTAATAGATTATGAAATGGGAATATTAGATGAGAGTTCTCCTGTTTTGAACTATGTCCTGTCAGTGTGGGTAGGCATATTTGGGGGAAACAGTAGTAGTAACAGAATATGAAATGGTAGGTATTATTATTATTATTATTTAGTTATAGTTGGACACAGTACCTTTATTTTATTAAAATAAAGCCACAGTCCCAGCCCCTAATTATTGTTCTTAACAGATGGGAAACAACTGACAATTTTGAGCAGGACAGCACTTGATTGTGCACGTTTACATAGCTTTGTGGGGTTCTTGGAAGTCAGTATTCCTGGACCTCTAGGCCACAAAGTACCAGTTGTCCCTCCCTGTCATACCGAATTGTATTAAAGGCTACTGAAGTTGTTAAAATTGGAATCATAAGCTACTTAATATGCTACTAGAGGAAAGTAATTTTCCTGTTGTAGAATTTATGTTATTTTAGTTTGAGGGGAATTTTTGGAAGATGACTTTGTATAACCATGATCATGAACAAATTTATTAAATAACTGATATTTAAACAGAACATTTGTATGATTTGGAATTCCAGATAATCATGAATTTTTTTGTAGATGTTATCTTTATATGGTATTCTTTTTTTGTTATAAACTCTTGAAAAAGCAACCCTATTCTAGATAATAAATGTGATAGCTTTAGATTTATATGGCTACAGTAAATCACATAATTCAGGTTAAGAGTTTTAAATAACACCCTCTTTTCTTAGGGAATTATGCAGGTCGAGGGACTACTGGAATGGTTGCCCGTTTTATTCCTTCCCATCTTAATAATAAGTCCTGCAGAGTGACATCTCTGTGTTACAGTGAAGATGGTCAAGAGATTCTCGTTAGTTACTCTTCAGACTACATATATCTTTTTGACCCAAAAGATGATACAGCACGAGAACTTAAAACTCCTTCTGCAGAAGAGAGACGTGAAGAGGTAGGTTTGCTCAAAACCATATTCTTTATTCAGTTAAGAAAATACTGATTGTGTTATTTCTGAGGCCTAAAAGCCGAATATATACACACAAACATACGTGCATACATATATACATGGATCACTTATAAGGCACTTTGGGTTTAGGGAACAAGAACACAAAACACACCTGAAAGCACAGGGCTAATGAATGCGAAGGTGACTCTAGAGAAAAGTTTTTTTTTTTTTTTTTTTTTTTAATAAAATATTTAAGCCAGGAAATGTGTTGCATACCTGTCTTCCTGGTGACTTGGGAGAATGAGGCCAGCCTGGACAACTTGGTGAGAATCTGTCTCAAACATGAAAAGGGCTGGGGTTGTAGCTTGGTGGTAGAGTGCTTGCCTCACATGCGTGAGGCCCTGGGTTCCATCCTCAGCACCACATTAAAAAAAAAAAAAAAAAATTAAAAAATAATGATATTGTGTCCATTAAAAAAAAAAAAAAAAAAAGAAATCGTTTTAAAAAATAAAATTGTTTTCTTTAACCTTGTTAAATTTCTTTCCATATATTGTTTTTCACTTTGGATTTTGTATTTTATAACGTCCCAACTATTCACCCTATAGTTTGACTGGTGAATGTCTTTTGAAATAAACATTGATTTTTATCAGTAGTGATTTAGGTATTGTCACAGTGCCCATTAGGAACATATTTTAAAGGTTACTGAACAGTAGCAATTTTGCAATTCCTATGAGATGCAAAACTAAACTCAGTGTTATTGTTGTTTGCACCAGGGATTGAACCCAGGAGTACTTAACCACCAAATCATATCCCAGCCCTTTTATATATTTTATTAGAGAGCGGTCTCACTGAGTTGCTTAGGGCCTTACTAAATTTCTGAGGCTGGGTTTGATCTCTGAATCCTCCTGCCTTGGCCTCCTGAGTCCCTGGGATTACAAGCATGCACCACCGTGCCCAGCTAAACTCAGTTTTTCTAATTTCTTTATAAATCTGTTTTAGGATTTTAAATGTGAAAGTGCATTGTGTGAATTAGAAAGTTGACAAAGAAGGAGGGTATGTATGATGGCTAATGAAAGTTATTTATGAGTTTATTGGACTTGTTGAAAACACAGAATCTGCCTTGTCATTCTGTTGTTGCTTCTAACTTTCCCCTTGCAATATGTGGGTAAGTTACAGTCCAGCTTTGCACCTGTAAGATGACTGGAGAGTTGGAAGTGCACAGATCTGTAAGTGGGCCAACCAGCTCGACTGCCAGAGTCCTTGGCCTGAAGATACTTGTGTCATCAGAGTGAGTGAGTGGTGCTGAGTCATGAACAGGTTCTTTTCCTCAACATGTTTTTCTCAGTAGTCTTTGTTGAATTAACTAAATAAGAAAAACAATTCTAAAATTGGAGTAAAATTATAAAAAAACCAATCCTACTTATAACAAAGTAAATGATTAGAGGATGTATATAGACAGAATTAATGATTCTTCCTGTTAATTTCAAATTTTATACTAAACCCTGACAGCAGTATTGAGACCAACTATTCTTACCTCACCAAAGGTTTATTGGGTGCCTACTGTACACAAGTTCTACATTCTACTCTGGAGAATTAAGGAGGACTGCGTAGGCATGGCCCTTACCCAGGGAGTTTGTTATCCAGTGAAGTATGCATATAAATAAATACATAAGAAATTGAATTCTAAAACTCAAATAGTAAAATTGTATTTACAACTACTATGTTCTGTAAAAGAAGAAAAAGGGAGAAAATAATTGAGTGAAAACATGAGTAAAGGCAGTTTTTAAAGCATGAATAATAGTTTCTGATTTGTTTTCCTTTGTTTCCATATATTTGTGTATTTCTTAATTTGTTGGGGCCTCTTTATTTCCTCATGCCTTCTAAGAATTTTATATTTTGTATTTTTTTCCCTCAGTTTTATTTTTGCATTTTTTCTTTTTATCGTCTTTCTTCTTTTCCTCCAGTATCTTTTTGGCATTTCCCTGCCTGATGAACTTCTTTTTTGAATCCATTCTCTCCTTTTCTCCTGTTATTGGCAACCTTTCTCTGAAAATATATCCCAGAGGACTACTGCTTACCGTCCCAACCACATTACTGCCATGATGACAGGCATGAAAGTCTTTTTCCTCCATCATTTGTGTGGCTTTCTAACCAGTCTTTCTACTTTCACCTGCACGGTCCTTTAGTTACACAGCAGCCTCGTGATCTTTGAGACATGGGCCATGTTGTGTTGCTTTTCTGATCAGTGTGCCAGTGGCTCCCCATCTCCCAGCAAAGCCACGCTGAGGTCCTTTAAGACCTTATATTAAAAGTGCACATTTCTGCTCTTATTGATCTTGGCTCTACCCACATCCACCTACTTAGCAGCAGACAGGCTGAGCATGCTTCTGCCTTTGCGCTTTGGTATTTGCTCTCCCTGAAATGCTCCTTCCCACATACCTGGGTTTTCCAAACCTCTGTGTTTATCAGGTCTTTGCTGTGACCATCTTCTTAGGGGTCATAATCTGCTCAAGAGGAGAGTAAATTCTATGACAATGGGAATTTTTTTCTATTTTATTCATTGTTTTTTTTCTGGATCTGGAATAGTACTCTTTTTTTTTTTTTTTTAAAGAGAGAGAGAGAGAGAGAGAGAGAGATTTTTAATATTTATTTTTTAGTTATCTGCGGACGCAACATCTTTGTTTGTATGTGGTGCTGAGGATCGAACCCGGGCCGCAGGCACACCAGGCGAGCGCGCTACTGCTTGAGCCACATCCCCGGCCCTGGAATAGTACTCGCTCCAAGATCTATAACAGTAAATTTTCTAACATCTATAATAGTACATAAAAGGTGATCAAAAATATTTGTTTACTGACTGAATAAATGTTGTGCCATTTCAGTCCTCTTGACTAGGTTATTTTGCATATTCTTCTCCATATCAGACTTGTTATTTTTAATTTGAAAAGATTTTGTTCTAGGGCTAGGGTTGTAGCTGAGTGGAAGAGTACTTGCCTAGCATGTGTGAGGCACTGGGTTCGATTCTCAGCACCACATACAAATAAAATAAAGGTCCATCAACAACCAAAAACTATGTTTTAAAAAAAGATTTTGTTCTTGTAATGCAAAAAAAAAAAAAGATTTTGTTCCAAAAATAAATTATAATGTTGGTCCTTTGCTTGCATATTCTACATATAGTTCTTCCAAAGGGTGAGGCCTTCTTTTCGGAATAATTGAGCTTTTGGACTGTTGCCACACTGATCTTCCCCTGTTCTAGATAAACCTGAAGTCTCCTGTGTAGATTTTATGATTTTTCAGTCGTTCTTTGCCATACTTTCACATGATGTGGCTTTTGTGGGATGTACTTTTTTTTTGTCTCATTTGCTGGAGATGTTAGCAATCCACTTCACCCCATTCTTGTTGCTTGGTTTGGTGTCCAGGAGAAATCAGAAAATCTACAATTAAGCTGTCACTAAGGTTTTAAAATAAAACCTCCTTAATCGTGAGGGGGGTGGGAATCAATGTTATTTTATTTATTTGTCTGTTTTCTTTTCTTTGTGCTAACGATTATATCAGGGCCCAACACATGCTGGACAAGTGTTCTATGAATGATCTACATCCCCAGCCCTTGACTGTTATTTGAAAGAATAAAATAAAAATAAAGAGAGTACATAATGAGAGAAAATGTTTCTAAATTAAAACTCTGATTAGATTGTAGAATCCAGAATGTATAAAGAATTTTACGAAAATGGGTAAAGAATTTAAATAGACTTTTTTTTTTTCCCCTAGAGAAAATACACAAGTAAGTGGCCGATGAGCACATACTGAGGTATTCAGCAAAGCTAGTTATCAAGGAAGTGCAAATCAAAACCAGAGTCAGGCATCACTTCACACACATCAAGATAGCTAAAACCAAAAGGGAAAAAAAAAAAAAAAGACAAACAATAACAAGTTGGTGAGGATGGGAAGAGGTTGGAGCCCTTATACTCTACTGGTGGGAAGGTAAAATAGTGTAGCTGCTTTGGAAAAGGTTAGTAGTGCCTAAAAAATTAATGAGTTATCCTGTGACATACATATTGGTTATTTATTATTCATGAATAATGGCACCATTATTCAGAATAGCCACTAAGTGGAAATATCAATGTCTTATCAGCTGATGAATGGATAAACAAAATATGTTATATCCATAGGATGGAATATTATTCAGCTATAGAAATGAATGAAATATTGATAAGTGTGAATGAAATATTGTGTCAGAAACCTTGCGGGGGCTAGGGTTGTGGCTCAACAGTTGAGCACTCGCCTAGCACGTGCAAGGCCCTGGGTTCAATCCTCCGCACCACATAAAAATAAATAAACAAAATAAAGGTGTTTTTAAAAAAGAAAAAAGAAAATCTTGGAACCATTATGCTAAGTGAAAGAAGCCAAGTACACAAGACCTTATGTTGTATGATTCCAATTATATGAAGTGTCCAGAATACACAAATCAATAGAAAGAGAAAGTAGATTAGCAGTTTCTAGGAGCTGAGTTGAATTGACAGGTGTGGACTGGCTGCTAATGGGCATAAGGTTTCTTTCTGGGATGATGAATATGTTCTGGAATTAGATAGTGACAATAGTTGCACACCTTTGTGAATATACATTCAGATTGTAGACTTTATAAAATGTTGAGCATTATAGTACGTGACTTGTGTTGCAATGTAAATGTTAAGAAATGTAGAAGTTAAAGGAGTTCTCAGATGTGTCAGGTGCAATGAACGTGTCAGGTAGTCACTTAAAGGTGCCATTTGACCTGACACTTAATTATTAATCATATTGTTATCACTTTTATCATAGATCTGTGAACTTGCCGAGTGATCCTTTCATTGGTGATCTTGGTAGAGTGAAATCAGTGGGAACATTGACTGCAGTATTGAGGAAGGAATGGTAGATGAAGTGAATGTAGACTTTTCGCAAGAAGCTTCAGAGTAGAGTTAAAAGCAGGAAAAAGAACTCTAGCTGGGGAGAAATATAAAATTGAGGGGGTTTTTGTGTATTTGAGAGAACAAGGTGAAAGGAGACATACAGATGTAGAATAGAGAGGATAATTATTGAAGTGAGTTTGAGGATTTGGAGAAATAAAAAGCACAAGTGGAGAGATTAGGCTTAAACAGAGTAAATGATCCTTACCTTGGGGAAGGTTTGAAGTAGTTATGAAGGTGTAGATAAAGGACAAATTTATAGACTTAAGCTAAGGAAATAGATACATATTTCTACAGGGCTTTCTTTATGTTTTTCTGAAGTAGAAGGAAAAGTTATTATCCAAAAATGAGGGCAGCAAGTTGGAGTAGAAAGTTGAGGAGTGAAACATCTTTGATATAGATGCTGGTGGAATTGGAGAGTGAGTTGTCGAGACTAAGTGAAAACAGTAGCTCCTGTCGTTGGGTGAGTGTGCTTTACCTAGACTCACCTGCAGGACTGAGGCACACAGTTCACTTACTTTTGTCAGCTTGAAGGTGAGGGAGGCAGGAGTAGAAATCACACATACATGATATCAAAGTTACCTTCAGACTTTAGGTTGAAGAGATTTAGTAAAAACTGTCAGCATCACCAGATGTTTACCATCATGAATACTGCAAAAGACTGATGTCATTTATATCAGGGTTTCATTTTGATTTGGCATCTCATTTCCATACTGAATAAAGAAGGTAAGAAGACGGCAATAATCTGTTAGACTTAAAGTATGCTTTGTGAATTGAGGGTGGGAGGTACAGCTCAGCGGTAAGCATTTCCCTAGCATGCATAGGCCTGGGGTTTGAGAGCAAATGTCCCAGCACAGGGACACGGGGAGTTGAGAGCAAATGAGCTTTCTTTTAGACTTAACTTTTTATTGTTAATTTTTAGTTACGACAACCTCCAGTTAAGCGTTTGAGACTTCGTGGTGACTGGTCAGATACAGGGCCCAGAGCAAGGCCTGAGAGTGAACGAGAACGAGATGGTAACTATACGTTGGTCAGCTTTTTTGGGGGGTATATGGTATTTTAAAAATTAATATTGTAACTCAGTTCCAACTTTATCACTATTATAAAGGATGCTACAGTGAACTTCTGGTACATCTCTCTTGGTGTGCTTGTGTAGATATATCTTAGAATAAATTCCTATAAGTAGAATGGCTGAAGAACAGCATTAGAACATTTAATTTAGATAGTTATCAAATGACTCTCCAAAAATGTTGCACTAATTTGTATTTTTACTAAAAATATAAAAATGCCCATTGAGCTTAGAACATTGGGTATTATCAGACAATTTTTACTTTCTGTTAGATACAAAGATGAATGGAAATTCTCAAATTTGTAATATGAGAGTTTTATAATAGTATATCCATCTTTCTTTCTTTCAAGTGCCTTTTATAAGTGCAAAAAAATACTTTGGGAGATTTAAGATGGCACACTTTAGAGCAGGGCAGAGTGGCACATAACTGTAATCCCAGCAACTTGGGAAGCCGAGGCAAGAGGATCACAAGATCAAGGCCAGCCCTGTCAACTTAGCAAGACCATTTCCAAAAGGGGGGTGGTGAGAGTGGGAATATGACTCAGTGATAAAATACTTCTGGGTTTAGTTTCCAATATAAAAACTAGAAAATGAAGGCTCACTTTAGAATAATCTGAGAGTATTATATATTAATTGAGTCTTTGGCCAAAATATTACTCTAATGACTTCTAAAACTCATGATTAAAAGTATGTTATTTTGTATATTATCCTCAATATTATTTTACAATACATATTTAAATGTGAAGCTATATAATATAAAGTGCAGAAGTCTAAATCCATAGAAAACTTAAGAACAAATGTTAAATGACTTGACTGTAGAATAGAGTTGTCATGTTTTAAATTTGATATCATACTTTAAGTTTTAAAATGCCCCTAAGAAGACTTGTTTATTTAACATGGTGAAAGGAGTAAAGGAAGAGACACAATACTTTCTGGTTTCAGCTAATTTTAAATATCCAGAATTTGCTTATAAAATGATGAAAATTTAGTTTTTAGGAAAATTCATGCAAAAGCCCAATTCCACTTATATCTGTTTGATGATAATGCTCTAGTAAGAGGAAAAGCCATTTTTCAGTCTGTTTAACTTAGAACTCACGAGCCCTTTCTAGCAAGGCACTCTTACTTAGACTTAAAGCTGTAGATAAATTAGGATAAGGGTGGGAGATGTGGAGGTACCTAAGAATAGGAAAATATGAAGGAGATGCAAACCATATTTTTCACTGGAAGCATATTTCAGATATTGGAAATTAGCTGGAGCCAGAAGGTATTTTGGTTCTTCCCTCCCTGCTTGTTCTCTTGCAAATAAAAAAAGGATTTTTCCATACATAGGGAAAGTCACTCATACAATTGCTATAAATTGCAGTGAGAGCTTTCATGGATATTTCAGTATTCCTATAATTTATGTAGGTAAGTTGATTTTTTTTAAATTGCTTGCACTTTAAAGCCTTCAAATCTAGGTTTTTGTGTTAGTAAAAGAGCCTGACTGATTAGTAAAATCCCTAATAAGGTTCATGTTCTAATAGGAGAGCAGAGTCCCAATGTATCACTGATGCAGAGAATGTCTGACATGCTGTCAAGATGGTTTGAAGAAGCAAGCGAAGTTGCACAGAGCAATAGAGGCCGAGGAAGGTCTCGACCTAGAGGTAATTTTTCTTATTAATTATAAGCATCAGAAAGCTGGCAAAAGCTGCTTATGAAATCCATTTATTTATATCATCTAAGTTATACTGTTTTATATCTATAATAACCATAAGGTTTGTATAGTTTGTCCTTTCCAGTTACGCCAAATCTACCCTTTATTTTGTTTTTCTCAAAAAAACAAAATAGAGAAGATTCTGAAATTCCTCATTGTTAAGCCCTTTTTAAGTGTACTTTGAGAATGGAAATATGCAAGATTCTATGAGCAAATTTTTATATCATTGAAAAGATTGATTAGTTTAACAGGAATGTGTTGTAGATGGATTTTTTTTTTTAAACCTCACTACTAAACCTATTTGGTCAAGTGAACCATACCACAGTGGCTGTTCTGGTATTCTAAAATTATAAAATTTGTGTGTGCTTTGCAGTGTGTGTGTATTTCATGAATGCATCTTTTGAAATTGTTGATTTATTAAAGCATTCAATATTTGAGTTTGCACTAACCTGTTTTTGGAAGGTGGAACAAGTCAGTCAGATGTATCGACTCTCCCTACGGTCCCATCGAGTCCTGATCTGGAAGTGGGTGAAACTGCAATGGATGTAGATACTCCAGCTGAACACTTTCTTCAACCTTCTACATCTTCTGCTGTGTCCGCTCAGGTTCATGCAACATCCTCTTCTACAGAAAGCCCTCATTCTACTTCTTTGCTGTCGTCTCCAGACAGTGAACAGAGGCAGTCTGTTGAGGCATCTGGACACCATACACATCATCAGTCTGGTGAGGATGTTACTCTTCAAGTAGGCTGTTGTTCCTCTCTTGATTTCTGATAATGGAAACTTTACAGGTTGTTTTGAAAGATACTAAATCACACCAACTTCTTGCTGGAATAAATGATCAAAATGACATACAGTGTATGAACATGTGACCTAAACACAAAATTCAAGTTTGCCTAACTTGTGTAAATTTTAACACATAGCAAGAATCTTCAGTTTACACATAACAGTTTTGAAAAAAAATATGTACCAACAGGTAGAGTTTTGGCATAGCTTAATGCATTTCATTTAAAGATTATTTACAAATCATTATAGACCAAAATATCTTTCTAGATTTATTTGGTTGTGTATGTATATTAAAGAGATAGTAAAAAATGTAGCTTGTTGTTATTAGTTCTGTGGTTTTATATTCTTGATTATTTTTTCTTCAAATCATGAAATACTTTTAGTATGCTTTCTGTTGGATATGGTCTCTTGTTAACAACACAATATGCTTAAAAAAAATGTTTCTCCAATACATTTATGTAAAAAATAAGTATTTTACTAAATCCTTATCTTCTTGACACTTAATGCTATTGAAAATAAATCCATTCCTGAATTGTTTAAATACCGTTTTTTTCTCTTCTATGAAATGTACAGTATTTAAATAGTAATTTTCAATAGATATGGATATAGTTTAGTTGAGATTTTAACTAAATACATGTAGTCATAATAACCAATAAGATGTTTATTTTTTTTTTTTTAAGGTTTTCCTAAAGAAGCATTTTACTTGATATTGAGCCAAAAGTATTAGCAAGAGATACAGCTGGTGGGCCAAGCTGAAACCTATAAAAATTCGTAACAGCTTCACTGCCAAGCTGTCACTTTATTCTTGCTTCTCTAAAAACTGATGCCAGATCACCATATATGGGATGTTTTAAATTGAGCACTATTTTTCAGTATATCCCATTTATAGTAATTCATTTTCAGTTTCTATGGAAATAGAAGCCAAGTCAATTACATAACTGTTAACAGTATGTACATTTTATCCATGATAAAAGCTAAAGATGACCTACAAAATTAGTTTTTCCACGTTTTGATTGATAGCATTTCAACGAAAGGGCAAGTAGAGTATTTTGTTGGGTTTGAGACCTAGGGCAAAAGAAGTTAAAAGTTTTTTTTCCGAAGCAGGTAAATTGGTAAAAGCAAAAATTTTTAAAGTGATAGCATTCTTGGATATATTTGTAAAGAGTTTGATGAATTACAAGTTATCAGGAAAACTTAGCAAGAAGACTATCTGATCCATGCTCAGGTGCCAATGAGTCTTACCTAACTCATTATGATTGTTTATTCAACACATTTATGAGTTAAATATTTTGGGGCTTCATTCTAAAACTTTTTTTTCATGGATAAGTAACATACATTAATACTGTATTTCAAATTGCTAAGCTCCTTTTAGTAAAAATACTAGTCATTTGAATCGCTGAAATAATTTTTTTTTGTTGATCGTCATTAGAATATTGCTTAGCACCTTTGCCCATAAATTTTTCAGAGAGCAAGGAAATAAATGTTCTTAAGTGAGAGATTTTTGGTTGACTAAACTGTGGATAATTAAAATATTTTAGTGATTCTGAAATAGACTATTAAAGAAAATAATTTGATATTAAATATAATATCTAAAGGTTATAACTGTAATTGTTCTGACAGTAGCCCTTTGGTTTTTCGCAGAGTTCAATATTTCAGCAGTAAGAACTTAATGGGTTTTGTTTTGTATTATGTTTGCTTTTTTGCACAATCACTTTACATGTAAAAAGATTATCAAAGTCCAGATAGTTTTATAGATATGGGGAATTGTCCGTTGGGGGACTATAGTAGTGGAAATTTCAACATAGAGCCAGGATTCCTGTTAGTACCTTGGATAGAGACAGAAAATAAAAACAAGTATGTTTCTGTCTGCACTTGCTTTGCTACAAAGACTATGTAAATGTTTATCCCTTTCCTTCATATCCCTTGCATTTCCAATATTGAAGGAAAGGGACAGTGTGAAAAATTGCCAGGCAAAACTCCACAGTGGTTGAACCCTAATTTTTTGGTTTTCTTAGTGTACAACTTAATCTATGGTGGTGAAGAAAGTCATGACCAATTTCAGGGGGTATCCCACAAGGTGGGTCTGAGAAGTCAACACTGTTGCCGTCCAACTACACAAAATGACTATTTACCCCTTCCCATCTCTCAAATTTAGCACTCCATGCATCCTTGACCCACCCTCAGCTGGTAACTTTTCATTCACAGTGAAAAGAAATGCACTCATTTTCCTGCTATTGAATCTCCCAGCTTTCCAACATCTGTGTCACATTATCTGTGGTAGAAGCAGAAACACATTTTGGAAGAAATGTTTCTTTTCCTGTCAAGTGCTAACTGTTGCAGTTCCCATCCCTTTACAATTTCTCAAGGACTTTGTTCCTCCCACATCATTATTTCCTGTTCTGCTGAATTCTTCCTTTTGGCCTCAAACATGTTTTTGTCTCCTTTCTTTAAAAGATCCACTCTTAAGAATTCGATATTTCCTTATAGCCACTTTACTGCCTTGTGTCTCAGCCCCTTTTATAATTATGGTCCTCAAAATTGCTTACATATACTGCTTTCATATTCTTATGCATTTATTCACCAACCAACTGAAATCTGCTTTTTAAAGTCGTCCTTCTCTGAAACTTTATTTTTATCAAAGCCACAAGTGACTTCCATTTTGCCAGATTTACAGGATACTTCCCTGTTAGTATCTTCATAGATTTTGTTTGACACAGTTTCATTTCAGAGTCTGTCACTTCTTTCTTGGAACATTCTCCTTCTTGGCATTGATGACACCACATTTGCCTGTTTTACTGATAGGTTGTGTCTCGTTTTCAGTAACCATCATTCTGAGTGTCTTATCTACTTCTTGTCTACCCCCTGGTCCTGGCTCTCTTGTTTTTTCTATATACTCTCTATTCCTAGGTGATTCTATCCATTCTCCATTGATATTAACGATGCCTCTAAGTTTATAACTCTCAAAGTTATATCAATAGTCTGATCTTATACCTCGAGTTCCAGCCTCCTGTGTGCAATTGCTATTATTATTTTTTTTAATATTTAGTTATAGGTGGACACAATATCTTTATTCCATGTAGTTCTGAGGATCGAACCCAGTGCCTCACACGTGCTAGGCGATCGCTCTACCTCTGAGCCACAACCCCAGCCCCGGTAATTTTTATTTTATTTTTTATTTTATTTATTTATGTGTGTGTGTTTGTGTGTGTGTGTGTGGGGGGGTGTGCTGGGGATTGAACCCAGGTCCTTGTGCATGTGAGTCAAACACTCCACCAACTGAGCTATATTCCCAGCCCTATAATTGCTATTTTTAACACTTCTTTTTGATTATGTTTAGACATCTTGAATTTAATCAGTTCTGCTGAAACTTTATTCAGCCTTCTACCTTTTCTGACACCAAATCAGTTCCATCTTAGTTCATTTATGACTAAATTATAATGCTACCTATTTGCTTATTTTAATAGGCCATGAGTTATTTATTCTCTCCTCTCCTTCATGTCTTATACCCAGTTCATCAGCAAGTCCTATTGGTTCTGTTTATAAAATATTTTTACTTCCTTTCCTTTTACCATAATTTCTTATCTCCTTGCCATCTACTTTGTTTCCTTATAAGTTATTATCCATGGAGCAGCCAGAATGAGTATTTTAAAATATTAATCAGATTATATAATTGCTGTTTAAAATCTATCAAACTCTTTGTTGTGGACCTATAAGGATCTACATGGCTTTCATCTGATTCTACTTTCTCAGTCCAAGATGAGATGTTCCAAACATACTGATTTCCTTTCATTTCCTTTGATGTGTCAAATTCTCTTCTGCCCCTGTCCTTCTTTCTGGTTCTGAACCTAAATTGTTACTGTTCTCAGTACCTGGGAAGTCTACCCCATAGCTTATCACATGGCCAACTTCTTTTTCCTTAGGTCTCAGTTGAACTACTATCCAAGAGAGATCTTTTGTAACCGTCCTAGATAGAGTCCTTTTACTCTCTGTAAATTTTTACACTCCTTTCTATTACCCTGTTTTATTTCCTGAATAGTACTTACAAATTTTTCTAATTATTTCATTTTGACTGATTTGTTTATGACATTTCTTTTACTGGAATATGCTCAAACAAAAACAGGGACATGTCTTATCTCTAACGTTTTTGAGTGTGTCCCTCCAACCCCTACAATAATAGCCATTCTATCTATGAGAATTTAGTTATCTTTAAATTGGTCTAGCAGAGTATAGTCTATTTAGTGTTATTTTGATGATACCTAGGAGAGATGCTACGATTAGGTATCCAGTTATCATTTTGGATCCATTATCTTCCCTGCACTGCCTAGGCCATATTTAAGACTGTGTAGAGGGGCTGGGGTTGTGGCTCAGTGGTAGAGCGCTTGCCTAGCGCATGTGAGGCACTGGGTTTTATCCTCAGCACCACATGAAAATAAAGAAATAAAATATTGTGTCCATCTACAGCTTAAAAAAAAAAGACTGTGTCGAGCCAAGCCTGGTGGCAAATGCCCATAATCCCAGCAGCTCAGGAGGCTGAGGCAGGAAGCTCAAGAGTTCAAAGTCAGCCTCAGCAAAAGTGAGGCGCTAAACAACTAAGTGAGATCCTGTCTCTATATAAAATACAAAACAGAGCTGGGGATGTGACTCAGGGGTCGAGTTCCCTGGGTTCCATCCCTAGTACCAAAACCAAATAAATACAAATTTTCTAAACATTACACACATTTATATATTATGTATATTTGTGTATACATTTTTTAAAAGATATAACGTGTATTTCTATGTCTGTTAAGCATACTGTTTATTTAGTTAATTGGTGAGTTCCTTTCCTAGCCTCGTTAAAAAAAAAAAAAAAAAATTAACCTAAGGGAGAAAAATGCCACCAATTAGCCTCAAAAAAAAAAAAAAAAAAAAAATTCTCCTTTAAATAGCACTGGAAACACTGAATAAATGATTCCTAAGATTATTGTAACTAAATCTTCATTTTTCAAGGAGGGAGCATAAGTGTGTCTATCTGGAACCTGCTGCTTATTTGCCATATCACTAAGTGGTTCTAGAATGAGGACTTCTATCCTCATAAAATGTCTTGGCCGCTCATGAGGGAGGGCTTGGAACTCGGGTAAAATTGGGTGAATTCTTTGTGAGTTTTTTCTATTTGGTTTTGATATTTAGAAGAATTTCACAAATAAGTACTCTTTTATTATGGTAGTCTTCTTCTGAGAGGTAAAATGACAAACCTTGTGGCTGTATAATAATGCTTTATATTATGTTGCTGAAAGCATTACTATTAGCTGACTATAAACATAGTATCTATATGGAACTGTAAAGGAAGTAGCTGTGCCTAGGGCATCCTACTTCCTACTAGCAAATTTACTTGGAAGAGCTAACAATGAGAGACATTGATGATACTTGAACTATTTTTTAAATCTTAATTACTAATTGAATAAAATTATTTCTAATAACAGTGATTAGTGTTTCTGGCATGATTGATACTTGAAACAGTAAAACAAAAATCTGTATATGAGAGGCTGAAAGTTATTTGGTAGTTTGTATAGTTTGCTGTCACTGAGCGAAATTCTACATGCTCTAACCACTAAATATACCACTGTCAAGTCTTTACCCATATGTACTGACTCCCTTTTGGTTATAGCTGATGAAGTTTATAATTCACCTATCCAAAGGCAGGCCTCCTCTTACCCCCTGGAGTCCACCTCCTTGGTCTACTTCAGAACCTCTCTCCTGCAGTTGCTCACTTTTTATGCATTAGCTTTTCTCCTCCCTGACGATTAAACGGTTTAAATTAGGACATAAACATACATATTATCTCCCAAATTAAAACATAAGAAGCTCTCTTGACTCCCTTTCCCCACCAACAATCTTCTTATTTCTCTATTCCCTACCAATAAGACTTCTACCAAGAGTACATGTCCATGTGCTTTGTGTCTCTAATACCTCCCCATCCTCTTGAACCTGCTGTACTCTGGTTCTGGCCCATATTATTACAGTGAAACAGCTCTTTTCAATGTCATCAGTTACTTGTTGCAAAATCTAGAGCTCAGTATCTTCCAGTGCACCACCAGCATTTGATAAAAGTGCATACTTCATCCTTGACACACTTTCTTCACTTAACCCTGTAGAACTCTGGTCGCTCAGTTCTCCAGTCCCCTGCCAAGCTGTCCTTTGTGCCCTTTCTCCTCTTAAACATTGATGTCCTCTGGGTTCAATTTGTAGACCTCTTCTGTCATCACTTGCTGTTTGGGGGCTTACAGTAATGTCACCAGTGACACTGGATTTCTGTCTCCTGTGAACACTGGACTGTTACCTAGTCTTCATTTTTCCACCTGGATGTGTATTCTCTCTTCTCCCCAGCTTGACCTTTCCTCTTCATTGTTCCCCACTGCAAGGAATGATAACTCTGTTTCTAATTACTTAGGCCAAAAGCTTTGGGACCACTTTGTATAAACTTTCAACAAATTCTCTTGCCTGTACCTTTAAGCTGTATCTCACATCTTGACAAGCTTCCCACTGAGCATTTGCCCTTGCTCTTCATCCCACCTGGCACACTCTTCTTTAGATATCTACAAGGTTCACTCCCTCACATCCTCAAGGTCTTTGTTCCCAGGGGCCATGTACAAGATAGCATCTCCTCCCCACCATCTCCTTCCCTCACTTTATTTTGGCAGTTTCTTCGGTAAGTCACCACCATGGGACACTACAAACACTTGTGTGTGTTCATTTGCAGATGTCTGTTTTTCCCTTAGAACACAAACTCTTCAGGAGTAGGGACTTATTTTGTACACTACTTAATTTATTCTCAAAGCCTCATACATAGGAAACACTCAGCAAATACCTATTTGCAAAATTTCCTGTTATTTTTCTTTTCATCTGAATCATTTCTTCAGATAAAGGTTAAGAAAGCTTTTTGAGAGAGCTTTGTAAAGACTATAATGCATAACTTTTTATCACTTTAATTAAATTTTAGTAATTTGAGTGCAATTAGTGAAGTAACTTTAAAAAATTTTATGTATAGATTAGATCATTTAAGCGATACTTTATAATTGGTATTTATTTCCTAGTGTCATTTTGTTAAAAATGTTAAAAAGTGAAAATTAGGAAAGGAATGTTCAATTTCAAATCTTGTGCTGGTGATATATAGTGTAGCTTAGTGGCAGAGTGTACAGCATAGTATTTTGCTTATGGAGGACCTTATTTTTATATTGTTTAATTACTTAAATATTCCTAGAAAAATGTGTTTAATTCATCATAGTTTTAAAGAGAAGCATTTGAGTGTCTGTGTATACTTTGTCTCATAATTAATGGCCAGTAATTTCTTCTTAAGCAGTAATTTGTTTTTATTTTTCATCTATGAGTGTTTAATTTATATTCTTCCCCTCTTTAATGTGTTACCAAATTCTTCTTATTTTCCACCTTATTACTTTCTCTTGACCTTTCTTTTCCTGTCTGTGTCAGAATTTTTAAGGGGGCCTGAGATAGCTTTGCTCCGTAAGCGCCTGCAACAACTGAGGCTTAAGAAGGCTGAGCAGCAGAGGCAGCAGGAGCTCGCTGCACGCGCCCAGCAGCAGCCTTCCACTCCTGATCAGTCTTCTCAGGAGGGCTCTTCCCAGGACCCTCAGGCTTCAGGTTATTAATGTCAAGTGTCCTTTAGCAGCTGATAACATTGTTGTTTAATCTTGCTCGTAATGAGATGCTTCCCTATCCCCATTCAGACTGAGAGCTAATGCGCTTCAGCTTATTAGCTTATCCCTCCCTTGCACATAGCCGTGTCCACATCTCAAGTGAGGGGACAGATTGGCAGCAGCATTGGCCAGAGCTGTGAATATAAAATAATCCCTTATTTGTAACATATTTGGAGAAGGGCAAGTGTTTGTTACTTTTACAGCTTGGTGTACTTTCTAATAATTATCTAGTGAATTTAGAGCCTGCTGTTGTTTCTGTTGAAACTTTGTATATGCTGAAATGAATCTATGCTTATGGGCTCCTAGCTCTTTTTTGTTTGTTGCTTTAATAGTTAGCTAATTCATAAACCTAGTAATGCTAGGCTTTAGAATTATAGTATGGTTAGGCCATACTAACATGCTGAGTCAATCATTCCCTTCTGTCATGAGATTGTTTTTTCAATATTTGTTCATTTATCCTTTCTATATACAGTTAACTTCCTAATATATAGGACAGCCAAACTACTTCATGACCTCATTTTCCTGTTCTTATATTATCAAATTCTCATAAAATAGTGATAATCGGTGCCACTCTGGAGTATTTTGATGGCTTTATTCTTTTAAGAACAGAAAAGTTTATAATGCTCAATATTTGTTGGGAGAATTAATGAAAGGCACAACAAAAAAATGTTACCTTAATTCTTTTAAGGTGAACAATATGTACTATAAATCCTGCAGTATAATTATTATAGTAGACGTTATAAATGTTCACTTAGGTTGTCATATTAATGAGTTTATAAGATGTTGACATTCTGCCATCCTGAGCATTGATGAGTTTGAGCATTAATTACTTTGGGGACTCCTATGTAATTACTTGGGATTAGTTTGTATTGTATGTGAGCAGAACTGGACAGCCATCACTTTATAAATATCTGTTCTAGTGAGTACACTGGTGGCAAAAGCATATGGAAATATAAAATAAATCTTAGCCACTGTAATATAGATATGATGGTTGAGACAAATCATGTTCTTCATGTATAATTCAATGTAATATTAACGGAAATTTATCCAGGCATAGGTGTCTCTTGAGTGTTGTTTTTTTTTCCTATAAGAGATCTCTTCCTACCCCTAAAACTAGCAGTAGGAAAGTTTGATCAGATTACAATAATGCCATTCATTAATAAAACTGTTAGCATTTTATGCTATAATAACACTCTAAACCAAAGTATTTTGAAAGTAAAAAGAAATGAAGCATAAAAATCAATAAAAGGGTAAATAATATGTCCCTACATGTATAAATATCTTTAAAAATACTGAAATTTAGCAGGTAACAAAACCAAGTATTAAAGGGATGTATGAATAGAAAGCACAATTGTCTTCATCTACAAGAAAGAAGTGTACATTGTAGATGTGAGAAAAATACTTTGAGACTTATTAACCTTTCATATCTAGTTCAGAAATTTGAATTGAAACAGTTTTTTTTTTTTTTTTTTTAGAATCACAAATTTAGGGTGATTATATGGCTTCCATGAATAAGATGGCTTTCTAATCTCTCAGTATTACTCTAGTTAATAACACCATCTGGCTTGTGTTCCTTAAAAAGCTAAAGTTGAGTAGACACCTTGCCAGATCCGAAAGTGAGAAACATCTTTTCATTGTTATTGGGCATCATGGTTGGGGCCCTGAGGCAGTCCATGTGATCCAGTGTTAGAAGCCATGCTCCCACTCAGCCAGGCTGCACTCTTCACCTGGCAACAAGATGCTTAAATGTTTTGGCAGCATGCAGGTGGGCCGTCATAAGTCTCATCTGTGGCACAACTTGTGTTCATTTGTCTGTGGCTCTTAACTATTACATTGTCTGGCAAATATTTCATACTCATTCAAGACACAGGACTCATGAGAATCTTTTGTGCAAGGTTAAGTGGAAGATGAACCCATAATACCTTATTTCTGTGGGGAAGTGAGATCAAAATATCAAACTACTATGCAGAAATAGTAATCTACATTTTTAGTGGGATCATATAGGAAAGGATTTGATAGTAGTTAATGATAATCCCAAGTGGAATATTATCTATTTAGTTGTCAATATTTCTTGGCATTTGAAGACTAAAACATAATCCCAAGGTATCAAATGAATACCACCTTCAGTTTCAAATTATTATTTAAAGTAAGTTACATAAAACGTTGTTAAAAGATTTTTAAAAGTGATTTTCCTTTTTTATTTTCAGCTGTGAACTCTTTCATCAGTCTTCTATGGAAGTTCTGATTTGAAAGATGTAAAAGTGGCTCTCTTGATTTAACAGTGGAGGGAGATGAGTGATGAGCCACCCTGCTTGCCCTCATGCTGCCCGCCAGGCTCCTCTGGTCTTCCAAGCCCAATTTGAAAAGCACTGTTCTAAAAGAGTCTCTGACACCTACAAATGATAATTTTTCAGAGTTAATTTACAAAAATAAGATTTTTTCAAGTCAGAATATGTTATTTTAAAATATTTTTAAAGTATATACATATTTTTTTTCTGGACTTTTAGGAAATATAACTATTTAGGGAATACAGTATAAATAATTTTCTAAACTTCTAGGAAATAACTAAAAATATCTCAGAGATTTTTGTTGTTGTTTGTTTAATTTTAATCACAAAGAGGTAGATTTTTCTTCTTCATGTCATTATTTTGATATTAGACTGACGAATTCTTGCCCCTGGCCCTAAGACTGGATAACCCTGGATATAGGTCATTTGACTGCCTTATGCTTCAGTTTCCCAATTACTAATTTATTTAGATACTATACCTTTCACAATTTGCAGAGGTGGCATAAAGGTGGGTTAGACTATATTGCATATATAGTATTTATATTTCTTAATAATAGTAGCTTTCACTTACTATTTTAAAATGTCCTCACCTCAGGGACATTCAAGGTTGATAAGAGTTCAGGGATCTGTATTGAGCTGTATCAGTGTTTATCAGGTGAATACCCTAAATAGCTACTGCAGAGGCATTCAGCATATGGCTGATTTTAAGCCCAACTCTTCTTTTCCATTTCAGGTCCCCGAAGTCATGGGTTGCTGGCTCCTGCTCAGAGTGACAGCACCCTGTGGATTCTGCTGGTACTGGCCCGACCACCACAGAGCCCCACTGGAGCATGGAGCCAGCCTAGAGAGGGTCAGGTAGGAACTGTTTTTTCACTCTATGGCACGGTTTTGCCAATTGGAAAAAAAAAAAAAAAAGTAACTTTTATACCCCCAAAATGGGTATAAAACATTGGTGATTAATTTTGAAAAAGGGCTTTTCAAAACTGAGCCATATTGGAAAAAATCAGCACTTACACGATCTTGTGCAAGTAGACTCACTATTTCCCCAGATTCCCCACAGTGTACATAATGGCAGTCACATTGTAGCATTTCTCAAATAGATACATTTGATCCATGTTTCTAGTGTTTGTAAAAGTAGTTAGTGATATTTGCCTACTTCTATAAGAACTTTCTAACTGCTTAAATGACTGAGTCCTAAGCAACTTTTAAGTGATAATATGTTCCATAGTTTTCAGAACATTTTTGTGTTACTATTTTTCATTATCATATTTCTGAAAACTAGGGAAGTAGCAATAACATTAATTGCCCTTTCCTATGTGCCACCTGAAAAGTTTATATGGATGACCTCATTAAGTCTTCACAAGAACACTATGTGGTAGATACTATGATAAGGCCCATTTTATATGTGGAAAAAGTGAGACTTAAGCAAGTTAAATAATTTGTCCAGAGTTACAATTTAACTGAGTAAAAAGCCACATTCAAAATCAAGAAGTGTGGATGAAGAGTTATTATTATTTATATAACTATTATATATTGACAATTATATAATTGTCAGTCTTTTCTACAGGGGAAATTCTAGTGTTATTGGACTAAGATAATTTTCTCAAGACTGACCTGCAAATTTTTTTGGAAGTAATTGACTCTAATATACACTGAGCTTAGTATAAAATGAGCTTTTACTTAAAGTTTATTTCTACCTTAAAAATAATTTAATTCTAGATGGGCACAGTGGCACATGCCTGTAACCCTAGTGGCTCAGGAAACTAAGGCAGGAGGATTGAAAGTTCAAAGCCAGCCTCAGTAATTTAATAAGATCATGTCTCAAAATCAAAAATAAAAAGTACCAGGGATGTGGCTCAGTGGTTAAATGCCCCTGGGTTCAATCTCCAACACAAAAATAAAATAAATAATTTTAAACACTTTACATACGCTGATCAACCATATTGCATTTAACATTAAATTATCACTGACCATATATTCAGATTTTACTTTGTGGTGGTATTTCATGGAGAGATGGAAGCAATGTGGCAAACAGTTGAAGCAGTCAGTGTAAACTAATAAGTACAATTTTTTATATTTGCTCTTTTGATGGTTATTAATAACTTAAAAACATTTTTAAGAGGAACTATAGATACTGTATTTATGCACACTTAGTGGCATAAAAGCATGTCACTTAATATGTTTATGTGACAAGAAAATATACCTTCCAAAAACAGTTGCATTGTCCTGAGATTATAACTAAAATATTTTATTTTGAGGGATTTCTTCACAAAGATTAGCCTTTAAGATGTGTGGAATAACAAATAATTTTCCAGAAATGCACAATATCTGTAAGAGACTATAAAATCAAACAGGAAACCCTTTTAGTTTGGGAGTATTTTTCTGTCTTAATTTAAGATTTAATCTTTTAAATTTTTCAAGCCTGAAAACAGTTTTATAGAGGTGACAGCATTCTAGATACTTGATTGATGTGGTTTCACTTACTCTTTAATTTTACTAAAAAACTTAAAAAAGATGAATTTACTTCAATAAGGTTTATGCATTCCATAATATTTTGGGACAAATATTTGCAAAGAAGGTTTCTTGGAGGACTTATAGTTTTTTTTGAGCTCTTAATTGTTAAATGAGAATACAATGATTATGTATGGTAAATCCAAAGAGATGAACTGTGTCTTACAAGGAACTTTTTAAAGAGATTTTTCCAATATTTATTTCACTGAGTTGCAGTTTTTTTTTTTTTTTTTAATTTTAAAGAGTATAATTTTATTTCTAAAGATTATTTATTGTTCTTCAGAAACAACAGTATTGAGTCTAACTCTGAAATAGGTAAGTGACAAGTCTTACAAAGCAAAGCATAGTAGGTTAAGGAACTGATTGGAAGTCTACCATTCTGGCTTTCTTTTTAGTTTAACAAAGACTCCTTAACTGTCTCATGAAGAGGTAATGAGTAAGGATAAGTAACAACTATTCAATTAACTATCATGCTTCATCAAAATCTAGTAAGATAAAAATCTATGAGCAAACTGGTATGATATTAGAAAGTGGAAGATTTAAAGTTGAAGCAAGTAGCATGAGTAATGGAATATAGATGTTTAAATGTACAAATGAAAGCAATCAAATGATATAAAAGTGTCCTGAATCCAGGATACACTGTAAAACCTCCCTCAGTTATCCAGTTAAGGATGATCTTTACTTAAAACATTTACTTTTGGGGAAATGAAATGCCATCATGAGTAGAAGGGTCCCATTAATATTTACTAAGAGCTAGAGAATAGGATGTTAGAAATTAAGAATTATTTTTACATTTTGGGAGAGCTATGCTTTGTGCCCACATTTTTCCTATGACTGTAGCTCTACAGGGATTCTGAAACTCAAGTCAAGAATGGAAAGGGGCTACCTCCTTATACAGGTTGAGTACCCTTTATCTGAAATGCTTAGGAACCAGAAGTACTTCAAATTTAAATTTTTTGGATTTTTTAATATTTGCATATACATAATGAGATATCTTGGGAGATCCAATCCAAGTCTAAACATGAAATTCATTAATGTTAATTCATTATGTGTTCTGTGTATATCATACTCTTTAACACTGATGTAGATGGACACATTATTTTTATGTGGTTCTGAGGATCAAACACAGTGCCTCACACTCTACCACTGAGCTACAGCCCCAGCCCAACACTGATGTTTTTATTTCAACTTTGTTTTGACTCTGACCTGTCACGTGTCAGCCATCCAAAAACCTTTTGATTTTGGAGCATTTCAAATTTTTGGATAAGGGATGCTCAGCCTGTATTCCCCAGTATTTTGATAAGGCTACTAGATCTACAGTTTGATAAGGAAGAAAGGAGAAGCTGAGGCCCAAGCATGCTACTTATTGTCAAAATCAAGTGTAAAATCAAAACTTAATTGAGGCAGGGATATGCTGATACGTGTCTGTGATCCCAGCTACTAGGAGGTTGAGGCAGGGTAATTAAAAATTTGAGGTCTCCCCATGCAACTTAGTGAGACCCTTTCTCAAAATAAAATGGACTAAAGGTATTGCTCAGCAGTTGTGCACTTGTCCAGGGTTCAATCCCCAGTACTGCCAAAACAAAACAAAACAAAAAAACCCACAGGCAAGGGAGGGTTTTTTTCTGTTTTATCAGGATGTCTTCCTAAACCAGAGTTTTTCACATAGTAAAATACAATTATTAGAAATTCTCATGTAGAAACACAGTATGTCCAAAATATAAAAACAAATCTGTTTTATTTGAAGCCAAAGAGCCCAGACTATTAAAAGCATTCTCCTTGCCTCTCTTTTTCTTTCCCTACCAGGTACCTCTAAAGAAATCTAAGCTTGCCAGGCGGGGTGGCGCTGCCTATAATCCCAGTGACTTGGGAAGTTGAGGCAGGAGGATTGCAAATTTTAGGCCAGCCTCAGTGACTTGATGAGACTATGTCTCTAAAAAATAAAAGGGACTTGGGATGTAGATCAGTGGCACTGGGTTTGATTCCCAGTATCTCAAAAAAAAAAAGAAGAAGAAGAAAAAGAAATCTAAGCTTTCACTGAGTATAGTTTTAATACGCACAATATATTCTAGAATTTTTAACATTATGTATGTTTCTATAAAAGTAATTACTTTGTTGAATATCTTATAAACCATTTCCTTTGTCTAACATCTGGACTTGAGCTACTTGTTCAGCTTATGGTATAACAAACAACATCTCACTAAGTGCAGTGAGCATCTCATTTCATGCTTTAAATTTTCCACGAGATTTAGATTTGTATCAGGAGCTGGAGAGGGCATCTGAGAAGGACAGGGAGTCTCTCCTGTTCAGTGGCGATAGCCCATTTCTAATTTTTATCTACCTTGTACTCTGTGCCTTTGCTGAAAGAATTTGAAGGAAAAAAAAAGTATGTGCATGGAAGTAGAAGAATATTTTCTCAACTTATTCTCAAAGTTGCTAAATGCTTGCCTGAAATAACAATCATAAGCACATGGCCTTGCTTACTCACTGCTTAGAGAAAACACCACAGTACTTACTTCTATTCCCCACCCTTATACATTGTTCCTTAAGCTTATAGATGATCATAACATTGCTGTGCAGTTTTCTGCTGCTTACTTTTAAGTTGAAATCTCATTTTTGTTTCAGATTCTCCTTCTTCTGTGGTTAACAAACAGCTCGGATCCATGTCACTTGACGAGCAACAGGGTGCGTGCAACAGGAGATGCGCTATGCCCATCCATCCATAGTTTTATTGCAATGCATAAACAAAGTTCTTTTTCATTTTTACATAGCATTTCATTTTGATTATGGTCTTAACATTAGTATTTTATAGACTAAATACCCCAGGTGGTATTGTGCACAAAGGGCCCCCTTGGCCTTTACAAATTATGCTCTGTGTAAGCTAATTTCTGTCTTTGACCTTTTATGGCAAATTTGAATTTTTTTCCTGTAACAGTGTTGTAATGGATATAAACTATATCCATTTTAAATGCTAGTCTCATAAAATTATGTAGAACTGTGGGTGTGTGGTTAGCATAATCAACTCATCACTCATTTAGGAAAAGTCATTTGAGCATAGTAATATTCCATTAGATTTTCATAGTAATGACACTTGATTTAGTCTGGTCTCATTTATCTGGTGATCTGACTTCTGTTAGCTTTAACTCTAAGGAATATACTTAGGAACCCAGAGGTAAACTGAGAAGCCACCCATCAGAAGGGAAAATGGCTTCTACTTGGCACTTGCACTTTTTGAAGTATCAGAGGGGTAGACTTGTCCGAGAACCCTTGAGGAGAACCTGATGATATAGATTACTTATTTTTCAAGCTTTTTTACTGGCCCATCAAATACAGCACAGAGAGGGAAGGAAGGCATTCTGACAAAAGGGGGGGCATCTGAAAAGAAGGGTGGAGAAAGGAAGACTATAAACAGCTAAAATAGCCTCTGTGGAATTAGGGCAAATGGGTTACTCTCTCCACTCACAGTTCCCTGAAGTGTTCTAAGTATTTTGTGACACAGTATCATAAATGTTACTAATTTTTGATGTTAGGTCATAAAGAAAAATTTAAAATGCTTTTATTTTTTTTCACTATTAAAAAAGGCAGGTGGGTGCCTGATAGAGTTTAGAAATATTTATTTAAAAGACTTTTTTTTTTCAAGTAGCAAAAGCTGTAAGATTTGGTTGGCTGAAAGTTTACACACGTAAGCTGACTCACTTGTTAATAGCAATAGGGAAATTAAATATTTTTATATAGTGTGAAGTAGGTCTAATTTTAACTATATCTTTGCAAAATCTTTGAAAACAATTTTTAAAACAGGGTAGAAAACTTCTGTACTTTGAACCTTAAATTATTCTACGTGAACTTGAGAATGACCAGTATTATTATAGGTTTTTTTCCTGTAAGTGAAAAAAAAAATTAGTAATGACTTTGAGAACCAAGGAATTAAATGTTTTATCTTTATACATTTATTATAGAGAGAGCAACACAGAAGACTAACTAAAGTGAATCACAGTTATAGTATTATATATTAGACAGTGGCCAAATTCATACTCTTATAATATAACAGTAATTTTCATAGATTGTATTAAATGTTAAATTCATTTTAAGTTGAGAATGTATGCATGATATGGGACATGACAAAAAGAGAAGAATCAAGCTCAACATGCAGATCTTTGAACTCAGCTCCTGGGTAAATGGTAATAATTCTAGCTTAGAAGTGGAAATTAAGAGTTTTTTTTTGTCCCTGGGGCCATGTACAGTATAGTATGTCTTTTAGCCATGTAAGTAGAGATGTGAGGTCAAATATTGAGATGATTTGGCAGAAAGTGCATTATAATAGACCATTAAAATGTAGCTTTGTGGTAAGACCTCTGAACAGAAATGTTGTAATGGTGGAAAATATATCTCCAAATTATTTAAGTCCTGTTTTTTTTACATGCCTTTGCTTGGTAGGATTAATGTCCTGAGGGCTTCAATTAAGGGCTTAGGTTACCTGAAGATAACTTCTACCAGAAAAGTTAAGGGAGACTGCCCACCACCGATCTGTCTCTTCTGGACTAATGTAATATTTTCTTAGCTGCTCTTCTCACCCAGGCTGTCATCTATTCTCTACTAGCATCCAGAGTGACACTTTAAAGAATGTAAATATACTTGTGTCATTTATCAGCCTACAATTTTTTAATTGCTTCCATAAAGGCCTTTAAAACAATCCAAATCCATGCCTTTGCTTACATGACCTGGCCCCATCTCTCTAGCTGTGTCTCAGGCCACTCTGCTTGCTTGCTACAGTCTTGCCAGATAGCCTCCTTTCAGTCCTACCACTGAGCTCCTTTACCTCTCAAACCCCCGGACCTGCTTTTCCTTTACTAGAACTGCTTTTCTGTTAAGCAACTTTTGTTTATCCTTTGAATCTCACTTTGTCAAAAATAATAAGGTCTCCCTGCCTTCTGAAGTTCTTTTCCTTTATGGCGTGTTATTTTCCCACATTTGCTTTATAATCATACATTAATTTAGGGGATTGTTTGTTTCTGTGTTGAATTAGTAAGTAGATTGATTGAATCTTTAAGCACTGGGAAGCTTGGGAAAGTATTTCAGCTTGGGAAAAATGAGACCATATTTAAATATTGGCAAGTGCATTTTGGAAGTTTTACAAATGATTGGTGGGAGGTTGCAATGGTAAGAGCACATAAGGGGCTGCTACTGCATTCGTCCAGTTGGAAACGATGAGGAAGTCAGTCTAAGGCCATAGCATTGGGAAATGAGAATGGTCAAATTGGTTAAAAAAAAGTTTGAGAGGTAGAGTAAATGGGAGTTAGGCTGGGCTTTTAGCTCAGTGGTGCAGTGCCATCCTAGCATGCACCAAGCCCTTGTTCAATCTCCAGCACTGAAAAAGACAAGAAGAATAAATGGGACTTTGGAACTGATTAGGTAAAAATGATGTCTGGGTAAGGTGATAGTGAACCACCAGCCAAGAGAGTTTCCAGGAGGAATAGCTGATTTTAGGGGAAAGAAATATCCCTTTAAGATATTGTTTTAAATGTAGAGTTTGAAGTGTGTCTTAATCTGTTTTCAGTTGCTATTAAAGAATACATTCATGTGAGTAATTTACAAAGGAAAGAGGTTTATTTTGGCTCACTATTCTCACTATATCTGCATGGCTTCTTATGAGGATCTTGTGCTACTCCATGCATGGTTAAAAAGTGAAACAGCCAGGGCTGGAGTTGTGGCTCAGTGGTAGAGTGCTCGCCTAGCATGCATGAGGCCCTGGGTTCAATCCTCAGCACCACATAAAAATAAAATGAAGATGTGTCCAGCTAAAACTAAAAAATAAATATTTAAAAAAAAAAAAAAGTAAACAGAGGAAGCAAGAGAAAGCTAAGGAAGCCAAACCCAGTTATAACAACTCATTCCAGAACTACCTGATGCAGTCTCCTGGAGAGGAGATCTCTTCTGCAAGCTGACATTAATCTTTTTGTAAGGACTCTGCCCCAAGACCCAAAGCCTCTCACAAGCCCCCGCCTTACAGCACTAGCATTGAGGAACATACAAACCATATTCAGACCATTGGATGTACAAATGGAGCAGTCTCATAGACGGCTATTTGGCTATATGATTTTGGAAGTCACCAGGAGTCAGAGGTCGAGATGAAACATTAGGAACCATACATTTATGGATAGTTGGAAAAAATGGGAATGGGTGATACTGTCTGTAAGAGGATGAAATGAAAAGAATCTGCTCTCCAGGGAAAAAGAGCAAAAGGACCTAGCCTAGGGAGACTAGAAAAGAAGGGTGAGAGAAGTGAGGTAGGGCAGAAGGAACGCCAGATCTAAAGGAAAGGCTTCCAGAGGGCTGCATTTGGAAGCACATGGGCTGTTGGTTACTTGGACATGAAGATTGAGTTACAACATGATAGAAGTACAAACCTGATGGCAGTGTGTGAAGAGAAAGGTTTAGGAAAAATGGAGACGTGAAAGCTCAGTTAAGAGTGAAGAGAGAGAAATGGTAGCAGTCTTCATACCATATTCAGACCTTGCTACAGCCTGAATGTGGTTTGTATGGTAGCGAGCTGTAGTTTGAAGACCAAGCATGTTCTACTTACAGATTAAGCACAGAAATTCTTTATTAATGACGGAGGGAGTAGTTAATGTCCTAATGTACGGTTATTAATGCCCTATATGTACTGTAAAGGTCTTTAACCTTTCCTTCTTGGTGCTGAGGTTTTGAACCCAGGGCCTCGTGTATGGTAAGCACACACTACCTACCATTGAACTATGCCCCCAGACCTTGAAGGTTTTAATCTTTACCAACACTCCTGTTCTGTTTTACCCTGTAAAATGTAAAAGGTAATACATTTAACATTGTCTTTTTTAATGTATCTCTCACTAATGATTGAGCATAATTTTTTTTGTTTTTAAAGAGATGATGATGGTTTTTTTTAAATTGTTTCTGTAGTTTTATATTTATGCATTGGAATATTAATTCATCATCTTTCAAGTGCCCAGGCACTTTCCTGTGTAATTCCTAAAATTCTTTCTCTTTTTTTAAATATTTTTAAAAATATTTTCTAGTTGTTGATGAACCTTTTATTTTTTATTTATTTGTATGTGGTGCTGAGAATCGAACCCAGTGCCTCACGCATGCTAGGTAAGCGTGCTACCACTGAGCCACAACCCCGGCCCCCTAAATTTCTTTATTTGAGAAGATTCCTAGGGATAACTTTGTTGCTAATAAATTTTTTTAATTTTAATAGGCTTGCTTCACTGAAGAAAAGTTCATTTCTTTGAATAACTGTATACATTATTTTAAAATATTTTTAAAATTTTATTTTAATGAGTTATACATGATTCTAGAATGCATTTTGATAAATCATACATAAATGGAATATAATTTCTCATTCTTCTAGTTGTACATGATGTAGAGTTAACACTGGTCATATAATTGTGTGCATGTGTACATTGTTGAAGTGGTTGATTGCAGTCAGTGTTTTGCTTTTTTGTATTGATTTTTTAAAACAAATTACAGTGTGATAAACAAAAGTATATTTACTCTAAACCTTCAGAGTTGTAAATGCAACTACCTGCTTGTTTTAGTAGTTTTAATTTAAGACAGTGTCTCATTCTATTGCCCAGTGGGTCTTAAATTCCTGGGTGAAAGCTGTCTTCCTAACTCAGTTCTTGAAGAGGCTGCAACTACTAGGTCTAGATTGTTTTAATTAGTGTCATTTTTGATGTTTTGGAAGTTAAACCCTATTTGTGTTGTGTGTGCACTCGATGTACTCTCCTGTTAATCATATCTATAACTGTACCTCCACTTTGTTTTCTAACTTACAATTGTCTATGATAAAAATGACTGACATCTATTGAGTTTTTATGTAACACTGTGTTAAGCATTTTATGCATCTCATTCATCCTGATACTAATGAATGAATGTTATTATCAACCTCATTTTACTCATGAAGAAGCTAAGGCATAAAAACAAATGAAGTAAGTGCAAGAGCCACATTTGTATGTCTGCTTCATTTATTCAACTGAGGCTTCACTGCCCATCTTGGCTCTAGGATGCATGGATGAATGAAACTAATGCTATCTGTTGTTAGAGACTGAATTGGTGAATAATAACAGGAACAATAGCACAGACACTTACTATTATGTCCACTTTGTACCGAGCATTGCTTTGAGCAGCTTTTATACATTCATTTCTTTAATCCTTACTGTGACCTTACTAAGTAGGTACTGTTATTATCCCTGTTTTCCAGATGACACAACTGAGGCAAGGAGAAGTTAACAAACTTGTCTCGAGGTCACACGCAGTAAATGTTAGAAATGTGAGTCCAACCAGGCAACCTGGTTCCAGCACCTGCTCATAATCTCTGTGCTTTGCCTCATCTAATTGTAAAGACAGAGGAGTGTGGTGAGTGTTATCGTAGGGCTACTTGTAAGGGAGCCTCATTCCTTCGCACAGCGGGCCAGGGACCCCATTCCTGAGGAGACCCCAGAGTTGAGTCAGCCAGCCAGCCAGGGGAGGCAGGTGTGCAGAGGTAAGCAGGAAGAGACATGCAGAACTCTGATAGTAGAATGAGTGGGAGAATTGCCTGGGCCCTAGGCCCAAACTGAGGAGGACCACCTGAGGTGTTAAATTGAAAATCAGAGGGAAGCTAATAAAGGATTTAAAAGAGGTAGGATTCCCTGATGTCCTGAATATAGAGATTGACTAGAGACAGTTACTGTTTTAGTCAGCTTTTCTGTACTGTGTTCTAAAGACCTGACAAGAGAAATGTAAAGGAGGAAAAGTTTTTATTTTGGCTCACAGTTTCAGAGGTTCAGTCCGTGGTTGTCTGACTGCACAGCTTGGGCCCTAAAGTGAGTCAGGACATCATGGTGGAAGGGTGTGGCAGAGGAAGGCAGCTCAGGACCTGGCAGCCAAGTACCGAGAGAGCTTTGCTTACCAGAGACAAAATATGTACCCTAAAGACACTCCCTGGTGACCTATTTCCTCCAGCCACACCTTACATGCCCACTGTCACTGCCCAGTTAGTCCACATCAGTGGCTTAGTCCACTAATTTTTGTCACACTTTTCATAATCTAATCATGTTACCTCTGAAAATCCTTGTTTGTCTCACACATGAGCTTTTGGGGGACACCTCATATCTAAACACTAACAACCACTTAGGAAGTTCTCATAGTGATACTTGACCTGGTAATAAAAGTAAGAAGAAATGTGATGGAGTGAAATACTTAGGATATAGAATAAGTAAGACTTGCTAGTAGAGCCAGTGAGAGGAGGGGTTGAGAAGGAGTCCAGAATGTAAGACTTGGTAACAGCTCAGAATTTTCATGCAGAAACATTTCAGTAAAGACATTCTGTTTGGAGGGACTAGGATCAAGGCACAAATCTGGAGTTTATCATAATACAAGTACTCTTTTTTTTTTTCCCCCTGAGGTTGTACACTTATTTGTGGTGCTTTGGGGAGTTACTGATGGAGATTAGCAGAAAACTTTTCGATAAGGGTGATTCCCACATTTTGATAGACACAATCTGGAATATGTGTGCTATGATGGCTAATAGGCATAATCAGCGTCTAAAGGAAGGAAAGGGTTTTTGGTAAATGGAGAAGTATTACATAAATTACTTTAAAATAATAATCATTGGCTACTAAGATTAATAACAAGGATAGTGTCTGTCCAAGATAGAAGAGGCAGTTGTGGGGCAGTTATCCTTGCAGAATTGTTCTCTGTGTAAGGTTGTGGTTTTCAGAGTTTTTTAATAGTTTTTGTCATAAGCATGTGTGTGTGGGAGCCCTGCTTTTTGATCTTCTGACACCATTTTGTTAATTAAGGTTGGGCATAAATAACTTCATTTTGATCATGGCAACTTTCACAGTGCATATGGAGTTCAGAAAAGATGTCGGTTTAGAAGTAAATTGGAAATTTTCTGCATATAGAAATGTTAAGAAAGTGAAGCCATTGAAAGTCATTGAAATCAACTAGGATGAAAATAAGAAGTAGAGGTGGAAGTAGATTATCTAAAACATCTTGAGAAAAACCAGGAAAATAATTGAAAAATTAAAAATTTTGTGAGAGGAGAGCTAGTAAAGGAGACTGAGGGGAGAAGTAGAGAGTGGATGGCAAAGAACAGTGTGGTGTCCTAAAGACGAGAAATCTAGTGGAAGATCTGAGAAGATCCTCCACTCTACTGGTGGTCTTAGAGTTGATCGCCTTCCTTAGTGGAGCAGTGCCTGGGGTGATGGCGCAGGAGTGAAGAGGTAGAGGTGAGAGCCAGGAAACCCCTCTCAGACCATTAAGGAGGGAGGGCAGTGGCTAGAGGGTGTGTTTTTTCTGGAAATCACATTTTAACACAATAACTTATCCACTCTGTCAGTGTGTACGACAGGTTTTTTTTTTTTTTTTTTTAAAGAAGGTGAATATATACCAGAGGAAACAGTCATGAAAAGAAACGTTACTGATACCATGCCTACATTTTTAAGAGTACTTTTGCAAGACTTATGAGGGTAGGCTTCTTTACCTTTTTTATTCCTGTATTGCTCTTAAGATTGAAAGTTAAGAAAGAAATAGGTTCTTATACAAGTCTAATAGTTCTGAAAGGGAGATCCAGTAGAAAAGATAGAATCAGATTTCAACCTGTAAATCCTAGAGTGTAGAACAGGCAACAGCCCTGTTTCAGCTCAGTTTCCATCGCTGTGTAGTATCATCAAAATAGTTCTTGGATTAAAATTATTGTAATGGACATAGGGTGAGTTTTAATTGACAGAAGAAAATTTGACTACAATATTATATCTAAAAGATTACATAGAAGAGAATTCTTAATGTATGTCATTACTGAAATTGTACTTGTTTTTAACTTTTTATTTATAGACCCAAGCATGAAAATCCATTTTTAGAGTGAAATGCTTTGCCTCACAGTTGTCTTTATGATAGATAGGTGTTTTCTGATAGATTCCATTCCAAGAAGCAGCATTCCTCTGTGAATCAGAACATGTTCCTTATACATATGATTGTATCCTGTAATATAGAATCTTCAGAGAAGTTGGAGATTTCCTGATCTATGAAAATGGAAGGCTTTGCATTGGTTTAGAAACTAGACCTTAGGAATTTGCCTTTTCTTCTACATAATCCAAGTAAGATGGGCTGAAACATTTGAATAGACTATATTGTTGTCATGCCTACATTTTTTCAGAAGTTTTCACCATATATTTTATTCTAGTTTAGATTTGATTTTTTAAATATTTGTTATAACGAGGGCTGAGGTTGTGGCTTAGTGGTAGAGTGCTTGCCTAGCATGTGTGAGGCACTGGATTTGATCCTCAGCACCACATAAAAATAAATAAAATAAAGGTATTGAGTGTATCTACAAGTATTTTTTAAAAATTAGCTGGGCACAGTGGCGCATGCCTGAATTCCCGTGGCTCTGGAGGCTGAGGCGGGAGGATCCTGAGTTCAAAGCCAGCCTCAGCAAAAGTGAGGCACTAAGCAACTCATCGAGACCCTGTCTCTAAATAAAATGCAAAATAGGGGGGCTAAGGTTGTGGTTCAGTGGTCCAGCACCCCTGAGTTCAATCCCTAGTACCAAATAAATAAATATATAAAAATATTTGGTATGATGAAATGAGAAATATTGTATAATAGGTTTCCATATTGTAGAAAATCTCTTACTTATTATTTTAATATGTCCCACAGCTTATCCCAGCTATATAATTAGCTAATATATAGTCATACCCAGCAGCAGATAGCAATGTTAGACATGGTAGTTCTAAATAAGTTATTACTGCTAGTATCCTCATTAATTATCTTCATTTTGAATGCATTGTTTAAATTTTCACATAGTCCAGGTCTCCAGGGGTATCCTAGTTAAGGATCTATGCATTAATATCAGCATTTAGATCTGTAACAATATTCAAATCAGTATTAAAACAGACTTAAGTACCAGATAGTATGTTTTATATTATTATTATCACACCTAATTTTTGGTATGGCTTTTACCATTTTTATAGCACCACTAATGATTATAATTTCGTGGTGGAAACATACAGATTAAACTGTTTCAAAGTATATGTATTACAAAAAGTAATTTATGGTATGTGGAAGACTTGGAAAATATTTCATTATATATAACAGGTAAAAGTATTGCTTTCAAAGTATATTTCAGCCCATTTTGAATTTTTTTTTTTTAAGCCAACACACTGGCTTGAAATGTCCCTAGTATCATTTCTAGAAAGAATCTTTTTAATTTGGCTTCCTGAGTCTCATGATAATTGACTTTTCTGTTGTGAAAATTAAGTCCTTTATACTGTTTCACCTTGATGTTTATGTGATTACTACTCTGCTTCTGAAGCATGTTTTCAGTCAGTGATAGTTTACCTGGATAGCACTCTAAGCTGCTAATTAGTTGTTTTAAATAGTTATAAATACTAAGCAATATAAATAGACATCTAAAAATAGCCATTTAATTAACAAGTTAAGAGTGATTTTTTTCCCTCCATTGCATTTCTGTGTGGCTGAGCACACTACAAGGGAATTCTCCTGTTGTGTTTTTAGAAGAAGGAAAAATGTGCGCTGGAAGACACATAGCTTTCCTATAGTCCAGGTTCAAAATCACAGTTGAGCTACCAGAGCTTTTATCAGTTATATCAATGTTGCTGATGTGAATTGTATATCATTTTTGAGGAATTTTGACACTGACAATTGATATTTTTATTTAAAATTGATAATTTAAATATATTTTATTTTTTTATTCAGATTATTTCTAAGTCTTTGCGGGAAATGCTGTGTAACAGAAAAAAAAAGTTCAGCATCGTGTAAAATGGAGATGATACTTGCTACAAAGATCTTAAACACAGTTAACACATGTGTATGTGTGTTCATGCACATCTTGATGGTCAGGCTCAGTAAATTGCAGCTATTACTGTGACTGTGCTTTCTGAATAAAGCCATTTGTACATTTAGGTGAAGTTTTAAACCCTAAGGCTTTTAAATAAAAACCTACTTGTTATTAAGGAAACATTTCAGTAATGTATACTGTGTGTTATGTAAGTAAGACTGAAAAAAAAACTGTTTAAAAAGTATGTGTTTGCTGAGCCACCTTCTAACACACAACAAGTTTAGGAAATTTTAGATGTTTGCAGTTATTTTTTTAAATGTAAAAATAAAACATTTGATTTTTTTTCTTTAGGTCTTTTGTAGATTTTCTTAAACATTTGTAGCTTGAAATATGCATTTTATCACAAACATGGTGAGTGCATTCATTATTAGCTCAGGATTCTACATTACTGAGAAAATTCAACCTGATGTGTGATCACACAGTGGAGGATTCAGCTAGGAAGAGGCTGGTGGAAGGAAGCTATGAAGTTGAGTTTTGAACCTTAGGTAGACTCCCACTAATACCACAGAAAAGGAAAACAGGTTCTGTATTGTGTACTGCTTCTGCCAGAGACACAAATTTGTCTATGTGCAGGCTATAAGGAAATCACTACCCTTAGGAGTCTGGAGATTTGGTAACTACATGGAAGTATCCATTTTTAGAGTGAAGGGCCAGTTTTATACAGGCTTGATGAGTTCATTAACAACTTCAATGAGCAAATTCTGTCAACTGTAATCATTTTATAATTAAATGAATGCTGTCATGTTTTATATGATTTACAATATACAGTATATCCCTGAGATATTGAATAACTGTAGTAGCTACCCTAGGAAAAAAGTTTTAGTTGTTACTGATCATCTCAGAGGACTTCTTCCTGGGGGGATGGGACTGTATAAATTTAAACGTGTTTCTGCATGATTTTGATCTCTTTGTTTGCTATATTCCTATGGTCCTAGCTTGTAAATATCTGTAGCTGTCTCTCTTTAATTTTTCTCAAAAGGAAGATTTTGAAAGAGCATTTAAATTTCACAAAACTTCTTGTGTATAATCAAGGTAGGCCTCAAAAATTCAGTCTTGCCTTCTTTCCTGAGCTTGCTTTTGTTTTCCATTCCTTCTTCACCCTTAAAGGAAAAACAGATAGCAAAACACTTTATGAGATACTGTGAGAGAAAACGGAAGAACTAGCCCCAGCAGTGCTTCTCATTTCCTTGATCATCCAAATCTTTGTCTGTCCCTGCCGATGCCGGGAGCCTAAAGACCATAGCGACTGGCAGTAAAGGGACAAAAGTTGCAGCTAATTGAAGAAGGGGTATAAACTGTGAGGACAAATGGCTAGTGAGAGGTGAATTTTTTGAAGATGATGAAGATGAGGAACGATGTTTTTAAAGTATAATTCTTAATCATTTTATCTAAGCTAAAAATCCATTCATTCATTTATTTTACTGTTTGGTAAAATAACCTCAAACACTGAATGTAATACCAAATCTTTGACAGTTGTAATGAGCTCTTTTTAGCAGCTTTTGATAATCAGAATAAAGTTACAACAAAAATTATACAGAAAGTTATTTACCATTTGGGATGCCAACTCTGTGATTTACAGTATTTTCAGATCAGAATTGATTTCATAGGACAGAGTTTTTCACGAGTTAGAAGTTAAGACATTGGTACTGTCAATTTAACTGCTCATTTCTTGGGAGTCGAGAGATGACTTCTACTACAGTTCTGTATTTGAAGTCTTATTAATTGTCTTTTATATGATAAAAGCTAAAGCAGAGGTTCTGCTGCCACATCTTTAAGAGGAATGAAAAGCGTTATGTCCTTCATTGTAATATAAAGTGGAACTAGCAATCAAAATGCCTGAGCAGGCCTTTGAGTATAGCTTAGCTTAGTGATAGAGAGCTTGCCTAGTGTGCATGAGACCCTGAGTTCAATCCCCAGCACTGCAAAAAACAAAAACCTTAAGCAATTGGGTTTTATCAAGTTGTAATTGCTTTCATTTTTTTCCACCAAAAAAAAGCAGCTTATGTTTAGTAATGTTACATTAGTCCTGTGTTCAATATAAGAAACTAATCATGATATTAGAAGTTTTTCTTTCTGCAGCAGCTAGTGAAAGTGTCATATATTTGACTGTATATTCATTTTATTCCCTGTGTACTTTAATGTTTCACCAAGATTGCAGGCATCATAAAGTGAAAATTTTCTAAAGTGCTATCTTTATGTTTGAATATTTATATCCTCCTTTGAAGGAGCTTTGGAACAGTATATATCAATTTCTGTAGAGTTGATTTTATTTGTCATTTAATAAGACTTTATGTAAATGAACCATATGTGTATATATATATGGACATATATGTAAGTATTTATATGTATAGATATCCCTATAATTCTTAAGGTGATTTTGCTTTCCATAATTAAGAAACAAATTCCTTGTAAGATTAGTCAAGAATAGAAGATGAAGTATACCAAAATGTGTAATATTATTACAAAGTTTTAGAAAATATTCAAGCATAATAAACACCCCCTCTATGGAGTGTAGGCCATGATCTCTCACTGGAGGATAGATCTGAATTTGAGAGAGCAGGAAATTCAGTAGCATATAATTACAGCAGAATTCGTGCAGAGCCCTGGCCTCTTGTGTCTTGGTGTTCCTGAAGGAGCCCACATGAGTTAGTCTCGATGCTCCAACAACTAAAGAATAATAACCATGAGCTTTCTGTTAAATGAAGGTGCCAGTTGATAATGTATGTCACTGCATATTAATATTCTGTTTCCATAACAATTAAATATGGTTCTCAGTGTATTTGATTTCCCTCTGAATCAAGAGGAGTCATTCAGTGCTAGAATTTGATGCAGGGCTACCTGACATTTCAAGTGAGAATTATAACAGATATGAGAATTATGACAAGGACAGTCTAATTTAAATTTTATAAATTTTAGGAAATGTCATATTTTTACTGGTTTCAAAGACATTTTCAAATGTTTTAAACACAATTTTCAGATAACAGTAATGAAAAGCTGAGCCCCAAACCAGGGACAGGTGAACCAGTTTTAAGTTTGCACTACAGCACAGAAGGAACAACTACAAGCACAATAAAACTGAACTTTACAGATGAATGGTAAGTTAATCTTTTTGTGAAGATGTTCTTAGCCATTTTGTAGGATTGTGTGAGATGTGCATTTTTAGCTTTTTATCATCTTTATGTTTTGATTTGCTATAATGTGTTGGTTCTCAAACTATCAGTGTGCTTCACAATTCCGTGGAGAGCTTGTTAAAACAGATTGATGGACCCCACTTCAGCTATGTTTGGCGTGTGATCTGAGAAGTTACATTTCTAGAAATTTTCCAGATGATGTTGATGTTGCTTATCCTGACATATTTCTTCTGATAGAAAATATAATATTAATAACCTTCAAATTATTAGTGTAAAAATGTGGAATCTTGGCTCTATGTACAAATATGCATTTATGTAGGACTTTTGTTGTTTCACAACATAATTTTAATTATACCGAATATATCTATTCTCCCCTGCTTTTGTCTTATATTAAATACTCCCATTTTACTAGTCTTCATAAATATTATCTTACTAGTTCATCAGATAGATATGGTGTGAATGACTTAAGCATTTTCCTTTCATTGGGCTGTAATTCTGTTGTCTGTCATCCCCTAGTCCCCGCCACCACTACCACCGTGTACCAGGGACTGAACCCCCGCGGGTGCTTTGCCACTGAGCTGTATCTCCAATCCTTGTTATTTTTGAGGCAGGGTCTCTCTTAAGTTGTTGAGAATGGCCTCTAACTCGACATCCTCATGTCTCGGCTTCCCAAGTTGCTGGGATTACAGGTGTGAGCCACCACATCTGACATAAATACTTTACTTATCTTGATAAATAAACCTGAAGGCAGGAAAAGCTATTTATCCATAAATGAACTGTATCTAGAGAAAAGGTATTGCCAGATTATTTTCAGAAGGGCCCTCTCATTGCATTGTTATCAGCAGCATATGAATGAATGCATTTGATGGTCTCCAGGCCAGTGTTCACAGTAGTCATTTATCTTTTAACTTGTGTATTTGACTTTAAAATAATTTTAATTGTTATTTAATTTATCACTAATAAGGTTGAACTTTGTGTTTATTTAATGGTTGTATAGGTTCTCTCTAATGACATCTGATAATATACATTGCTCTGATTCTTACATTTTAAAAAATCATGTAAGCTTCTTATATTCTTTGTCAGTGCCTACTGGCTTGTTTGATGAGATATTTACATTTTTTATTTAAATTTATTAATATGAATATATTAATGTCAATTGAGATCAACAGTGTATTATTTCTTGATGTATGATCGTGTATTGATATAATTTCATAATTATATCCACTTATAAACTATATTTTATTTGAAATTAACATTTTATTATATATAATAATATCACACGCTATTAATATAAAATATCTTATGTACTAACACTACTTAGTAGTTATTTATTGACATATAACTATATATTGATACATGATAATATTTGTTTTATTCCATTCACTGTTTATATTCGTTTATGTGTATATTAAAATCTTTCATTAAGTAGGGTTTGAAGTATTATTGAATACCTAATATTCCAGGGACAATTCTAGACACTGGAAATGGATCAGTGAAAAAAATAGATAAGAGAATCTTTGCTATGCCAGAGCTTACATTCTAGGTGAAAGAAACAGTGAACATAGTGATAAAGTGTTCTGTGTAGAGTATTAGGGGGTCCTGAGCACCATGAGAGAAAGTGGAATAGGTAGAGGTGATCAGGAGACCAAGGGAGGAGTCGGCATCATGGAGGTTGTAACACTGGGCAAACCCTTGAACAGAGGGCCATTTGTGTGTGCAGGGCTTTCCCTACATGCATTCTAGGCAGAAAACCAGTGAGACAGAAACAGACCTGTGTGCATGGATCTTTAAGAGACCAGTGTAGCTGAAGAGGAGTGACCAACGGGAGAGAGGTAGCAGGGAAGGCCAGCCAGCAAGGAGAAGGTATCTAGAAGAATTGAAGAAGGGGCTGGGGATGTGGCTCAAGCAGTAGCGCGCTCGCCTGGCTTGCGTGCGGCCCGGGTTCGATCCTCAGCACCACATACAAACAAAGATGTTGTGTCCACCGAAAACTAAAAACTAAAAAAAAAAAAGAATTGAAGATGTTTTGATTTCTGCACTGAGGGTTTGCCATAGGTACAAGTCAGAAGAACCATTCAAAGGCAATGACAAGCTGGGTGCTCTGGCTCACACCTGTAATCCCAGAGGCTCAGGAGGCTGAAGAGGAGGATCACAAGTTCAAGGCCAGCCTTAGTAAAAAGCAAGGTGCTAAGTAACTCAGTGAGACCCTGTCTCCAAATAAAATACAAAATAGGGCTGGGGATGTGGCTCAGTGGTTGACAGCCCCTGAGTTCAATTCCCTGTGCCAAGAAAAGTGAGGAAAGGAAGGGGGGGAGGTAGTGAAAAGTGCCTGGGGTCTAGGCAGGTGTTAAAGGTGCAGTCATTGGGTTTCTTCATGAGCCCTGACTTTTGATCTTAACATTTTAAAATCATATCTGTGGCCCTTTACTTTGCCTTGTCTTTTCTTATGTTTCTGTACAAAACACACTGACTTCTTATAAAAACATTGTTTTAGGAAAAGTCATAATTCCATTCTTTTTTTTTTTTTTTTTCAAAAGGGCCCTCAAAAGTATGCAGTCTTATTTTTTTTTTTTAATCCAATATGGTGTCTTGCTTTCATTTTAGTTTCTTTGGTGACAAATGAAGTAGTAGGACATACAACTTGGACTCTGGTTTAACAAGCTGTGGAACCGCTCTTATCAGTTTTCTTACCTAGAAATGAGCATATTTTATTAGAAATGAGTAGGCTTACAAAATAATCCTACTTCAAAGGTTTATTTTGAAGATTTGTTATTGACTTATGATGTCTATTTATTATAGAATTGAGGATATAACTTGTTTTATGTTGCAAATATTTTTCCCAGTTTGGTGTTCCTTTTGTAGTTTACTTAGGGTGGTTTTGCTTTCTGATTTCTACCTATGAGCTCATGCTTAGAAAAGCTTTGTCTTTCCTAAAATTAAGGAGAAATTTTCTTTTTATTTTCCTCTTTTTTTATGGTTTTATATTAAAAACTATATACTTATGGAATTTATTTTCCTATAAAATACAATATAGAGCTATAGCATTAGTTGTTCTGCACGACTGTTTCTTTGTCCCAGTATCATTTATTAAACAGTTTTTTTCTCTGTGATCTAAAATGCCATGTTAACTATGCTAAATGTATTTATTTGGATAGTGTGTCTTTTCTATGAATATCTATATTCCTACACCGGAACCATAATATTTTAATTATTATGAATTATACACTAAGCATTTTATTCATACCTATACCACAGCTTTCTCTGTGGGAAAAAGAAACATGTAGTGGCTTATCTTTACCTCAATGGCTTCCTATTTCCTACTGGTTAAAAAGAAATGCAAAAATAAACAAATCAGCATAAAAAATTTCATCTGTAGTGATCCTATTAAGATGACACTTGCAACACTGGTACATAGCTCTCTTTGACATTTTTCTCTGCATATATACTCATGTAGGTATATATTCTTATTTGAAATAATACCAAGTTATACATGTATGCTTTTTAAAAATATCAAATTTACTTCTGCAGTTAGTCTAAAAGGGTTGTTATAAAATCTTGGCAAAAATTCATAATAATTTTCATTGTTTATTGGGTCACTGCTGTTCATCTATAATTAACATTTTAAGTTATTGTCTCTCTTAAGCTTACTTCTTCATATTTATTCTGAATTTAGAGAATTATTACATTTTTATGAATTCAATTTTAATCTGTCATGTTATAATACATTATATTCTTTCCGACTCAATTCCTCCTTATGCATTTCCCGAAACTTGTCACAGAATACTCATTGAAAATTGCTCATTTAAATTAGTTTAGTACTCTCTTGTGGCTAGAATACTAATAGCACCACAGCTATAATCAGGTGGGTTTTAAAACTAAAACAGAAACCATCACCTCTTTTGATAAAATCATAATGCTCAGTCTTCTGCTGTATTTGATTTTTTGTTGTTTTTGTTGTGTTATTCTGTTTTGTTTTTGTTTGGGGTACCAGGGATTGAACCCAGAAGTACTTAACCACTGAGCCACATCCCTAGCCCATTTTATATTTAGAGACAGGGTCTTGCCAAGTTGCGTAGGGCCTTGCTAAGTTGATGGGGCCGGCTTTGAACTTGAGATCCTCCTGTTTTAGCCTTCTGAGCCACTGAGATTATAGGCATGTGCCACCACACCTGGCTGCTGTCATATTTGAACAACAAACCAGAACTGGAAGGGATCAATGGGGGAGCATTTCAGAGACCAAAGAAATGAACAGCCTTCCATTCAAGTATTAATATAAAAATAGTCTGAACCACAGTCTAAAAGGGCATATGATCAAAATCTATAAAACTATTAAAAATTGAAGTCTGGTGACTAGCTGTAGACAAAGAGAGAGTCAAATATAATTCACTTAAAATTTCATAGAGACCAGGGCTAGAGGGGTGTAGCTTAGATGCCCTGGATTTATACCCTGGTGTGCGCATGCACACAGATGTGTAGAAATGCATACTAGATCATAGAAGCATCAAAACAGCGAACAGGTGTTCCTCATTTTAAAATCTTGTTTATACTGAAAGTATGTTAGATTAATCTTTTGTTTTTAATTTCTATTCTGAATTTTCTGCTATACTTCTCTAGTTGTAAAACAAAAAGCATCCTTAAAGTTCACTTTTATTAACTTTGTGGTGGAACCATTTGTCTTCTTTTGGTGGTAGGAGCAGTATAGCCTCAAGTTCCAGAGGAAATGGGAGCCATTGCAAATCTGAAGGTCAGGAGGGATCCTTGGGTCCGCAGAGCTCAATGCAGGCACCAGAAGGAGACAGTGAAACAAGTAAGGGGTTTTTTTGTTTTGTCTTTATGAATCCCCAGTGTTGGATGTCCACCTGTTTTTTCTGTTCCCTCCAGTGCTACACTTTTGTTTCTTATGTTTAACAAGTTACTCTTAACCTACTGTAGCCCAGCTATTACATTGATAAGTAGCAAATACAAAAGGGGGGGACCTTAGGCCATCAGGATGGGAAGGCATAGTGAAGCGCACAGTCCCACGTGTAGATACCAGGACTAGGATGAGTGGTCATTTTGATGTGAGTGTGTGAGATGTAAGTGTTAATTTGAACTGTGCCAGTTTCATATGTGGCAGTGAAATCCATAGTATGTCTTGATTGTTAAACAGTGTAGATGGTTTATAGAGGGAAAACAGAAGCAGTCAAGCCTAAACAAAGTGTGAATGATGCCCATGAAATGCCATTTAGGGAATTTTTTAGAACCCTTTCCTAGTAGAATATTGTTACACAAACATTAGTTAAGTTTTAGTGTCCAGCACAGAGACTAGAACACTGAAGATATTCAGTAAATGCTTGATAAATGAAGTTACAAATGAATTATGTTTTTAGGTTAGACAAAGCAAGAACAAGTTATATCAGCAGTGAGGGGTAATCTAAAGCAGATATTATGCATATAGAACTCAACAAAGCTCAGGGCCTGGACTTTGGGAAGAGGAAGTGGGCCCATCTACCCTTGATTGCATTTGTACAGTTCTGTGCACAAATATATATTTGCATTGTACTGGGGTAAAGTTTTGTCTAAATATCAAAGGTTTCTATGACACTTCATCTATAGGGAAGCTGGAGTATTAAGTTGGTATTTATTTTTCAAAAAAATTAAGATTTAATAATGATTTGATTTATTTCCAGAAGCCTCTGAAGAAGTATCAGAGAATATGCCAGAATATGAGGAAGGTACATCTGCAGAAAACCCAGTTCAGAGCTGTGTAGATATAGGTAAGTTTTCTTGCTCCCTCTACATAATTGCTTCTTATGGGGAAATGAACAAACTTAATCTGTGTTAGTCCTCCACAGTTAGAGACCACCTCTAAATGGGTGTGTTGTACAGCTTTCCTCGTTGAGGAATGAAATTTCATATTTATTTTGTCAGCAACTAAGTTAGGTTAAGTGATGTTGTCCATATCGCTAACTGTTAGGTGCTACTTTATTTTCTGTCAGCACAATTAGATAACTTCACAGCTGAGCCATTGGATTCCAGCTCAGGAGAAAAGAATGATCTCAGTCTTGATAGCCCTTGTGGGGTTCCAGAAGAATCTACTTTGTCTGAAAAAGACAAGGAACTGGAAACTGTAGATCAGAACAGGAGTGAGAGTGCTGCCATTGAAACTAATACCAGTCCTGAGCCCCAGTCCCAAACAGAAGCCATCGGTCCTTTGGCTCATGAAGAAACATCAGCCAGGGACTCTGCGCTCCAGGACACAGATGACAGTGATGATGACCCAGTGCTGATACCAGGTGCAAGGTATCGAACGGGACCTGGTGATAGGTGAGTAAAGTTTTAATTAGCTTAAGCTGTAAAAAGCACATTTCACAGGGGTTTGTTGAAAAGTCACATAAGAGAGTGGATGTTTTTCATCCCTTCCTTAAGGGTTTCTCGTAGTATAACCCACAGTAAATTATTTTCATAGCATATTCTTTGAACACATTGCATTAAGAGAGAAATAAAAAATCATCTTTGCTCTGTGCCTCTGTACAGAGCAGCTTACTCCTTGGTTTGCAGATGAAGAGAAAGGAATGTTGACATTGACCAAAAGGTTGTTCTTAAAGCTAAGTTATATTTAGTTGTCAGATTGCCTTATAGGTACTCTGACCTCTATCTGTTTTGTTTTTGTTTTATGTTAAGTTTTTCTGCTTTCCTGCTGGCTCTGAGTTTTTAATAAGCTTAATGACTTGATTTAGAAAATGAAAAATTACAGTAAGTAACAAATATTGTAGCAACAATAAAAAATTGAATTGCTGATACGTTCATATTATTTTTTCATTTTTCAGTGTATGTGATCACAAGAACATATTTTATTTTTTAGGAGATAAAATAAATAATACATTCCATACTTGTAGAAAACTTACTATAATCAGTGATATCATGTCATTGTAAGTTCTGTCTTATTCCAGAAAATCCAGTTTATTCTTAAAATCCTAGTTTACACAGGAGTGAGGTTCTGTTCAGACCATTTCACATATTTATATTCAGCTTACATTTTAGTAAGAATTAAAAATCAGTCAGTCATAGGACCTGGCTCACACTGAAAACACTAAATGATGGCTGTATTAAATAACCCCAAGATATTTATTCTCTGTGGCCATGTAGACTTAAAAAACAATGACAGTGAGCAGCAGCTCCAAGAGAAAAAAACTGACAGATGACAGGTAAAAACCCTGAGCAGCATGACCTTCGGGGTCAGTGGAAACCCCTTTCTCTAATTGGAAAGGATATGCCCTTCCTTGGTCATCTTTGGGAAATGTTTACTTTGCCATGAGACTGTTTTCAAATGCACAACAAGTGCATTTCTGCTTTGGATCAAACATCTTCTCTTTTCCTACCACCCATTTAGTCCTTAGCATTCTTAATATATTGTTTTATTTTTTAAATATTTGTTTATTTTTTTAATTGTAGATGGACACAATACCTTTATTTTATTCATTTTTATGTGGTGCTGAGGATCAAACTCAGGGCCTCACATGTGCTAGGCAAGTGTTCTACCGCTGAGCCACTACCCCAGCCCCCTTAATATATATTTTAGATGAGTAAAAGTTACTTCTTTTTCTTTCCATACCCACAGCAGAGTCCCTTACAATGTCATCACCTCATAATATATGCAGATAGTTAACAAACACAGTACAATTTGAAAATCAAGATGATGGTTTCCACACCCTGAGTGAAAAACTGTGTTCTATAATTAATTAAGCTTATTCACTTATAGTCTTCTATGTATGTAAGTTATATTTTTAATTTAAAATTTTTTCTTCTGTATTGTTCATAAAAACAAAATTTTAGTGTCCAGTTTCTAATTATGTGTACCATATCACTTTCTGTGTTCATTTATTTAAAGAATTAATGTTTTTTTAATGGCTATTAGACACTTGCAGAAAATTGTAATTATTTAGCATCTTCTGTTCAGGCTAAGTAACACCTTTTTATGCTAAGCTGAGGAAAGTGAGGTGCTAAAAGGAGTTTTATATATCCTTGACGTAAGGAAAATTTTCTTTTTAAACCCAATAATATGACATCAATGAGAAAGGAGGGTTTGAGGGAATAAGAATCCTAGAGAATCCAGAAACTATAATATCTTTCTATAGAGATTATCATTTACTTACCATTTTCATAATACTTAGATGATTTATATGTTTTAGGGATTTTCTTAGGGTTTGGATCTGCCACAGTTGGCACCTGATAGCTTCATTAACCCAGGAAACCCAGGTTCTAAACTAGACTAGCAGGATCTTCCAAAGTTGGTAATTATGGACATCAGCCTAGAACTGTGACCCCATTTTATGCATAAACTCTCATGGTTAAATCCAGATTTAAAAACACCCTAGGTTCACATTGGTTTCCTTACCTTTTTAAAAAATTAAATGTTATTTATATTCTGTATGCTCAGTTTGGATGTTAACCTTAGTTTGCCCTGTATATTATTTTGTTTTGTTTTACAGGTCACAGTAATAAACTTACTGAATAGTAAAAGAATAATAAAATTCTTACCCCTCAAGATACTTAGTAATTATTGAAGAAATATACAAGCTATTTAAAACATGGAAAACAAATTTAATAAATATATGAAATTAAGTAAAAATAGTATTTATGTATATAAATACACACAAACACATATACTGCAGTGATACTAGCATGATTAGAGTACTCATTTCATAATTACTTAAGTTGTTCCTTTGAGATTTGCATTATTCTTTTCTCTTTCAAGAATTTACAAATGGTGAGAATTTTCCTTTTTTTTTTTTTCTTGTAGTTTCTAACCTCCTTAGCACCATCTTGACTTAATTTGAATTACCTATAAGAAGTATGCTTTTAATATTTCTGCACTTTTAAAAGAGTGCTTTATCCTTGAGACTACTGCCAGTTTGTTACTTCTAAATTTAAAGAGATAAATAAGTTGACTTTTATTCTAAAGAAAGAAAGTCTTAAGAGATAATTTTGTTTCTTAAGAACTTGAGAATTATTATTTATCAGCTTGTAATTTAGGCATGTGATAAGATGAGTTTTTGTATCTGAAGAGGCTAAGAATCCTGAAGTGCTGCCATGAAATCGGGAACATTTGGCTCTTACAATCACACATGGATGAAATGACCCCCTAAACGTGTGCATATCGTAGAGGTCCCTCATTGCTGCCTTTTGAAAAGCCCAGTCCATATTAGTTTAGTTAGGGTACATTAGTTTAGTTGCTAGTCCCAAAAGTAAATATGGTAAAAGTGCATAGTTAATTAAACCTACACCTTAATTCATATGAACAACTCCATAATGGATCTCATAATTTATTGCCCCAATTTAATTTTTACTTCAATTTTATTTTTCCAAATGTAATTTTTAAAATGAAATTTAAAAGACATAGATAAGTTATTTTGGACATGTGTAATCTAAAAATATCACAGCAGTTCCTTGTATTGCAGAGTAATGATTTTTTAAAAAATTTGCATTCTTATACTTTGGTTAATTAGAAATGACCCAGGTTTTCACTTTTGGACTGAGATCAAGCATGAGAAGGATGTCTTAGAAAAAAAGGCCTTAACAACTAACATAGATATTTTTAAACGGAATGCTCTTCTGATTAACTGTAGCAAGTCTATATGAGTAACTGGGACCCTGTACAGCAGAGGTCAGCAGATTTTTTTCCTAAAGGACTAGATAATAAATATTTTAGGCTTTGCTGACCTAGAAGCAAAGTAGAGACTATTATGAGGTACTTATATAACATTTTAAATATAAGCATTTTAAGATGTAAAAACTGTTGTTAATCTAAAGGTCATTACAAAAACAGCTGGCTACAGTTTGCAGATCCCTCCTTACAGTCAGTCAGTCATATAGAGAGAAACCAAGCCATAAGTCTGTAGAAAATGCCTTTACTGGCAGAATTCCAAAGTTTAAGACAATGGACTATATAAATCACCACATATTTTGGTCCCTTAAACTTTGTCTAGGTCAAGAATATATTAAATATTAATATTAGATATTAAATGGAAAATGAATCTAAAAATGAAATAAATACATATATGCTTTGTAATCCTGGAATTAAAAAGCAGCACATGAGATTAGCACATGTGCCCCTTACTGCCTATGGGATGCATTCAGAAGGTCGAGTGTGTGCTCTTGGAGTGGCGGAAGAGATGCAGTTTTTAATGTCAGATCAACTGTGGAGCAGTCCTTGGAATGATGGCCTGGCTGGTAGTTCTTCTCTTGCTGAATTTAAGAGGAAAATGAAATTGATGTGCAAAACAAGCAAATGAAACTTCCTGAAGCAGTGCTCACTTGATGTTGAATAATTTTAGTTGTAGCCTCAGTTTAATTAAGAAGCTTTAACAGTTTTCTCCCTAGAGATTAAAGATCTTAATCCTGGGCTGAGGTTGTGACTCAGTGGTAGGGCGCTTGCCTAGCATGTATGAGACACTGGGTTCGATTCTCAGAACCACATATAAATTAATAAATAAGTAAAGGTCCATCAACAACTAAAAAATATTTTTAAAAAAGATTAATCCTATGTTGCCTGTTAATAATTTTTTTAAAGTGTATATTATTTGCATAGCGTTGTGGATGTATCCACCTACTCTGGTCTCTGTGGAAGGTGGCCATTGTTTTTAAAGCCAGAATTCTTTGTACTGTGAATTTGCCAACCTGTGTTAGCAGTCATCATTATAACCACTCATTCCATATTTTTGGTGATTCTAGTTTACTCTTTATTAAAAGAAAATTGCAGAGGCAAAAAAGTAAAGAAAAAGAACTGGTCTCCTAGGGAGGTAAAAGCCCTGTTACTCTTTGCTTGCTGCTTCTATATCCTCTTGTGCTTAGGCCACATGAGTCAGCTCCAGGCCTAATGATTTATTTCCCAAATCACAGCTCAGCTCTGCGGAGCATAATGTAGGTGTTCCAGGGGATGGTATTCATGACTCAGTACAGTTCCCCACATTCTGTGACAGGTTCAGGTCTATTTATTTGAAAGATAAAAGAGATTGAGAGCAGTGTCTTCCTTCTAATCTTTGTTCAGTGATTGTGTCTGTTTGCTTAATTTCTTTGTACACATTTAGTTGGATGACATATTCTTCTTTAATTCCCCAAGTCACAAAGGGAAGCAAATTTCTTTTTAGATTGAGATGATTGATGGTAAAAGTGGTAACCTTAATGCTTTACATATTTGGTTCTTTGGAGTCTTTGTAAGTGACTTTAGTTATTGTGTTCCCTTCACTAGATTTAATATCAGAGGAACTACAATAGGTGATAGAATAATGAGGTAATTCAGAATGTTCCTTCATTATTTCTTCTTTATGATGGATTTGCCAGGTCCTCTCTTTCCACAGCTAACCACCTTTCCTATTAACAGTTAATACTCCTTTGAACTTACTGAACTCTGCTAAGCCTTGTAAAGCAGGTTGCTTTTCACAAACTATATTTAGCTGCATGCACTGCATGGGAATAAAAGAAATCTGTGTGCAGATATATCTGGTGTTCTCTTCAAGTGTGTCATGACAAAATAACTGTAATCCAAAATGGTATCCTTTGAATATTGGGTACTCTTTGAGTATTTTGTTGAAGAATGCAACTTAAATTTTTTAAAAACTTGATTGGCATAATAATTTTCAAGTTTTTGTTATTTTTTCCTGAAATCAAATAAAAATGAACTTGCTTCTAATTATGTTGCATAGGTTTTAAGATTCTGATTTCTCAAAGCTGTTTTTTTTTTATAATTCAGTACTTAAGGATGTCACAGATCAAGATGATATATGACCCTCAAACTCATCTCTAATTTGAAGGTCTGATATGAGAGTATGTTTTTAAGTAGAACTTTAAAGTGAACCTCAATCCTATCAGTCATCTACCCAAAACCTGGTTTACTGACAGAATCAACTTATACCTAATTCTTAGAGGTATATTATCTGTTACTTGCCATCAGTTTCAAAAACAGAGTAGAAATATGAAATATGTAGCAATAATCAGAAATGTAAAATTAATAGTTGTTCATAGGTATCACAGAAATAATAAAATAAGCCAAAAATTATAGATAAATATCAGTTCCTGTCCTCAGGATTCTCATGTAAAAGTCTCAAACTTATTTTTCCTCTTGTGCTAATGTTTCTAGACTGAACATTATGGTATATGTGAGATAACTTTTTGCAAATTAGCTTATTACTAGTTATCTAATGACAGTAGATAATTAGTAATAGAGAAGAGCTACCAGCCAGGCCATCATTCCAGTTTGTTTCAAGACTGTGATTTTCTTGGTTTATATTTTTTAGCACAAGAGCTCAAAACTGGTTTCTTCTTTTTCAATGAAAATTGTAGTTTAAAAGTACTATGTTCCTTTAAATGAATTTTAGAAAAGCTAAAGCCTTGAAGAGGTGATTATTTTGAATTAATAGACAGTGGTTAAACAGAAAATGTGACAGTAACCTCCCTTTGGAGTTAATGATATTACACTTATACTTCTCTCCCTCACATAGAGATTATCTGGGAAAACTTGTAATTGGAAGACAGTCATTTCCTACACAATACACACATTAATTCTGCTTCCCCTGTTAGCAATTAGGGATAGATGTTCAAGGAGTGTAAATTTCTGTTAAGATAAAATAATCGCAGATTCTCTTTACAATTCATGTAACTGTTCTTTGCTAGGAACTGTCTCGTAGTGTCTTGTGAGTGTGTCTTACTATAAGGTTCTAGCATTCTAAGTGATCGTGCTGCATTGCCTGCTCCTCTTGATGATGGGTACAGTGGTAGTCATCCTCTACCTACATCCTGCTGTTCTCTGGTCACCTCGCACTTGGTCTCTTAAAGTAGTCCTCCTATCCGCTTCAGGCCTTCCCTGTGACCCTGCCTCCAGAGACTCCCTATGGCCCTTGCTGGGACAGAGCGAGAGCCTCTGCCTGGTGTGTAGCCTCTCTGATCTCTGACTGGTGCTGAGATCAGGTGAACTTGGGGTGTTACTAAATGCGTGCATTATGCCACCTGTGCCCTCTGACCGAAATGACTTCCCCTCACCATTGTCATCTTTTTGGCTGCCTCATCAATATTCATCTTGGGCTTTTTTGGGAAACTTTACCTAGCCCATGTATTTCATAATCCCGACTATGTGCCTATCATATTTTATTGCATGTATGTTTGTTTTCCTATACAAGACTGTAAGCACCTTTAAGAACAGTGTAATACATATGTGCATATAGAAATCAAAAGTTGACAAACCCACTCACTAGGTTACTATTCATATCTCCCGAGACAATGTCACTTACTGCTTTGTTCCTCGACCTTCTAAAACATTAAATCAATGAGAGGCTTATGAATTGTTGTTTTAGAGGCTCTATGACTTCTCACATATTTAATGACTTGGTATGAGAGAGTAATTTAACAGAAATTTACACTCCTTGGTATAAAGTCACTTGGAACACAGAGATTATTTATTACTCCAAGGACGTAACATATTAAAATGGAAGAATCCAGGCACAGCCTTCAAGCCTTCTTCCAGGAGGCCTCACACAGGATGTATACCTTCATTCAGTAATGACATGCAGTAACACTTGTGTTGGGTTCTACCCAGGTAAGCCTGCTTCACTCAAAACTCGGGGTGTTCCCTGGGGGCTGGTCTTGTAGACACCCTCTCGGCCTCTGCACCCAACCACAGCAGCCTAAATTCCAGACCCTGAAGAAAATTAAGTGTTCACCAGAAATCATGTCATATTTACACACAGTGTAGGCACTGATGCAGCAGGGTTCAGTGTCTCAGGCAGGCTAACAAAGCAGGGAACATTCTAGAAGTCAGCTGTCCAGCCACCAGTAAGAGTCACCTGGTAAACAGACATTGCTGAAGACAGCAGCCAGGGGCTGCTCTTCCCTTGTCTACTAATCCATTGTAAGGCAGAGATTCCAGCTCCTCCCCCAAACCCCTCCAAGAGAAGCAGGAGCAGCAAGATGCTGTAGCAACCCATCCACCACACACTTCAGGTACGATAAAGACGCATGCTGAAATGCAGAAATCCCCACGTAGGAAGGGAAGACCTTTCTTGTTGGTAAAGTGAAATAGCAACACTAACATGACTTTTCTATAAAACAAGTGTTTTAAAGCACTTAAAAGAATTACTTTTAAAAAGGAAATACATCCTCTAAATTCATAAATTTATTTGTACTATAAACACTTTTTTAAAAAATCTTTTTTAGTCGTAGTTGGACACAATATATTTTATTTTTATGTGTGCTGAGGATCAAACCCAGTGCTTCACACATGAGCTCTATCACTGATCTACACCCCAGCCCTATAAATACTTTTTAAATTCATAATTTCATGATAAATTTTAGTTAATTGCCCTGTCTGAATAATCAGATTCTAAATTAGGCTTTTTTTCTCTGAAATCACTAAGTCAATTCAAAAAAAAAAAAAAGTATACACGGTATAAATTAAGAGAACTTGTGGGTTTTGAACCCGAATACTTAAAAACTGTGGTATTCATAATTATAGTTAACACTTACAATGAAACATAGATAAATGGAATTTATTGTTTGCTTTTAGTATCTTTCTCTTTCTTACTCATACGTGGTGGATTCTTCTTTGACACATATCCCTAATAGCTTTGGTTCTGTTACCAAAGATTTTAGCTATTATAAAACTATAAAGGCATATAAATGTGATAATTACTACAGAGACTCTGCTGTTGAAATATTTGGTGGTGTAAGAATAGCTTAAGTTTATAAAAACCTAATTCTTCATTCTTTGAGTTGAAAAATCAAACTCAAGTTTTGTAAAATAAACACAACTCTAATTTTGGATATAAGATTTCAACTATGCACTGCTGGTGGGACTGCAAATTGGTGCAGCCAATATGGAAAGCAGTATGGAGATTTCTTGGAAAATTGGGAATGGAACCACTGTATGACCCAGCTATCCCTCTCCTCAGTCTATACCCAAAGGACTTAAAAACAGCATACTACAGGGACACAGCCACATCAGTGTTTATAGCAGCACAGTTCACAATAGCTAAACTGTGGAACCAACCCAGATGCCCTTCAATAGATGAACGGATAAAAAAAAAATGTGGCATATATACACAATGGAATATTACTCAGCAATAAAAGAGAATAAAATCATGCCATTTGCAGGTAAATGGATGGAGTTAGAGAAGATAATGCTAAGTAAAGTTAGCTAATCCCAAAAAACCAAATGCTGAATTTTTTTCTTTGGTATAAGGAGGCTGATCCATAGTGGGATAGGGAGAGAGGGAGCATGGAAGGAATAGTCGAACTCTAGATAGGGTAGAGGCGTGGGAGGGGAAGGGAGGGGGCTGGGGTTATTAATGATGGTGGAATGTGGTGGACATTATTATCCAAAGTACATGTATGAAGACATGAATTGGTGTGAATATACTTTGTATACAACCAGAGATATGAAAAATTGTGCTCTATATGTGCAATAAGAATTGTAAAGCATTCCATTGTCGTGTATAAATAAAAAATTATTAAAAAACAAGAATTCAACTATAAAATTGGGAAGATGGAGGTGACTTTTGTCTGAAGGTTCTGATGACAAAATTTGGGGACTATTACACTGTGTGTGCCTCTTTTTGAGATTCACGGTGCAATTAGCATAATAAAACCTCTAAGACAACTTTCAGCAAAGAAACCTGCTTTAATTCATCATTGACTACACTTACTTGATCATAAAACTATTTTCTGGAACACCTATGAAAATCCCACAATTTTAGAAATGCTGTCCTTCCAGATCATTCTTACTGCATTCTAGGCATTAGAAACCTAGACAAGGAGGCTGTCTACAACCTCATTGTTTAGAGTTTTATACCTGTATAGAAAAGAATGTCTACATATTCAAAATCCACCTGCTGTAATTCTAGTCATCTTCCTGTCTTGTTTTTAGAACAGTGTCTTTTATTAGCCTTGTTAAGCCAACTGAATTACCTTTTAAGTCTTTCAGTGGAAGGAGTACTGGAAATTGAACTTGGGGGCACTGGACCACTGAGCCACATCCCCAGCCCTATTTTGTATTTTATTAGAGACAGAGTTACTTAGTGCCTCACTTTTGCTGAGACTGGCTTTGAACTAGGTATTCTGCCTCAGCCTCCCAAGCCGCTGGGATTACAGGGGTGTATCACCTCACCCAGCAAACCCTTAAGTCATTTTTTCCCAGTCTGAACAAATCAGTCCTCTCCGATCTTTGATTTTTCTATGCCAAAGATTCTTTGTTCTCCAGCAAGCTATTTTTAACAATACCTAAAATACCAATACTTTGTGCCTCTTCAGCTGTCTATAGGGTGTTCTATAAAATGGTTTACTATGTTGAAAACAGCAGGCAAAGTAATCGATGATTTATATTTTAAAAATGCTGCCTAATGGATTTATGCTTATAGTTAGCCTAGTTCTTTACTAAATGTGACAAATCGGTATTTTTCAAAATGTGGTTTATAGACCATTTCTGGTTCTTATGTCTTCTTAATTTAACCTTGGAGTTACAAAATTTTGCTGAACCTTTAGAAACAGAATTTTCTGGATTGTGGAGTTTTAATAATAAAAATATAAGTCAGGAATCTACATTTTATTTCCTTAGGTTAGTTGTATGTCCTTCAGATTCACTCAGTCTTTCTCTTTTAAATGTTTCTCCAAAATAGAAAAACTACTGATATTCTTGTGCTGTTTGTTGGCACTTTGAAATTCCTGGATGAGTCAATTTTGATATAGTTGTTTTATCCACTCAAGAGCCAGCTGTGCACATACTGATGGATGCTGGTGATGGTGACGAGACATCTTCTGTCCTCTGTGAGCTCTCGGCTCAGCTGATTCACAACACAGCCCAGCCCAGGGAGGGCAGGGACAGAGCTTTGCCTGCGCTTTGAAGCCTGATCTGACTGAGGAAGGAGCCGTTCAACCTCTGAAAATCTTAGTTTGTGTTGCTGCTGTCCCTGTGTGGCTCCTTCTCTTTATCTATTAATGTAAGATGGAGATTTGGGCCTACTTTTTCTTCTGTTAGATGCAGGGTCTCTGGCTTTTTCCTAAGTCTTCGATCCACTTTGAGTTGAATTTTGTGTGTGGTGAGAGATAGGGGTTTAATTTCATTTTGTTGATGGATTTCCAGTTTTCCAAGCACCATTTGTTGAATAGGCTATCTTTTCTCCATTGTACTTTTTTTGGCACCTTTGTCTAATATAAGATAACTATAATTATGTGGGTTAGTCTCTGTGTTCTCTATTCTGTACCATTGGTCTACCAGTCTGTTTTGATGCCAATACCATGCTGTTTTTGTTACTGTTACCCTGTAGTATAGTTTAAGGTCTGGTTTAATGATACCACATGCTGCACTTTCTTGCTAAGGATTGCTTTAGCTATTCTGGGTCTCTTTATTTTTCCAGATGAATTTCATGACTGCTTTTTCTATTTCTATGAGGATGTCATTGAGATTTTGATTGGAATTATATTAAATCTGTATAGTGCTTTCGGTAGTGTGCTCATTTTGACAATATTTATTCTGTCTATCCAGGAATAAGGGAGATCTTTCCATCTTCTAAGGTTTTCTCTTAATTTCTTTCTTTAGCATTCTATAGTTTTCATCAATGCATTTTTGAGACAAACATGGCAAATCTTCCTCCTTGTATCCCTCCATCCTGTATCAAAAATTGAGCCTCTGTATTTAATGCTCTTTTTGACCTTAGTCTGCTTTGTCTGATTAACATACTATGCTGCCTTTCCTTTTTTATTTTTGTTTTGTTTTGTTTTGGTTTTGGTGGGGGAGCTGATACCAGGGATTGAACTCAGGGGCACTTGGCCACTGAACCACATCCCAGCCCTATTTTGTGTTTTATTTAGAGACAGGGTCTCACTGAATTGCTTAGCACCTCACTTTTGCTTAGGCTGGCTTTGAACTCAAGATCCTCCTGCTTCAGCCTCCCAAGCCACTGGGATTACAGGCATGCACCACTGCACCTGTCCCACCTTTAGTTTAATTGGTATTTGCTCAGTATCTTTTAGGCCTTTCTCATCCTTATGTTTTAGATATGTTCTGGACTCTTTCTCCATAGGTCAGTTAATTGGAATTTATTATGATTATGGCTATTTTTGGATTGACTTCAAACTTTTTACTTCTCTTTTTGTTTTCTTTATTTTCGGGGGTTGCAGGGTGGGGACCAGGGACTAAACCCAGAGGCACTTTACCACTGAGGCATATCCCCAGCCCTTTTTAATTTTTATTTTGAGACAGGGTTTTGCTAAGTTGCTGAGGCTGGCTTTGAACTTGGGATCCTCCTGCCTCAGCCTCCCAGTCCACTGGGATTACAAGTGTGGGCCAGCGCATCCAGCTGTTTTGTTTTATTTTCATTAATATTTTTTCCTCCATTAGGTTGGAATGTACTTTGTTATTTATTACTTTATTATTTACCTCCAACTTTTCCTTTTTTTATTTAGCCATGTAATGTCTTTTATGATTTTAAGTTGTATGCCAAATGAACATAACGTATCATGAAAGTAATAACTGGAGCTGGGGATACAGGTTGGTGGTAGGGCACTTGCCTAGCATGCATGAAGCCCTGGGTTCAATTTCTAGTACCATGTTTGTTTGTTTGTTAATTGATTATAGCTAAATAGTCTCAGAAAAATTTTGCAAATAAGTTTTAATAAATATTTGCTAATTGGTATTCTTCATATGTAAACATCATTTAATTTTTTTATCAGTTTGCAAAGTGACATGTTACCAATTTATTTTTTTCAATGACCTTTCAATTGTTGTTCAGTGTTTCTTATAAAGTGTCCTCTAGGAAAGTTGTTTCAGTGCATCTGAGTTTATCGTTTCTTTACAACTTTTAGCTGAGTAGGATATTTACACGACTGTGTGCATAGTTGTAATATCTGTTGTCACTTTGTATCTTCTAGTTTGAAATTTTGCACCTAAAGCTTTTTCTCCTGCTTTTATAATTTTTGTAATTTTCCTTCACGGTAGGTGATCTAATTTTTTAATTTAAACTACATAACAACTGTATAACTTGGAGGTTTTAAAAAAGATTCTTTGATAGGACAGTTAAACCAAACAAATGTTAAGTAGCAAATTAGACCAATTTATATAGCAAAACTTTCAAATGAACCTTTATGATTTGGTATAGTTCTAATTATTGATTATTATCACTTCATTAATAACAGCCTTAATTTTGTCCACATTTATTCTTATTACATGAGATGCCATTCATAAATTCTTAACCTGTCCCACATAATTTCTTCTTCCCTTTACAGCTTCTAAAAGCTTTTGCTTATCAGCAAGGTTATTTCCTCTGCTGCCTACTCTAGTTTCTTAGTGAAAGAGGTTTTCCTTTATTAATTTCTTCCTAATCACCTTTGTTGTTGTTTTGTGCTAGGAATTGAAACCAGGAACTTGTCATGAGCATGCTAAGCACTTAGTCTATTCTAGAGGTACCTCTACAACCCCTTCTAACCACTTGCTAACTAATTCATAGTGTTCTTTCTAATCTCTTTCACTTTAGGAAAAAAGGGATAGATCTCCAACCATTTTAATTTTGTCTCTTTTGAGAACATTTGACCTCACAATCCTTCCCACTTTTTCCCTCCCAATCAGAAAGGGATAATTAGAAAACTAAAACAAGTCAGCTTCCTGTCTGGTTGTTAGATCTAACTAGATCTAACTTGAACCTTCTGCATAGTCTCCCTTCTTAGAGGAAAAAGGTTAGATTGTGTTTTTTTTTTTTTTTTTTAATTTTTTGTTGCTTCATCTTCTTCCCCATCTCTACCCCTCCGCCCATGATGCTGGGGATCAATTCCCATGCCAGACAGATGTTTACCACTGAGCTACGCCCCAACCCCAGAGAAAGTTTTAAACACTTTTCTAATTAGCCTGAATAGCGTAGAGTGTGATGTTTTGTTTTATGTAAAAGTGTGAGTACAGCCAGGTGTGGTGGCCATGCCTGCAATTCCAGCACTTCAGGAAACTGAAGCAGGAAGAGGGCAAGTTCAAGGCCAGTCTCAGTAACTCAGTGGGACCCTAACTCAAAATAAAAGGGCTGGGGATATGGCTCACTATTCAAGCACGCCTGGGTTCAACCCTCAGTACCCCCCAAAAAAGGAAGTACAGAATATAGAATCACTTAGCAACTTACCAATCATTCACTCCTCTCTTCAACCCTTTCCTGTGCATGTGTACATTTGCTTCCTATGAATTATTGTTGAGCCTGTGTCTTGAATTCAGTATCTTTCATGTCGTTTTTTATGGATCTTTTTTACCATTTTTATTGGCAACAAATATTTTATGGTATGACTGTGTCATAATTTAAACTGTCCTTTCTACCTGAACATTTTAGATGATTTTCTTCAGTCTTTGTCACTTACAGTTCTATGATGAAAAAAGATATCTGTATATGTGCATATTTGCTTTAATACAGATTACACTTTCAAAGTAAAATACTCAGTCAAAGCTTATACATGTTTTAAGCCTTAAATATATTTAATTTTTTTCTTAAAAAATGATTGTACTGAAACTCTAATACATGCTAATGGGAGTTTAAATTTGTACAACCACTTTGGAAAACAGGGAATATCTATTAAAAGTTGAAAAGTATGCTCATCCTGTGTCTAGTAGTTTACTCTTTGAGGTATGTATCCAATATAAAAATGTAAATATGTTCACCAAAAGACAAACAAATGTTGATAATAATGAACAGTAATCAAAACTTACCGCCCAATATGCAGTGTGGCATGGTTTCCCACACTTTTTTCCCACCGCCCCATATCCACCAGTGGTAGAATGGATTAATATATATTTACACAAAGTAATACTCTACAGCAAAGAAGATGAACTACAGCTAAATGTAACAACACGGATGAAGCTAAGAAGCTGGACATGTGCTGGGCCTGGTGGGAGGCAACATGGGAGGCTAAGAGGAGGATTGTGAGTTCAAGACCAGCCTCAGCAACTTAGTGAGACCCTGTCTCAAAATAAAAAAAATAAACAAATGCTGGGGATGTAGCTCAGTGGTTAAGAACCCCTGGGTTCAATCCCCGATACACACACACACACACACACACACAAACACACGCACACACACAAATGGACACAAGAGAATATGTATTGTATGATTCCATTTAATTAAACATCACCAACAAGCAAAATCAACACATGGTTAAAAAAAATTTAAGTTGGTAAATTGTTTTTCTTTAAGGGAAAAGACAATTTTTTTCCTCAAAGGAGCAGGTATGAAGGCATGTGGACTTCTGTCATGCTCTGTCTGCCAGTGCTGGTTCTGGCAGATGGGCCTGTCCCATGGGGGAAACTGTGGGCCTGTGGTTTTAGGCCTTCCTGTGTGTATGTTGTCCTTCAGTGGAGTGTTTAGGATAAGTCAGTGTCCATTCTTTTGATGGTAGAACATCTTTGAAACTCCTGCAGTGTGGCATGGTTTCCCACACTCTTGACTCTGATAGATGGGGAAATCTTTTCAATCGGGTAAATTTAAAAAGAGAGTAATTTGTTGCTAATTTTATTATTAGTGAAACTGAACATTTTTTTGTGTATTAATGTTATGTAGTTTGTTTTTCTTTCTGATTTGTAGGCTTTTAAAATAAACTGTTGTTCTGTTATGTCAAAATAAAAATATTTTAAGTAACAAATTCAAACTACAAAATTATTATGTAATACCTTAAGTTAGGAGGAGTTTCTTCTACAAGTAAATCAGTTTAAAGAGTTGAATCCTCAATTCCATCATTGCCTCATTTCCTAGGAGGGTAAATCTGTGTTAGTAGCTCCAGATTTCTGCTCCTGTGTGGAGTTCATATAGAAGGATGTATTTCAAAGTTTTTTATTCCTTATGTATTAATATTTATTCTCTTTTTCCTGACTAGTCTGTTCTTGGAACATATTTAAACAATGTTTAAATCTCAAACTATTAGTTTATTACTTGCTATTATGTCTGACTAGTAGTTTCTTTTGGTTTCTCTTTACACTTTTTATTTTTCCTAATATGAAGAGGATAGAGAATGTTGACTAGGAAATATTTTATTTGTAGTAAAATTGCACATGAATTTTGTGTGTATTCTGATTTTCTAAGGTAGCTTTTTAAAAAACCAGTGTGTCGCATGCTATTTCCTTTACTTTTTCAATGAGTACCAAATTTCTAAGTGACCTCTTAACTAAAATATTTTGTTATAGTAACTCAACTAGTCTGATGTAGTCTCACTGTTGTGTTTGCCTTTTTATGCTTTTGGTTGGGGGTGCATTCTTGAAATAATATATGTAAGTATGTCTTGGAGTCACTGTATTATGAAGTTCCTCATTGTCGTTCTGAACTGCCCAGTGAAATTTTTTTTTTTTTTTTAATTTTTCTGTTTTGTTCTAATACTAATACACAGGCGCTCTGCTGTTGCCCGCATTCAGGAGTTCTTCAGGCGGAGAAAAGAAAGGAAAGAAATGGAAGAACTGGATACTTTGAACATTAGAAGGCCTCTAGTAAAGATGGTTTACAAGGGTCATCGCAACTCCAGGACAATGGTACCAAATGCTCCTGGCGTTCTTGGGTGAAATAGCAGTTTCATTATATAAACGTTTTCCCCAAAATGACTGGTCTTCCTACATGGCCAGCATGGTTTCAGTATAACACTGAACCTTCAGTTACCTTTTTATTCAAACATGGTTCTTTTAATCCTCTGACATATTATGGAAGAGCATTATTTTTATAAGAAAATTCTACCCTTCTGAATAAATATTTATTGATCTTTCTTATAACATACACAGGTTGCTATGGCTTTACTTTCTTTTTTGCTCTTTCGTACTTGATGTCTACCAGGAAACCTGCTATAGTTTTTTTTTAAAGCATATATTAGCACCTTTGTTAGATTTGGAAAGAAGAACTTAGATTTGTGACATCCAGGTTGATTACAGAATAGAAACAAACTACTTTAATTATGACATTTAGTAATAGAGCCTTTCAGGATTTTGAATAAAACTATTACTTGGAACCATCATGTATTATGACAGAATCTGTCTTAACCTGCTTTCTTTAGGATGTAGGTAGAAATTAACTTTGAGGTGAGAAAATAATAAGCTGGTTGTCTCTGTGGATATCATCAATACTAACAGTTGAATCACTTTTTTAAAGGATTCTCCTTAATAGCAGTAACCAGCTTATGTTTTGTTCACTTTTCTGGTAAAAATTTTAGATGAAAATAATTAGGGAAAGGGATTTTAAAAAGAAGACAAGTATTAAATGCAGCAGTAGCTCCAAGTGCCATCAAAGCTGGCCCCCCTCTTCTGAGTAAGCACCAAACATGGCATAGTAGCAGCTGCAGAAAAGATGTTTTTTTAAAATCCTGATCTGAAGTTCAAAGGTTTTTGTGATGAGTCATTCATGTGTCTATCAAAAGATGTCGTTGTATTCCTTCTTGTGTTTGTTTATATTCATTCTAGTATCTCATATTGCTTTTTCTTATTGCTTCATTAATGTACTTAGGTTTATATTTTCCAAGATCTTGAATTGTATAAGCTTCTGATTGCTAATGAAAAAGAATGGTATTTTTGTTCCTTTAGTTAAATATAATTTCCTTTTTTTTTTTCTTTCTCTTTTTTTTTTTTTTTTGTTACCAGGGAATTTTAAATCCAGGGGTGTGTAACCACTGAGCCACATTCCCAGCCCTTTTTTATATTTTATTTCGAAACAGGGTCTCTCAGTATGTTGCTTAGGGCCTCTCTAAATTGCTGAGGCTGGCTTTGAACTCATGATCATACTATCTTTAACCCCTGAGCCACTGGGATTACAGGCATGCACTACTGCACCTGCTGACAATTTCTTTTTTCTTTGAATCATTTAATTGTTTTATAAAGCGAAAAATGGAACAATTTTGAGAGTTCGACACACATAAATAAATTTCTATTATACTGCCAAAACCCAGAAATCCCATTCATTCATTTAGCAGTCATTAGAAAAGTATCTGCTCCATGCCAAATAGTGTTTCGGGTGCTATAAAAATAGTATCCAACAAAGCCAAGTCTGTTGTCAGGGGCACCTTGCAGACCTTGCCTCTGTCTTATCCCTGCTAATGACTTAATGCTGGAAGACCAAGGCATTCTTCGGGTTTTTAACTTTTTTGTTTTTCCAAGCTAATTTCTTTCTTTCTTTCTTTTTTTAACATAAGAATAGAATAGATCTTGTTTTGGTATCTTTAATTTGAATTTTATTATAATTCACTTTTTTAAACCCTTAGATAAAAGAAGCCAACTTCTGGGGTGCTAACTTTGTGATGAGTGGCTCCGACTGTGGCCACATCTTCATCTGGGATCGGCATACAGCCGAGCACTTGATGCTTCTGGAAGCGGATAACCATGTGGTGAACTGCTTGCAGCCACATCCGTTTGACCCCAGTAAGGCGCCATTCCTCAGCACTGTGCTCTCCTGGTTTTGTACAATGCGAGCATCCCCCAGAGTGTCCTGCTGAGTGCCTCTGGAGCTGAGTGTGCTATGCTTGCGTTTCCAACAGTCTGCCGCAGCAGAATGGCTAAGCAAACAGGTTAAGAGTGTCTTTAGTAGCTCTCCTACATTTGATCTCATCAGTCATAGATGTCTGGAAGGACTAAACTTGGCATTATCCAAAGAACCTAGAAGTCTATTTAATCTTCACATATCTGAATTAATTTACCAGAGCAAAAGAGCATTGGCTTACTCTTATGCTTGACCTTATCATGTGTCTTGCAATACAGCAGCGAATAAGCAGAAATTTAAGGGACTTCAAAATGGTCTTAAAGTTTTATTCAAGGGTTACTTTTCAGAGATCTTCAAAATATATTATCTTATATTCTTAATTAACAGGCAAAGGAACAGGTATGGTATCCCTTCAAGCTGGATTTTGCTGTTTATATATATGCTTCATATGTTCATGTCTTGAATTAATGGCATATTTCTAAGCTTTATACTAATATGTACATTTTATTTCTAGTTCTAGCCTCATCTGGCATAGATTATGACATAAAAATCTGGTCACCACTAGAAGAGTCAAGGATTTTTAACCGAAAACTTGCTGATGAAGTAAGATTTTTATTATACTTATGATAGGCCATATTTAATTGGTTCCTAGCATGCTATTCTAAGGAAAAAGCAGTTTATTAGTAACATAAAACAAGTTAATGCAGTTAATGAGGTAAACTCTTATAAAGAAAAATTAAGATAAAACATGCTTATAAGACTAGAGAGTTAAAACCAAAATGGTGTCTTGTAATTATATTATTGAAATTTAGTACTATCAGATTAGGTATGTCGTGGTTTAAGACAAATAGATTTGGCTGGTGTGCTAATTATGATAAAAATCATTAAGAAATTCTGTCCTTTTAAAAATAATTGTGCACTATAAGCTACCCTCCCTAATCATAGACATTTTCTGTTTTTCTTAAAAAGGAAATGGTCGGGGCTGGGGATGTGGCTCAAGCGGTAGCGCGCTCGCCTGGGATGCGTGCGGCCCGGGTTTGATCCTCAGCACCACATACAAACAAAGATGTTGTGTCACCGAAAAAAAAAAACTAAAAAAAAAAAGGAAATGGTCTCCTCTGGAATCAGTTGATAACAGAACAAATGATTAGAGAATCTTTTCCTTAATTACTGTATTTTAAATTTTCCTTAGCTTCTTGTTGAAGCAGAAATTTCCAAACTAAGTTCTGTAAAGCTCTCAGTTTCTTTTGGAATTGGGAGAAAAAGCAGGTGATAGGAAGACTGAACTCCTCCCGAACTTTAATGAGGGTTTTTATTTGTGGGTTTTTGTATGAGATTTCTTAGGAAAATGAGGGTCTGTTCTTAAAAGTGTAAGTTGGAAAGCACTACTTTACCAAGATGGACGGTTCACAGCACAAGCTACCGCCTATGCTGATATTCATTGTATAGAGATTTATAAACTACATGGTATTTGTCAGTCATAGTGCTGACTTTAAAAAGATAAAACTTAAAGTCTAGTTGGAAAGGCATATAAACAAATAACTAGATTATAATGGGATCAGTATCGGAGACGTATACATTTTGTTTTGAAGCTGGAACACTGTGCTGGTAAATATGGTAGATGGGAAGGGGAGGTCTCCCCCAGAGATGTTGGGAACTAGACGAGGAGCAGAGGAGCTTTGAGCACAAGGCTTCGCACATGCCAAGAGACTGTAAGGTAGATGGACCGTCAGTGTGCATGAACCTCAGAGTATGTAGACAAAGCATCTCAGTTGGATGGAAATGGTAGGCAGGACAGGTCTGTACAGGGCCCACGGGCAACCCTGATGAACGTGGGACGGTTGTTACATCATAGGGGAACTTTTGAGATTACATCTTCTCTGACACTTTCTTTCTTCCTTTTCTTTTCCTACCACATACTCTACTATTCCTCTTCTTCCCTTTGCTCATGATTACACATTCGGTCCGTAGCTATTCATGAATATTATGCATTTGGGTACTATTCTTGCTACTCAGTTTATTGCCAAAGCTTGCCCAAAAGTTTCTTTTTTACTTTGTCTCAGAATAGCATCTTCTCAAGGGATACACGTACATGACTAGGGATAACAGTTTAACACGTTGTGTTGAATGAGAAATCAGCACAAAGACTGATCTGGACACGAGCCAGCACTGAAGAGCTCATTTGAACTCTGAACATTCTAAGCAGTCACAACATTTCCTCTTAGTCTTTCTGCCAGTTAAAAGAGTGTTCTCTGATCTTCCTCCTTTAAATACAAGGTGAACTAATTATTTGCTGTTGAGTAGCTGAAAGGCAAATGAAATCATTCCTGCTGGGATCTACTAATTTCTTAGAATTTCCTTCATCTTCTGGGAGCAGATAGCCACTCTGTCAACGTGGTTGCTTACCTTGCCTGTAGGTCATAACCCGCAACGAGCTGATGCTGGAAGAAACCAGAAACACCATCACCGTCCCAGCCTCTTTCATGCTGAGGATGTTAGCCTCTCTGAATCACATCCGAGCTGGTAAGAGTTTACTATTCTATTAATATTGTTATATTTGTACAACATCTTATTAAAAGTTCTACTTCAAAGGGATTTATATAATTTCCTTAATATCACAAAATGAAAGCAACTTAACTAGGATTTCTGTGAACACTTGACCTTTTAGCAGTGATTTATATTGAAAAATGGTCAAAATGAAACTTTTTTTTTTTTTTTTTTAACAGGGAGAGAGAGAGAGGGAATTTTAATATTTATTTTTTTTTTAGTTTTCGGCGGACACAACATCTTTGTTTGTATGTGGTGCTGAGGATCGAACCTGGGCCGCATGCATGCCCGGCGAGTGCGCTACTGCTTGAGCCACATCCCCAGCCCCAAAATGAAACTTTTATCAGCTCCTTTTTTTTTTTCTCCTCAGAGTACAGACTGTACCATAAACCAAATATGTATACTTTAATAGATTTATTTAAAAACAGCCCAGATAAAAGCATTGTAATACGCTAAGATTTAACAGATAGTTTAGTGTTTTTTTTTCAATTTTTTTGTTTTATATTATAAACTGAGATTCAGAGCCACAGATAAAGCAAAAATCCATATAATACAGCTAAGATTTAAGAGGAAATTGAAGAATCTGTATTCACAACAACAGAAAAAGTTCAGTATTCATTATAAATAGTATTTATCTCTTTTCACTGGTTTCATGATTTCTTCATATTAGATATGACTGATTGTTTAGTAATAATAGCTACCATTTATAGAGTACATATATGTTAAGTATTATGTAATCATTTCAGAGATTTATCCTCTTTCAGCCCCAACCCTTTACAAAGTACTCTATTTTTAATACTTGTACCAGATCACACATCTAATAAATGTCAAAAGCCTGAATTTGAAACCAGCTTCCAAGCCCTTACTTCATTGACCCATTCGTTTCTTCCCTGTGACGTATTCAGGTCGCTAAGGCATGCAGTCCTCTGGTGATCTGATCCCAGGCCACATTTCTTCCTTTGCTTACTGTAATCCTTCAGAAGACTTCCTGGGAGGTCCAAGGAATTAAATAGTAGCTCCATCCTCCTACAGCTGTGATTTTTAAAAAATTTATTTTCCACATTTTTTCATTGGTGCATTATAGTTGTGCATACTGATGGGATTTGTTTTTACATATTCATGCATCTACACAATATGACAATATAATTTGGTCAGTATCATTCCCCAGCACTCCCACACAGCTGTGATTTTTTTAATGAAGGATCCTCATCAGATCACCTCTGGGGCTTTTTAAAACTATAAATAATCAAATAATGTGATTCTATCCCCTAAAGATTCTGATTCATGTTATCTGAGTAGGGTGTGATCTTCTGTATTTTAAAGAGACAAACAAAATTATTCTCATGAATAATAGTTGACTAAAAATTTCTAGGATACTTCCTTTTTTGTGTGTGTGTGTTGCTGGGGATTGAAAGTAGTGGCATTTTATCACTGAGCTACATCCCCAGCCCCCCCCCCCTTTTTTTTTTTTTTTTTTTTTGGTGGTACCAGGGTTTGAACTGGGGGGCATTCGACCACTGAGCCACATCGCCGGCCCTATTTTGTATTTTATTCAGAAACAGGGTCTCACTGAGTTGCTTAGCACCTCACTTTTGCTGAGGCTGGCTTTGAACTTGCAGTCCTCCTGTCTCAGCCTCCCAAGCTGCTGGGGATTACAAGTATGAGCCACTGCGCCCAGCTCATTTTTAATTTTGAGACATGGTCTTGTTAAGTTTCTGGGGCTGTCCTTAAACTGACACACTCCTATTTCAGCCTTCCAAATTGCTAGGATCATGTATGCCACCACATCTGGCTTCTAGGCCACTTCTTGAAATGTAAGGCAGTTCCAACATCCTCTAAGAGCTTTGAGAAGCTTTGGAAAAAGGTAATGGTGTGTATGGACCATTCTAAGCTCTTAGAATATTTTAGAATCCAGACTGGTTTCTCCCCTGCTTAAAATTCTTCTTTACCTCTCCATGTTTTTAAGATTGAGTCTAAATATATTAACGTAAAATTTTACATTAGCTCTTGATATTTCTCCTTTATACCTGTGGACCTTGGAGATCTCAATAGCCATTGTTTGTGTGGTGGGTTTTCAGTACCTATCATCAAATAGAACTCATAGTTATTTGACAGATCGCTCCATCAGCAAATGATGTCTACTCTCCTCCAAAAGATACCTGCCTTTGCAACCATTCACCTACCTGTGGTCTCGTTTTTACTGTTGCCCTCATACAATAAGATTTTCACCCAGCAACCAAGTAGGTCAAAGAACTCTTTCTTTTTTCTTTTATGGTACTAGCAGTAATGTCAGAGGCAATAACCTGCTGTCAGGCAGCATCAGCCATCTCAAAGTCTGTGGGCTGCTTCATCAAGTTTCTTCGGTTGCCACACTACAGATGAAGATGGGGAAACAGGGTAAAGAGGAAATGCTACCGCTTTCAAGTCAGGGAGTCCGCAGTAAAGGGTTAGGCCAAAGCATGCCCCAAGGAGACAGGCGAGGGCCAAGAGCTTTACACAATTGCAGTGGTTTTCAAATATATCAAGATCTGTACAAGTTTTGTTTTTGTTTTTGTTTAATATTTGTGTTTTGTATATGTAAAACTTATGCTTTCTTGTGAATGTCCACACTGGGTGCCATGGCACATGCCTGTAATCCCAGCGACTTCAGAGGCTGAAGCAGGAGGATCCCAAGTTTGAGGCCAGCCTCAGCAGCTTAAGGAGAACCCTGTCTCAGTATAAAAAGTAACAAGGGATGTGGATGTAGTTCAGGGTTAGAACACCCCTGGGTTTAATCTCCAGTACCCAAAAAAAAAAAAAAAAAAAGGAGTGAGGGAGGCAGGCAGGCAGGGAAGAGCTGTGTGCATATCCTAGTCTCATGGTGCCGTATCTTTATTTACCTTCAGAGGCAAAATTAAAAACTTACCTACATACAGTTGTGAACTGGTTTTACATATGTTTTCTGAATTATGTAGAAAAATATTTGTAGTTTTAATATTAAAAGCATTTCTTTTTTTTTTTTAATCTTAGTTGGGAAACTTTTTTTTTAACTTTATTTTATTATTTATTTTTATGTGGTGCTGAGGATCAAACCCAGGGCCTTGCACGTGCCAGACAAGCGCTCTACCACTGAGCCATAACCCCAGCCCCTTAAAAGCATTTCTTTATGTGATTGTCTTGTCCATTTTTTTCCAGACCGGTCGGAGGGTGACCGATCAGAAGGCTCTGGTCAGGAGAATGAAAATGAAGATGAGGAGTAACCACCTCTATTTGGCAAGCACTTGGATGTTCTGGAATTTGTATAAGACATTCATTATATTTTTTTCTTTACAGAACTTTAGTGCAATTTTAAGGTTATGGTTTTTGGAGTTTTCCCCTTTGGGGGGATGACCTAACATTAGTTTGGAGTGAGTGTGTGCATGAATTTGGGAGAGTGCGTAAAACAAAACACAAAATGTTTTTACAGCTTTCTGCCGTGTGTGAGGAGTGCTGGAAGACAAGGTGCAATACGCTCCCTGATCTGCAGGGGGCTCAGGACAGTGCGGAGGGTCCTTTTCATTGTAGGGAGAATGCGGGTCAAATAAATTTCTACACTTGCCGTTTGCATGTTTGTCGCTTTGTAATTAAAGAAGTTGGTTGTTTTAAGACATCCTAAAATGGAGTTTTTATTGAATGCCTTGCTGTTACCTGCCTTTTCTAATCTTTCTGTAATGAAAAAGGACTTTCTCTATTCTTTTTAAATTTAATAACATTTTCCTTTTTTACTTCAGTGGGTTGATAAAATCACACTAAAGGCTTTTCACTTCTCTTTTCAAAGCCCTTGGTCTTTGCCTGTGGGTCGTCCTCCCATGATCAGTGGTGCCTGGTGCACTCAGTCACTGAAGCAGCATGGGTACAAGCTGCTTCTGAAGGTGCTGGTTTCTGGTTTTTTACCTCTGTTTCCAAATTCCAGATTTCACTGTAAGCTGTTGACCATCCAGAGTTTTTGTTTTGTTTTGTTTTGAGGGGAAGGATGGTACTGGGGGTAAAAGCCAGGAGAACTTTATCACTAAGCTATATCCCCAGAACTTTTTATTTTTTTATTTTAAGATAGGGTTTTGCTAAGCCTGCCTCAGACTTGCAGTGTTCCTGCCTCAGCCTCCAAGTCATTGGGATTACAGGTGTGCGCCACTGCACCCAGTGTCCCCTTCCCCTCTAGCAGGACCGACATAGTTTACACCTAGGCCTTTGTACCTTAGAGGTTATGCCCCAAAACTGTTGCTGTAGGCTTAACCCTGCAGGCATCCTCCCTCCCCATTTCTAAATTTATTCTATTGGTCTTTCCCTCAGTCTAATTGTATGCTCACATCTCCTCAATCCTTTTACAAAATAAGGAAAATCGTTTCTTAATACCAAACTATTCTCTCTTTATATACTTTCTAATTTCTCTACTCTGGTTATTATCTAAATGAACACAGCATATATATCTATGACTTTTTTGTGCTGCTTTCCTGATGTCTAAAGCCTCTCAGAAGCTGGACTTGCTAGGTGGGGAGAGGGGCGTCAATCTGTTGTGTCCTTGGGGGCAGAAAATCAAGTACGGTAGAGTGGTTTGTCCACTATTCACTGGTTCAACAGGATAATTTCAAAACCAGTATCTCTGTCTGTCTGTCTCTCTCTCTCTCTCTCTCTCTCTCTCTTACACACACACACACACACACACACACACACACATACACACAAACACACAGCATTGCTGTTACAGATTTCTGGGATAACATGTTGATTCTTCTTTTCTAAGAAGATGATAACTTGAAACTACAGCCTGAGCTCTTGGAACTATCTCCCTGTAGAGGAGAGCAGCAAACCCACAGCCTCTCTGTGACGATTCCCACTAGCAGCTGTTCCTTACCAGCCAACAGTTGGAGAAGAAATAAAATTACACGCTTGGATTACTGTTGCTCACCTGGAACTAGCCACCCAGTGCTGCCAAAATTATAGCCGTGACATGGGAAAGAAATGTGGAGTTGTCAGGGTCAGAGCTGTAGATTCATGGACCTCATCCATCACTGCCAGCACCAGCCTTGACCTCTTGCTCTTGACTCTACTCTGGAGGTGGAAACCAGACCCTCGATGGCTGCATACATCTCGGGGCTGGGGATGTGGCTCAAGCAGTAGTGCGCTCGCCTGGCATGTGTGCGGCCCGGGTTCGATCCTCAGCACCACATACAAACAAAGATATTGTGTCCACTGAAAACTGAAAAATAAATATTAAAAAATTCTCTCTCTCTCTCTCTCTCTCTCTCTCTCTGGCGCGCGCATGTGCTCTCTCTTAAAAAAAAAGTAATACTTCCGTTTAATTAGCGGTAGTTTAAATATACCTTTTATTTTCAGAAATCTAAATATCCTGGGAAAAAAGGGACCGAGACATAACCTGTCTTCAGCTGGGCCATGAACAGCTTCACTATGTGGCCAAGGAGAGCCTCTCTCCTGCATGGAGCATCAGAGACCTCTCCTCCCCCTAAGTGGCACAAGCTGAGAGCCGCCACCTGCCAAAAGGAGATGGTTAGCTTTGTGAAGCAAGGGAAATGGCTTCACCATCTGGCACTTAGTGGACAAAGCCACAGAGGTGTGTCTGTGTTGTTCAGCATGGCGAAGGGTCAGAGCCTTAGCAAACAGGTTAATGACGCCACGATTCCTGGAGGGTGCCATGGTTTTGGTTTCTGGTTCTCAGCTACTTCTGTGCCCTGTTTTCTTTGGGTTTTTGGTTCCTCTTCTCTGAAGCAGGGGTGATTATACACCCTCCATCCCATGTCACAGGGGATGTTTTAGGAACACAGCACACAGAAGATGTCACTTCTTTCACTGATAAAGCAGTAACATGGATATGCTGTAGAGGGTGTAGGGAAATCAAGAGGACAGAGGCTACTGGAGGACTCAGGAGGGTCGGGGAGCAGGAAAAGTAACAGAAGAAGGTCAAGTGGCTTTTCTCCACCTGCACAGGCGCTGATGGGGAGGCTGTGGCTAGGGGAGGGCAGGAGGTACAGGGCTGCTTTGCACAGTTCTCCTGTGAACCTGAAACTGCTCTGAAAAATTTTTTTTAACTTGTCAGAGGAATTAGGACCTCTGTCCATAGGGAAACGACAGACGCTCGGTGACTCAGGATCGGGGCAAGACATGTAGGGAGGCAGCAGTGAGAGGAAGCGTTCCATAGAGGCAAAGGGAGCAGGTGCCAGCCACATCAAGATTCAGGGCCCAGGGAGCAAGGCTGGGCCCCAAGGAGCGAGGCTGGACCCTGGGGCTCCCTCAGGAAACAGAAGGTGGCTTCAGTGGTGACAGGTAGGGTCAGGCAAAAGTGGTGGGTTTTGTTGCTACATCTCAATGATATGATCTGCCTCTCACCCTCTTTGACTTTGCTTATGGGACAGAGAATACATATCTTGATTGATGGATAAATGATAAACCACTGATGTTCATTAAATCTCCTTTTAAAACTTTGGGCTTAAGAGTGTTTTTTGTGGCATGCTGAGAATTATTCATTTAATGATATTCCATGAATGTAATTGCCATGGGGAGTTATGAAAATGCATGAGTGGATGCACCTGTTGAGTCTGCCCCGAGTCCTCTCCCTCGGGGGAGGCTAGAGATAGGAACGGGACTGCAAAAACAGGGAGGGGAGAGGCACCCAGAATCATCCTCAGGCCCAAGTCCCAGTACAGAGTCACAATTTCTGCCACTATACATGTACCAGAAACACATTTAATCAGACAAACCTATTCTAAATAACACTTATTTATAAATATTGATTATAATCCTAAACATTTTTCTTCAAAAAAAATCCCAAAAATTCAAGTTAAATATATTTCAGGATTGGGGTTTTTGTTTGTAGTGCAGTTTTTAACACCCAGTACATTCAGGTGTCCATTGTCAGAACACAGCGCAGGACTGTCCCTTGGGCATGTGCACGACACTGATGGACAGGCACAGCCTGCGCTGCGCTCGGTGGGTCTTGACTGCCAGGAGTTGGGGTGATTGGCATTGGTTCATGGCATCTCAGAATGGTGGTGTGGAGGAAAGGAGGAGTGTACCCATTCCTAAGCTATTGATACTGCTCAGGAAATGCCTCTGAGGGAAATGAACACAGCTATGTGGATTATATCCTTATAAAAGGAACACTGGCCAAAACTGTGTTCCTGGTAATCTTGTGCAGATTTGGGTTTGTGCTTTGAATTCTTCTCAACAAATTTAATTGCTTTCCTTGTGTCTTCAGTTTTTGAGGTCAGGCTGCAGCTATTAACACCTCCCATGCCGTTTGGTTGATGGTAGTTCTTTCTGCCTACCTTACGAAGCCTCTGGCCTGTTCTGATAACAGTGACTGGTTTTTGTTTTGGTACCAGGGATTGAACCCAGGGGTGCTTAACCACTGAGCAACATCCCCAGTCCTTTTGAAAGGGTGGCCCTCCTCCCTCAGCCTCCCTAGCCACTGGGATTGCAGGCGGCTATCACTGCACCCATCCTCTGGGCTACAAAGAGAAGACTCCCTCTCTTTGTGGAGAAGACCTGGAGTTTGGCCCTGCTTCTGGCTTAACTCTTGTGAGACCTCAGGCAGTTTTCTTGGGCCTTCCTGGATTGTTTGTCTTCTCTCTGACCATAAGGTTGGCGCTGGTCTGCCCTTCCCATCCTCATTTATGGCTAGTCATGGCCATTTTTCCAAGCATCAGGCTGAGACTGACTTCCTCTCTCTTCCCTGTGGGTTCTGTGTTCACTGCAGGTAGTGCATGGACGGACGCCTGTCTCTGCCTCCTCCCTCAGAGGCCTGGAGCTCTGGGTGCTGTGACCAAAGAGCCACAATCCATCAAGCACTGTCACTGCTGGGGAGAGCTGTCCTCACCTCCTGAGGAGCACTTCCCAGAGAGGATGCCCCTGCTCTGTATGAATTAAGATCATGATTTGGGACTCATCCTCTCTCATGATCATTCAGGGCGATACAGAAGCATGTTGTCTTTGCAAAGAGCCATTCGCATGGGGGAAGGGCGTTTCTAGTAGAGGCTCCTGCTCCCTCAGACTCCTTGGCTCCTGGTGCTACTCAGCGCTCCCTCCCTACCTCCCTGTTGCCGTCCCCTTCCTCACAGTCCTTTTGTGCTGTTCAGCAAATGACAGCTGTCAGCACCTCCATTCTAGGATAAAGTTATCTTTTCAACAACTTCTCACTTTTTTGCCACGGAGACCCCTGTAAAAGGAACAATCCAACCTGCTCGGGGCAGCTCCTGAGGAGAAAAGCCACTGGCCCTGCTCTCTGGCAGCCTAGGCCCTCCCTGGGTGCTTTGCCCACATTCCTGTCATCCCTGTGAGGGACTCCTCCCTAAACTCTTGTGTCTCACACAGAAACAGATTCCAGAACTTTGCACATGAAACCAAGCAGCTTGCCCAGAAGACCCAGCCACGAGGCGGCAGCCTGAGCACACCACAGAACCCCAGCATCCCGCTTCTCAGGCAGGCTGTCAGAGCGCACAGCCCTCAGTCCCTCCCTCGTCAGTGCACTGTTGCTCCCTCTCCTGTTCTGGCCCTGGCTGCCTTGGCCTTTTGCAAATATTGAATTAGTGTCAATGGTGGTTTGATTCTTTGCAGAAAGACCCCAAGCAGCTCTGCAAATGAGAATCAAGGAACCTGAGCATTAGGTGGTCCTGTCTTGACTCTCCACCCACTGCTCCAGGAGCTGTGATTAGCTTAGGGTCACACAGCTGAGCAGAGGTGGTAACTAAATGAATGGGAACAGTGGGCGGGGAGGATCAAAGGAGGGTGGCCCTCAGCCACAGTCCCCTCCTTCTCAGCCATGCTGCTGCCACCTAGCGTCTCAGGACCCGAGCTCTTCTTCGTGTGGCCAGGGAAAGGGCCAGGTGCTGAGCTGGGTTCCTCCGCGTGGGACCCTGTGCCTCCTGGGCCACAGCAGCCCCCACCGCTGGCATCCAGAGCAGCACAGGGCGGAGCCAGGTGTAAATCTCAGTGAAACAAGCAAAGACTTGCAAAAGCCCCACAAGTTTTCCCCTTTCAACAAAGCCAGAAGATGTGGGTCTGGATTTTTATTTTTGTTGTGTTATGTTTTTTCGTGGTCCTGAGGATTGAACCCAGGACTCTCATGCATGGTAGACAAGCACTCTACCCTTGAGCTACACCCCTGCCAGGACTGAGGTTTTTAAATAAAAGTGGCCAGATGTCCCACCTGCACTGTCCGTGGGTTCACCACGTATGAGTGTGGGTTTAGCTGGGGGTTCTGAGCTGCAAAAGCAGTGTTCTCCAAAATGCTTGGGGACTGTAGAATGTTCTTGCCCCCTGGTGCCCGCACACACATCCCTCTAGGTCAACCGAGCAAATCTGAATTTCTGAATACTGCAGAATATGGTTCTAGTTACCAGACATCCTTCAAGACAGCTGCACTGTCACCAATTTGGGGGGTCTCCATAACTCCTGGTTGGAAATACCCACCTCTGTTTCTAGAATCAGTACTTGACTTGTATTAGAATCACATCTCCCAGGTATTTCTCCCAAAATTAGGGAGAAGATACTCTAGTGTTCTTGCCCCTAGCACCTAGCTTGGTGCTTCACAAACAGCAGGTGTGCAGTGTCCAGTAGAAGAGTAAAATGAATGGACCTCGCTCAGTAAGGAAGGCGAATCCTTTTGTGAGATGCAGTTATTCTAGGATAATTCAGACTAAATCCTACTGTATCCCGGCTGGTCTGTGGTCAGCAATGGGGGCTTGGAGTCTGCATTCTTTCCCTAGAGCAGCATAATCAGGGGAGCTTTCTTCAGCCCTTGGGTCCCAAGCCAGTTTACTGCACTCAAAAATCCCTAAACAGGAACTCATTCCAGAGGTAAGGTTCTGCCCTGTTCTGTCTCTGTGCATACTAATCAGGAATATGGTCCCTTCTGAAACAGGACAGGATACACACAGATATACATAGAAAACAGACACCACCTGGCAGCGGGAGCGTGGGCTGCCTGTGGGCCAGCAGTGGAAGCCTGTGCACCTGCCTTGTTGAGGTCAGGCACTATGAGGTGGCTGCCCTAGGCCTCATAGAAGGTCTTCTGTGAGCTGCAGGGCAGGGACCAGCCAGCTACTGGTATCTGCCACACGGCAAAGGCTGCCTCTCCAGAGGATGGTGAGACTCCCAAGGGGCACACTTCGGAAGTCATCCACAGCAAGTTCTGGAAGTACCCCTGCTGACCAGGGCAAGGGAGAGTCCTGAACTTGGCTTAGGTGATCACCAGGCTGAAGGGCAGCACAGGAGGGGGTTCACCACAGCAACTACAAGCCCACACTCCAAGGGCTGTTGCAAATCAACAGGAAGAGAGGAACCTGGCCATAGAAACACCTCACCACTGTGCCTCCACCTCTGGGGCCACACCCTCCTCCTCCCTCACTCTTGGTGCTGGGCACTCCATCAGGGCTGTGCTCCAAACAGCAAGCCACACAGGCCATGGCCAGGGCGGACTGGCAGTGCTTCACACCCATCAGGAGCTACACCCAGGTGTTCCAGTTCTGGTCTTGTGCTCCACTTCCGAAGGTTTTTTCCCTGTATCTAATTTATCAATTCAGCGATATCATAGAAGAGCAGAAGCTAGAAATGATCTCGGAGACCACAGGTCAACTCCCCACTCCCCTTTCCCATTTTACAAAGGATGTCGAGAGGCGACAGGGTGTCCCATGATGTGGGGACCGAGGCAGAGCCGGGCCCAGGACTCGAATTGCTTAGTCCAGGTCCAGTGCCTTCTATCCTGTGCTGCCCCCGGGCCACAGTAACAGGAACTTGCTCCCAGGAGTAGCAGTGTGGCCCCGAGGCCAGCCCTTCTCACAGGGCACTTAGACAGGACCAGCAGAAACTGCCCTCCTACTAACAGTGTCTGCTTCTTGACTTGGCTTGGTGCCACAACCCTAGTCAGTCTTGGTGACGCACTGACCTGTCCTCACCAGATGTGTTTGTTGTTAAATTCTGGAAGTGGAACACTTGGCACCTGCCTTTTCTGTCTTATTTATAGTGGTTTCTCCCTTCTTTTGAAATACCAAAGAATCTGCCAGTGGGGAGGGGGAGGGTGTCCTGGCAGCCTGTGGGCCAGGTCCTAACCAGATCCCTGCTCCTGGATGCTCCCCGTGGACTATTGGGTACCTGTGGCTGCCCCGTGCTGCCTGCCTGGAGCCCACAGCGCCCAGGGCAAGCTGCAGGTGAGGGAGTGCCTTGCTGTGCTCAGCCACACTAGGCCGCTTCTGCCCAAGGCGTTGGGGACAGCGTGCGGCTGGACTCCTGGTACAGGTTGTGGAGAAGAGAAAAGGGTCCGTGCAGTGGTCTCCTCCAAGTCCCTGCTCCTCCTGCGGGCCACACCTCCATCTGCCCTGGGTGCTTCAGATGCCTCTGGTTCTGTCACTGGGACCTAGAAGCAGCCGACACGCATCTCACAGCAGATATTGAAGTCACAGACCGGTGCCATCGTTTTCAGTCCCTCCGCAGCTGCACACCAGGTGCTTCCTTCCCTGAGCGTGATGACATGTCCCAGGCCCTGGCACAGATGGCGGGGGACTCCGTGAAGGCCAGCACCCCTGGCTCCATCCAGCCCAGCCCTTCCTGGGGCCCTCATCTCTCTTCTGCAGCTAAAATGTTCCCCTCTTCAATGCTCTGCAGCTGCAGCCGCTGACTCGCAAGAGCCCTGCTGCCTCGGCGACCCCCGGGACCAGCCCCTGGGACAGTTCGTGCTGAAAATAAGACACCCGGCAAAGCCTCCTCCCCAAATAAGTTGATTTTGGCCTCAGCCTCAATGGCTCTAGCCAAGCTGGCTGCATAGCTGTCCAAGGACTTGTGTACTTCGGCTTTCACATGGAGGACAGAGTTCCGGGCAGCTTCTGGGGAGAGGGCAGAGAGAAGTTAGCAGAGGGCCAGGACCAATGGCTGCGCTGCAGAGGCGGCCGCAGCTGCCCTGCCCTGGGAGGGGAGGCACACTGCGGTGGCAGACGCCAGACTCCCCAGCTACAATCCTGGACTCCCAACTTGCTACCCAGAAACTCTCGGAAGTTACTGAGTCTGGCCTTGGTTCCTCATCTGCACAGAGGAGGGCGCTTACTTCCTAGGGTCTCTGCAGTACAAGTGAGTTCCTTTCAAGGTGCTCAGCCATCTGGGAAGAGTTCTCTGCTCTTCCGGATCCCCAGCTTCGGGTACCATCCGTGGCTGCAACCACCACAGACCCAGATGCCAGCTCTCTCCTCTCCACATTGCTAGAGCTTCCTAAGTCACGGGACCTCAGGGTGGAGAGATGTTAAGGAACCCTACCAGGATTGGGACCGCTGGCGACCGACACGAAGAGGACAGGGAGGCCGCTCCTCACGTCACACCCTGGCCCTACATCACAGACGCACTGCCTTTCTCATTTCCTAAGGAGCAGCAACCTACTCACCCCCTGCCTTTTGGGTCAGCACTGGGTCACGCTCAGGGGCTCCACCACTGAGCCACATCCACTAATCTTTCTTTTGAGACAAGGTCTCAAGTGCTCATTGAGTTGCTGAGCTGGCCTTGAACTTCCCATTCTCCTGCCTCAGCCTAAGTCAGCCTCCTGAGTGGCGGGGACTCCAGGCGTGGGCCATATGCCCAGCTTACATGCCACTCTCCAGGAGGGCAGACAGGAGAGGACTGGTCTCCCTGCTCTGCCCCTCACGGGGCAGGGGTGGCACCCTGCCAGTGCCTTCTCTTTCAGGCCTACAAAAAGGTGCTTTCAGGGCTGCCCTCCCAGGACGCAGGTGTGAAGGGACAGGTGGCCCTGTGTGGGATAGTCATTTCTGTAAAAATAATAATTATGAAGCCTGGGGGGCTGCTGGTCCACGCTCCATTCTCGACTCTGTCTGTGAAGTGGATGACTCGGTCTCTTCCCCCTGCCCTGCATCACCACCTCTGTGTTCACTCTGAATTCAGGCAGGACATTAATTATGTAGAGAGAAAGTAGAAGAAATGAATGATGGCTACAGACTCTGCTGGGCCTGTCCTCATGTTTGCATTCACCATTCTGGAGACTTAAAACCCTGGCCCTCCACCACATCCACCTCCCAGCCACGCGGCTGCTGCCTGCCCTTGGGTTCAGGGAACAGAGTCTGAAATCTGTGGGCAGCTGGGTGGCTCTGTTGTGGTCCCTGGACTCGGCAGGCTGTACCCCGAGGCCCAGAGCAGCAGGGGCAGGGTGTTCAGAACAGGTGGAGCGGGAGATGGAGGGAGGGGCTGCAGCGCCCACCTCAGCTTAGGGGCAGCTGTGGCTTCTACTCGCTGGCCAACTGGAAGGAGCTGTGGCTCAGAGGCCAGGTCCACATTCCTAATCGCACATCGCCCACGAGGAAGGAGAGGGAACCAGGACCTGGGCGGTGTGCGGGCAGCTGGGCAGCTGCTTTCCCCGGCTTAGATGCCGCTTGCTCTGAGCTAGGAGCCTCCTGACTCCAGTGAGACCAGCAGGGCTGGGAGTCGGGGGGGGGGGGGGGTTGTCTGGGGCGGGCAGGGCTCGGCCAAGCCGTCTCCCTCAGATCCTCCTTTCCCCCGCTGTTTTCTTGAAGCAATCCGTCACAGAGACCCACCTTTGATTTGCTCCACTTCATCCTCAAATGTCACCGAGCTCCTCCTCTTGGGCGGGCAGGTGCAGTGGGCGGGCGGGGTGTCCTCAGACGCACAGTCTTCCAGCAGCATCACGTCTGTCCCTGAGGCGGAGGGTGGACTGTGCAGTCTGATAGCAACGCCAGGTCCCCTCCCTCCCAACACCCCTCGGCCCTCTCCCTTCCTTCAAACCCTGGTCAGGGGCAGCTAACTGCCCTGCAGCACCTCCCCGAACCGCCCCAGCCGTCACTACACTCTGGGGTCCGCACACAGCAGGGAGCGGCCTCCATACACAGAAGCCGCCCGGTATCCCCGCTGGGCAGTGGGCTATGAGCCACCCGCACGGGTGCTGCCAGACTAGGAGGGGCAGGCGGGCAGGGCTGGGGGAGAGGGTCTTCTGGGTGACCCCTTCAGTGCCATGTGCCCACGGAGACCTGGGAGCTTGAAGTTCTTAGGGAATCAAAACCAAAAACAAAGGATTTTTTGGAGCGGCCAGTGGAACACCCCTGCCCAGGCCACTGCTTGAGCTGGGCACTGCCGCCTTCACGCCCCAGCAGGACGGGTGACAGGTGTGGCCAGTGCCCTGCTTCTTCAGCAGCGTGGAGCCATGAATTGGCCCCGTGGAGACCCTGGCAGCCTCGGGGGGGTGGGGTGCTCACCCAGGCCCACAGTCCCAGAACGGGCGCACGGTGCGGGCCCAGTGGGCAGGGAGGGGCTCAGCGAGACTGGGTGGGCTTGGGAGGTGCTTCTCCCAGGCAGCAGGTGCGGTGGACCACAATGACAAGGCCACAGCTCGCCGGGGGCTTCCTCTATGCCACGGACAGACGCCCTCTGATACAGGGGCTTCTGCCCCCCTTTGCCAAGTGGGGGCCCTCGGGTGCATGAGACGAAGCAGCTTGCCCAGGGCCAGCGGGAGACAAGGCCAGCAGGTGGACTCCAGGCCCTCGGGTCAGAGGTTATTATAATTAGAATAACAAATTACTTTTGAATCAACTTCTCAGACACTTTTGACCACAGAGCCACCCCGTGCAGGAGAGCGGCCCAGAGCTGCCTTCTCACAGGGCAGCAGGGCACAGCGGCAGAAGGCCCAGCCAGCAAGCTTACCCGAGTCCCGGGAGCAGCTGAAGCCAGTGTCGCCCGTGCTGCTGCTGTGTCCCAGGGGCTGGCCTCCTGCCATGAGTGCCGTGAGGTGTGGGGACAGGCCCAGGTCTGAAAAGCAACATGGGTGTGTGACACGGTGACCAGCGGCTGACCCCCACTCCCCTCTGCCCGGCCTCCCTGGCAAAACTCGCTCTGCGCCCTGGAGGAGACCTCCGCTGCCCCCCGTCCCCCTGTCCATCCCACTGGGGCAGGCCTCGGGTCTCCACGGGGAGCCCGGGCAGTGAGGCGGGTGGGGGCACCTGAGGTAGCAGTCAGCCTGGAGGCCAGACCCCGGGTCCCCCTCCCGAAATCCTGCTCAAATACAAAGGAGGGGAGGATGCTGGGAGCTGGAAACACGCATAAGGATGGGACTCGGCCAGGGAAGGGGACCGAGGCCGGCAGGGCAGGGCCAGCAGGCGTGGGCACCCGAGGCCAGGCGCTGCTGCAGGCAGGCCAAGCTGGGCCCTCGGCCTCTCGGCCCTCAGCCTCGCTGCCCGACCCCCAGGGCTGGCAGAGGTGGGAGACGTGGGCACGCCGAGGGTGGCCTGACACGGGGGACGCCGGGAGTGAGAAGTCACACTCGGCAGCCCCGGCCTCGTCCCACTGGACCTGCCAGGAGGGCGGACCCAGAACCCCTCCCTGGGAGAAGCTAGAAGCCCTGGAGACGGAGAGCAAGAGCTGCCCATCACCTGCCCAGAAGGACCAGGGCCAGGCGAAGAGCCTGTGGGGCGGGCCTGCAGGGCACCCCACGGGCACCCCGGGCACCCTGCGGGCATGGCTTCCCAGCCGCCTGCCCAGGCTGCGGTGCTGGATGTGAAGGGTCGGGCAAGTACCAGCAGCAGCTGGGAAAGGCACCAGCAGGAAGATGGGGGGCGGGGGGCCTGGGGAGACTGTGCAAAGAGCTTAAGGAAAAAGCCACCATGCGGACCCCATTGAGCGAAGATAAAGAATCCCTAAGACCCGAGGCCAGAGCTCCCGGAAAAGGACCACAGGCCCCAAAAGCTCTAAGAAATTAAAACAGAAGACAAACGCAAAACTCCTGAGATGCCCCAGGAAGACCTGCCTAGCAGATGTGACGACTGTGTGGCTGGCATGGGTCCCCAAAGCTCGGGTTGGAAACGTCATCCCCAGGGCAGCCGCGTTGGGAGGTGGGGCCTGATGAATGGGTCAACCTCATTATTCTAGAGGCTGGTGAGTGACCTCGAGAGTGGGCGTGGTGTCAAAGTGAGTCTGGCCTCAACTTGCTCTTGCTGTTCCATCTCCCGCCGCGATATGACATGGCACAGAGACCCTTGCCCAATGACACCATGCTCCTGGGCTTCCCAGACTCCAGAATCATCCTTGTCCATTATAAACTATCTGACCTCAGGTGTTTTGTCACAGCAGCAGAAAATGGTCTAAGACAATGATCTACCTTAAAGACGCTCTTGTATTCTACCATACACTCCCAGTAGAAGACCTCAATCTTTGATTTCTTCCTCGTGCTTCTGAGGGTACAAAGTGACAGAATGTACTATTTCCTTTCTTCCCTGGAGCCAGGGAGGAAATGGTGGTGGCAAAGGAATGGCAGTCCCAGCAAGCTTCCCTCAGAACTTTCTTTTCATCACCTCTGGGAACCCCACAAGAAGATGCACCTTTGCTTTCCCCACTGTTGGGTGTTGGTTACAGGCTGGGGCCAGAGGACACCCAGCACCTCCCTGCACCTGGCCACTCCCCCAGGTCTGGGTGCAGATCATGGCTGTGTTCAACAGGAGGCCTGGTGTGGAGAGCAGCACCGCAGGGCCCCTGCCAGCTGCAGGGGTGGACGCCACATGGGTTTGGACACCATCTCTGAGGCCGTGGCAAATGCCTGGAACATGTCTCAGCGTCCACCAGTGGGAGGACCATCTGTGCCAGACCACTGTGGCTGGGCACCAGGTGGCATGGCTGCTTACCCAGCACTTCCCGCCGGAAAGTCCAGGCACCCTGCAACGTTCCCCAAGGAACGACACATCTCTGGGGCCCAATCCAACCCCTAAAAAAGCAGCACAGTGGGACGGGCCCTGGGCTTGCGGCTCCCAGGAGCACGTGGTGGGTAGAAGCCACTGATCCTTTTAGAACTGAAACCACGACAGGATTCCAGGGTGAAGCAGGCACCTGCAGGAACCAAGAACCCAAAGGTGCCTCCCGGAAGCTACTCAGAATAGCAAAGGGGCAAGTTCAAGGGCTCCCTCGCCTCCCCTCAGCCTTGGCACCTCAAAGGGCCTGATGGGAGGCAGCAGCCTCCTTCTCAGGAGGCCAGCGGGAGGCTCTGTCTGCAGCCACAGGAGCCCAGAGCGCAGCCCCAGGTGAGGGCACCTGTGTCCGGCCGTGCTCCCAAGGCCTGGCGCTGCAGGCGGAAGGGCTGCCTGCTCTCCCAAAGGCCCCTCCTCCCTCTGCCTGCCAGCTTTGGACTTGGGGCTAGAGCCTAAGGCCAGTGTTGGCATGGGGCACACCTTTCATCACTTGAAGCCAAGGTCCACTCAGGTTGACCCCCCACCACCATGAGGTGCATTGCCACAACCTCCAGGAGGCCCAGACACCTCAGCTGCTAGGTAGGATCCCAGGGGGAACATGCCGGTGACCCCACAAGCAGAAGGTCTGGTGGCCCCGTGGCAGATGGTACCCCACGGAAAGCTTCCACTCCAGACAAACAGAAATGAGAGACTCTGAACCCACTGATGGTGGCTGAGACCTGCAGCTGAGGGGTCGCTGTCACGTGAGGCCTTCCAGTCAGCGGGGACTCGGGGCACTGCGGAATGGGCTTCCGCCTTTGCACCTGTTGCTGAAAGCTTCCCAGGCGCCCTGCACAGGGACACCCGCAGGACCAAGACAGCCCCAGGGCACTCTTGCTGGCTCTGGAGTGGATCAGACCATCCTTCCCCACAGGAGCTCTGGGGCACTCCGGGGGACAGGAGGGGGCCCAGAGGCAGGTTTGTGGCAGGAAGGACCTCTGGGTTTAGGGATCAGCTGCCGGCCACAGCCCTGCCACAGAGAGCTGAGACAGGGGCACCAGCCTCCTGCCTGGTTCCCGACTCCTACCGCTGCCGCTGCCTCCTGCTGCCATCAGGCCCTGCCAGGAGGAACCAAGGGACTCCCCAGGTCCTGTCCCTGGAGGAGGCCAAGGACTCGGAGCCCGTCGTCCACGAGCTCTTCCACCCGAGGCACCCACAGGACAGCCCTTCACCGCGTGGGACAGGGCGCAGCCACTGGCTGGCCAACCCCACCACAGCAGCTGCTCTCCACCGGCCCCGGTCAGAGCCGCGGGACCCCGAGGACAGTCATGGCGAGGCGCCTGGGAACTGGGCAGCGAGCAGATGCCCCACTGGCTGCCCCTCCCTCCCCCTCTCTGTCCTCCTCGTTTCCTGCCTCGTCCTCAAGTTCGCGGGAACAGAAAGCGCCCGTCGTTTCTGCCTGGAAGACGGACTCTGCACAGTCTGAACAAATGGGGCGGCCAGCGAAAGGACGCCAGCACAGGTGCTGCCGGCGCACAGGTCGCCCCGCACAGGGAGGGCCCTGGCTGGCAGAATGCGAGGACACGGCAGGAGCCTTTCTCCATGACGGAACTAAACACCCTCGGACTGGCGTCTTGTCTCCAGGACGACACTCGGAAAACGCCAGGAAAGCCATCGGTATGCCCTGTCACCTCTGCCACCGAGTGTCCCTGCTGTTAGGAGTCACTTCTTTCTCCCTTTGAGGGGGAGTGGGGACCCCTCCCTTTCATGAGGGGAAATTCATAGCGGGTTGCGGAGCTGCCCAAAGTCGCCTGGAGGTCAGACCCCAACCCCACTGCGCCCTGGAGCTGCTCCTGCCGTGGGCCGCGTGGCCTCCTCGGAACTCGCAGCTGCCTCCCCTCAGAAGAGCAGAGCGACAGCCGCGGGGCAGGACCCACAGCCGGAGCCACCGCCGCTGGAGGAGAAAGGTGACTAACAGAGACTGCCACAGAAGTCACCAGGGGGCCCAGCGGCTCGGCCAGTGCAGGACCCGGGGGCCATGGCCAGCACACCCCTGCCCATGTCCAGTCTCCCTGCTGTGAGGCGGGCTCCACGGGGCCGGGTGAGCCCGCCTCCCGGCCGCGCCTGTTGACCTGTGCTGCGAAGCTCCTGTCTGTGTCCCACGCTCCTGTAAGTCTAAAACTGTTTCAAAAGTGAGAGAAACCTGAGCATTGGAGAGTAGGCTTCCTCTGGGTCTCACGAGTGTGGTGAGACTGACTGGGGTCAGCTGGCAGAGGGAGGGGCAGGTGGTCCCCATGGTGACATCTCAGTGAAGGGCTGAGTCTGGCACTGCCACCTGCCAGAGAGGACACCCCTGGCCTGGGAGGGAGGTCTGGGTGAGCAGCTGGCTGGGCAGGGAGCCAGGCAGGGGACGCAGCGAGGGGAGGGGGCAGGCAGGCCTGTGCCACACAGACCCCTTCTCTCCAGAGAGGAAGCAACTGCGCTGAGACCAGGGCCCCAGACGGGGCTTTGAAGACAGAGTTCCGCATCCTGATGTCCTTGGCCTAACTCTTCTGAAACTACGCTGGCCTCCTGGGTGGCACAAAGGTGTCTGGGATCCCAGGGACAGAGTGCTCCTTACCCACAGGAAACCTGTGCTTGGATTTTTTTTTTATTTTTTATTTTTTGGTACCAGGGATTGAACTCGGTGGCACTCGGCCACTGAGCCACATTTGGATTTTATTTAGAGACAGGGTCTCACTGAGTTGCTTAGCACCTCACTATTGCTGCGGCTGGCTCTGAACTCACGATCCTCCTGCCTCAGCCTCCCAATCCCTGGGATTATAGGCCTGTGCCACCGCGTCCAGCTAGAAGTCTGTGCTTTGAGCAGGAGGTGAGGCCACAGGAGAACCCGCCCACCCACCGAGCGTCTGGGAAGAAAGCCCCCCACTACACCTGCCCGGTGGTGGGTCCCTTCCTAACTGCCTCCCAAGTCACCTGTGATCCTGTTGGAAATGCTGAAGAGCCTCGAGGTCCTCTGCCGCTGGACGAACGGCTCCCGGTAGTACCGGTCCCCAAAGCACATGCCCAGGAGCTCCTTGCGGACAGTCTTGTTCCAGAGTCCATAGATCAGGGGGTGACAGACAGCACTGGTAAAGGACAGCCAGGTGGCCCAGGTCTCCAGGGCTGGGGAGACATAGTTCTTCCCCCAGAGGGCCTCGGAGGTGATGACGACCATGTAGGGGCCCCAGGTGACCATGAAGGCACCGATGACCACCAGGATGGTGACGAGGGCCTTGCACTGGTTGGCCGAGTAGGCCACTCCCTGGAAGGCGCTCCTCCTGCTGCCCGAGGAGGAAGTGGAGGTGCTGGAGTTCTTCCTCCCGCCCCTGCGGGCATCCTCCTCCATGATGACCACCGTGCCACAGTGCACCTTGCGCGCCTTGACCCTGGCCACGCGGAAGATGAAGCCGTAGCACACCAGCATGACCAGAAAGGGGAACAGCGCGCACCAGATCTGCCAGAAGGCAGTGTATCCGGGCTCCCGGTGCCAGGCGGCCACGCACATCCACTTGAACTCGTCAAACTCCACCGACGACCACCCGAACAGCGGGGGCAGGCAGCCGACCAGGGAGTGCAGCCAGACGTAGACCAGCGCCAGCACGGCCCTGTTGCCCGTGATCTTCATGGGGTACACCATGGGGTACAGGACGGCATAATAGCTGGAAGAGGGCAGGGAGGCAAGAGAGGGAGGCAAGAGAGGGCGTCAAGGGGGGCGGCACCTGCTCTCGGGGGCCCCACGCCCTGGGCCCACCCAGCCCCCCGCACAGGAGTGGCCGGCCGTCGGTGGAACAGCTCTGCAGGCCCTTCGGCATGGGCCGGCGGGCGCTGGGGGAGCAGACCTCGGAGGTGCTGCTTCCAGGTGGCCTTCCGCATCCTGGCGTCCCCGGCCTAACTCTTGTGAAACTACGCTGGCCTCCAGGTGGCACAGGAAGGTGCCTGGGATCCCAGGGACACTGGTGTGCTCCCTCCCACAGGAAACCTGTGCTTTGAGCCAGAGGCGAGGGTACAGTCCTGGGAGAACCCACCCACCAACAGAGCAGCCCTCTGCAGGGGGTCACAGGGCTGCTCTTGCTGATGGTAATCCACTCAGATCAGTGTCCAGGATCTCAAAGAACCCAAAGGTTGCCGGGCGGGTGGTGCACACCTGTAATCCCAGGGCTGGGAGGCTGAGACAGGAGGATCAGGAGTTCAAAGCCAGCCTCAGCAACTGTGAGGCACGAAGCCACTCAGTGAGATCCTGTCTCTAAATAAAGTACAAAATAGGGCTGGGGGTGTGGCTTAGTGGTCGAGTGCTCCAGAGTTCAATCCCTAGTACGCCCCCCCCCGCCCTGAAAAAAAAGAACATGAAGAACGTGGACATCGCTCGGTGGGCACTTCCTGAAAGCCTGGACATATAGGTGAGGAGCAGCGGCGGGGAAGGCACACGGGCGGCAGCGGGGCTGGGAGCGGGACAGGCCAGACCTCACAGCTGTGAGCTGCGGTGTGTGGCTCTCCTTCCACAGGCAAGGCCACTGGAGAGTACAGGGCCCGCCCGACCAAGAGAAGAAACGACGTGAATGCAGGCCACCTGACCCTATGGTCCCCACGGCACATGTGAGCTGTGCCACCGTGTTCCAGAGTCCAGGGACCAGGGACGGGGCGGGGCCCCAGTTGGCTCCACGGTGGAGGTCACAGACCCAAGTCAGACGGGCGAACAGGCCTCCTGAAGGGGGCAACACCAACACCCAGGCCTGGAAAGGTGGGGGACACTGCCCAGGGCCAGCCAGGCAGAAAGCGGGCCGGGCAGGTGTGCAGGCAGGTGGAAGGGCAAGCTGGTGCCGCTCGGTCAGGAAGGGCACAGCAGGCAGGGGCGGGACACGAGATGCAGAGGGTGGGCAGGCGGCGGCGGCCAGACGGCCCCGGACTGGACCTTTAACTGGGAATGGGCACTGGTAAAGGTCAGCCATTGGCCTAACTCAGACCTCGGGGCTGGAGTAGCCCCGTCCAGACTTCCCTCCACGGCACCGCCGCTTACGTGAGCAGGACTTTCCTGTGAGGATGGCGTGGGGGACAGTGTGGCCACACCAATGCTGCCCTAAGCAGCAGGATGCAGGGAGTGACCTCCAGGTCATCGTGAGACACCCTCCAGCAGCACTTTCTGCATCACCCTTGGTCCCAGAGCGGAAGTGCCACCTGCCTCCAGGACAGGCTGCCTCTAGGAGAGGCTGCCTCCAGTGTCCCCACAGCTCAGAGGGGCTGCTCTGATCTGCAGCTGAGTCAGGCCAACATCCGGCCTGGGGAGAGGGCCCTGCCGCGGCTGCCGCTGCACCCACACGTGGGTCTGCCTCTGCAGAGGGTGTGCAGCCGGGGAGGAGATGCCTGGGAGCCGGCTGTGCTCCCACCAGCTCTGCTCCCACTGCTGTGCTCCCACCAGCTCTGCTCCCACTGCTGTGCTCCCACCAGCTCTGCTCCCACTGCTCTGCTCCCACCAGCTCTGCTCCCACCACTGTGCTCCCACCGCTGTGCTCCCACCAGCTCTGCTCCCACTGCTGTGCTCCCACCAGCTCTGCTCCCCAAGTTCTAGCTCAGCCCCCAGAGCTGCGGCGCTTCCTTCGTGAGCGGGAAGCAGCACCCCCATGCCCACCTCCAGGCCAGGCCCGCTCCTAGGAGTGGATGGCTCAGAGCCTGAGAGGCAGATGGCAGTGGGCAGGGCCTGCTCTCGCCTGCTCCCCTTGCCCCCGGCCCTCTCCCGTGACCCTTGAGGACAGTGGGCCCTCTGAGCCCTGGGGTGACTCAAGCAGCTGTGCGTCCTCTTTCCCCTGCCGAGTGCCCAGCTGAGCCACTGACCTGCATGACGCCATCCAGGCAACAGGAATGTGAAGGAGTTGGCTAGGGAGGGATGGGGACACTTCCAGGAAGATTCCTTCACTTCTCGGAAGACACGGGCCAAGATTCCTGCTTTTCTCCACCTCTTTACAGAGTGGGGACCTCAGAACCTGGGGGTGTCAGCCCTCAGAACCCCGGGGGTGTCAGCTGGCTGTGGGGGACCAGGCTGCTGCAGGCTAACTGTCCTGGCTCCTTGGACCAACCCTGCTCCGGCAGTCATGACAATAACTGCAGCCAACAGGCGGTCCTCTGCCGGGCTGTCCTGCGGGCCTCCACTCCGCCGTGTCACGACTTCAGGGCAAGCCTGTAGCAAACGGCTCTAGGTCACTGCTTGACGAGGTCCAGCCACTGGCAGCGCCCCAACACGACAGTGCCCCTCCCTCCCGAGTGTGCCTCTGAGGCAGGAAGGCCCTCGGGTCCTTCCCCTGAGGAGCCACAGGCCCTGGGGCCACCTTGCTTTTAGTCCTGATTTGCAGAGGGCGGTATAGGCCTTGGAGTGCAGCAATCCACGGCCCTGTCAAGGTGGGGACAGTCGCCCACGTTCCTACTGACAGCTGGTCTATGTGCCCTGAATCGTAAGCAGACTGGAAGCTCCGGTTTAAACCGAAGCTCCTGTAAGCTCAAAGAAAAACGGAACAAAAGCAAGTCCCTGTCCCCTGTGAGTCAACACAGGCCCCGAGAGAGGGCTGCCCCTGCGGCTCTCCGTCCTTCTCAGACACCAGCCTGCACAGCCCTTCAGACCCCAGAGAGGCTTTCGGGTTGTCCTGAGTAACGGAGGACCTGTGAGGAGCCCAGCTCCAGAGGTGTGGCCTGCCCCCGCCACGGCCACAGCACTGTCCCGCCAGCCGTCCCCACTCCCAGCTGCAGCAGCACTCGGCTGCCCCCCACGAAGGAGCCCTAACAGTGCAGCGACCTTCATCCTGAGCAGAGCTCCTGTCCTCAGAGCTGCCGTCTTCAGAACGGGTGTCATGGCCCACGGTGTGGGCGGAAGGCCACCCAGCAGCCCAGCCACCTAGGCTCCGATCGAGGTGACCACACGTGACCCCCAGCAGCAGTGACTTGCTCACGGGGAGCCCTGCTGGCGGCTTCCACTCGCGGGTTTGGTGACTGTCAATGCATTCTTTCCACCGTCTGCCTCTGCTCTGTGGGCTGTCTGTCCACCCAGCCTGACGGATTTCTTCCCTCTCCCCGGCCTCTCCCGCCCTTCCTTCCCAGTGCCCTCAGATTGAGTGACCACTGAGCAGCCTGGTGGACTCCACTCACTGGGGTTCTCAGCGAGTGGGCTGGGGGCATGGCTGGCAATGTCTCGGAGGTTGTGTGCTGTCACACCTGGAGGTGCTGCAGGAAAGCACCGTCTCCCTCCCTGAAAACGAGGCAATTCCGAGGGACACACCCCTCAGAAGGGTGACCCGTGAAACCTCAGAGTCTCAAAGGCACGGCCATGCACAGCATGGAGCACCACACAGACAGGGAGCACCTCACACCCAGGGACCACCTCACACCCAGGGACCACCTCACACCCAGGGACCACCTCGAACCCAAGGAGCACCACACACCCAGGGACCACCACATACCCAGGGACCACCTCACACTGAGGGAGCACCTCACACCCCAAAGAAGCTGCAGACCATGGAAGATGACAAAACAGGCCACAAAACCATGTGTGCAGAGCCTATTTCAAAATCGACTGTGCACCACCCAAAACCACTGGAGGCAAACACAGCATCAGGGACTGTCCCTGGCGGATCAGGTCACTGGCACAGCTCTATCTCATCACTGGGAAAACCAGACACGTGGAGAAGCTGGCGGGCTCCTTGTCCGGACGTCCTCTCCATCCTCGCCCTGTGCAGAGGGCCCACAGGAGTCCGCCCAGGGGAGGCCTGTGCTGCTGACGGACTGTCCACCACCACACACCACCGAACACCCGAGGGTCCAGAGAGCCTGGGGACTTGGCACCAGTGAGGACACCCCAGTCTGCCGGCCACTGACCACATGGCACGAACCTTGACCCGCCCTCCTTCTCCACGTGGGGAGTGAAGGGCCAGGTGAATCCTGGCCAGGGGCTGAGACCTGCACGGCCACCTCTGCCAGGACAGCGGGGTCTGCAGCACCTGCAGGGCCCAGAGGAGCCAGCAGGGACAGTCCCCGCTGAACCAAGCACATTCAGCCGCTCCCGGTGCCGCTGTCTGCACTGCCCAGGCTGTCCTGTCCCCTGCTGCCCCTCCGTCCTGCACTGTGAAGGAGTGAGGGGGCCCTTGGGGCCATTGCCAAAGTGAGAGCCAGCGGGCCCCGTCGGGAGGAATGGGCCCAGCCTGCTGACCTGTCCTTCCTCGGCTCCGCGTTCACAGGGAAAAGGAGGGTCAGCGGTTTCCAGGCCGGTCTCTGTTTTGTGCTTTTAAGCAACGGAGCTTACAAAAAACTGCAGTCATGCGTCCCTTAAAACAGGGCACCATGCTGAGAACCCGTCACCGGGCAATTTCGTCACTTGTAAACATCGCGGAGAACACTGCACCAAATGGACGCACACTGCTGCCGCCCTGGATGACGGGGACCCGGGTGTCACACGGGGCCCACTGTCCACCCGAACCCAGGCAAAGGAAGCAGGGCTCCGGGCCAGGAGCCAAGAGCAGCGGAGATGGCTGGACCCTGCCCCGAGCGAGGCCTGGGAGTCTGAGTCGGGGACCAGGCCCTGCCTCTCCGTGGCCCTGCACTCCCTGAGGCCAGCTTACCGGTCGATGGCGATGACCCCGAGGGTGAGCATGCTGGCCGAGCTGATGAGCAGGTACAGCAGGGCGGAGAAGTTGCACCACACGACCCCGAAGATCCATTCCCTGCGGACGGAGCTCGTCACCACGAAGGGCAGCACCAGCACCGACAGCAGGAAGTTGGACAGCGTCAGGCTGAAGACGAACTTGTTGCTGAGGGTGAGGAGGTAGGACTTCTTGTACAGGGTGACCACGACGACCAGGTTGCCCAGGCAGACGAACACGGCGATGACCACGATGGCCACGAACTCGGGGACACCGCTGCCCCCTGGCCCGCTCTCCTCCGCGGGGAGGTCGCTCAGCTCCTTCCTGTGGCCGAGGGAGGAGTTGAGGCTCATGGTCAGTGTGCCTCAGCCTGGGGTGGGCACAGCATGCTGGACGGCTGCAGAAACAAGACAGGACCGGGACAGGAGGGGCCTCGTCACACATCATCTGCATGCAGCTTGCAAGAAAGGCAGCAGAGGCTCGGCCAGGAAGTCCCAGGCTGCCCCCCAGCCAGCCTCTCCAGCCAGCTTCCCTAGCCAGCCCCCAGCCAGCCCCTAGCCAGCCCCCCAGCCAGCCTCTCTAGCCAGTCCTCCGGTGTGCTCCCTCCCCCGTGTGTGGCTCACTCACTCTGGCCTGAGGACTTCTTCTCCAGCCCAAAGTTTGGGTCTGCAGAGCCCCAAGGCCCCTGTGCTAAAGGCTCAGCCTCCACTTGGTGCTACTGGGAGGAGTGAGTCATACCCAGGGACTCAATGTGTACTAGGTAAGTACTCTACCCCTGAACTACATGCTCAGTCCCAAACCTTTTTTCCTTAGAAGTTGATTATCTCAGGTATTTCATTATAGTAACAGAAAGATGACTCACCACCGGCCTAACCATTTTCTCAAAGCCAGTTATTCAAAACCTTTAATGTGCTTAAGAATCACCTGATGTACCAATTCAAAAAGCCAGTTTTTAGGTACCACCACTACAGATTCCTGTCCTGGAGATCAGGTACAGCTGGGAATCTGCACTTTGAGCAAGCCAGTGGGAGCAGTGACCCCATTACAAGTGTCCATGGGGGACACTGCAGAGTGCTGCTTTAGACTCTGCTTCTCGGGGGGGATACTGAACTGAAGAGGTGGCACCACCCTGGAGCTACCAGAGGTGCAGAAGCTCAGAGCCACTCTGACCCACAGAATCAAAGTCGGCACTTGGGCCCCGTCCTCAGCTGATTCCTGCACATATGGGACAAGATCACGGCAGGAGCCGTTCTGGGTTCCCCAAGCAGGGGTCACGTACAGTCCATGGGGGACGCTGCACTGCTCTCAGCAGCCGTGGGAGGGAGGACGAGGACCCGGCACTGACCACAGGTGGGTCAGCAGAGGCCCATCTGAGGTCTTGCCCACAGACTGCAAGGTGCAGACTCTGCGCTCAGGAAACGGGCTCGGGATCCTGGCTGCCACTCAAGCCTCACACAGCTCCATGTCAGATCCCACAGACTCAAGTTCCCCCAAAACTTTTCATCTACTTCAGTCAGCCAAAAAGCCCTTTCCCTGCCTGCTCTCGTTCTCCACGGACAGAGGACACCAGGAAGAAGCAAAGACGGTGTCCTGCAAGCCACATGACAGAAACCGGGGCCCAAACCGCCTCCACTCAGCCGCAGGACAACCCCCTTCCTAGCGGGCCTGTGGCTCTGCCCAGGACCCATGGCCACAGGAGCCCACAGGGGAAGAGGCAGGCCTGCCCCTGGCAGGGGTCACAACACCTGCTGGACAGCTGCCCTTCAGAGGCCCACCTGCCCACACTGCTCCAGGCTGCACCAGGCAGTGGCTTCCCCACTCAGAAGGACCGACCAGTCCCGGGAGATGTCTGCCTCCCACCCTCTACTCATCCATTGGTGCCTGCTCACGGAGACGGTGGCCCCTGATGTGTGTCCCCAGGCCGGCACAGACGGTCAGTCCTTCATCTCTGATGTAAGTTGCAAATGCTTCTCTGGTCTGGTCAGGGTAGGTCCAGAGGGGCCGCTTTCTCCATGATCGGGACAATCTCCTTCCGAGTCGCTCTAGGAAAGCATTTCTTGTACTTTATGTAAGTGTGTGGTCTACAAAGACCCAAGTTAATAAATCCACGAATTTCTGGGAAGGCAGATGTCCCCCATCTTGAACATATGGAATTAATGTTTTTAAGCCTAAATACAAAACATTATTTCTACTAAATTTTATTTTGTACACTCAGCTCCTGATTCCAGGCTGTTAAAACCCTCTGCATGTTGATTTCGGTTACCCAACTTCTTCGTTACTCCGGCTTTGCACCACGAATAGACTCCATAAGTGCACTGCCCACCCGTGTCTTTGGAAGTTGTTCTTTGGCAAGCTCTGGATTTTGTGGGCTCTTATAACTAAATTATTAATTGGTGCTCAAAATAAAGCTTCCACATAAGCCTGTTACTCCAGACTTGCCTTGCACAAGGGGAACAGCGCGATCAGAGAAAGAGACAATGGAAAAACTGTCAGAAAACATTTGCAACTCACATCACAGATAAAGGACCAATCACTCTAATTTGTAAAAAATCCCTTCAAAATCCAAGAGTACAGGACTGGGGTTGGGGCTCAGTGGTGGACGGGTCAAGAGCGCAGTTGGCACGGGCTCTGCAGCCAGCCTGACCTGGGCCAGGTCCGGGCTTCTCACCACCAGCCCCGCCCCCCGCCCCCGCCCGGGCTGGCTGCAGCTGTGTCCCCCTCCACGTGGACTGTCCCCTACTTGTGGATGAATTAACAAGCGTTTAGCAAGTCTGATACGTTTCAGTGAGGCAGTCTCTCCCGGGCCTCCCCAGGGGAGGGAGGGGCTCAGGCCAGGTTTCCACAGCAGGCTCTGGGAAGCCCCTGCCCTGACCCGGGATCCCAGCCCATCCCAGAGGTGAAAGGCCACTCCAGTCCCCCTGGCACAGCTGCCCGAGTGGCTGGGACGACCCTAAGGCCAAGAGGCTGCTCGGCAGGCCCTGCTCACAGGAGGGCCTGGGGCGCCTGCTTCCTGCGTCCAGTGTGTGCACAACCAACCCACTCTTCACTTCTTCCCCCCGCCTCGCCGATGGCTCCTGCCCTCCAGGAGCTCAGACCCGAAAGCCCAGGTCCTGATGCCTCGCGTTCTCCCACACCCACTCTGGGCCAGCAACCTGCCCAGAACCTGACCACGTCTGACCACATCTCAGCCGCCACGCCCAGTCCAGGCTCCGGGTTATGAGGACAGCTGCCACCAGTCCACCTGCTGGGCCCTCCCCCACTCTGCCCAGGTAGCAGAGTGAGCCTGCATGGGGCAGCCAGCGTGGGGACAGGAGCACTGCCCTCCAGAGTTCCTACCTAGACCCGCAGCGCCCACAGGGTCCGGCCCGGTCCCCACGACGGCTCCAAGCACAGAATGAACCCCCCTCACTCCTGCCCCACGCGCACTGGTTTACTGTTTCTACTGTTTCTCCAGACGTCACGCAGGCCTCACCAGGGCCTTTGCGCTTGCTGACCTGTGCCCAGAATGCCCTCACCCCACATAGCTTGGCGGGTTGTTCTCACGCCTAGGTGAGCAAAGCCCTCCCCGGGCACGCTGCGCCACCCTCCCCCGGCCTCCCGCACAGCCCGGCTCTGGCCCCTTCAGTACGTTCTCTGGGTGTGCTCCGGTGTTTATCAGGTTGACCTCTCTCTCTCTCCACACTGCAGAATCCGTGAGGACGAAGGCGGCCTGGTCTGTGGACACTCTGGTCAGATCTAGGACAGCGGCTGCGCCCAGTGGCGTTCACTGCGTGATGGACAGACGTACAAGGGAACCACAGGAGACCCCTGGACAAGGTAGGGTGTCCCGCAGCAGCAGGGCAGGCGCTGGTACTTACGTCGGTGCCCCTTCTCCTCTCCCCACCAACAGAACTGACCGGCGTGGAGGGCCACGGCACCTAGGGAAGGCCTGCAGAGGCTGGTGGCCATCAGGCCCAGCCCACGGGTGTGGAGAGCTGTGGCTTTGGCCCTGTTCCTTCCCGTTCCCCCAGGGGAACTCACACCCACGTGTGATGGTGAGCAGCCGTTTTCTGGCCTGGCAGCTGAAGCGTCCCACAGTGCAGACAGGACCCCCCAGCAGCCCGATGAGCTGTGGAGCCGCTGGGCCGGCCACGCCAGCCACCCCTACCAGGGTGAGTCCTGCAGCAGTTTCCTTTACACGCTCAGACATAACCCGAGTTCACACACCGTGGGCGTGAGGAGAGCCACGCAGGCGGAGGTGACTGCTGTGTGGCAGGGAAGTGCTGGTGCTGGGGCTTCACGCCCCACCCATGGTCCCCATCCACCCTGTCCTGCTCTCCAGCCCCGGCACCGACCCCCAGCCCTGATCTGGTCAGCCTCTCCCAGCACAACCCTAAACAGAATCAGAGACCCTGATGTCACAAGGAGAGGGCCTCGGGAACAACCCCCTTAGAAATGAAGCGAGCCCCAGCGAATGCTCTGCAAGGACTCGTCCTGGAAGGTGGAGCTTTCTGAATTGGTGGATTTCACCACTTAAAATGCCAACGCTGGGTATCAAAGTTTTAAGCAAAATTCATGCCAATCTGTCATAGATTCATCTATATTTTAAAGCAAAGTCCACAAAATGGTAATTTGCATAATGATTCAAGGTCATTAGGACCCAAGATCCATGGAATCTTGGTTCAGCAAAGACCTTCGCTGTCAATCGGGTGCAGCTTTCTTTGAAACCTGGGAGGAGGCTGCAGGAGACGTGCAGCAGCGACCCCTCAGACTGACACAGGCAGTGCCCTCTGGCTAGCACCGACTGTGCCCTGCACGGTGCCCATCTCCTTCCAACGCTGAGCAGTCCCTCTCCCTTGGCAAAGAGTGCTGCTCAGGTCGCAGCAGGTTGAGAGGAGTGTGGAAGGAGATGGTGGCCGTGCAGGGCACAGCTGGTGCTGCACCTGCAGAGAGGTGGGCATGTGGGTGCAGTCGGTGCCAGCAGAATGTGCTCAAATACCAACTCTGCCCGTGGAGGAGGGCTGCGTGGGACTGCCCAGGAGGACAGCGTCACCACCCCTGGGCCACCTCGCTTCCCCTTGGTTCTACCTCCTCTCTGAACCATCCTGCCGCACATCCTCACGTCAGACGCTCCCAACGGTGGGGGCCGGTGACTGTGAGAGGCCTTCCCGACCAGGACGCCGAGCACTGTCCAAAGACCAACAAGTGGCAGGACACAAATCTGCGCACTGCAGAGGTCCACGGATGCTCCTTGAGGAATCCACTTTTACACTGACATTGATTCAGCCGCTTTTCATAATTAGGCACCTTCTCCAGTATGGAATACCAAAAAGGGCAGGAGAGGATCCGCGGCCCAGAAAGCTCCATCCCCGCATAAGCCATTCCAGGTCCTGGGCACTCGCCTCCTTTGTCACCTGTTCAAATACCATCAGCCTCAAGGCCACCTGAAGCGCTGAACTCGGAGGAAGACTTTCTGGAACATTCTACATACAATGACCCTCACTACCCCTACTGGCTACACTCTCCCTTTTATATTTTAGCTGTTCTTTCAGAGAAGCATGTCTTCTCATAGTACGAGGTTCTACTCTAGGCTAGGATGCTTGTTCTTCCTTCCAGATGTTGGCAAAAGCTTCCTCAGTTCCCCTCTGAATTCCCAGCAGCACTCTGCTGTTGGGAACATAAATATTTATATTCCCCTACACACTTATGTCCACTTAGGCCTGATGTCAATAGAAAGAACGCGGGCTTTGGACTCCTCTCCAAAGCTGGATGGGAATTCCGCGTGACCTTGTGAGTGTCTCTTAACCTCTCTGAGCCTCTGAAGACAGAATTAATGCACTTTCAGGACTGCGGAGAGGGATGTCTGCGCTAAGGTAGATAAGAGCATCGGCCGAGCGGCGGACAGAAGATAAACCGCAAAATGTTTCAGTGAGTCCCTGAAGACGTGAAAAGAGAAAGCGGTTTCTCCCGACCACTTACCTGGGTGGAAGGGAGAGGGAAGGCAGCCTCGCAGGAACGCAACAGGAGCTCCGCTGACTCCATTAGGGGCTCAGGGCCCGGGGCTCGAGGGTGAGGGAGAGAAGCACTTCCTTGCCCAGCTGAGGCAGGTCACCCAGGTGCCAGCCTCCCACGAAACCTGCACCTGTGCCTGGGGGCTGGTGTCCCCTGCTGGCTTTGGCCACAGCCCCTTCCCCGTGAGAGAGAATCTCTTCACTCAGCAGAAAAGCCTGAGTGACACGAGTGAAGAAGACCAGGTGGCGGGAAGCGTCTGAAGACGTCCCAGCAGGAGACTCCAGGGGACATCTGGAAATGATGTCACACAGCTGCCGGTGGCTGCTAAACACCCTGTGCACGGGGACAGCCCACATGGCAAAGGCGAGCAGCCCAAGGTGTCAGCCCAACGATACAGGGAAAATGTCTCACTGTGAACCTTGGTGGACACAGGGGGACACGCACTGTCCTTCCATACCAAAGGCACAGCTCCAAGGAGGCAAGGGGTGGAGAGCAGGGCGGGAGACCACCCGCACCACCAGGCGGACCAATAACTGTTCTGTTCATCGCCCTCGCACGGCCAAGCGAACGCACATCCGTTTCTATAATTTAGAATATCATTTTTAAATGGTTTACGGGAGAAGTTCTCCCAAGTACATTTTCTCTGATGGCCATTGTGAGACAGATGCAGGAGGAAGGCAGGTGTCCCCTCTCTCCCTCCTCGTGGCAGCGACTGCCACTGGTTTCTGGAGCCTCCCACATTCTTATCTTCCAGTTAGCCTTCCCCTTCTCATTCCTCACTGAGCTGCCCCAACGATTTTCACTGACCCCTACTCTCTGCTCAGCTCCACTCTACAACTGGGGCATAGCATGGAGCAAGACATGCCAAAGCTCACATTTAACGAGAGGGGACACAGGCAGGCAGCAAATAATAACAATGCAAAATAATTCCAGGTCAGCAGGTGCCATGAAGGAAAATAAAACAGGGTGCATTCGCCTGTTTTCTATGGCTACAATGAAATACCTGCAGCTGAGTGCTTTATAAAGAAAAGAGGTTTTTAGCTTGCAGTTTTGGAGGCTGGAAATTCCAAACAACACGGCACTGACTTTGATTTGGGGCCCCTGACTGTGTCATGTCATGGTGGGTGGCACCTGGCAGAAGCACATGCGAGAGGAAGAGATGACATGGAAGCACCGGGATGGGTCACTCTCCAGGGAACTACTGGGGTCCCACTGAACAACACTGATGCCTCGCAGGGGCAGGCCCCCTGTCCTCACTACTTCCTGTGGGGCTGCACCCCTGAGGACAACACCCCTGAACATCCCCACACCAGGAACAAGCTTCCAAGACCTGAACTGTAGGGGAGAACCCACCCCACCTAGAGCACAGGGTCCGGGAGGGAACGGGTGGGTGGGCTGGGACTGGGCAGTCAGGGAAGGCTCTCAGGAGGCGACATTTGAATGGGGACCAGAAAATGATGCCAGGGACTTCAGGCTGAGAAAGAGCCCCGTGAAGGTCCCCAGGCCGGGGCGCGCGTGGCCTCTCTAACGAGCAAGAAAGTGGGGGAGCTGGAGGAGAGCCGAAGACTCCCGAGACACTGGGGCTGGCAGGCAGGACGCGCGGCCGCAGGGCGGGAAGCCACTCTTCTGCTGTCACAGGGGCTCACACTGCTGCTGGGTGAGGCGTGCACCCAGGAGGCCAGCGAGAGGCGGAGGTGGAGGCTTGGCCGGGTGGCAAGGGGTGACGAGATGCGGCAAGCTCCCCGAGGGGCAGCGTTTCAGAACTGAGAGGCCTCCGGGTGGCTCCTTCCACGGGTCCATCTCCCGACGAAACGGAAGCCTAAGAGGGTAAGTGCGCTCCCCCCAGTCACAGGCCTGATGGCAGCCCACGCCCATGCTTCCTGGGGGCTTCGCGACCACACCTCTGCCCTTACCCAGCCGCCCCAGCTGTGACGGCAACTTGGAAGACGGGCAGGGAAGGAGCCCTCTGAAGGTGGGCCTAGCCAGGTTCAAAATGAAAGACCAAACCCAAGGGGCCTCCCTGGCTCTCTGCAGCATGGGACACCCCAACTGCTGTGGTTTCCCTCTGAGACGCCCCCTTCCCGGCTCCGGGTCCTGCTCCAGCCCCCTCTCCCTCCCCAGCTCCTCCCCAGTCTCATGACCCGCCCACCATCCTGCCATCTTACTGTGTCTTCTCGGCTCACCCTCAGAGGAGACCAAGTGCAGCCTCCTCAACGGTCCATCCCCGACTCTGCCTTCGCCCTGCGTTTCCTCTGGAGAGCCCCACTTCCGCCCACCCACTGCCTCGGTGGACATGGACACATGACCTCTGCCCCCCCATCAGCCTCATCCAACTGCCTGTCACTGGGGCAGAGCAGAGGGGCCTAGCAGACCACTGCTGTTGGCTGGGAGAAGACGTTCCAGTGGACAGACACCTGCAGGTCCCCTTGCCCTCTTGGGGAGCCCGAATGCCAGGGGCCACCTCATGGAGCATTAGGAAGGCCAACACAGAAGGTGAGAACGTGGGTCCCAAGGAAAGCACTTGAACCCTGAACCCACCCAGGAGCCAAGCGTAGTGGGGCCCTTGTGACAGCCGGTAACTTTCCTGTTGGCTTAGGTCCATGTGAACTGGCTTTCCTGCCACATGTAGGAGGAAGGGGCCTTTTGCATGAGATCCTCCTGTCTCCTTAGCTCCCTCGCTCAGCCCATTAAACCCCAATGACTCCAAATTAGCCATCGACATCCTGGGCAGCACTGCAGCGCCCAGAGTCAAGTTACCCACCTGCTAGATGTCTCCTCCCAGGTGCCACCCGGGCACCAGGAATGAGACTTTTACAAAGGGGAATTCGGCATCTCTGCTTCTACCTTCCCAATATGCTCTTCTCCATGTTCTTGTCTATCCTAGAAAAAGCACCACCCACCAACCACCCAGACTCTCCAGACAGACAGCTAGGGTGTCCTCGACGGTCTTGCCAGGTAACCCCAGCAGAGCTAAGGCCCCGACTGACACTTTCTGACTATGTGGCCTTGGGTAGACTAACGAACCCCTCTGAGTCATGAATTTCCACGCAGACTCTCCAGTGTTGAATGAGAAAATCGAACACACGTTGGTCTGTTCCACTCCCATCACAGATGTCCAGGCCATCACTAAATTCTAGCTCACCGCCACCACCCAGCTCAGAGCCTCACCCTCTCCCCGCCATCGTCACCAGATGTTTCTATCTCCACTCTCACCCCCACTCAATCTGTCCTCCCCACTCTTGCCAGACTGAAGGTTCCGCTCAGCCTGATCACACATGCCACTCCCCACTCCTGCAGAAGGTACTCACTGGGGACGCCCTGCCCCTCTGCTGCCCCACCACGCCCCGGCCTCCAAGTGCTCGTGTGGCTGCTCCTGGGCCCCCTGGGACGTGCACTGGGCCGTCCAGCCCGCACCGCCCTCGCTTCTGCCCTGTGTGCCGGGGAGAGTGCATCCCTAAGAAGCCCAAGAAAACAGACTGGCTACAGAAGCCCATGGGCAGACGCAAACCCCATCTACCTGTGGTCCCAGAGCAGAGGGAGACCCACAAAGGAAGGGAAAGAGGCAGGAGGGCAGGGTACTGTAGATGGAGAACAGCAGAGACAGGAGAGAGAGGAAGAGCAGGTCAGGGAAACTTTGATATAGGGAAATCTGAAATAGGAGGCTTCCCTAAACAAGCAGAAAACTTGAAGCCACAAAGAAAAATGACACCAATTTAACATCATAAAAATTAAATAGTTCTGCACCATAAAAGGTACAAGAGGTAAATTGAAGACATAGAAACAAGATGCCTGATTTACTAACAAGAGGTCAGAATGCAGAAAGAGCCTCACAAATTCATGAAATTCAACAGAAAAATAGACAAATGATTTCACCAAACAATTAGAGAAAGTATAAATTGATTCAAGGTTTTTTAAAAAGAGTAAACTTGGAAGACTCTCAGCCTTTAAAATGCACATGACTGATATGGCATAGTCTCCAAGATCTAGATGAAGCTTCTAAAAGTCTATATTATTGAAAGAGGGAAAAAAAAATGAAAGATCCTTTTCCCTCCTGTAGGTACATGGATTCTCTCTGAAAGAATAAACAAAATCTGGCAAAATTAATTGTATCCCCAAAGGAAAACAGAGGGCTGGTGAACAGGAGAGGGGGGAGATGTTACCTTTCATGAACTTTCAGTGTTGTACCTTTAAAATATACTATCTCCAAACAAGTACTAAACTAAATAAGCTAATTAATTAAATTTCTTTTTCTGCACAATCTCTAAGACATCAATAAATAAAGAGAACTCTGCTTAAATAATAGTTTAAATGTGCATTCTCTTCAACCAGCCAATTTCACTGCTAGGAACAATTTCTACCTGGAAAGACTCTCTGCATGCACACAGATCAATAATGATACAAAGACAGGGTTGGAAACAATCTAAGAGTCCATGGACAAGGAATGTTTAAATAAATTATAATGAATCCATACTATGAAATACTATGTTGCCATTAAAAAGAATGAATGAAAACATCTATTACTGATACTTAAAGACTTCCAAGTTATATTGTTAAATTGAAAAAGCAAACCACAGGGCGTTATTATATATGTCCCACATTTATATATGTTTAAAAGTATATATTCAAAGTATATATCCACTATATTCCAGTTGGTCCCACAGTTATAACTGAAGAGAGGATTGCAAGTTGAAGGCCAAGGCAATTTAGTGAGACCCTATGTCAAATAAAATTTAAAAATAGGGCTGGGGTGTAGTTCAATGGTAGAGCACCCCTGGGTTCAATCCCCAGCACTATGCAATAAAATAAAATAAAGAATTGAGTCATGAGGTCAACCCTTCTTCCGGCAGCAGAGCTGATGGCTATCTCTAAATTGTTGGTTTTCTTTTTTTGTTCTTAAAGAAAAACTGCATGAAGACACCATTCCTTCCCTCCAGTCAGGCAGTTTAGAAAGACAGTGCTTCCAAAGGGTGGGCCAGAAGCTGCCCACTGGCAACCTGCGGCCAGGACCAGCCTGCGCACACAATTCAGTTACCCTGTACGTTCTTTAGAATGTTGAGTTAGTTGACAGATTTAAAAATATGGAACTTTTTTCCATAAAAAATTTCGCAGTTTCTCCAAAACTCTGAGCAGGGAACACTGAGCGTGGAGCCCAGAGGGCAGGCCCTTGAGCTGCGTGGGTGGGTGGGAGGTCCTGCAGGGAGCCTCGGCACCGCCCTCCACTACCTACTGGCGGAGGGGTACCCCACAGAACTCTACCTCCTTTGGCTGCCGGTTGGGTGGGTTCCAGTTCAGCCCATTCTGTGTTCCACAACCCAGACGCAGAACTCACGCCCCTCTGACCGCTGGGCGTCCGGTTGCCAGAGCACTCCCAGTGCGCGAGCCTGCAACACAGAGAGATGGATTTGGGGTACTCTGAGACCTTGGATTTAGTTTCAAAATGCCAAGAAGGCTTCTTTCTGTGGGGTCATTGTTTCTGGAAGGCAGGGAGAAGTCCTGAGTTCAGGGACCCTCGTGTGGAACCCGAAGGCCAGTAGAGCAAGTGCCCAGTCAAAGGTCCTGGCCTCAAGGGCAAGCTGGGCAGATTCCTTGACCTCTCCGAGTCTCAGTCTCCTCGCCCCCTAAAAGTCACAGGGCTGTCCTGAGACTGAATCAAGACGCTGTAGCCGAAAGTGCTTTTCAGCACCTTACGGGTACAAGATGGACGGACGAGCACAGCAGAGGAGCCCTCTGAAGAAGTGATGGGGCCACGGCTGGCCTCCCAGTTAGGGTGGATGAAGAGCCCTGTCCCGGGCCTTCACCGCTCCGCTGGCTGCGGTGAGCACAGCTGTCCAGAGCTCCAGTGGAGGCCGGGGTCGGAGGCCGGGCAGCACTGGCTGCCGGCTCCACCGGGAAGGGGCGCAGGGATGCGGTGAGATTGGCTGGCCCGAGGTCTCGGTGTCCTCCCTGGACAGATCCTGCACACTCACACCACCTCCCTACCTCACAGCGGGGGGGTCGGAAGACCCGCTGTTGGAGCACTGTGCAAAACGGAGGGAAGGTACCATGACAAAATGCAGCCTTTCACAGCCGTGAGCGGTGCCACCGCCCGCTGCGTGGTCACTGGGAGCCGATCCCTCGGACGCTCCGGACATCCTCCCAGCCCTCCAGCCCCCGTTCGCACCCCACGCGCCTTAGGCCGAGCGACCCCCGACCCCCGACCCACCGAATCTTCCACGAGCAGATCTGGGGGGCGGAGGCGTTCACCCCGGCTCTGGGCGACTCCAGGACGCTCCCGCCGCCAAGGCTCGGGACACTGCGCCCCTGGTCCCCTTCCAGAGAAGGGGGCTCACCTGTCCTCGCGGATCCCACCGAGGGCCGCGGCCGCCTCGTCCCACGCCCGATCCCGGGGCGAAGCGCGGAGCCCCCTGCCCCGGGGGGCGCGGCCCTCCTCCGCCGAGTCCCGGGCGCGCGCCGGCTGTCCCCTCCCGGAGGACTTGTGGGGGCCCGGGGGCGCCGGGGAAACGGCGGGCTGCACCCGCGGGTGGGTGCGCCTGGGCGGCCCCTGGCCGAGGGAGGGGCGCCCCGGGCCCCACAAAGAGCTGCAGCGCCCCCGGGCCCGGCGCGGCGGCCGGGGACAGCCTCCGCGGGGACCCTCGCCCGCTCGGCGCGCTCCCCGCGGCGTCCCCGCGGCCCTGGTCCGGCCCGCGCTCTCCCCGGGCCCGGCCGCCGCTCCCTCCCGGGCCGCGCGGGACGCGGGTCTCGGGTTTCAGCCCCGCCCGCCGCCCCACGCGGCCCGCCGCCCGGAACTTGGCGGCCGCCCGCGCCCCACGGCGCCCGCCGCCCTTTGTCTCCGCGCCCGCTCGGCTCCTCGCCCCGTCCCCGCCCGCCCCGGCGCCGCGGCCATTCGGACTCCTCCGGGCCGGCTGTCGCCCGTCCCCGTGCCCCGTCCCCGGGCGTCGCGGGCCGCTCACCTTCCACGCCGACCAGTCGGTGCCGTCCGCCCGGCGCTGGCGGGACCCGGGGACACGGCGCAGGGCCGCCGCCGGCCAGTCCGGCAGGAGGTGGGAGGGGGCGGTGGTGTAAACCGAGTTACGACGCGGCCGCCTCCCCCCGGACCCGAGGCCTGCTCCCAGGCCACCAGGGCGCCTCCCCCCGTCCCCTGCCGCGCCCCGCTTTTCTGCCGGTCCCCAGCCTCCGGCGTCCCCGACGCATCGGTCTGGGGGGTGGGGGGAGTTGGAGCCAGCCGTGCAGCTGCTGAGAAAAGAGAAAACAGACCGAAACCCTGAAAACGGCAGCAGAACAGTCAGCTAGGAAGTTCCAGAGCCCAGCCCTCAACTCCAGCAGAAAAGGGCTGCCTGCGCTGGGCAGGGCTTCAACTCCCCCGGATCCGTCGGCTTCAATAAACGCATTAATTGTGCTCTTGTCTACAGAGTGATACCATCCGTTGGAGCGGCTTCCTTGTTATTATTGGGCCACTGAGGCACCATTTAGAACAATAATTTACTCTCTAGCACCTGCCAAACACCCAGACTGCTTAAGGGACAAATGGGATAATGAGGAGGAAAAAAGGAAACGGATGCCTTACTATTCCCGTGGGGTAGATGCTTTATTTGGTCAGAAGCTGGAGCTCAGCTCCTTTTAAAGTCTAGGTCACCCAGCAAGCCAGATGCTTGAACCGGCTCAAAGCAGGCTGTTCTCAAGAGTATCTCAGACATTTGTTCTGAAATCCCTGGTTATTGATTTAATTTACACTGACTCAGTCACCAGCTCAGCTCTGGGGGAGTTCTTTAGCCGTCTTGAGTCTCACCTTAATCATTTATAAAATGGGGACACTCATATGGCCTATTGGTTGAAAAGGTTAAATGAGATAGCACAAGTAAATCTCCCAGTGTCATGGAGTCTGAGGACTAAGTCCTTTTGAAAGTGGGAATTCAAAGGAGATCAGAAACTGTATGCCACAGACCAGCGCTGAGGAAATGAGAATCCAAGGCAAACAAGCACTGCTCTTCCAGCTCCACCTCCCTGCTAGATGCGAAAGATGTCCTCCACACTCAGCAATCTTCCCAGCTTACTCTATTTCGTTTTAAATCCTTCAGTGGAAAGCATATTTTTTCCTCCTGCTCATTATCAAATATATTATTAATCACAAAGATGTTTTACCCCAGAGCTCCTAGCCTCAGAACTCACCATGCATTCAGGGATAGAAACTGCTGCCAAAGAACTCATGTTTCCATCGCTCTCTTAAGATTGTTTCTTTTTTTCTTCTAGAGCTAATATCAAGCTATGAGCAGCATTGGGTTAGATGCAAATAGAAAAATTGTTATCAAAGTGTTTCACTATATGTGTAGGTGACTATATATAAGCAACTATTGTGTGAAAAAACACAATACTGATTTTATGCAAGAATATAATTTTTTTTCAAAACAAGAAATTCTCCTCCCCCCATCTTTTCTTTCTTTTTTCTTTTTGTTTTTTGGTACCAGGGAATGAACCCAGGGGCATTTAACCACTGAGCACATCCCCAGCCCTTTTTATATTCTATTTAGAGACAGGGTCTTGCTAAGTTGCCATAGGGCCTTGCTAAATTGCTGAGGCTGGCTTTGAACTTTCAATTCTCCTGCCTCAGCCTCCAGATCTGCTGGGATTACAGGCTTGCGTCACCACACCCAGCTCCCAAATTGGTTTTATAAGCCATTCTTTTGAAAGATCCTCCAAAGACTTCTTCATTAGGATAATAACAGGCCTCGTCCAACTGAATCCCAAGTGTGTGTTGAAGAATCCACCTTTGATGAGACTTCTTTTATATAAAATGTCACTTCAGTCCATCAGGCCACAAAAACTAGCACGAGTACCCCCAATCCACTCCCCAGGCCAAGGCATCCTCCCCGACCCCATGGCAGCTCCAATGTGCCCTCCCCAGAGAAGTCTTCCCTGAGCCGTATGAGAGAGGCTCCTTAACACCCTATCCCCCCCACCTCGGCTCCCTGTGCTTTTTCTTTATAAAATGCCTCCCAATTTACAATCTAGTCCTGTTTGTTTCTGAGCATTGGCTTGCAGGAGGCGTTCTCTGGTAAACTGCGGGACAGCAGGTCCTCCACAGAGTTCACACAGAGCTTTCCCTCTCGCCCGGGCAGAGCCAGGGCCCAGCCTCACAAAACTTTTAAAATAAATGATGACAAAAATAAATAAATGCTATCTTCAGGAACCTCTGATCCATAAGCTGCAGGACATGGAAGAATCGCCTGAGATTTCTCAGATCAACACCACAGGCACGTGAAACAGAGAGACGTTTAATAAGTTGGACTCCATCGTCAAGAAAGTGAAGAGAACCCCCTGCCCTGGGGGTGGTTTGTGAAGCCGGTCCCAGGCCCCATTCACAGGGCCATGCCATTCCGCATCTGTTCCCTCTGTCCTTCCCTCTGCCGCAGGGAGCACACCCTCAAATTTCCTTTGGGAAACCACTGCTTCCTCTGGGGTCAGCCTCGGGGTTCGCACAATGTGGGCCTCTCCCCAGCTCCAGAGTTGGGCTCTGCAGGCCAGCATCTCCTGTGTTCAGCCGCAGTGGTGGTTCAGGTTAGGAGGCAGCCTCCAGACTCTCTGGGCAGAGGGAAGCCTCTGGGACATTTTGCTGAGGACCCTGGACAGCTGGACGTCTTGTCTTGGTGGCTGTAAATGAAGCCTGTGGCTCTAGCTTTGGGCAGCCACTGTTGGACTACAAGGAGAAGCCAGCCCGAGCAAAGCCCAGACTTGCAGAGCACAGAAAAGGAGGGCAAGCAGAACCACTCTGCCCCGGGGTGTGTGCAGTTGAGCACCGTTTCTCTAACAAACCTGGCCGCTCAGGGTCAGGGCCCAGAACACTGCATCACACCCCCGGGGCCCAAGGCTGGTGCAGATGCCAGGGACCCCATGTTTCACCTTCCAGCGTGATTCTTTCTTCTTTCATCATATCCTTTATGTAAGCAGTTTTCTGTTCTGTCTTGCTTCCAGAAAATGCTGGAGGAATCCTACAAAGAAAGACACGGACCCAATGTGGCTGATGAAATAGCTCTATCAAACTGAGACCCAGGCACGAGGAAGAGCGGGCAAACGCACCTCTCGGGGAGCTCCTCCCTGCTTTAGGATTTGTACCTCTTACCTGGAATCATAGCTGTACCTAACTCACTGGATGCCGGTGAAGACAGACCCACACAGTGCAGGGAAACAGCATACACAGCAGGCATCCAATAAATGCAGGTGCCCCTGTGCACACGTGGGCACACATGAACACACGTACGGGAGGTAGACTGTGTACTAGCTGCTACAGGGATCAAATGATTCCAGAACTACAAGGCATTTAGAATAGGGACTGGCACTTAGGGCCACATCAGTGTTAAATAACAAAGCAGGGGAGGCAGGGCAGGGAGATGGGGTCCTGCTGAATTCATGAGAGGTAGATACCTGGCAAGAAATAGATTTGAATACTTCCAAGTCTAGTAGAGAAACTGAATAAGGCTGTTAAAAATCACTAATGGAGATCACTTTTGGAAGCGACTCAAGTTTCTGCACTGCAGCCTCTCCAGCTCCTCCTGAGTCCGACCTGTGTGTGCAATGCACACTTCTGGGAGCTGGCAGGAGCGCCTGGGGAGCAGGAGTGGACTCACTGAAAGAGCTCTGAGCTTTCCCCCAAAGCTGGTTCAGCCAGTGGGAAAGGATGGCCTCTGGGGTATTTCCTTAGTTTTAAAGTAAATGAGACTTCTCTCTTACTATCTTTATTAGTAATATGGAAGCACTTATTTTCTAAATTGCACATTCATTAGTAATATTATTTACAAATAGGGCTGCGCATAGAGCTCAGTGGTAGAGTGCTTGTTTAGTATGTATGAGACCCAAGATTTGACCCCTCGAACTTCCGCCCCACACAATTTACAAATAACTTGCTTCACAATTCCTTTCTTTATAATTAAAGGCAAACTAAGCCAGTTCCTTTCCCAAATATGTCAAACAAATTAAGAAATTTTGCTAGAATAAAAAAAAAATCTCTAGGTAGTTAACCTAAAAACCAATGAAATAAGAGCTAGGTTGACATGAAAAGTTGTCCATGATATAGTAAATGAAAAAGCTCCCCAAAATGTAAAAATAGTACAACTGCACTTTTTTTTTTAATATTTATTTTATTTTTATGTGGTGTTGAGGATCGAACCCAGCGCCCCGTGCATGCCAGGCGAGCACGTTACCGCTTGAGCCACATCCCCAGCCCACAACTGCACTTTTATAAAGTGTGTGTGTACCTGTGCATGTCCTGTTGTTGTTTTGTTTTGTGTTGCTTTGTTTTTTGTGGTGCTGGGGATGGAATCCCGGGTCCTTAAACATCCACTAGTGGAAAAAATGGAGACTGAGACGGAGATGAATGATGGGGGTCAGAGATCTGGTTGGTCACGTTGTTTGCAGTGTCGTCTATTGGTCATCCAGGGAGGGATGATGGAAACAGGTATGAGACAGATGTAAATGCGGGGTCTTCAGGAGACCTGAGTCGTGGCTCAGCGGTAGAGCACTTGCCTGGCATGTGTGAGGCCCTGGGTTTGATCCTCAGCACCACATATAAGTAAATAAAGATCTATTGACAACTAAAAAATAGTAAAAAAGAAAAAAAAGAAACTGTGGGCTCTTCAGCGTACAGATTGCCTCTAGGTTACTGGACTTGGTGAGGTTATTCATGACCTCGACAAGAGGGTTTTGCAGAGTACAAGGACCAAAGCCCAATTGGAGCGAGCTTAATAGTGATGAAAGGAGAGAAACTGGATGAGCACAGAAAGCGTTTGAGGAGTTTAAAAGTAGTACGACTCCATTTTCATAAAGTGGGTGTGCACCTGTGCAAGATCCCGGGTATGGTCTGGCGTGGAAGGGGGCGCCAAGGGCAGGTTTTCCTCTCTTCCTGCCCCTGGAAATGGAAGCCAGGGCCCCATGCATGCGAGAACGGTGCTCCTGCATGGAGCCCCAGCCCTGGGCCTTGTTTTCTTCTTACAGAGAAGACAACAGCATGTTTCTGCACTGATAGTAACAATCACGTAGAAAGGATGGAGGAGAGAGAGGGGAAACTGCTGGCAGGCGGCCAGACTGTGCCTGGTGCGGGGTTGGCTGAGGCAGGGCAGGGACAGTCATCTGGGTGCTGGGGGGGCTGCCCTGGGCACTGGTCTGTGGACATTCCAGGGCTTCCATCTTCCTCAGGAAGTAGGAAGTCAGATAAAAAGCCAACGCTGAATAAGAGCTGGGAGTTAGAAAAGAAGCTGTGAAAGCCCCCTCCAGGAGGGCAGGTGACCACTGTGGCAGAGGGAGTGGGTGCCCGCCGGGGCTGCACACCCGCTGTGGCGGGAACTTAAAGTTGGGGCTGGGGATTATTAGCTCAGCTTCAGAGCACTTGCCAACAGGAGTGAGGCCCTGGGTTCCATCCCCAGCACACAAACAAAAAGATTTTAAAGTGGGCCTGTTAGGACGGCTGAGAGAGAGAGAGAGAGAATATTTCATCAAATAATCAATTACAAGATACTGCTGATAGCAAGAAGCAGCATGATTTCAGAGATGATAAATGTGAAAAAATATTTCAAACACTGTTTCTTAACATTGGTGAAACATTCATTATTTCATTGTAAGTGTATGTGTGTGTAAATAAACCAGCGTTCAGAGACACATATCTATGCACCCAGCTCTACACAGCACAACTTCCTGGGCCCTTTACTGAGAATACGTGTGCCCCTATCAGTGTTCCAATTTAAGGCCTGACAAGGTTTTTCATTTCATTTACAGGTTTTCACCATATTGCTAAGAGAATGTGTGGGTTTTTTAAAAATTTTAATTAGTGCACTATAATTATACCCAACCGTGGGATTCATTATGCCACATCTGTACCTGCACATAACTCTTCAGTCTCATTCCCCAGTACCTTCCCTTTTCCTCCCCACCTCATGTGCCACATGTTTATGTGTCTGCAGCTGTTGTGTGTCTCTGTGTCTCTGTGTCTGTCTGCATCTCTATGTGTGTCTCGGTGTATCTGTATGTGTGTATATGTCTTTGTGTGTCTGTGTGTGTGTGTTTGTGTGTGTGTCTGTGTGTGTGTCTCTGTGTGTCTCTGTGTGTGTGCCTGTGCCTGTGTCTGTGTGTGTCTGTGTGTGTCTCTGTGTGTGTGTGCCTGTGCCTGTGTCTGTGTGTGCCTCTGTGTGTGTCTGTGTCTGTGTGTCTGTGTCTGTGTCTGTCTCTGTGTGTGTGTCTCTGTGCTGTGCCTGTGCCTGTGTCTGTGTGTGTCTCTGTGTGTGTGTGCCTGTGCCTGTGTCTGTGTGTGCCTCTGTGTGTGTCTGTGTCTGTGTGTCTGTGTCTGTCTCTGTCTCTGTGTGTGTGTCTCTGTGCTGTGCCTGTGTCTGTGTCTGTGTGTGTCTGTGTCTGTGTGTCTGTGTGTGTGTGTGTGTGTGTGAGAGAGAGAGAGAGTGGGTTGTGGTGCTATGGAACAAGGCCTGGCACATGCTGGGCAAGAGCTCTACCTCTGAGCTCAGGTCTCCTCAGCCGTGCCGTGTGCTCTATTAGCTTTTCCTAAGAAGTACATGTCATTGTCTAGGGCCTCACTCATTGTCACAGCAGAGCACAGCCCTGATTTCCTGGGGCAGGGAGCAGCCACTGGACCCCAGCTTTGGTAACTGCCCAACCAAGTTAAATCCTCTTCTGCTGGGCCCCGTGCGTCTGATGGGTTCTGCCGACCCACTCTGATGGTCGTGCGGGAGGCGCCCTGTCTGTAGGTCTCCACCTGGAGATCTTCCCAGGCCCTTGGACATCCGCACACAGAGGACCCACGACCTCACAGCTGCACACACCGGGGGGGGGGGGGGTGAATCTCCAGAGCACAGTGATCAGTTTTAAGAAGAGCCCGGGGACATTCGTGGCTGGTTCCATTTCTATAAAGTGCAGAAGGAGGTGACACTGACCTCTGCCAGGAGGAGCGCGATGGGGAGGCGGGGAGGGCCTGGGGGCCTGAGCGGCCGTGTGTGTGTCTTCGTGTGTCCACTGGTGTCTGTGATGTCCCTCGGCAAGCAGTTTTTCAAGCTACACTGACGCTATTTCACTAATCAGGAGGCATCAATCCACAGTGTGGCCCATGCTCCGCAGGAAGGCTGAAGGGAAACAGCACTGGGGACCCACGTCCCTCCGACCTCTCCCCTCTGCCCACACGACCATCAGACAGACAGAAGCAAAGGCAAGAGCCTCAAAAGTGCCCTCCTGAGTCCTGTGACCTCACAGTGGCCCAGGGCCTGAGGAGGGTCCTGGACACCCCGAGTTGAAGTCAAGTAAAAAGTCGGCCGGGGGCCAGGCGTCTAGGACTTGGACTGACATCTGGAGGGGGGCCCTCTGTCTACACCAACTCCAAGAGTTAGTGTCAGAATCGAATCAAGTTGTGAGACACCCACTGGGAGTAGGAGAATGAGGGCACGGAGAAGTGTCGGAAAAGACACCACAGATTTGGTGTCAGGACGCAAAAGAACTCCAAATAAATGCACATCCGACCTTCCATCTATAATGGTAGCGCTCCCAGGAGTAGACCCCAAATTAAAAGTGTCACTGATAAAACTGGAATTATTTGTGATTACAGGAGATTGAAAGGCCCAAGCATGCATCAATAGGGGGTTGGCTGACCAAGTTGTGATCGAGTTGCACGAAAGAACAGATGATCTCCGTAGCCCAACCGCAGTGGCCTCCACGCTGCCTGGTCCAGTCAGAAAAGCCAGGCACTGAGCAGTGGCAGGTCACCCTCCAGGGAGAAGAGAAAAGCAGATGAACATACAGGTGTTTGCTCACACTCAAAGGCAGAAGAACAAGCCCCAAACCAATACAGAGATGATTTCCAACCAGGAAAAAGGACAAGTGGGTGGAAGGAACCCAAGAGGAAGTCCTTGCTTATGTGATTTTGACTTTGAAACTAGGTACATATTTTACAAAATTGAAAAAAGTTAACTCAAAAAAGAAGAATTAACCCTAAAATGGGAGAAAAACTAGAATAAATAGGTGGCATAAGAACCTTATTATTTTTCTGTCACTGCATAAAGTTTACCAGCCCAGAGCTCATGAGTTACCTTGTGGTTTGGAGAAGACCTACCTGGCTCCATGGGTTCCCAGCCCGCTGGTGTCACAGTGCCAAAGCCACCGCTGGCTAAGCGGGGCTTCTACACGGAGGGTCTGGTGGAGACTAAGCTTCCAAGCACCTTCAGGCTGCTGTGGAACTCAGCTCCCCGCGTGGTGGGACTGTCTCCATTTCCTTGGGCTGTGGGCCCCTGCTGCTGGATGCTCCCACACCCCTCCCCACGTGGCCTCCCTCGATGCACAGCAGCAAAAGTGGGCCAATCCCGCTCGGCTCCCATCTCTCTGGACCTCCTCACTCCCTCTTTTTTTTTTTTCTCTTTTAATTTTTTTATTAGTTGCTCAAAACATTACAATGACCTTGACATATCATACATTTGATTCAAATTGGGTATGAATTCTTATTTTTCCCACGTGTACAGATTGCAGGATCACATTGGTTATACAGCCACGTTTATACATACAGCCATACTAGTGTCTGTTGTATTCTGCTGCCCTTCCTGTCCCCTTCCTATCCCCCCTCCCCTCCCATCACCTCTCTCTACCCAATCTACTGTGATACATTTCTCTCTCTCTCTCTCTTTTTTTTCTTTCCCCTCACACCCTCTTAAGCCAGGGAGAGTTCCTTGCCTTGAAGTGCTCCTGCCTTCGGCTGAGACCTACTGGGTAGTATCCCCATTTAAAGGCCCATGGTGTCACATAGCACAACCCAACCTCCAGAGTGACAGCTCGTCATCCTCACGGTTTGGGGGATTAGAATGGACTTCTCTGTGAAGCTACCTTCGCCTTCTGCCACAACAACACGGAGAAAGGATTCCAAGTGTGTTTGGAGTGCAGTACTGGGACTGTCTTTCCCCAGTGGGGTGTGTTCTAGGGTCAGAGAGAATCTTAAAACAAGAGCCAAAGCCCCTCAAGTCCACTCAGCTGTCTTACGTCAGTGGTATCTGGCTATCATTGTTTGAAACACCTACAGCGATTGCTTAGAAAAGGCAACAAGTAATCATGTTCCCATCGCAGGAACTGCGATTTTTAGTGAAGAAGAGATGGAATGAAGTTGGAGCAGATACACAAAAACCTACATAGGAACTTGCACGAAGAGTCTGCGTGGCCTTGTGGCTTTTTCTTTAGACAATTTCCTAACACTTCTGTTCAAAAGGCAAAAAGAAAAGACCACCCAGAAGCAAGGGGGACTCTTGTAGCAATGAACACCCCTAGCAGCCACCTGTGGCCCCAAAATATCATTCCTCATTAGGGGTGAGAAATGGACCTGGCATTTCAGATCCTTGCAGAAACGGACCAGGAAGGGTAGGAAATGGATCTGGAACATCTTCTTGTACCAGAAAAGAAAATAAATCTCAAACACCAGTGGGGTCATTTCAAGAAAGATAAAAGAGCTGATCTGGAGGGACAGACAGTTCCAGTTTCACAAAGAATGATAATTACAATGGATTGGATATATTCAACACAGAAGAATCTTTGAGCTTATGTTTGATTTTTTTTTTTTAGACTATTTGTTACCATTGGTGATTGCTAGGCAACCAATTTATTCCTCTGAGAAATTAGTAGATAAGGAATCAAACATTTATTCTATTTTTCCTGTAGGAATTGCATTTCACTGTAATCAAAGAGTAGTTAGAAAAAGTTTTCCTCAATAAAAAATCCCAGCAAATAAATGCAGAAGGACAGAATTTTAGAACCACCATTTTTTTTTTTTTATTTTGGGAATTGAACCCTTGGGTGCTTAATCAGTGAGCCACATTCCCAGCCCTTTTTCATTTTTTATTTTGTGACAGGGTCTCACTGTGTTACTTAGGGCGTTGCTAAGTTGCTGAGGCTGGCTTTGAACTCATGGTCCTCCTGCTTCAGCCTCCGGAGCCTCTGGGATTACAGACATGTGCCACTGTGCCCAGCTAGAATCACCATTTTGCAACCCTTGATGAAGCAGTGTCATATGCAAGGCAGGAAAGAGAGTTGTCCCTTCTTCTCCCCAAGTTCTTCTGTGGCCTCTTTGGCTAGATCTAGGAACCCAATTAAGGTAAGCATTGATTCCCAAGAGAAAGTATAGAAGTTCATTACTTTTATATGTACAAGGGGATCTTCCTAAGAGAGTGTTGTCCAAAGAAGTGATCAGAGTGTGCTTGTATGCTTTTTGGACAAAGAACAATAACTCTGTGAAGGAATGACAGATGGAATGGCTATCTGGACCAGGAGGTAAGTTACAGGGATGTCACCAGGAGACACGCAGGGAGGCGGGTGGAAGCTAGTGGAGATAAGGGTCACTCCAAAGAGCTTGTTTAACCAGGATCGGTGCCGCCGCCTGGCCAGTGTCTGGGGATCGAGGTTATTTTCCAGCCTTGGTTGGTGAAGCTCGTCCCTCCCACAGACTCTTTGAGGCTTGCCCTAGATGGACGTGACCCCTGCTGTGGATAGGCTTCCTGGTGAGTAGAGCTTGGCACAGTGACTGTGCCACTTTGGCTCCTTCAGCCGCAGTCGTCTGTGTCCCCTGCAGTCACTGGTGAATGGGGGTGGAAACCCATCCATCCTTGTGTCGCACACACTGTGGGACAGGGGAACATTCCACGGCACCAGGAAACATCCCGCATGCATCTTGCCTGGGGAGAGACACTGAGCAGGTCAAAACATGTCTATGCTCAACTCCACTCGAGTTTGGACCTGGAATCTCCCAAAGGTGCTGTGTTCAAGCCCCCAGCTTGGTGCTGTCAGGAGGAGGCAGAAACTTTATCAAATGGACCTTTGGGCAGGTGGTGTGCACCTGGCCACCTACTTGGGAGGCTGAAGAGGGAGGATCACTTGAACCCAGCCTCAGCAACATAGTGAAACCCCATTTCAAAAACAAAGAACAAAGAAGGGGGGCTGAGTGGGAGGTTTTAGGTCGCTGGGGCAGTCCCTCAAAGGGAGTTGTGGGTTCTGATCTCTCCCTCTTCCTCTTCACTTCCTGGCCCCCTGGAGGCAAACTACCCCCTCCATCACACACTCTCACCATGATGTGCTGTGCCGCCGCAGGTGCAAAGCAACAGATGATCAGTCATGGACTGACCTCTAAGACTGCGATGAATAACTTGTGTACGTTGATATAGCAGGAATGGGAGCCGTTTATTGTAGGACAACAGAGGTATTTATACATTTTGCACAGCTTATCTTAATTAGCATAAACTAGATACATCAGTCAACCAATAAGGAATCTTTACACTTAATGGCTCGTTGGCATTACTTCACAAATCACTCCCTCTGGCAAAATGCCAGGCGCCATTCAGACTTGTTTACAGACTCTAACATTTGCCGGGCACCATCCTGACTTGTTTACAGATTCTAACAGTATTTATTTCCATACATTTACTTTGTTCAGCCTTGGAACTCAAGATCGCTTATTGTTATTCACATATTAAAATCATAACTTTCTATTCTGGTTGCCATTGCCTTCAAAAAGAAAAAGTCACCTCACGCTTGGCCCTTGGAGGCGGAGATTATGGTATAAATGACAGCCCCTGGCGTTAAAGGACCTGGATTCTGGTCCTACCGCGGCCAGGCCTGCTAAAGTGGGAGCCACAGGGGTGAGTGGAGGCAGGACTGCCCAGGGAAGGAGCTCAAGAGGACAAAGCTTCCCGCACTGACGGCCGCGGGGACTGAGGGCAAAATGGCCAGACTGGAGCAGGCAGCCCAGATTTTCCCTGTGGGCCAGTGGACAACCAGAGGTCACATGGGCTGCAGAGGAGATCTCCCCAGGGCTGGGGCACGGCTGGAGAGAGCGGCTGGGCCTTGCTAACCCTCAAGTCACGGCAGGTTTAATTTCATCCTGGTTGTGCTTCCTTAGACGGAGGAGGTAGACCAAGGCTGTGCCCATCACGACAGCAAGGCGTGGGCTTTGGGCACCTTAAACTTGAAAACCATTTTGCTCTTTGGAACATCTTTTGTCTTTCTTTTCCCTTGGGTTTTTTTTTTGGGGGGGGGGGTGGTGGTGGGATTTTCTTTGAAAGGAACCATGAGACTTACTCTACAGAGAAGGCACTGTCCCTCTCCTCAGGTCAGGGATGAGGCCCCCAGTGGCCAGTGTTGGAGCTGCAGAAGCCGCAGCCCAGGACCCAGGCTCTGGTTGGTGAGGAAGAGCTGCCCTGAGAACCCCGACTCCCTGCCCTTCCTGGGCTTCAGCAAGTGAGGGGAGGTGGGGGAGCAGGAGGGAGAAGGAGGGAGAAGTCCAAAAAAGAACAGAAGAGCAGCAGAGGCTTATAAAACATCTGGCGGACTCAATATTTACTTTTAGCAAATACATACTTTTAATAATCTTCTCTAATACAATGCAATAATTTGTTTCTCTACTCAGAAACATCAGACTCACTGAAGTATTTTGATCTATATAGTTTTTTTTTTTTTTTACAAAAAATAATATTGCTGAAATATTTCTTCCAACTTCAGCTTGAATGATGGCCATATGTTACACATAAGGTATAGACTTAATTGAATTTAAAATGCTCCACACAGATGGCAATGTTCTACCATATAACTGTGCTACGAGCACAAAATGTATGAAAAGACAAATATTAACAGTGGGGTGGGTGGGCTGATAAGAGGAATGTTTAAGGTTGAGTGATGATTATTTTCTTTTTCAGTCCTGACCGGCGTCTCTGTTCTTTACAATGTTGTTGGGTTATTAGGTGAAACATTTAAATTTGAAGTCCTTTGGCAACAAGGGTTCCATAAATGGCTCTCCTGACTCCTGCCCCCTATTCCTGCCTTTTCATAAACCGCCCCAGGAAAGTGGATCTCACATTCCAAAGCCTTATTTTCTATTGAAATTTCCTGTAGAACTCTGAAGGTTCTCATTGGTCTGGGAAACACCCACTCACTCATAAATGGAGCTTCTGGAGGTGGCTTGGCCTCAGAACTAGAATTTGAACACGGGGCCTGCAACCCCATTCAGTGCTGTGAGTCTATGCTTTTGTGGCCATTTAAAAAGCGACTGGCAGTATCTATTAAGTTAAATAAATACATGCCCTTCACCCAGAAGCTCTATTCTTGCAAGTCTATCCCACAGAGTCAGAGCACCAGAATAGAAGAAATGGGTAGGCAAGAAAGGTTATTGCAACATTGTTGGGAAAAAATATAAACAAAGCAACACTCAAACATAGAGAAGATGAATAAAATGTAGACTAACCACAGGATGGGTTATGGTATTAGGCCGGAGAGAGTTAAAGTGGTATCAATTTGGAAGCATCTTCACCATGTATGTTGTTAAGAAAATAAAGTAATATCAGAAAAATTTTATAGGCATGTAAGTATATGAAACTGTATATTTAAAAAGATATAAAATAAATAATGGCCAATCCCTCAATTCTTGTCTTATAATCAATGAGAAAACACACACCAGGCTGTAAGTGTTTCTGTTTTGGGGCGAGGAGAGGGCAAGGATGTTGTAAGAGAAAAAAAACCAGCCAGATCACGACAAAGTACCTGTGTGTATGAATTAAAATGTACACATAGGATGTATTCACATGTAATATATAAAATATGTAGAATGCACAAAAATGATGAGATTGTAATGATATGCTGGCCTTTTAAATGTAAACTACAAATTTTACTTCCGACATTGTGTTAAATGTGTAAAAATTTAAGTATGCAAACGGAACATTCTAGAAGATGACAAAAAAAATTATGCAGTTTTTTTTTTTGTTTGTTTTGTTTCAAGAGAAAGGAAAAAAGAAACCACTCTTTCAGACTCTAGAGAGAAGGATTCCTTCCCGCACATGGTGCAGTGGGAGGAGTCAGGTCTCTGGGGTTTGATTCTGAGTCCAGCACTGGCCATCACAAGCTCTAGGTTCTCCAACTGCAGACCGTGATGGCAGCTGCATCTCCCTTGAGGGTACAGGGCTCTGGATAGCCCTCCAAGGTGCAGACTCCTAAGAAACGCTCAACAGGGCCTTCATCTTTTCCTAAGGAAGGGTGAGGAGTGTGTGGGGTGGGTGGAGGGACTGTCTACTCTATTTGCCTAGGGGTCTGAGTAGGATATGTCTTCTGCTGTTGCAAATATCTGTCATATTCTGTTTTGTCTTGAGCGATAGGGATGGAACCCGAGGCCCCCGTCATGCCAGCGCTGGACCACTGAGCTGTACCCCAGCCCTCCTTGTGATCTTGCTTGGTCACTTTATTTCTCTGTGGTTTGGTCATGGACTCTCTCAACCTCAGCTTCCCCGTATGTGAAATGGGCAATGACCAAACAGCTCAGAGCTGCTGACTGAAAAAGAGCAGGTGTAGGCCAGCATCTACTGTCCCCACTGACTGTCCCTTTTCCCATTTCCCTGGCTGTCCCTAGCGCTTGGCCTCTGAAGGAGGAGCTGCAGCACTTAGAGTCCTTTGAATCCTTTGTCCTGATTCAGGTGCCCTTGGCTCTCTTCCTCCCCTGACTGCAGCCGGCCCTTGCTCTGACCCTGAGGGGTCTCCCTCCCCTCCTCCAGCATCTTCTAAGCAGCCTCTAAGTGGCAGGCGGTGAGTTCCGGAAGCAGACTCTTTCCCTGGCAGAGCTGAGGGAGCATCTCCTCCCCCCACTCCTTTCCCCGTCCTACCTACCCGCTTGGCGAGATGGGAAGTGATGCCTTTGGTCTCACCCGCAGCGAGCCTCCAACATGGAGGGTGAGGGACCTCTGGGATGAGTGGTTACTGAAGTGACCCCTCCTTTCCTTCTCCACCTCCAAATCCCCCTGGCAGTTAACTCCAGCACGGTGGCTCCTGGGTGCGGTGACCCTCCTCTCCTGGAACACACAGAATAACGTGACATTCGGATTGGGGCACAATCCAAATCCCATCCCGGCCCTGTTTCTCACCTGCTCTGTCACCTGAGCTGACTCCAGAGTCTCTTTAGATTTCTGGCAAAGCACAAAATGAAAATCAGGGGGTGGTTTCCAGAGCACTGTCAGGATCAAGTAATAGAACCCTTCACCATTGCAATCTCCACTCAGACACCACGGGTAATGAAGGGACTTCACATCACAGGCAAGCCAAGGTCAGCAAGACTATAATTTAGTATTGTGACTATTACTTTTATTATTATGTTACAGAAACAGAGATTTGAAAACACCATCTAAAGTGGAGCCGCTAGGAGGTAGCAGGCTTATTGACTTCACATCTGTGTTTTTTACATTTTACCATGAAGTTTTGTCTTTACTGTACAACGGTCTCAGAAGCCAACCTCAACCAGCCCTCCAAGATTTTACTAGCATTCAGGGAGGGAAGAGGCCCATTCACTCAGTTACTTCTCAACAGACCTACTTTGTAGCCATTTATTTAGGGAGGGAACCTCTGTGACTCCCACACGGCTTTTTCCAGGAGGAAAATTAAGAGAAAAGAAAAAGATATTTCTTAGGGATAGTTCATTGGAAAGAGATTAGGAAACTTAATGTGATATTGCAATTGAGTTGATTTGCTAATTGTGCCTTTTAGGAAATACTTATTAACTGAATTATGGTTATGCAGAAATCAATTAACTCCAGTTCTGTTAGGAAAAGGTAATTGTTTCCATGTTGATGAAATAACGAAGTCCATAATAACCTGGGCCTGATTGTCTTCTGCAACTTTTGATGGTGAACCTGTCTCTCTGAGCATTTCAAATGGCTGCTTCTCCTTGACTCGTGAGTCAGTCTCCTTTTCAGGTGGTGCCACCAAATGAAAGTAGGCAATTTTTTCTTTTTTTGCTTTTAAAAGTAAATTTGCCTGGCCGAGCATGTCACGCACATCTGTAATCCCAGCAATTTGGGAGGTTGAGACAGGAGGATGGTCTGATGGGTCTCACCCATGATAGTAGTAACCCCTGGGATCTTTTCTTCTCGTCTTAACCTGAGTGATGGAACTCAGGTGGCAGCGATGCGGGGTGTGCAGCCAGGCCTGCAGCCCACCTCCACGTGTGGCCTCCTGCTTCTGCTCACCATGAGAGGGGCCTGCCCCCACTGAGGATCCACTCAGATCTCAACCCTTGTCCTCCACCGGCTCATTCCTGGCTCCAAATCATGACCTTCGGCTTAAGATTTCAGAAAGGCTGCCTTTGCCATTTAAGTTCCACTCAAGGCAATTGCTCATTTCTTCTATCCATTTTCCTCACCAACAATATGTAGGGAAAAGAAAGAAAATCTTTTTGACCATAGAGCCTCTCTGGACAAAAAGAGCCCAAATTCCAATATTGTTCAGTTTGGTCTTGTTTTAATCTGTTTCTCTGTCAGCTGTTGTTTTAATACTGGGTTCATCCGCTTCATCTCTGTCTTCAGAAGTTTACATATAAAGGTTTCCTTAGTAATATTTTGCTCATCTCCTGGAGTTTTAGAGTTGGGTATTTTGAAATAGAGTTAAAGTTCACATAAAAGTCTGTCCTTTACTAAAGGGTATTGCTCTTAAAAGACATTTTTAATAGTATCATATGTCTTATCAGGAATTATGTAGTGTTCTCACAACTTTAAAGTAACACTTGACTTGAGTCAAGGTTTTTATGTGTTTAAATTTTCCCAAGTCCCGACCCCTGCCCCAAGTCATTCTCAAGTCCCTAAGTGAATGTCCAGTTTTTACTAAAACTACAGAGGTGCTCTAAGAAGTAGGCACGGTTGCTTCCTTAGTTGATGTTACCTCTGGTCAGGATGGCGCAGGACAGTGGCTTCCCTTCACAGCCATTTCCGACACAGGGCTGTCTCCCATGGGCACCCGGTGCCCTGCATGGTTCCTTGCTCTCACAATGGGAGCACGTGTTATAAATACACTACGAAGCCTCACCACGTTCATGTATCACAACTTCAGTGCCCCAAACATAACATCAAAGACAAGAAAGTCAACACCAGTAATGCTCTGAGTCCAGAGATGGCCTCCACCACAAGCCACCAAGTGCTGAGATCTGCCCACAGCACGAGGTGAGAGCCACTGTGGGGGGGCGGGGCACACGTGGCCTGTGCCTCCTGCTCAGCAGCTCTCCAGGCAGGTGACCATTCTAAGAAATGACTTAGAAGCCAGAGTAGGAGAGTTAATTCCTGTCACCCCCTCCATATGGGCGAATACTGGGTTATGACTTAGACACAAGAGAACCAGAGACACGATTCCCAAGTAGGTAGTTCCCTGCTCTGCGTGTCTGGTGAGCCCACATACACTAGTGTGCACTTTGACTTTGGTCTGCGGTTCCCCTTCCATCCTTCTGGGTGTCCTCGACCCTTGTCAGGGTGGATTTCCCAACTTCTCTTTCAGTGTCTCTTTCGCCTTCCATTTTCTGCTCTGTCTCTTTCTGCCCTGCCCCAACCCCAGCTCCTGTACTGGCAGTACCTCCTGTCCCTCCTCTCAGCAGCACAGAGCTGCATCTTGGCCCTGGAGGCAGGGGCATGTCCACTTTGGAGAACCCCTCTTCAGAGTCCATGGACTTGTACCAGGAAGGCCGATCTCTCGCAGACCCAAACTGGAGCCAGTGTGATTGTCTCCGCCGGGAATTTGGGATGTGAGCCAGGAGCTAAGCCAACCTGCGACCCTGGCATTCCAGCCCTGCGGCCTTCCTTCCTGAAGACTGGCTGTTCACGTTCTCCTCACATGCCACGAGGTGACTTCAAATCCTTAAATGCAATCTCAATCTCTCTCTCTCCTTTGCTAAATGTACTCCTTTGAATATAAAAGATACACTTTATATATAAAGAATACACTCCTTTGCTAAAGCTGGTTTGAATAGGCTTTTATTCTCAACCCAGAGTAACTCGAGCCATCCCCTTAGGAGATATGCTTTGTGCTCAATATTCTCATTACTTCATGAAGGGTACTGAGGCCCCTTCAGACACTCACTTCCCAGAGATCCTTCTAGACCTCCCTGTGTGCTGCCCCTTGCTCCCACTCTCCCCTGGGTCCTCCCACAACGGCTGCCTCTGTCTGCTACCTCTGCAGAACAGAACAGGTGTTCTGACTGCTGTCTCCGTTGTTTTGTTTTGAGATAGGCACAATTCCTTTTGAGGAATTTTTAAAATTTTTCAGTTCAGTTAGTGGGAACAGCAAGTCAGAGAGAGGATTTTTTAAGACATGGAAGAAAAATAACAGTAAGATGGTGATCAGAGATAAAGCACTCTAAGTCCTTATGCCATTTGAGGAGAAAGTAGTAATAGACAATGGCTTTGTTAGGTGTGCAAGGGAACATTTTCACGGGGCCCCTAAGCAAATGGAATCCTAGTTCCTTGTGATCCAGAAAACCAGGGACTTTGTGTGACCACCTATACAAGTATCTCTGGCCTCCTATAGCTGTGAGGTGGACAGAGTAGAATGTGAGCTGCTGAATTTCAACATAGGTTAGATTTTCAAGATTGCAAATGCTGTGAATTTAAGACATTTTTAGTACAACAGTAGGAAACAGGGTTGTAGTGAAATCTGGGAGGACCAAGTTACCTGATCCCACCATCCCAAACCCTGCCTCCCCTCTCTGATGAGGTTGGTTCTGACTTGCTTGAAGATTCTTCTTGCTTGAAGGCATGGCCTCAGCTGATTTGCAAGAGGATGCCAGTTCTCCTTGTGTCCCAAACCTAGCACTCCTCATTGACTGTGTCCTTAACTGTACTCACTCTCAGAGGACAGGTGACAAAGTCAAATACAGGTAGAGCACTTGTAAATAGCAAATGATTCTCAATATTTTGCTAATTTATACTGGCAAAATCTTGGAAAACAGATGTGGGAATAAAATAAAAAATAAAAATAATAAAAATGTGAGAAATGTAATTTTAGAGTGAGCCAAACATGTTAATATGTTATACTTAGAGATTCGGGATGTAATGCACTGGAGGAACAACTGGGACTTGTCTGCTCAGTAGACTCAAACCTGAATTCAACCATGACTTATGCTGAAAGAAACAGATACAGATTTGACTTGGTCTAATGCAGAAGTAATGCAAAGACACAGATTGATAAGAATGTAGTATGTAATCTGCTCACCAACCTTGTAATTATGTTCCTTGGGAAGTCTAGAGGACATGACCTTGACAATGAAATAATTGTATTAGTGAAAAGGGAGACAACATCCTTGGGAAATGCTTCATCGGCTGGCCTTGGTAGACCAGGGATACAGGTGAATGATGCTCCATTGGAATGATGCCTTGATTCCCACAGGGATATTGGCATGCCCATCAGTATAAAAGCCAAACAGAAGTACTGAATCGCCAGAGTCAATGTGAGTATGATAATATACTCAGCAAGGACAGAATGATGACTAGAACGGGCTGATCCACAGAGATGATGGGTAGGGGTGATGGATGATGGGTCCCTAGGTCAGAGACCCATGGGCCACACACTAAGCTCTTCTTGATCTGTATTACCAACACAGCCCTCAGTAGAGAAAAACTTGGGTTCACTGGAGACACAGCCCCTATCCCAATTCCTAGATCTGACTCAAAAAACTCAGAGTTCACAAAACTTTTGAATGAAGGGAAGATTTGTGGAGGGGCAATTTGGTCAAATTATTTGCATTTTCCGAATTGTCTGAAGGTTATACTGTTATGCAGAAAAGAATCATTCTAGGGTAGAAGAAACAGTTAAATCCAATCACAACTGATGCAGTACAGGATCTTGAATGTTGATGTTGGGGACCGAGGCCACATATTCCCCTGTAGTTATTGTTCCTTGTTCAGGTGCTCTGTGTAGTTATTGTTCCTTGTTCAGGTGCTCTGTGTGGGAAACTTCACATTTGGGGAAAAAGGGGCTCAAGCAAATCTGATTTTTTCCCCACAGAACTTTTACTCAGGAAATCCATGTTTCCTCTCTCTTTTTACATGCCCTGTCTTTTGTTTTGGTAGTTCCTGTCCTTTGTCATTGCATAATCATCACCCTGATTATGGCCTTGTGATCACCTGGCCACAAGGGACATCTCTCCCCCATGCTTAATCACCTAGTGTTCTTCTGTATCTGTCTCCTCTTTTACTGTCTTGTTACAATGATCCACAGTTTTGATCATGTCATTAATATCTGTAAAATATTAAGCATGAATCCCAATATTGTTTATCATAAAATGCATGTGGAGGGTGGTGATGTGGCTTACTGGGAGAATGTCTGCCTAGTGTGCATGAGGCCCTGGGTTTGATCCCGGCACCACCGAGAAAAAAAAGGCATGCCAATATATGATATATCGTGTACATCATCAAGCAAGGAGAGCAACTGACTTAAAAGGGTGAGATAAATGCAAGCATTGACATTTTCTTCCTCCACCCTGGCTCAGTTTGTCCATACCGTGGGGTACATGTATCTCACTGTGAAGAGGTAAGTTGGGCCCTTGTGACCTCTCATCTACACAGTGGCCCCTAATCACCCAATGGAAAAAATTCTAAGTTCTTTAGCTCGGCACCTGTTCCTTCGGGATTGGGTTCCTGCTGACCTTTCTAGACTCTCGCCCCACCATCTTCCCAGGGTGTTTGTCTCAGCAGAACCCCACACTTGGTGCTCCTTACTCACCCAGTGCTGGTCCACCCGTCCAGCCGCTGCTCCTCATCCTTTGTGTAGACTGTATCTTCCGAATGTGGGATCCGCTCCCTTGTGAGCCATTCCCAACCTCTACCTGTCCCCTCTGCAACATTCCATGTGCAAACATCTTTTTACCCAGGTGTTACGTGGCATTGTTGCATTTACTCGGTGTTTCTTATACTTGGGAGCACCCTCCTTGAGATTACAGGCAATGTGCCCAGTTTCTCTGCATCCCTGGCACTTGGCACAGATGACCTGAACCAAGGTGCCTGGAGTTGGGAGTATCTTATTTTATCCATATCATCCACTGTAACACTGTTACATACTATTCTTCTAGCTGAGAAATGTAAGCATTCATTGAATGAATAAGCAGATGGGTGGTGGGGTGGGTGGATGAACAGATGCACAGGTGACTGGGAGAATGAGGAGACAAGGGAGTTGTTGTAGAGGAAGATGTCATGTGGAGAGAGGAGTATGCTTTTTCCATGACTTCAACACTTTTAGTCTCCAACAAATTGTTGTATTGGAGGTCATGAAGCTAACAGGTTTAATTATTAAATTTGAAATTTGAATAAAGATACCCCTATTAGAGAAAGACTTTATCATATCTTAGTTCTGGGTAAGGCACTTTGGCACTTCTCTATCAAGGCCCACTTGGACGGAACTGTATGATAAAATGCATTAGACTAACTATACATAACCGATTAAGCCAAACAGGGGCCTGTTACCCTAACAGAAGCAGTTGAGGTTGGTAAATATCATAATTTATGCATATATTTATTATCTAAGATAATGTTGGACAGATGGAAAACATACAATTTTAAGGGGTAGGGAGTCCAGCCTTATATCACTGAAATCATGTCTTGGAATTCTACTGTCACTCTGTCAGAAGACAGGATGTGAGTGCTATTTTGTAATAAAACAAACACTTGGCAAATAGCAGATGCTCAATTTTGTACATTTATTTGGATGGACAGTGATTACTAGAATAATTAAAGTTGATTTGTATCAACAAGTTGGTCACAGGAGGAAGGATTAAATCCAGCTCTGGGGTTTAGGAAAAACATTTTGAAGATGTATCAGTGCAGGGTAGATTATTCCAGGCAGGTAGAAGGCACAGGGTGTAGAGAAATCTGTATTTTAAAAAGGTTGACAAGTTTCAGGAAGTGCTGAGTGCAGGGGGAAGCCCTAAAAGGGAGTTGTTGTAATTGGGGCCAGAAAGACATATTTGGGAGGAAGGATAAAAATCAAACGATTCATTTTAAGTCTAAATAATTAGCTGTGTTTTGCCCAAAGATTGTGTTGCAAAGCACCTAATACGAGGTATTGGGTGTTGTTTTCACTATACCTGGGGCCCAGGTAGCACCTGGGTCATGAAAGTCTTGAAATATCTCAAGGATGACATTTTTTAAAAAAATGTTTTTATCACTGCCTTATAGTTCTACACAACTATGGGGTTCATTTTGACATAATCATACATGCATGGGATATAATTTGCTCCATTTCAGTCGCCAGTGCTTCCTCCTTCCTTCTCCCTCAAGGGGGACATTTTTGTCAACAGTAGCCACATGGTCACCTGAAGCTGGCCCTCCTAAGCTCTACGGGATTAGTTCTGGTCTCAATGTTGCGCATTCTTCCCCACCACCGCTCACCTACTCTGGAAGCAACACCGCTTTCCCCGCGCCTAGGTGGCAATCCGACCGGGTCTCTGGATGACGTCACCCAAAGCTCTCGGGAGGGCGGTGCGCACTGGCCTGGCTCCGCCCCCTGCGCGGAAGCCCCGCCCCGGAGCTCTCTCCTTTCCCTTCTTCCTGTGCGTCGTAGCGTAGGACGTGGGTCACGCGGTGTTTGCCCACTGGCCCGGAAGCAGAAGGCGAAGGGGCGGAGCGGAAGGCGGGAAGGCGGCTGCGTCCGGGTCGCAGTGAGGGGCGGGGCGGCGGGCATGGTAACGGCTCGGGAGCCGAGCGCGGAGGGCCGCAGGCAGCGCCGCCGCGGGTGATCGCCGCCGCTGCCGCCTTCCCGCGCGTCCGGTGCGGCCTGCGGACTCGCCTCACCATGATGATCCACGGCTTCCAGAGCAGCCACCAGGACTTCTCCTTCGGGCCTTGGAAGCTGACGGCCTCCAAGACCCACATCATGAAGTCAGCGGACGTGGAGAGGTGCGGCGCGGGCGCGGGGGCCGCGGGGCCGGGGCCTCAGGACGCGGCCTCGGGAGGGTTGTCCCCGCCTGCCTCCTGATGGGGGGGGGGCTGTCACCTCGCCGGCCCCGGTGCGCTGTCTTCCCGCCCCGAGGGCCCGGCTCTGCGGGGCTGCGACCTGTAGCCGGCTGCGGGCGGCGGCGGGAGGGTGTCTGGCGTCGGGCAGGCAGGTGCGGGGCGCGCGCGGTTCCGGGGACCGGCGCCGTGTTGCAGCGGGGTCGGCTGCTGGGGACGCGGTGCACCCCGGGCCGCAGGGTCGGGGCGTCCCGGAGGTTGGGAGGCCGACCCGGCTCGGCAAGCCCGGTGGGTGGCGCGGGCGCGGGGCCCGCGGGCCGGGGACAGCGAGCCCGACCGTCGGGCCCCGAACGGATCCTTGAGCGGGTCCTGGGCGCGCGGGGAGGGCGAGCGTGGCGGTGAGCTGGGGAGCCGTTCCCGTGGGCGGAGGCCGCGCGAAGCGGGGTCGGTGCGCGGGGAGTCCGTGCCGGGCCAGGAAGTGGTCACTGGTACCTGACGGCCACCGGGCGTGCTTTCTGTCCGAGGAGCTGCCTGACCGACGTCCCTGGGGGATTTCCTGGGGGACGAGGTGGAGGTGGATTCGAGGCTGCGGGGCGGGAGACCAGGTGTAGGGGAGGCGGGCGGGAGCGGTGTCGAGGGTCCGCGGGTCTCCTTGTGGTGGAGAGGTGGCTGGCCGGGGCGCGGGGCCGCGGAGCGCGATGGTAGGGTAGACGGGAGGCGTGCGTGGGTCAGAAGTGGAGATGATCAGTGGGACTTGGATATGCTTGTCTTGTAGCTCGAGGAAAATGCCGTCTGTGGGTTTAGGTTGGACAGTCACCAGCTTATAGTTGGTACCTGGAGCCTTGGAAGTAAATTAAGATCATCCAGAGGAAGAGGCAGATAGAAGAACCAGAGGGAGCACTAGCATTTAGGTGGAGAGTGACTAGGGAAGAGATGAGAGTTGTAAAACCCATGTTTTGTTTTCTTATTTAAATAAAAAATAAAGATGAATTGTAACATTTTTGGAGACTCACTGAAAAAAATTAGAAAAATATGGAAAAGTTCCTTTCATCACACCACAAGTTGAAATACTCTTGGAATTTTTTTCCTCTTCACATGACTTTCTTTTATATATTGCACCATATGTAATCGTGCCATAAACCAGAGAGCTTTAAATTGTGATAACCATATAACTTACTTGAAGACTTTAAGAGATGCTGTGTGTTGGAGCATTTTATTCCAGATCAGTAATCTCCTTATCTTTTATTTCTGATTGAGTGTACTAGTCCTTTTTCCATATGAAAAGGAGGTCCTACCCTCACCAGTCCTGAGTTTTTCATGATGCATCTCTCTAGGGTGTAAAAACCTGTAGAGTACTAAGACATTGATTAGGTAAACTATTGGATTAAAGAGGTTTCTTTTAATAAATATTAAAGGGATCTTAAAAAAACCTTAGGAGCATCCTATCTTCCTGTCCTTTAGTTGTTTTTTCCTAAGGTCAAGGTGAAGTTTGACATTAGATATGGGGTATTTGATCCTGTGTTTAAGATACTTTGAATTTAGAACATTTGAAGCAATATAGGTTAGTAGCAGTGATTCTTTTATGTATATATCTGGAATATTTTGTTGGACTACCACAGGTTTTCAGATAAATTGGGTGAAACCCAGAGAATCCCATTGTATTTATTATTTTATATTTGGTATGAATACAGTATGAATTCAATAAAGTAGTTAAAATATGTCTCATGGAATCTCCTAATAAAGAAGAATAAATTTTACTTAAAATTTATAATGAAAACTTACCATTGTTAGTTATGATCCTAAAAATGTGCAACTCACAAAAACATTATCTCACTGGTACTTGCATACATACATACCCAGATGTAATAAATATACAGTACATGTCCAGTTTTTTCCTTACTACTACATCATAAACAGTTTTCTACATTATTCTTATATTTTAAAAATGGTTCCATAGAATTTCATCATGTGAGTATACTCAAGTTTACATAATCATTTATTTCTTTATGGTTGGGGCATTCAGAGTATTTTCACTATTATAAATAAGGTTGTTACGAGTCTCAGTGGGAATGCCCTTTTTTCTGTATTTGGGATTATTTATTTTGTACAGATGTCCAATGCTGATTTTTTGTTGGTGTTGTTTTGTTATTGGGGATTGAACCCAGAGGTGCTTAATCCCTGAGCCACATCCCTAGCCTTTTATGTTTTATTTAGAGACAGGGTCTTGCTGAGTTGCTTAAGGTCCTGCTAAATTGCTGAGGTGTGCTTTGAACTCACAGTCCTCTTGCCTCAGCCTCCCAAGCTGCCAGGATTAGAGGTGTGCACCTGGCCCAAAGCTGATATTTTAAGTCACAGAGTAAAATTTGGTAAAATTCTTGTAATATTTTGCTTGACGGTTGTCCTGGGGTGGCAGTGGCCCAGTCCTGGAGAGCCATTTGAGCAAGTGCTGGTTTCCTTATAATGTTAGGTGCTTTTGCTTCTTATCATCATCACTTTTTGAAACTTATAACAAGTTGAGGATTTTACTGGAAAAGGTGTTTTTTTTTTTTCCTTCTTACAAGTGTTGGAATCTTTAATTGCTGTCTTTTCTTTGCTATTATTAATATAGTTATCTTGTAAGAATGAAAAGTTCACAGACACCATGCTTATGGAAACGTGGAGCTGTCTCCTCTGCAGCCACAGTGGAATTAAAACTAAAATGTTTAGTTTTTTTTTAAATATTTATTTTTTAATTGTAGTTGGATACAGTACCTTTATTTATCTATTTTTATGTGGTGCTGAGGATTGAACCCAGGGTCTTGCACGTTTTAGGCAAGCGCTCTATTGCTGAGCCACAACCCCAACCCCAAATGTTTAGTTTTTAACGTTATGGGCCTTTGATGATCCAGGAATGAGACAGATGTTTCCAATAAGGACCAGTATTTTTTCCATTTGGAACTTAAATTTTACAACTCGATCATGCAGTGGTTTTTACTCAACGCCCCCCCCCCCCATGTATATATCAAAGACCTGTTTGGTATATTTAATTAGAAATAGATTTAAAGTCATTGGAAAAAAGAGGGCATTTGTAGACTTGGGAATATATGTGAATCCTTTGTTGGTTTTATGTAGGAATGTATTCTTTAAAATGGCATTTTTTTACCTTACTGAGTTATTATAGCTAATTAGCTGTTCAGAAATCCAGAAGTTTTAAAAAGGAGAAAAGTCAAAGAAAACTTTTAGTGTGCTGGAGCAGCTGTTTGCATTTACATACTACAGATATAGATATGGATTCTGTTATGGCTGCTTTTAAATTATCCAGTGTAAATTGCTGGGTTTCCACTTGGCATGGGCTTCATTTGATTGTACTTCAGATTTCCTGTCGCACATGCACTAAGATCCCACACTTTGTAGCATTGGGGCGTTGGCACTTGGTGCCTTGAAGAGAAGAGTTAACTTGTGGTCTCTTTTCCCTAAGCAGGGCTTATTTTTCATGTGCTTTTTATTCATTATACAGTTTTAAGAAGTGTATTTATTTGATTTTCCTGTTATATAGATGAGAAATCAAATGAAAAGGAGCGAGGGTACTTCAGGGCCCATAACTGCCTTCTGGGAGTGGACACATTCATTTGAACATGAGGTCATTGTCCTGTATGGTTGATATATGTGATGATTACTGATCATCAAGAAATAATAAAGGGGCTGGGGTTGTGGCTCAGCGGTAGAGCGCTTGCCTAGCATGTGTGAGACACTGGGTTCAATTCTCAGCACTGCATATACATAAATAAAATGAAGGTCCATTGACAACTAAAAAATACTTAAAATGTTATTTTACCATTTCTTTTTTTTTAATTTTTTACGTTTTCTGTTTAAGGACAGCAGAAAACCCAGCAATTTACATTGGATAATTTAAAAGCAGCCATAAAAGAATCCATATTTATATCTATAGTATGTAAATACAACATTTTTTTCCCAAAAAAATTCTTGAAAGGAAGTTTTATCATTGCTAACAACCTCCCTGCCCAAGTGAGGAAAATAGACAATTTTTGATGTGTTTTAATTAGCGAGCAAGACTTAATTAAACAGATTTTAAAGATTCCTGTCATGAGCCATTTCTTTACAGAAAATTGAAATCTCTGTGCTCATTATTCATGGTCATTAATCAGCTGGCTAAGGGAGTTGGTCAGTGTAGGACCTGCTGGCATGAAGGAGTGAACATGCCTTTGTAATTTAAGCTATTGACCTGCATGTATTTAATTTATCCCAGTTTGTCCCCCCCCCCCCCCCCCCCCCGGGTTTGTGGTACTGGTTCAGCACAAGCCAGGAAAACCAATAATAATGTTATCCAACTATATATGGATTACTTCATTGTAAATAGTGTTGAACAGTGGTCAATAAATAGTTTTATATTCTTAAAAAAATTGAAGCCTATAAACCATTTTGAAAAGTTCCCAAAATCAATAAATTTGACACATAAAGTAACTGGAAAATGTACTTGCATGGAACCTCTGTGTGTTTTTTTATGCTTTGCCATTGCAAGAAGTGGAGACCTAGGTTGCTGAAGTAGTGAGAGTTTAATACTCCATGAGGAAATGATTAAGTACAGGAATAACCTCTGAAACTGGGGCACTTTTTGTGCCCCACAACTGTAAACGCTCCACTGTCTTGTTACTGTTATTTCTGTCTTTTCTTCACTCTCCTCATTTCCCTTCCTGTTGCTTAGCAGATTTTCTCTTCCCTTTTCTCTGCCTCATGGCTTTTGCCATCTCACTTGGCATGGGCTTCATTTGACTGTCCTTCAGATTTCTGAAAAGAGCATCAGAGTGAGTTAATTGGTCATTATTTTATTTAGAGTAAACTCTGGGCAGAGTTCTCAGGCTAAGAGTCAGGAGTTCTGGCCAACCCGGTGGTAATTGCTTTTGGTAAAGGTGTTGGACTTTCCTCCCTGAATTGAAAGTCCAGGTTGTAACTAAGGTGATCTGATCATAAAATATGGTGACCTCCGTGTACAGCTACCTTTTCTGAGTACCTGGCTGCCACTTAAAGACTGCAGGGGCTGAGGATATAGCTGGAGGCCCTGGGTTTAATTACTGGCACCAACAAAAGAAAACAAAACATTCCCTTTGCAGCAAGGATTAAAACTCAGCTTTCTAAGGGGCCACAGGGACTGGTGACCTGGAAAGGCCATGCCCCACTTAAAGGGGGGCCACTTCTCCAGCTTGTTGAAGCCATGTAATATGTAGATGTGTTAGGCCCTGTTTTTTTTTTTTTTTTTCTAACCAGAAATCCATATTTAAAATTGCTTTGTTTTTGTTTGCAACTGTTCCAAATATTAAAACAAATAAACAGAGACAAAAACCCCAACAGTGTTCAGACCAGCAAGAACACCTGTGGCTTACTGATTTGTGGTCAGCTTGGTAGAATGTCTGATGGGGCTGTCTTTTCTAATGAGACTGCCCAGTGAGGCCCCAGCACATAGAAAGCAGTCTAGTGTGTTGGAAAGAGGCCTGGTATTCCCATTTACTCCTTCTCCTAATCTTGAGTTAGCCACTTAAACTATTGCATTTGACATTCAGATCTCGCTACTCAGAAGCATGTTTGATCCTGCTACTAAATAATGTCTCCTACCCAATGACCTTGCTTTGTTTTTTTGTATCACTTGTCACTAGCTGACATCATGCTACATATTCTTGTATTTGTTGATCTACTACCTACTGCCATAAAGATTAGATAATGAAAGCATTGTATAGATTTTTACAAATATGTCATGTTTATTAATCATATGTTGTTTAACTAATTCAGTTTTGTAGGAAGAATTATGTTGTGTTGAAAAGGAAACACAAGTGCCACCTGTGACATGAGATCCTTTCACCTGACTTTTGGTTCTGTGTAGGTTAGCAGATGAATTGCACATGCCTTCTCTCCCTGAAATGATGTTTGGAGACAATGTCTTAAGAATCCAGCACTGCTCTGGCTTTGGGATCGAGTTCAATGCTACAGATGCATTAAGATGTGTAAACAACTACCAAGGAATGCTTAAAGTGGCCTGTGCCGAAGAGTGGCAGGAAAGCAGGTGAGACTCCAGGCATTTATGGGTTAAAAACAAAGATATTCTTTTTATTTATGTTTGTGTTTTATTAGACTGAAGGGCTAGTGTTATTATTAAAGTTTATATTTGGATTATTCTAGAATTCATTTTTCTCAGCCATAAAATGAAGGTTAATTACTTACTGCTTGAATATTTGTTGGGTTAAATTGAAATACAATTGAGCTGTTCTATATAGGATTTACTTTTTCAGACTTTTGAGTGTTCCTTAGTCAAGAGGCAGTAAGTACATTGTCCTTTAATGTTCTTGTTTTTAAAGACAGATGTTTACTTGTAATTTGCATTGATTATTTGTGTAGTGTTAAAAGTAAGGGAAAAAAATGTATTTTTTTGATAATCAAATTAGCAGTTATTTACTTTATGCCAATTATGTACTAGGTACCTTGGAGGATACAAAGAAGTGTAAGCCTTTAAATTATGTCCTCAGGCAGTGTACAAACCACTAGGAAAGACAACACTAGCACATGACAAGTTAAATAACAGTAAATGTGCAGGAATAGGGTAAGAAAGATCTTATACTAGTGAATTATGACAAGTGTATGTATTTAGTAGGATTTTTCGTATTCATTGAGTGTAATTTGGTGTGATTATGAATACAGATAGTCTATATTCTGCATCACTAAATCTGACCCTTTTCATTTTGGTATATGAGGACGGAGGGCGAACACTCCAAAGAGGTTATTAAGCCCTATGATTGGACCTATACGACAGATTATAAAGGAACGTTACTTGGAGAATCTCTTAAATTAAAGGTAAATTTTGCTTTTATAAGTCATTAATTGTCTTGGACAGTCTCAGCATTAGAACTTTCCACTAATGGTTTGGGTCTTTTTGTTTGTTTGTTTTGTTTTTGGCACTACTTTCATTCTTCTTGTTTTGGTTGTGGCAGGATTTAGAACCTAATGTGAGGGGATTTTGCTTATTGAAAAGAAAAGAAGGACATAATTGAACATTATTATTATTATTATTTTTATATGAGGTCTCCATATGTTGCGCAGGCTGGCCTTGAACTTGGGCTCTAGTGATTCTCCTGCCAGCGTACCTGGCCTGAAATAATGAGACAATGCCTGAGTAGTGGAACAGTATTTATTCTTGAAAGTGTGGTTGGTAGAATGGTAACTGCCTTAGTGTTAACGTTATCATGACCAAGAAGATGATTTAGACAGAACTTGCTAGTAGCTTAGATTTTTACACATGAACAGATACATAGACAAATGGAACACTGGTCAGACAACTTCATTTTGTGTCCTGCCTGCCCTGTATAGGAAGCTGGTATAAATTTGAGCACTCTTCTTAATCTATCCAAGTCTCTGTTTTATCAGCAAATTGGGTAAACAAATATCTAACTACCCAGCAGAGTTTTCATATAAAATAATTCATGGGAAAGTCCTCAATACATTCTAAAGCTTTATATCAGTGTTACGTTGCATGTCTGTAAGCTCTGCTGAAGAAAAGAGACTTCATGGTAAATGGAATGTGGAACTGGTAGATCTTATTGGGACTTAAGCTATATTTTAAAATCTTGCAGTATGACTGAAATGAAACAATTTGACTTAGATTGTGTGTCTTTAAATGTTAGATCATTTTAAAACCCAAAAATATTTCATTGTAAACTATTTTCATTAGAAGTTATTGGAGACTATATCCCATTTTGGTGCTTAGGCAGAAATGTTAAGAAGGTAGGGTTGTATATGGACTCTGGGTCTCTGCAGAGATTTTTAGTCTCAAGAAGATAGAAGTTCATAGCAGGAACTTAATTCTTGTCATTAGTTTCTGCCTCTGTAACATTCCAAGCTTTAACTATTTCTTGGTGCTTCAAGGATCAAAACATAACTTTTGAGATGACATGCTTCATTCATTCATTCAGCAGCTATTTCTTGTGCTCTTTCTGTGTGCCAGGAACTGATCCTAGGAATTGGGTTCAGTACAACTAAGAGAAATTGCTCCTTTATATCTAATGAGAGAGCAAGCTTATTCCAGTCCCCGACAGAACTGCATAGATTAGTATTTCCCCTCCTCTCTTCTGATGAAAAAGTTTGCAGAAAGCTTGGGTCATTTGATATTTTATTGCTAGGAGTGAGGAAATAGGAACTTACTTTAACCTCATGAAATAATGAGGAAGACTAATTTTGTGGGCTGACTTAGGAAAAGCCTCCTGGAGGCTATGAAGAGGCACTAGTCATGGATGTTAGCATCGGGAGCAAGAACCATGGCAACAGAAATGAAGACTGAAAGTAATAGGAGGTGAAAACTGTTCAGTACTCTCTTATCGACACTTCAGCTTATAATGTGAGTTATTCTAAGGTGTTGCTGGTGAATGTCAATGTGATCGCTTACCCTGACAGTAATGAACTCAAACTTTGGCAGAACACAGACCAGGGTTCAAATCAGTACTATTTACCGTCTTGGAAAAACAATTTGTGTGTGTGTGTGTGTGTGTGTGTGTGTGTGTGTGTGGTGGGGATTGAACTCAGGACCTCACATGGGCAAGCCATGTGCCAACTGAGCTATACCCCAGCCCACTGGAAAAGCAACTTAATCTTGTAAAACCTTGTCTCTCACTTTGGTGAACTGAGGACAGTTCCAGTTGTGAGGTTGTAAATAAGGTTATACATGTGAAGAGTGGAGTGCAGGTCTGCTCCACAGCAAGATGGCAGCTGTTTCCCTGTGGTAACGTCATGTCCCAAATATCAAGAGGAACCTAGGTTAATACTATTGAAATACCAAGAGTAAAAGATGTATTGTCTAAATATTTACTCTTGCTTTATGATTTAGAGTTGATGAAGGCATTCCCTTTATTGCCTTTAAAAAACAATACAAGGGGGCTGGGATTGTGGCTCAGTGGTAGAATGGTCACCTACACGCGTGAGGCACTGGGTTGGATCCTCAACACTTTATAAAAATAAAATAAAGGTATTGTGTCCACCTACAACTAAAAAATAAATGTTAAAAAAAACAATACAAAGCAACACACAAAAACAAAATGACTATTTTCCAGGCAAAATTATTAAGGTTTTGTTGTTTAATTCTCACAATAACCTTGCAGGGTAGGTATTGTTAGCCTTATTTTGTAGGTGAAGAAATGGCTTTAGGATCTCAAAGCGTGTCTGTCTTCATGGTGAACTGCCAGTAACACACAATGGTAATATAACACTGTGTTGTAGCTTGTGTAGGCACATCTGTCATGTACAAGATCACTTCCAGAGGAACCTAAGGGCTGTTTGTTTTTTTTAACCTCTAATATTGGTTGGGATTTTAAATTCTGAAATTCTTCAGTCCTTCCTCAAAGGCCCTACTATATACAGGAAGTATATGTCTGTATAGGCAAGTGTATATCTCATATGGACAGTAGGAATATAAAAAATGAGGAATTAAAATGGAGCCTTTCTTTTGCTGTAAAATCCTTGCTTATTTGCTGGAGGCTGTGTGTGTGTTTTAGTGTTTTCTCGCTCTTGGGTCATGATGTAAGAAGAGAGAGCCCCTCACAGAGTTCTGCTGACCTGTGTGGATACAGTTCTAGTCCTGTCATTTTTTAGCCAGGTCACCTTAGGCATCTGAGATTATAGTATGAGAATGTGATGAGAACATGGGGCAGAGGTTCAGGACTGTACTTGGCATGTGGTAGCCTAGTCATAGGTGGCTGTCTTCTTTTCTGTTAATGCCACTCCTAGTTGTACTGCCTTTTTGTGATAAAACATATGCGTAGTGTCCGTGTGTTAAAAAGTTTTTTAAAGCACTCTGAAACACTTGTCCAGTTTGTTCACTGTGATTTACTATCTTGGCCATAAAATTTACCATCTTTTCTAAGTGTATAGTTCAGAAGTATTAAGCATATTAACAGTGTTGTGTGACCAAGCTCCAGAGTGTTCTCATCCTGGGAGACCAAAATGCTGCATCCATTGGAAAACAGTTCCCTAACTCCCACCCCAGACCCTGGCAGCCTCCACTTTGCTTTTGTTTCTGTGAGTGTGTTTATATGAGTGAATTCATACATCACTTCGCGTGATGCCCTCAAGGTTTGTCCGTGTTGTAGCATGAAGTAGTGTTGCCTCCTTTTCTAAGACTGAATGGCATTTTACTGCACGTTTTGTTCCTCCATTCATCTGTTGATGGGCGTCTGGCTGCTCTTGTGAATAGTGCTGTTGTGAACATGAATGTGCAAATATCTCCTTGAAAGTCTGCTATTAGTATTTTTAGATAAATAAACAGAAGTTGTATTGCTGGGTCATGTGGTAATTTTGTTTTTAAGTTTTTGAGGAAACCACTGTACTGTTTTCCACAGTGGCTGTACCATTTTACGTTTCCACCGACAGTGCACAAGTGCACAAATCCAATTTTTCCACATCTTTGCCAATGCTTTTTCTTTTCTTTTTTTTTGATAGTAGACATTCTAATGTGTTTGAGATGATCTCTGGTTTTGATTTTTATTTCTCTAATGGTCAGTGATATTGATCATCGTTTCACATGCTTTTTGGCCATTTTATGTTATCTTTAATATCTTGAGCTTTTAAAAATAAATTTATGGGGAAATATGCTGATGTAAACATTGGAAAGGAATAAAGTTTGTAAGAATAAAGGCAAAAGAAACTGCATGTGATTCTGAAGCTCGCTGATATACTGCTAACCCACACCTCCATGGACAAGAACTATAGAGGCGTGGGTTAGCAGTGCTGGTGCTGTTACGCCTGTGCATTGTCAAGTAAGAGGATGGCAAATGAGGGAAGTCGGGTTATCATGGTTGGAGCAGGAGTGTGTAGTCCAGCAAGGGGGAGAAGCTGGAGTGATCCGATATAATGGATTAGAGTCGGAGACATCAGTAAGAACTCATGTTTGGCTAAATGTGGGTACAGTAGTTACATATAGACATATTTATAGATGTGTGTATATACACACTGCGCAGATTAGTATACACATGTATTTCTTAGCTATCAATTTCAGTAAGTGAAATTATTTAAAAATTATTTAAGATTGTCAGTGTGTCATGAAAACAAGTTAAACCAAGAGGAACAATTGCAAAACTGCAGGGGGGTAAAGGGTCAGCTGTAGGTGAACACAGAAGAACTGTGGATATTTTTTTCCTCTCTTGGGAATCATGTGTTACTTATTTTATTTATTTATATATATATATTAGTGTAGTTGAACACAGTACTTTTATTTTATTTGTTTATCTTTATGTGGTTCTGAGGATCGAACCCAGGGCCTCACACATGCGAGGCAAGCACTCTGCCACTGAGCCACAGCCTCATCCCCTCATGTGTTACTTATTGAAACTTTTTTTTTTTCCTTATACTTTTTAGTACTCCCTTGGATTTTCCCCTCCCCTAAATCTATGTAGTCTCTTGAACATCCTTTATAGTTTTCTTCTAATTCCTATACAGTTATGTCAAATTACTCTTTTTCTGATTCTGTTCGTAGTTAAGGAAATGACCTTACCATGATTGTTAATAGAGCAAAATAATAGCTGCCATTTACCGAATACCTATAGTTTGGACAATCATTTTTATGTTTATGATAAACCATGTCAATAACAGATAAACTGAACATTTTATGGTGGAAATGGGTACAGTAGTGATCCTATCATGCCAGTGATCCCATCAACTTGGGAGGCTGAGACAGGAGAATTTCCAAGTTCCAGGCCAACCTAGGCAACCTAGTGAGACCTTGCCTCAAACAAAGGGCTGGGGATGTAGCTCAGTGGTCAAGTACCCCGGGTTCAATCCCCAGTATCACTCCCTGTGTCCCCCCGCAAAAAAAGTTGAAAAAAGAAAGAGAGGAATGACAAATGCCAAATAATTTTGGTGCTACTATTATGAGACACTGGGTATAGTGAGCTCCTGATAACAGTATGCATTGGGATTATTAATGCTTTTATTGGACAGAGAGAGAGAAAAAATGTGTGTGTGTGTGTGTGTGTATGAACTACAAAATAGTATATTGAAAAGATTGCCAGTATTGTTCAAAGTCCTGTGTGGTCCAGGATTTACCTTCAGGGTTTCTCTAAAGTTCTTGTTTATCTCATTATTCAGAGCACCTTTCTTTGTAGGTTTTGAGAAATTAGGCTGGGAATTAAAGATAGAACATTTTAATGGGAAAATATTTTTAAATTCCAAAAAAATATTTATAAGCCTGCTTTCATAGCTCAAAACTTCTGTGATAGTTAATAGTTCAAATTTCTTTGTTAGTTGTAGTTCATCACATTTACCAGTTTTTAATTGGTTAATTTTCTTAGTCGTATTATAACACTTGATTTTCATCTGACTTGTATGAAGGGTGGGGACTTTTGACTTTTGACTTTTTGACTTTTGAAGCTGGAATACTGAATGTAGTTAGTGTCTTCAGTTTTTCCAAGTCAAGGCACACCCATTCTTTGAGGTGTACTGATGACACCCACATCAGAACTGTATACTCTGGCCATGTAGGAGAGGCTGGGAGGAAAAACGACTTTCTTGTGACTTTGTAGCTCTTTAAAATTTTTTTAATGTGTTTAATTTTTTTCTTCCAGGTTGTACCTACAACAGATCATATAGATACAGAGAAATTGAAAGCCAGAGAACAGATTAAATTTTTTGAAGAAGTTCTCCTGTTTGAGGATGAACTTCATGATCATGGTGTTTCAAGCCTCAGTGTGAAAATTGTGAGTAGTGTGTTGTGATTTTTGTTAAATTGACATTTTTATTCCATTCTTGCTATTGGGCAGAAATGTAATCTGTTATACATTATTAAAAAAAAATCTCAGTATATTGTTAAGACTTTACTTCAGCAAAGCATTTTTTTAAAATACTTGCCTGTACTTTGTATTTCATTTGCCTATTACTTAACCTGAATGAAAACAATAGCTTACTTTTCCCATTTTGCAGACAGCAAGGTGGATGGCCCATGTGTTAGGATACCAGAGCATCCTTAAACTCCCGTCTCATTTTTTAGCATAGACGTAGAGAAGAAAAGTGACTTGTAAATTCTATCAGTGGAGCACATACAACTCCCATTAATAATGTTATTGGTGAAGCATGCTTTAAAGAAGTAATAAATAGGCCACTAGCAGTTATTCATATTTATTTACTGCTGGATTATAATTGGGTTTCTAATACATTCCAAAAAAAAATTTAACTGAAACTTTTTACTAAATTTCTTAGCCTTTAAGTCCCAGCTACAATACTGCTGCCTCTGTATGGACTTTCACAATTCCCTTAGGCAAAGTCCAGTATGCCTTTTTCATATCCCTGTAATAAGTACTTTTATTTCAAACCTCATGGTTATATAAGCATGATCAGGAGTCTCTCAGAGAGAGATACCTCAGCATCAGGCATTATTCTGGAGCACAATGCTATGGGTACTGGGATTTGAGCAATAATAAAGAATGAAAGCAGTAATACAAAAGGAACAATATATTTGTTTTAAAGTCAGGTTTTTTCCTGTGGAATCATAGAATTTTGCAACTGAAATGAATTTTTAGAGGCTCATTAAGTTCAGCCTGCATATTTTACAAACTAGGCCCCTAAAAGATTTGTTTATCTAAGACTGTGAGACTAATTAGCTGCAAGATTTTCTTTGTACCATCTAATATATATCATTATTCTAGTATTAGGTAGTTGTTTTGTAGCACCTCACTCCCTTGCTCACTTGTAACTCCAAATTTTCTTTTTTATGTTTTTGTTGGTACATATTATTTATACAGAAAGGTGAGTGTCCTTGTTCCATGTTCGTTTATATAGGAAATGTGATCAATTTGTTCCTTTTCATTTAGATTTATTTACCACCAACTCATCTAGTCATGTCCCCTTCCACTTGTCTACCCACCCACTGAATTAGCAGTGTTGGCTGTGGTTTGCATGTGTGTTTGTGTCCAAGTGGTGGGTGTATCTATGCGTGTTGGAGGAGCATGTGTATTTTGAGGATGAAAGTGTGTACCAGAGTGAATAGTAAGTCTCAAATTGAGGAGTAACGTCATCCTCAAGTGTTCTTTCTTCCTTCTGAATGTAACTTGTGTTAAGTTAGGTGACAGGATTGCATTTTTGAGAATGCCTGGAAGGATTTTATTATACTAGTGCTCTTTCTGGTTTGTTTTTTTCCCTAACAATGTAACACATCTGTTCTAAATAAAATAAATGCCGTAGTATCTGGCTTAGGGGCAGTGAGGTGTGGACAGTGAAGTTCCCTTTTACAGAAGCAGACTAGATTGATAAATACGGATGTAGGCAGGACATTGGGATGCTGAGAAAGTAGATCTTTTCGAGAAGGAGAGCATTGAGGTCAGTGTCATGTTATAGAGAGGGCTTGTAAGCTTAGATTAGGATGGCGTCCATTAGACTAAAAGGTTTGTATATTGGTTTTAGCAATTAGAATATTGTTCACTTTGGCAAGAACAATTTAAGTTACATGACTAGGCAGTAAATGAAAAATGTAGCAGTGGAGCTAAAGTATAAATGTAGAGCAAATATAAAAAACAGAATTACAGGAGAAGAGACAAAGGCATGGGAAATAGAGAATATGAGTTTTGCAGCCCTATGTGTGTGAATGAGTGATTTTTTTTATATGGGGAAGATTTTAGCATGTGTGGGTGCTCACAGGAAGATGCTATGTGACTCAGAGCCTTCTCTCCACATATCATCCACCCTCTCTCTCACTTGGCAAATTTAGTGAGCACCTGCTATGTGCTGAGTACTTTTCTAAGCAGTGAGATGCAGTGATGAAGGAAGCAGATTCCCTCTGTAGTGGAGCCTCCAGTCAAGTGGCAAGAGGTGGGCATTAAGAGGTAAAACCATCAGTGAACACAGGCTCCCTGTTGATTTCTAGTGCTGTCCCATAGAAGAGGATAGCGAGGGGAACCTAGATGTGCAATGGTAAGAAAAGCCTCTCTCTGGGAAGAGGTATTTATTGATACAAGAACTAAAGGGCAGGCAAACCTTAGCCAGAATAAGGGAACAGGGCGTGTGAAGGCCCGAAGGCAGGAAGGAGCTTGACCCGTGGCTGGTGACCAGAGGTAGTTATGCCTCTGCCATTACTGGGTCGTCCTGTTACTTCTTCATTAAGGTAGCCATTTGCTTATGGAATTAGAGGTAGTTCTCTTGAGTGTATCTGTTTCATGCCTCAAAACTGTCTGAACATGCTATTTCCTGTCTGGAATTCTTTTCACGGGCAGCTCGAGAGTTACCTTCTTTGACTTTTTGAGTAGACTTAAATTCTTCCTTCTCTGCTTATTGATTCTTGTGCTTACCTTTATCATAGCAGCAATTACGTCATTTTATCTTTTTGACCGCTTTCCTGCTTGGTAAACTTTTTGAGCTTTGGGATTTTTATCTTTTCATTGATATAAATCTAAGACCACCTGTAGTAAGAAACTTGGCACTTAGTAGACAGTAAATATTTACTTAGCAAATGGTCAAGTGTATTCTTTTTAAATGATGCAACGCCTTCCACCCCTTCTACTGCCCCCCGCTCTGCCACCAAGACACATCTTCTTACTCTCAACTGATTATGGGCTTCTTTCTTTGGGAATTAGATTTGGAAAGCTTGGGAGTTTGTAGATGTGCCACAAATGAAAACTGTTAAGAACATGTTATATCATTCTGATAAACCAGATATTTGGCAATATGAATTGTGCTTAGTTGAGTTCATTGAGCTAGAACATGCCGTTCAAGGTCTCTTTATTGTGTGTAAAGTGAATACAAGTGAGTAGCAGCAAGAATCCAGGTTGTTCGTTCATTTTTGGTTTTACTGGTGTTTGATATTTACTATCAGTGTTACCATTTTTTAAAGTGAACATTGTAATTTTCACATTACTTGGAAATAAATCTTTTGTATCTCAGTTTCTTTTGACCTAGAAAAACATTATTCTACTGTAGGAAATTGAAACCATGACATTGGGTAGTTTGCACAGGGTTTTGAGGCCAGTTGCAACCAGGACAAAGAGCCTCTCTAGTTTAGAGATTTTTATATACAGACAGTTCCATTTCCTGATTTAACAGTGGTTCCACTTGTGATTTTCTTTTTTATTTTTTTGGTGAGGGGGGCTTCGTGGTGGTATAAGAGTGAGATGCATTCAGTAAAAATTGTACTTGGAATTCTGAATTTTGGCCTTTTCCCAGGCTAGCAGTATGTGGTAGGGCACTCCTGATGCTGGGCACGGAGCCTCAGCTACCACTCAGCTGTGTGGTCAGCAGGGTAAACAGCTGATACTGCTGCTTGCTGCATGTTGTTCAGCTACCATGTTGGCAGGCTGGGTGTGTTCAGTGCATTTTTTTTTTACTTGTAGATGGACACAATACCTTTATTTTATTTGTTTATTTTTATGTGGTGCCGGGGATCAAACCCAGGGCTTTACACATTTTAGGCAAGTGCTCTATCACTGAGCCACAACCCTGGCCCTGTTCAGTGCATTTTTTAATTTATTTGTTTCCATGTGGTGCTGAGGATCGAACCCAGGACCTCACATGTGCTAGGTGAGCGCTCTAGCACTGAGCCACAACCCCAGCCCTGTTCAATGCATTGTTGACTTACGTTTTTTCAACTGAAATGGTTTATTGGGACATAACCCCATTGTAATTAAGGAGTATTCTTATTACTAATTTAGCTTTCTTCCAAGGCCTTCATTTTTTTTTCTTTTAGCAAAGTAATAAAATATTATTTTCATTAAAATATTGATGTTCCTTTTTGCCCCCAGAGAGTAATGCCTTCTAGCTTTTTTCTGCTGTTGCGGTTTTTCCTGAGGATTGATGGGGTGCTTATCAGAATGAACGACACGAGGCTTTACCATGAGGTACCTGTTCTCATTTTAATGAACGTGCCAGTTGATATGGGGCCTGTTAATGTTCCACTTTCACTCTGGGAATTGGAAATTAAATAATTCTTTCTGTTAGATGGCATATTTCTGACCTTTGGGTTTGTCTCAGATTCACTGTTGGCTACACATTGTTATCAAAACATCACATCTTTTTTCAGAAGTTTTGGTGACTGAAAATGTTTTCTAAAGATACTGTATTTTTTTAAATACATGACAGCGGAATGCCTTACAATTCTTATTACACATTGTATGCACTTAATCTATGTTTAAGAAAACTTCCCTTCAACTTTTTCCTTTGTATATAGTACATATTGTTCATATAATGTCCTGACGTTAGAAATACCAGTCAGATGGCCTCCTGAAATCCGTATTACTTAATTACATCGATAGCTATTCTAAAGTTTGAAAACTTATGTTCTGTCTAAAGTAACTGTTAGCATGCATTTTAAAAAAAAGTGTTGGGAGGGCTTAAACTATCAAGAAAACTCTTTCAGTAGCTTCATCTCAGCCTTTTCTTTCTGAATGAACTTTTAACTTTGGGTTTATGATTATGGAGAGGAGGAGTTAGAGAATAGACCGCTGGTATTAGTCATGGCAGCCACAGTGCTGTACCTTTATATCTTATCACAGGCACTGGGAATCAATGCTATTACCACCCATTCTATAGGCGAGGTGCCCAAGGCAAAGAAGAGTCAAGCAGTGCCCCCAAGTTCCAGAGTTAGGAGGCAGCAGAACTGGAATTTGAACCCAGTGGTGTTTTCCTAAATCATTTACTTAGGATTTTTTTTTTTAAAGCAGAGACATACTGCATTTTTCTCCTCCACAGAGCGTGAAATCTAAATCTTAAGAATATTGTTTTAACTTAATTAAAATCTCTTGCATATCTTATTTATACAAAAGGAAACCTCTGCTTGTGTTTCTTTCACCTGGTAATATTAAATTTGTTTACATATGTGTATCTAGCATTGCTGTGACTTATAGGGATTGGAAATATGTAAATCAATGCAAATAAATTTATTGCAACTTTAAACATTTTAAACATAGGCAGACAAGACCTACATGTTACGAGAATACACATCACGAGAGAGCAAAATTGCTAATTTAATGGTAAGTATTTAAATTTCAGTTTTTAGAAATTGAATTTTGTTTTAAGTATGGTATCTTCGTAACCATGCCCATTCATTAAATTTACATCTGTAGATTGTCCATTCATTCATAGAGCTCCATAGGATAAATCCTACTTACTGGAGCATAGCATTTTTTTCCTACATTTTTTATTGGTGCATAATAGTTGTTCATAATGATGGGATTTATTGTTACATATTTGTACATGCACACAAGATAATGATATAATTTGGCCAGTATCGCTCCCCAGTACTTCCCCCCTCCATCCCCTGGAGCATATCATTTCTGAACTTGCCTCAAATACAAGAACATTTGGATTTGTTAGATATAGGCCATCATTCAGTCTAATTTTCACATTTTATTCTGGAGAAACTGAGATCCAGGGGTGTGACTTCATCTGAGTCATATAGCTGGTGGTGGAGCTCCAACTGGCGTCAATTAGGTGTACTTTCCTTGTGTACCTGCTACTTGAGAATTCCTTTCCACAGTCTCCTTTTTTCTTCCTAAAATGTGATAATTCTTTACTGTGACATACTTTGGTATAATTTTCCTATAGTTTTTGCTCTTTGGGGACTTGGGAAGAGCTTTCTCAGTACTTAGGGATTTATAATGAATTGCTTAAAAAGTAATACTTTTCTACAAACTTTGGTATTCTTTTTTGCTGTGAGTACTTATTTCTGTCTGGGTATTTTGAATACTGGGTTAGAAAAGTTGCCCAGATTGTGTTCTAGACGACATAATGGGCTGTAACTAAAGACTAATGCTTTAAGTTACCAAAGTAACAAGAATAGGGGATTGAATTAAGTTGTATTAAATTCTTATGACATTTATGGGAGCTTTATAAATTATCTAATCCTGTGGTCTTTGCATTCAATAAGAGAGTTGAATGATTATTTTTAGTAGTACTTAATAATATTTCTTATATGCATATGTTGCACCTGATTTTGAAATTGACATACTTTGAGAATATTTGAGCCAGAACATTTTCAAAAAGTGACAATGCACTGAGTGTATACTAATGTGATTTATGTATTTCCTAGCATGTCCCACCTTCCCTGTTCACGGAACCTAATGAAATATCACAGTATTTACCAATAAAGGAGGCAGTTTGTGAGAAGCTGGTATTTCCAGAAAGAATGGATCCTAACCCTGCAGACTCACAAGAATGTACACCTGTGGAATAGAATGTACTACAGCATATACTCACCATGGAATCTGACTGAACACTTTGGCTATTTGTAAGGGGGTATTTTTATTATGAGAATTAATTGCCTTGTTTATGTGCAGATCTTCTGTAGCCTTAAAGGAAAAAAAGTTAAAAATAAAAATTGTTGCAGGCAGGTCCACTCAACCGCTGTTTGTACTGTCTCTCCAAATTCACACTTCAGATTTACACATTCTGGAGTTAAGTTTGGATTTATGAATTATCACAGAGTGGGACTTCAGAGTGGGGACATAATCTGCAGCCATCATGAAACACTGACTTCTGCCATGAAGAGGTTACTTTGGTCATTGAATCCTGGATTGTGCATGTTCATGTACTGGCTTTGGCTTTGGGCTTTCCAGTGTTTATTTGCACTTATGGAGTTGTGACTTGCCACAGTTTAATGATCCTCACCCACAAAAATTTTCAAATGTATCTACCCCCTATTATATATACCAGTTTCTTTTGAATTACCTTTGAGTTTAAAGAAAGTTTTAGACATGGAACTGAAATCCATCCCCCTAGTGTTTTGGAGAACTGAAACTGTTATGTACGTGGAAACTTGAACCTAGGGTGTCAGAGCTATCTCTAGGTGCTTTTCAGCTTGGGGACCTAGCTAGTTCAGAAGCTATATAAAAATAAATTTAAAATCCATTTGTTTATTTTGATGGTGACCCTTTAAACATTTTATATTATTTTCTGCCTTTCTAGATTGTTTTCATAAAGTGGAAAATTATGTAAGCATCAACTAAGGGATTACTTGAAATGGATTTTTACAAATGATTTTTTAAAGGACAGGGAAAAATCACCCCCTTTGTTCTTGAAATAACTGTTGTGCATATTTCCACTTGATGGAAAAACCGTTAAATAAGAATCTTTAATTGAAAGCATTAGCAAAGCTCAACTCTTCAAGTATTGGCCTGAAGATAAGTTTTACTGAAAAAATACACTTGGTTATTAATCATTGCTCAAATTTTGTACATTATTGTGAGCCAAACAGTCAGGGTAAATTGGTCACATGTAGTTTTGGTATGTGTCTGCCTTCTGCATTACCTCCAAGGTATAGGAAATCAGAATTTTGTGTTCTGTGTATACTAAATATACCTGTATTTAATGCTTTCTTTTAGGATGGGAAAGTATGTACATATATACATACATTGCACCCAGCTTTGTTTTATACACTGCGCAGATCTAAACACAAAAGACTCATAAGAAATGAAAAACTTTTAATAATATTCATTAATTATAGTTTCTGGGCAACATCATTTCACTCATTGTGTGAGTGTGTACACATGTGTATTTTTTTTAACTTTTTGATATAGATGTCTTGTCCCTGAGTAGATTTAGATTACTTATTTTGAGAATCCATTGTTAAAAATTATGGAGAATTAAAAGAATTGACTTTTTTTCCTTAAAGAAGGGTAAGTGTGCTTCTGAAAAATTTCATTAGTTTATTCCTGTGGGGGATAACAAGAAAATGTGTATTTGGCCATTGATAAGTATGATATATACCATTTTATATTTATTTGTTCCAAGTGTCTTTTTGTAAGAGGAGAATAAACAATAAGGAATTACTGATCTGTGTTTTGATGTTTAATTTCTTTCAGCTTTTTTTAGAGCTTAATGGAAGAAGCTTTCTCCATTTGAGTTTGGTGTATAGCTTTCTCATTTGTTCCGCATGTTTTGAACTTGGTCAGCATGGCAGGCAAATTCTCTGTGCAGATGATAAATGAAAACCAAACAGGTAGTTCAGAACATAAACCAGTAGTTTTCCTTGAGGTTTTCATACCTCTTTGCCTCTCTGTTCCCCAGTATTTCTGTGGATATTTTGATTAGCTAGTGTTTTCTGTGCATTAGTTAATGTTCTCTGTTTTTGAAAGAGGAATGCCTATCATATGTGTCATTCCGTTTTAGTTTTGAGTACTGTGTGCCCATATGATTCCAGATATAAGGAATTACAATAATGAAAAGATTCAATGTTGTTAGCTCTCCCTGGGTTCCGTATGTGGCTTCAAGTAACCATGAACCAGAAATATTTGAAAAAATATTAGATCGCACTGAACATGTACAGACTTTTATTTTTGGTGCTAGACCTTTAACCCAGGGCACTTCACCACTGAGCCACATCTCCAACTTTTTTCATTTTTCATTTTGAGACGGGGTCTCACTAAGTTGCTTGGGGCCTTGCTGAGTTGCTGAGGCTGACTTTGAACTCATGCTCCTATCTCAGCCTGCTGGGCTGCTGAGATTACAGGTGAGTGCCTCTGTGCCTGGCACCTGTTCAGACCTTTTTCTTGTCGTCATTCTCTGGGCAGTACAGCTTAACAGCTACAGGCATGATGAATTACTTGGGTATTATAGATAATTTAGATGTGATTGAAAGTGTATGTGAGGAGGCTTGTAGGCCAAATGCTAGTGCTAAGCCATCTTAAAAGGTACTTGACCATCTGCATGGGAATCCTGGACCCAATCCTTTTGTTTTCATGGAAGTAAAGTCTACTGGTGGAGACAAAAATAATTACAAATCTCAGTAGGTACAATGATAGAAAACAAACATTAACTGACTTAATAATATAAAATCAACTTTAGTGTAGGTGATTGGGATTCTGCTTCTGAAGAAGTGTTAGAAAGCCTCAAGATACTGTTATTATTGACCTAAGGAGACAAAGCTGGGTGATCTACAAAACCACCTTTCCTTGAGCAAATCAAACAGACCACACGACCAAGCCAAATTCCAAAGAGTGCTGTGTCCTCCAAGGAGAGAGGACTCAAACTGTAGGGAGAATAACAAGAAAAAGAGTGGCCACTGTGGAAGCAGGTAAGAACACAGCAAAAAATTCAATTCATTCTAAAGACTGTGTGGATTGGCGTATCAGTTAGGAGGAGCTGAAGGCTCAGTTGAAGAGACTTCATACACCCTCACAGTTCTTTCCCAAGGACCTTGGCCTGGTGCTCATAGGAAAGATTGGAGCAGACCAGGGGACCAGAACACCCTGGGCAGTAGTTCAGACATACGATAGGTAACTGAGGTAGAAAGGAAACCTTGCCCACTTCCCCACGCCTTCTCTTAAAGGATACAAATGCCTAAGTTTGCTTTGGGGAGGAACAACAAACCATACCACCCCCAGGCAAAACTCCATTGCTTCTGGTGGAAGAGTATTGGCCAAATGGGTTGCATTTGTGGAGGGGTGGCAAGGAAGGGGAGCTAACAGGACCTTGGAGGAGGGCCAGGGTTCCACATGTAAACAGAGTTTTGCCCCCAGGGGGTGGGCATGGAATTCTATCTCATACAAGACCAACAATAGGTTTAAGGTAGAGTTTGGCTGCTGTTGGGAAATGGGAAAGGACTGTTGACCCCTGAAGGTCAGACACAAAGACTGCCTAAGACTGAGGCTCACCAAAGTCAACAAGATACCTTCTGTCCCTGAATGAGCCTGTGCCCTAGGTAATGAGGAGCACCAAGAGTAATTACGATCCTCTGGGATGCAGGGATCCTTGAAAATTGTGGTGGGCCTCAATCTTCCTGCCCTCCAGGTGTGCTGTAAACACGAGGTGAAGCTGTCAGCCTCTGAAGGGATTTGAAGCCTGCGGCGCAACAGTCCAGTCCCAACCCATCGAACTCCTGTCTGCATCAGTGATCCCAAACCAGTGATCTGACAGAAGGGGACACATTGCCAGTTGTAAACACAGTTGGCATCGTTCCTTCTGTAACACACGTGATGTCTGGCTTTTAATATAAAAACCCAGTTCAGAGGTCAAACAGATATTGCACTATTAGAATTTAAGATGTATATTAATATATCTAGTGAGAAATCAGAAACTAGAAACTTGAGCAGAGAAATGGATAAGAAAAGAGTCAAATGGAAATTAGAAAAATAAACCAAGCAAGTCTACTATATCAGGGAAAATCCTTCACAAAACTTGTTACAGCTAAAGAAACAATTGGCAAACTTAAAGGTTCCTAACAATTATCTAAAGTGAGGGATGAGAGCAGAGGTGGAGAAACAGCACAGAGCATCAGAGAACTGTGGGACAAAGTAAATAGTTTAAAATCAGTCCCCGAGGAAGCCGGCAGGCTAGGGCAAGAAATACCAAGTGAGAATGGCCAAGAACTGTCCAAGGTGAAGGAAGTTGTAGGTGCTAGAATTTCACACAAGTCCCACACATCATAAGTCAAACAGTTGAAACCAAAGTAGTGGTAAATGTCTTGATGACAGAAGAAAAAGAATCATTATAGGCAGGAAAAGAAACAGTTAAGCAGACTTCTTGGTAGGAACTATCCGAGCAAGAACACAATGGAATAAGTGTCCGCCTGTATGGACTTTGGCAGTCCCCACTCTATGCTAACAAGGGAAAGCCGAACCAACTGAAAAATCAACCACTCTTGGATTCAAAGTGATGTCACAGGCAAATTGCTACCCCCAGAACTGGAGAGACCTCCAGGTGAGTAGAGAATCACAACTGAAAACAAACTACATGGTTGGGAAAAAGATCCCTGAACATGTCCCTGACATGAGGACATGTTAACAGGGATTTCCAAAGCAGAAAAAAATAAAAGAGAGGGAAATATCCACAGACCATCCCAGATGGCAGGACAGCCTTCTACAGTAGGAGGTGTAACGTGAGCATAATGGGAATACCAGAAGAACACAGAAAGGAAGGAACAGGAAATGATTAAAGCAACAAGGATTGGGCCTTCAGACAAATGTAGATCTCAAAGCACAGCTCCCGGAAGCTCAGAGAGTACCACACAGGATAAATGCCAAAAGACTACAACCAGGCCCTCCATATTTTAAAAGTCTTGAAAGAGGAAAAAGATAACTACCGTGAAGATAAAATTTGCAATCTTTTTTTCAGAAACCATGCAAGCAAGGAGTGGAATAAAATATTTATGGTTGAGAGAAAAAAATGACAACATACAATTCTATGTCCTTTCAAATTAGCTTTCAAAATTATAGAAGAAATACGGTCTTTCTTAGAAAAACAAAAGTTGGGGGAATTTGTCAGGAGTCTTGCCTTATAAGAAATGTTAAAAAGTTCTTGGAGTAAAAAATAAATAAATAAAAATGATATATCAGAAATTGGAGCTACTTAAGGAAGAGTATCTATCATCATATGTTATAAGGAATTGGCTCGTGTGTTATGGAGGCTGAGAAGTCTGCAGTCAGCAAACTAGAGACCCAGGGAGCCTATGACGTAGCGTTTGTAGTTCTGAGAGCCCCGAGAGTTGGTGGTGTGAGTTCCAGTCCACAGTCCAGCAGGCTTGAGAGCCAAGAGCAGCCAGTGTTTGCATTTGAGTCCAAAATCAGGCCAAGACGGTACACAGAGTACAAGTGCCCCAGCTCCCTCTATGCCCTGTTCTACCGTGCCAGTTCAAGTAGGTTTCATAAATGTCTCCAGGGGGTCCTCTGTGCCACACCATCCCCAGAAGGACCTTTGAAAAGCCAAGTGTGACCAGAAGGACCTTTGAAAAGCCAAGTGTGACCAGGCCATTGCCCTGCTTTCATTCTCTCAAGTTGTGGTAAACTTGCAGCAAAACATCCCCAGAGAGATTCACCGTGGATGGGAGTATAAATGGACCAGGCTCCTCTTCTGTGTGGGACAATCTGAGGCCTATAGGCAAGTACAGGCCTCAGTGACAAGTGTGTTGTCCTGGGACAACTAGACTTGTGTTCCTAGGAGAGACGGGGAAAGGTTGGTATTTCATGAATCACTGAGGGAAGCTGCGTGGTTAAGCATGTATGAAAAGAAACCAGGGTCGTTTCTTCACATCTACTGCCCGGCCCTGGTTCAAACAGCATCGTCACCAGCCAGCCTTCCACAACAGCCTCTGGAGGATTCCAGGTTAGGGGAGAGCCTCAGAGACCCAGAGGAAGTGCTTTAACTGGTCAAGACCCCGCGTCATCATTCATGAAAACTCAATTAGGACAGTAGCCTCTGCTTTTCCAGCTGCAGAGGAGCAACCTAAACCTGAGCCGTGAAAGGACAAGCAGGAGAGACATGCGTGACATGTGTGACCCCAGGACGGGAGCCTTCCACCCACTGCCTCTGAAGCTCTTACCTGAGATGGTCTGCATACAGCAGCACCAGAAGGACTCTTGGTTCCTAGTACGATCAGTGCTGAAATCCTGCGACTCCCATTCTCTTGGGCTCCCAGAGCACACCGACGACTGGAGATCTGAACTTGATATGTGCATGAATACGTTTGAAATTTTAACGTGTTTAAATTCCACCTGTAAGTGTTAGTTGAGCAATTATGAGCAAAACACAATGCCTAAATCACGGGGTGCCGCATTCCAAGGGTTCCAGGCCAGCCTTCGGTGACAGCCAAGGTTTTAAGTGAGGAGTGGGACTGGCTGACTGTGGCCCATGATGAAGCTGTGGTGGAGGCAGGGTGAAGGCGGGAGGCCATTCAGGAAGGACTGCAGTCTTCCTTCATGGAGCAAGTGACGTGGGGCTGAGAAAGAACGGAGGGTGGAGGTGACAGTGAAGGGGATCTCCCTTGCACACGCAGGGTTTGATGTGGGCGGCCCATGATGGGCAGAGCCCAGGCAGGCAGGCAGGCAGGCAGGGGTGCAGGGGGGCTGTGCAGTGGGGGCCGCTGGAGAGCGTTTTCTTGCCCTGGTGAGGGAGGTGTCACTGGCCTTTGGGAGAGAATTGCCACCAAGGAACTACAGAATGGGGCTCCAGGGAGGGGTGGGTCTGTAGTCTTCAGAGGGGACGAGGCCCAGCTCCCAATTCCTGGAAGAATAATTAGCCCTTGTGTTCATTTAAAAGGAGAGAAGCCATCTGGCCATCATGGGGGTCACAGAGCTTTCGAGACAGGTGGATGGGGTGGACCCTGTGCAGGACGGGGTCTGGAGCGCGGGGCTGTCCAGGCCTCCCAGGAGTGGGTGAGGAGGGCAGGGTGGCCGTGTGAGTGACTGCTCCAGGCCCCACAGGACTGGTGGTGGGGTTGGAGCTTGCTCCCATCGGGGTGCCCTATTAAGGGCAGAAGCCCGGCAGCCAGAGGAAGCCTGACTGCCCTGCATGGCTCCCTCTCCCAGGACCTCTTGGGCCTCCACCCTTCCCTGGCACAGGCTGCTCCACGTGAGGCGTTCTCTTACCTGGCCTGCTGTGGTGGTGGCACTGCCAGGCCAACCTTTACTTCTCTCCCTTCCTTCCCTTCTTCCTCTCCTCCCCATCTCTTCTCTTTAAAAATTTATGGAGGTGAAATTTGCATAACTATTTCACAACGAACAATTCAGTGGTATTCAGGTCACTCACAGTATTGTGCTGTCTCCACCTCTGTCTAGTTCAACACATTTCCAGCACTCCAAAGTCCAGTCCAGTGCTGCAGACTGAATGTTGTAATTCCCATTGTGATATGTCTGGAGGTGGGACTCGTGGGGGTGATTAGGTTATGAAGAATTAGTGCCTTATGAAAAGAGACTCCAGAGAGATTCCTTCACCATTACACGCTGTGAGGACCCAGGGAGAAGAAGGACACCTAGAACCAGACACCAATGTGCTGGAAACCTGAGCTTGGACTTCCAGCCTCCAGAACCATGAGAAAGAAATTTCTGTTGTTTATAAGCCCACGCATTTATGGTATTTTGTTATAGCACTGAACAGAATAAGACACATTAAGTAGTTTCTCTTTTTCCCTCTTGTAACCCCTGGGAATCACCAATCTGTTTTCTGTCTATGAATTTATCCATTCTGGATATTTCACATAGATAGAATGTGATGTTTTATGATCTTGTATTGAAGATTCCTTCTCTCAGCCAAGTTCTACTCCATCGGTTCCCCAATTTTAACCAAATCAAACCTCTTAATGCATTTGTAGCTGGAATTATAGTGGTGTTGCTTTTTAAAATCATTTGTTAAAATTTTACATTTCCACAAAGCTTGTAACAGATTAAATTTGTTAGTCTCCAGTGTTCACATCTGGGAAGATGGGACACACTGGGTTAACCGCAGCATTTGTTCACAAGACCGCACGAAGGAGGGCAGCCATTTTAGGTTTGGAACAAGGCGCTGGACAGACTTGGCTTTTGGCCAAGCCAGTTCAACTTTAACCTCTGCTCTTCTGCCGCCTCCCTCCTTCGAAACGCGACGGGGTGGGCGGGGCGGGCACAGGGCACACGCAGGTGGGCGCCCAGGAGGGTGAGACGGTCCCTGGGCGGGGCCAGAAGGAGGGGAGCAGCCGCCTGGGCGGGGCTTAAGGCAGGTGGAAGGCTCCTGGGCGGGGCTTAAGGCAGGTGGGCAGGTCCCTGGGCGGGGCTTAAGGCAGGTGGACAGGCTCCTGGGCGGGGCTTAAGCAGGTGGGCAGGTCCTGGGCGGGGCTTAAGGCAGGTGGGCAGGCGTCTGGGCGGGGTTGAAGGAAAGTGGGCCGGTTCCTGGGCGAAGCGACCGGCAGGTGGCTCCTGGCGAGGCTGAAGGCACGTGGGCAGGTCACAGGGCGAGGCGGCAGGTGGGCTGGCGTCTAGGCTGGGCGGCAGGTGGGCAGGTCCTGGGGCGGCGCGGCCGCAGGGCACGCCGGGCAGCAGGTGGGCAGGCCCGGGGCGGGGCGGCGGCCCAGCACCCGGAAGGCCGCTGGCGGAGTGAGCGCAACAGGCGGCCGCCGCGGCTGGAGCCGGCGCGGCCCGGGCTCGGGATGGACAAGCTGAAGAAGGTGCTGAGCGGGCAGGACGCGGAGGACCGCAGCGGCCTGTCGGAGGTGAGTGCTCCCGCTGCCACCCCCCGCCGCCCCGCTGGCCCTGCGGACGCGGGCGGGAGCCACAGGCCTCCGGGCTTCTTGGGAGGCTGCCCTGCCCCGAGTCCCTCCTGTTCTGTGGGCCCCGCCGCGCCGCCGCCGCAGGTGCGCCCAGCCGCGTCCTTGGGCGCCCGCGCCCCTGCAGCCCTCCGCCCGGCCCTGAGCGGGGAGCGCGGCGCGGCCGGCGGCGAGTCCTCGCGGGGCAGAGGCCGCGGAGGGGCTGGGGGCGCGGCCGCGGCGGGTGTCGGCTGCGGGCGGCGCCACGCCCACCGACCCGTGCGGTGGCCGCGGGGGCGAAGCTGGTGCGCGGTGAAGCCGAGAACTCCCGGGACGGGGCCAGCCCCTCCGGCGGCTCGGTCCACAGCCCGCGCCCCTCTCCGTGGACTGCGTCCCTCGGGAGACGCCGGCCTGTTGTTTTCTTCGAAACGGTTCGACGGAGCCGAGGCCCGCACCAGGCCCGAGTCGGGGCAGCGCGCAGGGCGGGGGGTCTCTGTTTTGGTTTCCCGCTGGAAGACCGACTCGGGCTTTCGGTGTGAAGGCGAGGGCGGTGGTGGGCGCGCTCCCGGGACCAGCCCCCGACTGCAGCAGCGCGTTTTCCTCCTCCCTGCGGCCGGTGCGTTCCGAGCTTCGTTTGCTGTGGGTACCTGCGCCCTCTCCAGGGAACCTCAGTGTAAAACGCGCTTCCCGAATCTTCACCAGGAGTCCCGTGTTGGAGGAATGTGGGTCCACTGTGTTGTTTTTTGGACACTTCATAACAGCTGGGTGGTGCCTTTGTTAACTGGCCAGGGCTCCGGAGTACCTTCGTGTGCCCTTTTTTCTTGTTTTCTGGCCTCTTAGCTGTATTTCTTGGCCAGGAACCACCGGGCTTCAGGACTCCGGAAGCGCCACGCCAAGATGCACCAAGGGGAACCTCACAGGGCCCAAGAAAGCTCTGCCCTGGTGGTTGACCCTGCTGCTCATCTGCAGACGTGCGCCGGGCAGGCTGTGGACAAGCTGTCTGGAGCAGCCGGGGCTGAAGAGGGACCACTTTCTATTCTGGACTCTGCGGGTGCAGTGTGGACAGTGAGGCCGCGCACATGGTTCAGGAAATCCTCATGGAGCAGCAGGAGACCTCTGGCGCCCCTGAGGAGTGCATCTGAGAGACACCAGTGCCTGGGTTTTGTCCTAGGTGCTGAGTGCTGCCTCTGGCACAGTGAGAAGCACAGGCACAGGCTGCATTTGTTTGTGAAAGATTAGGTGCTCTTGCTTTGTTCTAAAACACTCAGTTTCCTCTTTCTGAGTGAGATTCCTGTTTATGTGCATCATGGTGTGGCGCTTCCGGAGGCCTGAAGCCCTGGAAACATTTTTAGCCAACTGAGTTGTTTTTAGAGCTGTTTTGGCTTAGTTTTCACTTATCAGGACAGGGCGTCTTTTAAATCTGGGCAAAAAATGTGATCAACTCACATTTTCCATGATTTTGAGGCTGGCAATGATGGAGGTTTCTGTGGTGAAATTTCTGTTTTGTGTGGTGCGTTGGACTAGGTGGCCTTAAAAATCTTTTCAAATCCAATCATGACTTGTCAGAAGTCACCAGAGGTGTTTTAGTTTTTTTAATTGTTTAAATGCAAATCATAAAAGAGAGCACGAGTGGCCCTGCTCTGGTCCCCCTTCCTCCAGGGAGCTGTGAAGATTGCGTGGGTGTCTCATCAGGAGCCTGCTGGCCAGTTCTCTAATTGATGCCTCGCCTCAGTGGACTTCTTTCTGTGAGTGTAGGTTTTGTGTTTTCTACAAAGGATTCCGGGGCAAGGGAGGAATGAATGGCCCCGACCTTAAAACGGGGGAAAGCCGCTCCCTACTGTTGGCAGGCCCATCTCCCTGAGCGGCTCTCGGCTGTATTTCTTGGCCAGAGCCCTCTTTGCTCCACAACCTGGAGTCAAAGGGACCTTTGTCCCGACTGCTGGCACTGAGTGAGCAGGTTGCCTGCAGCCTCTCTCCAGGTACCGTGTTATGTTGCTCTAACTTCCAGAGAAGCCGGCTAGCACAGCTTCCAGCCGCTGTGGTCAGAGACAGTTGCTTTCACACACGGCGGAAGGGGAGTGAGTCTGCTTTCAGAGTCCACTTGGGAGAAGAAGAGCAGCAAATGTGCAGGGGAAAGACCTTGCAGCCACAGGCCATGGAAAACAGTGGTGAAAATTCACCCCCAGTCACCCATTTTGGCAAAAAAAGTAACATTTGGATAGAGTCCCCTGAGGGACCTGGAGACCAGGTGTCACTCTCCATCCTGAAAGGAAGAACCAGAAACAGATTTTCGGCAGAACGACCTTCTCTTGCCAGTGTTTTGAGTTTTACAAGGGCTGGAATCTTACTGACCTCCTGAGTCTCTTCAGTTCTGTCTGAATGTCGAGGCCAGTTCAAATCTAACATTTAACCTTATGGTTTATCCTCTTGATAAAACAAGGTGGGATCCTTTGGAACATCCCTGTTGATGCCGAGTGGTGCTTGGTGGGGGGGCAAATACCCGCTGAGCCTCCTGGCCCTTTCCTTGCTCCTGCTCCCCCTGGGGAGGCGAGTTCTGGGGTTTTCGCGCTGGTAGGAGGAGTGTGGAGTGTCATTTATTCTCACCATGGAGGGTGGTGTCCTGGGTGAGTTAGAAGTTGTCTAACTCGATCGTCTGGGCCCAGTAAAGCCTGGTGGCAGAGCCCCAGATACCTCACCTTGGAGCCAGAGGGAGTTGAAGACGTGGACTCCTGGAGGAGGAGGGGTATCCCCAGCATGGGCACAGGTGGCTCCTCTGTCAGGTCCCAGTGTGGGCTTCCTGCTGTGTGTCCCAGGCCAGCTGTGCCTCTGCAGGTCCTATGTTGCTGCAAGTTTCTGTGAGTGCTCTGTGTGGTGCGGTCACCAGCCCAGTTTCAGTCATGTGACTACCTGGGAGTGGGAAGAGGACCCTTCTGATGACATCAACTTAATCGTCCTGAGTGACAAGTAAGCCCTTTGTAGTAGTGCCGAGCAAAAAGCAGAGGGAATCAAGACCGAGGGCCTGGCCCGTCTAGAGATCCCTGCAGCCTCTGCCACCACCTGCCTGCCTACATGAGAGGTACAAGTGTGGGAGGCACCCTCACCACTCTTTTGGGTGGAGTCTCTGGCCTCACAGGGGAGCACTGTGTGGATACACTCAGCTCCTGCTGCCCTGCCATGGTCTGGTCTCTGGTGGCAGCTGCCTGTGTCCAGCTGTGAAGGGGCTTGCCCTCTTGCATCAGGAGAAGGGTTGGGAGCTGCTCGAAGGTCCTGACTCAGCTGAGTTTTTCTGGAACCTTGACTTCCCCTGAACTTTGCTCTGGAAGGGGACCAATCGTGATGGCATAGCGGCAGGACAAGCAGGGCATTGATGATCTGTCCCCCACCCTGTGAATACAACCTCTACCGTTGTATGTAGAGAGCGAACAGAGTTGCAGATGAGTCCTGGTGAGGGTGGCGGCCTTTGCACTCCAAGTCCCAGTGCCTCAGGAGCAGCAGCTGCTGCAGCTGGGCTGATGGACCAAGGGGAGGGGGACCCTGCTGCCCAAGTGGTGGGGCCCTGTCTGGTGGATCTCATGCCTTTCCAGCTGTGGTCCTGCTGCTGGATGTGGGAGGCTTTGGCTGCACTTGGCTTTGCTGGCTTTGTTGAGATGGGAATCGCTGTCTCTGGAGATGCTCCTCTGAGGCACAGGACACTCCTGGCAGCTACTGGAGAGGAGACTGGTCTGGAGGGTGTGCAGCCCCGAGGAGAGCTGGACTGAGGCCCTTCTGTAGCTGTGGGCACCTGGGATCCTGTCTCCCCTGCCTTCCTAGTCACAGATTAATGCCACTTCTAACTTTTGTGCTTGCTGTGACTTTGGTAGGTCCTCGTGTGCATCTGTGTCACTGTGTTTGAATTCCAGGTTGTGGAGGCCTCCTCGCTAAGCTGGGGCACCAGGGTGAAAGGCTTCATCGCGTGTTTTGCCGTCGGGATTCTCTGCTCCCTGCTGGTAAGATTCCCCTGAACCTCCCTTGCTGAGTCCCCCTTCCACTCGCCTCCTTTTCTCTTTTATTTTCTCAAATTTGTGGCTAAGAGAGCAGGGGTGGGGGCATGAAGGGTGCTCAGGGCTGTGGTGGGAGAGGCCACTCTGACACCAGTGCTGTGCTTTTACTTCCAGGGGACTCTGCTGCTGTGGGTGCCCAAGAAGGGACTGACCCTCTTCGCGGTCTTTTACACCTTTGGTAACATCGCATCCATTGGGAGGTAACAACTGTTTAACGTAACCTTGATCCATCGTTAGATGGGAAAACGGGGTGGATGGTGCTCGGGGAGGTGACGGGGAGGTGATGGAGTGCTCCAGGAGTTTTAAGGGTTTGAAGAGGTGGTTGGAGTGTATTGCGTTCACAGCCTGCTGTTCCAGAACACCTGTCTCCAAACACCTCCGAAGCACCCCGGGAAAGCAGGAAACGCATCAGTCCTGGGTTGTGCACCAGGGAACCGGCAAGCTGTGCTTGAGTGACTTCTCCAAGTCGCCTTCCACCGCCTCCTTTTCTGTGGCTAAGAGAGCAGGGGTGGGGGCATGAAGGCTGCTCAGGGCCGTGGTGGGAGAGGTCACTCCCACACTCTCTGCTCCCACTGCAGACCGTCCCCGGCCGCAGGTGAAGCTGGTTATCCTGTGGTGCCAGGCCATCCCAGGCCCGGGTGTCAGCGCACGCAGCAGGGTGGCTGGAGGGGGCAGAGCTCACCACGCTGAAGGTCCACCGCGCCTGGGCTGACCGCGCCTGGGCTGCCTCCCAGCTGGCAGCGTGGGCCTGGCCTCTGCCGGAATGGCCCGCAGGAGCCTGAACCTGGTCATCTTTCCTGCCCTTCCTTTGTGTCTCCGAAAATGGCTTTGGAGTCCCGGGGTCCAAGTTCCTGGCCCCAGGCTCGGTGCTGACCTCTCTTACCTGTCTCCTTCCTCTGTCCCCATGGCCACTTGTCCCTAGTGGACTTCTGTTCTCCTTGGGTTAGCCTCTCTGAGGCTGCAGTGACAGGTACAGGTTGGTCCTGGCCCATGGAGCCCCTGGGTCAGCCAGTCAGACGCACCTGGTAGGCTGATGTCAATGCAGGATAAGGAAGGGGACACTTGGGAGGGACCACCTGCAGTCCCTCGAGTGGCTCCCTGTTCCTCTACTCAGGGATACAAACTCCTCGGCCTGCGTCCAAGCAAGGCCCTTGAGACGCGACGTGCCCTGCCCCACCCCAGCTAGGCTCACTCCCTCGGTTTCTCTGTCCTTGTTGTGCCTTTGTGGGGGCTGTTTCCTCTGCCTGGGTTGCTGCCCGTCCCTGCCTCCCCGGGTTTGGGGGTACTTGTCCACTTGTTATGACCTGGCCCCACGTTCCCTCTTCTGCAAGACCTTTCCCAATTCCCTCTTGCCCAGAATGGACGGCCTCCTCTGGACTCCGGCTGTGCCGTCTGTGCTTACAGCTATCCATCACCCCAACTTGTCACTGTCAGCCACTTGTCAAGGGCTGTGCCTGTGGCTCCCTGGTCCCCCGCTGTGCCAGACCCCGCTCTGTGTGCAGTAGGAAAAGGTGGAATGATGGTCTAATCATGGCTCTGGGCACCTTCCTGAAGCTTGGTGTATTGATGCTCTGACAGGACGTTCTGGCCTGAGAGGTGTCGCCGTTGCCGCTAAAGCCTTCTCAGATACTGACCGTCCTTAGGCGGCTGTGCTTTGGTGGACAGTGTGGCCTGCACTGAGCGTGGGTACGTGGTATGTTGCTTAGTCCAGAAGAGCGTCCCAGCAGACCTTGACGGGGAGGACCCTTCGTGGCACTGACAGGGAATAGGGAACGAATGGTGATTTCCTGGCTGCTGCCAGAGGTTTGTGGCTTTGCCTGCCATCTGTGCTGTTTTCTGTGTCTGCTGCTGTGGTGTTTAGGACCGGCCTGGCTGTGGCTTCCTACAGTGTGTTGTTGAGGAGGTGCCCTGTGGGCTTACACCCTGAGCTGAGAGCACAGCCTGCAATTCAGGGTGCAGCTGAAGGGCACTCAGAGAGGCGGCCTGACTTTTGGGAGTTCTTGTTTTTATTGAAGGCTCAGTAGCTGATGCCACCTGCTGGTTGGCTTGTGTCCAGGACTAGCTGTCCTGAGCTCCCACTGTAGTGACACCCTGTAGGACTCGGGAAATGAGGCTGAATGCCGACCCTGGCACTTGGGGTGTTGGGTGGGAGAGTCTGCTTCGTGTGAGGTCACTCCCCCTCCCAAGCTCTCAGGTTCTGGTCACCTGGAAAGCATGCTTGGTGTCCCTAGCATACCTGGGGGTGAATGCCAGCTCCTTTGGTTCCAAGCTGTGTGATCTTAGATAAACAAATTAACCTTTCTGAGCTTTATTGTTCACATCTCTAAAATAAGTGTAATATGAACTCAAGGGTTTTGAGGGAATGAAAGAAAAAGTGTGCAGTATTATCTGGTATTTAGCAGACATTCAACAAGGGACAGATGACATCATCATTGAAATGATTCCCTGGAGGTTATGAAAGAAGATGCTCTAGTTCTGACCAAGGAAGGCCTGTTCTGAGCCTTTTGGCTTGTCTGTTTCAAGGGGAGGTTGTCAAGGGGCATCTAAGAGGGGGCTTGTCTAACCTAGGGGTGTGAGTGTGGCTCTAGGGACAGACCCACACCCACAGCCAGCTCTCTCCTTCACTGGTCAAGTGGCCTTGGATGTGGAAGCCCTGGCCCTCAGTGTCCTCCTGTGCAGGGTGAGTGTGGTGATTGTGGGTTGGTGGACTGAGTGAGAGCCATGCCCAGGGGGCCTGCACGGGGCTTTCCAGCGTCATCTGCCCTCCCTGCTCTTGCTGCCCCAGGAGGTCTCGGGAGGTGACTCCGTGTGCCTGCTGTGGTTCTGTTCTGCTCTGAGCGGCTCACGTGTGTCTTTGCCTCCTAGTACCATCTTCCTCATGGGGCCCCTGAAACAGCTGAAGCGCATGTTCGAGCCAACACGTCTGATCGCAACCATCCTGGTGCTGGTAAGTGCTGCGATTTTGCTGGACTTCTCACGTGGGCATCTTTATTTTGGCTGCATGGAATAGTTTTCTTCTTACACCTGAGGACCCCCTCCACTGCCCCCTGCCCTCCTTCAGCTTAACACTTCGCAGTCCTGTAACCACACCGCAGGAGGGTGGTCTTCATCTTCTAGTAAGTGCCAGGCCCGCCTTCCCAACGTGCATCAGTTGGCGTCTAGATACTGCAGTTCCACAAAGCACCTGTAGAGGGTGCTGCTTGTCACACTGGCCCCACTCTTGGGCTGTCAGAGCCCCACAGGCAGAGCCTTAGGGAGTGGCTACACAGCACCTACCGTGGGTGGTGACATCTTCTAGGACGGTATCTGACTTTGGCGTCATACATACTGTTCCCATCAGGCTTCCTGAAGTGAAGTGGGCTATCTGTGGCCTAGTGTCCTTGTGCCCAGCTCTGGCAGAGCTGCCTGCAGTTTGTCATTGCTTCCTGTCCCCTCCACCTGGAATTCCTCTCTCTTGGATCTAGTTTTCTATGTGGCTGACAAAAATCATCCCAGACCTCCTCTCTGGCCACATTAGGATCTTAGGATCGACATACGTTTATTTTTAGTTTCATTTGTATGCATTTCACTTATTCAGATAGGTAAGTGCTCTGAGGCCAGGGATGCATTTGCTGTTTGGTCCCTTCAGGGCACCAGGCACATTGCTGGACACAGAACGTGGTTAGGACACCGTGTCATAGATGTGAGGAGAAAGCCATGGCTGGTGGCTCAGGTGCCATTTGCTCTAGGCCAGCCCCAGGTGCAGCTGGCTGGGACAGCCTCTATGGGAAGAGCTCTCTAAGGTACTAGGGAAAGTGTCAGGTGACATGTACACAGGGAGCTGGCTTGCTGATGCGATGGACATCTCCTGATGACCTTTGTTATCGCGCCCTGTCTACTCCAGGGACGACTTGGGGAAGAGTTAGAATAGAGTCTTTCTGTGAGGCGCACTCAGGGTGTTCGGGGGAGCAGACGATGGTGTGTGCGTGGGCCAGAATGTGACTTCCGTGGGCCGGGGGCGGATCCCGGGGAGACGTCAACGTGTCAGAGCATCTTTCTCTTTGTGACCTGTGCAGACCTTGCTGGGAGACTTGGTTTCCTGGGGTTTAACTGTGCCAGGTGTGGATGCTCAGCAGGTTGAGTGCTGCTTCGAGGTGAGGGTCGTGTGTGGTGGCCGTGATGCCCGTGGCCTGACGCCTGCTGGGGCTGGTCAGGAGCCCCGTCTTCACGGGCTTTCTCTGGCCGTGTGTCCTGGTCTTGCTCACGGTGTCCCTCTCTCCCTGCAGCTGTGCTTCGCCCTCACCCTGTGTTCCGCCTTTTGGGTAAGTGTGGCCTGGACTTCCCAGAACCCCGTGGCTTCCACCCGCCTCGTGCTTTTCTGTGACCTCCTTGTTTTCCTTTCAGTGGCACAACAAGGGACTGGCGCTCATCTTCTGCATCCTGCAGTCCTTGTCCTTGACGTGGTGAGTGACCTTTTAGCAGTGCTCTCCCACGCAGACCCCTGACTGACGCTGCTCCAGGAGGCGAGGCCACGTGTCCAGGGGGAGGCTGGGAGTGCAGGAGGAAGAATTCTCAGTGAGGCCTGGGCTCCAGAGCAGAAGCCCTCGCCCGCCCACCGCCAGTAGATGGCGGCAGAGGTCCCGAGTGGCCCGAGGCTGTCCACTGAGCTCAGGGCTGATTGTGATGTACAAATGTTATGAAGCCACTCATGTCCCCTAAGTACAAGGACAATGAAAGTATCTGAGGGCTGGTCACAAGAGGCTCTGAGTCAAATAGAAGAAAAGGAAAGTGGTGAGAGAATGAATGAGTGACACACTTGTGATGGAGTGAATCATGTACACAAGGACAAAGAGGGAATTGTCAGCGGGAGCCGAGGAGCAGCGGCTGACGAAATGGAAAACCGGGTGGCTGTGGGCGGCAGGGTCAGTGCAGGCCCTGGGGCCTGCCGCTTTTGGAAGTTCAGTTGAAGACTGGAAGATGTACCAAGGGCCGAGCATAGCAGAAGGGCGACTGGAGGCGTGGTTTTAAAACCATGAGTGGCGCTGTGGGTTCACAGCTTCTCCACCCCACACACCATCAGAGTGAGGGGAGGCGGCCCAGGTGGGCTCTGTAGTCCTGAGATGCTCCTGGGATGCATTCGGGGATGAAATCTGCATGTCAGGTTCACTGTAGGTATGACTGATCTCTTGGGAAGAAATGTTCACTGTAGTGAACGGCATAGAGAGGACTGTGGGTGTCTTACGGTTCCCCAAGATCAGTGAACCACTCGGTAGAAATGGGCCTGGAGACTGAACCCAGCCCCCGTCCCCCTTCTGTGATGTGGACTTCTGAATAAATATGCTTCCCACTGCCTTTGGAAGCACCGTGTTCATGAGTGATTGTGCTCGTGTGCATGGACAGGGCGAGGTATGCAACAGAGTGCCATCTGATTTTAATGTGACACGTTTGGCTAGTGGGTGCTGAAGGGCCTGGTTTGGTGGCTCATGTTTACATTTTGGTTTTATTCTGGGTGCAGGAATCGGTAGCCATGTACACACATTCCTTTTGCCTTGGACTTTTGCTTGTGAAGTCACTTTCCAAGGGTAGCAGTCACATGGCTCAGTGAATGACGTGACCCGACACACACACCTGGTCGTGTAGGGCTGCTCAGCCTTCTGCGCGGCTCCCTTCCCCGCTGTGGCCGGGCTAACTGGCCCTGCCAAGATGACTTGGGACTTGAACAATCATAGCCTGATGCATGCTCATCCAGGGAGTAGGGGGGCTCTTTACTTTGGTCTTTCCTGTTTCTTTTTAATTATAGGAGCACACCAGACAGTCCGTCTCAGTTGGGTCAAAGTTAACATAAAATTTTAGAGGATAGCTGTTGTGGATGTTATCTGAAGTTCTTCTAGAACAGGGCGTCCGTGCCACCTGGGTGTCTGGAATCTGTGTCTTTTAGGTGCTCACTGCTGGCTCATTTGATTAAAGTAGCACCCCAGTGAGGCTGAGGTCGGAGGGCTTATCTCCACATGGTCTTCTGCCCCCTTCTGTGGCCACCTAGCTCTGCCTTGGTGTGTGTGCACACGTGCATGTGTGTTCACTCCCTGGGCCATGGGATGGAGCGGTCTGGGGAGGGCATGTTGGTGCTCCTGGCACTCAGGAGCACTGTGCATTCCGTCTGACCTTTGCTCTCCTGACCTTTGTTCTCCGTTGCAGGTACAGCCTGTCCTTCATACCATTTGCAAGGTAAGACTAATGGTGTATTTGGAAATATAACTTTTGTCATTTGTGAACAATGATATGTTTGTGTAGGGCCTTAAAAGATTAATTACAGAGAGTACATGCTATTTTATTTATCTTTATTAAAATTATTTGAGCCAAATAGGCAAAGGCTTATATCTGTTTCATAGATGAGTAAGTCAGGGCCACCCTCCACCCACCCCAATTATACCCCAATGAGGTGCTCCCAGCCTGCTGGCTGCTGGTTGGGTGAGCTTCCCACTGTAATATGAAATGTGTGTATATACGTTATCACCCTTTTAACCTGTAGCTTTGAGTAGGCTCTTTTGTTTGTTTATTTATTATATACATGACAATGGAATGCATTACAATTCATACTACACATATAGAGCACAATTTTTCATCTTTCTGGTTGTATACACAGTGTATTCACACCAATTTGTGTCTTTATACCTGTACTTTGGATTATAATGTCCATCACATTCCACCATCATTAATACCCCATGCCCCCTCCCTTCCCCTCCCACGCCTCTGCCTTATCTAGAGTTCGTCTATTCCTCCCTTGGTCCTGCTCCCTACCCCACTATGAGTCAGCCTCTTTATATCAGAGAAAACATTTGGCATTTGTTTTGGGGATTGGCTAACTTCACTTAGCATCATCTTCTCCAGCTCCAACCACTTACCTGCAAATGCCATGATTTTGTTCTCTTTTATTGCTGAATAATATTCCATTGTGTAGATGTGCCACGTTTTCTAGGTTGGTTTTCTAGGGGCGTCTAGGTTGGCTCCACAGTTTAGCTGTTGTGAATTATGCTGCTGTAAACATTGATGTGGCTGTGTCCCTGTAGTATGCTGTCCTTTGGGTATAGTTCTGTTTTTTCAGAGGTGAGCACTGATTTAAATCCCTGGGCGGAGGCGGGGTCTGGAATCGTGCTGTTTCCTTGTGGTGTCCCACTTATGAGGGAGTTTCCAAGGAGTTGATGAAGGGAGAGCGTGAGCAGAGGCAGGGCCAGAGGACCAGGCCTTCTGGCTGGTAGTGCCTTGGTAACCAGAGAGGCTGGGCGGTGGTCCCCAGAGGCCCTTCTGGTCTGGAGGTCCCCTGAGCCCAGGCGCCTTGCACAAGCCCTTTCTATGGGGCCTCTCAAGACCGGCCTTTGGGGTCTTTGCCTCCAACTGTTCTCATGCGGCCATTGGTTTCCGTTCTCCTCCGTCATTACCTGGTCACCGAAGGCCACCTTCTCCCTGCTCGTGTCCTGGGTGAGCTGGGAAGGAGGCAGGGCAGCATGGCACCTCCCGCGTCCCGGGTCTTTTGCGGACAGCGGCGTGGAGGAGCTGGGCGTGACCCCGGGGTGAGGCACTAACAAGCCATCGAGCTACAGCAGCCGGGGACGTGGCACCTAGAACCCGGGAGCATGACGGTGGTGAGGTGCTCCAGGCGACTTTGCAGTTTTGGGGGCCGTGGCTTGTCCGATGAGTGTGGGCAGGGATGCCGTGGCTGCTAGGTCTGTAGTGGAGATGGCCAGAGCCCACCAGGTCTGAGTGTCCAAGCCGGGTCCACCTGGGGCCTGGAGCAGCTCCCTCGTTGGCAGGCCCCAGTGCAGAATGAAGGCTTGGGCGCCTAACTCGGACACGATGAAGGAGGTCACGAGGTGACAAGAGGGCACCCACGAGACTGGACTCTCCTGGTTCAGGGCCCAGTTGCGCAGGTCTCACCGTGAAGCTGCCTTGCTCGGTGTCTTTCTCGGGCCTTTCCACTTGGCCTAGATTGGCACCTGTGGGCCTTCTGAGGGACGGGTAGGCAGCACGAGGGCATTCTGTTGGCAGCGGTGAGTTTCCTGCGTGGAGCAGATGAAGCCCCCCAGTGTCGAGGAGAATCACAAGGCTGGGTGTCACCCGCCTGTATAGCCTCTACCCAGTGCTCCTCAGAAAGTGCTGTTTACCTGGAAGAGAAGGGTTCCCTGACCTTGTAACTGGGAAATACTATAAGCCAGATGGCTTGCATTGTCCAGCCTTCCAGAGCCCTTGTCTGCCTGTGAGCCGCGTGAGGGGTCCCATGACTTCTGGGACTTCAGCGGAATGTGTCTTAGGAAGTGCTGCCCACAGTCACCTCCATGTTGACACACAGTGCCCCCCTCACCTCTCTGCCTCACATGACGGTGTGCAGGTGTGCGTGGTGCAGGTGGGGACGAGGACCTGGTGTGATGCGTGCAGCGAGGTGGGCGGGGTGCAGAGAGCTTGCTGGGCTCTGAGTACGGCTCTTTCCTATTGCTTTCTGCATCGAATTCCAAGGAGTGAATGAGCCTGTTGGCAGGTGCTTGGTGCCTGTGGGAAACACCCTGTGTGAGGCTGCTCCTCACAGGTGTCCCTCGAAAGGTCACTGCTGCTAGCTTGGAAGGAAGCGGGGCCCCAGCGACTGGCTTGTTTTTGGTGCATTCTGTGATTGCGGCTGATGAAACCGCTTTGGTTCCGACAGTCTGCACTGTCCACCTGCCTGTCTGGCTCTGATTACAATGACAGCTGTCATTTCCAAGTGCCCATTCTGTGCAGTGCACTGATGTCCACAGAGGGGAGCAGGGGAAGTGGGCTTATCCCCTCTGAGGGGTGAGGAATCGCAACCCCAGCAGGACTAGTCACCTGCCCAGCAGAGGCCTCCCAGTGAACGTTGGACGGCGGTGGCCGCCAGTAGGTCTGCCCGGTCCAGCGGGCCTCTCGGAGACTCTGGGCCTAGGAGACTCTCGAGCAGGGGCTCTCACGGGCAGGCGCCTAGGGGTAGTGATGTCCCATTCATCTTTGTGTTCTTTCCTTCCTAGGGATGCTGTGAAGAAGTGTTTTGCCGTGTGTCTTGCATGATACGCTGCCAGGTCTGCAGAGCTCTGGAAGGCATCAGGCGTGGAAGCTGGTGGACATCTTTGTAAATAGCCCCCAAACCTGTGTCTGGGAGACACGTGCCTTTATCCCGCATCTCAACACCTGAGGGTTTGCCTTGGGAAGCGGTCATGCTCCCACCCCGAAGCTGTGGCACAGAGTCACAGGTGGGTTCTGCACCTCGTACAGCCGAGTCTTCCTCTCACACCTGCTCCTCTTTGGATGCTGACCCACTGAATTCCCCTAAATAAAAAAACCTGGTTAAACATCAGCAGATGAGCCCTGGGGAGGCCTCGGGGGGAGGTAGGGACAGAATGGCAGGGCCAACGAGGCCTTTGCAGACTTGTCCCTCTGCCCGGGGCCTGGTGCTGCTGCCTCCCCCAGCCTGGACTGGCTTCTGCCCTGGGAACCCAGATGGGTGTTCTGTGCTACCTGGGTCCTGGCGAGCCTGGCCGTGGAGGGGAGTGGGGCCCCTTCTGGCGAGACGCGCTGCTTCCTCCCGGACCTGGGCACTCCTGCTGTTGTGAAGCACCTGGCTGTGGAACGACTTCTCCTGCGTCTGGCGCAGGCTCCTCGTCTCCGGGGTCCCCTGTCCCCCAGCTCGCTTCTGTCCTTACGACTTGCTAGCACAAGGTGGAGGGAGAGCAGCAGCAGTAGCAGACACTGCCGCGTCCTGTGGCCGGGGTCGACAGGAGGTGAAAAGCTGGCTGCTTCCTGCTGTATTTTTTCTTGATTATTCCTAGGTGTTTGCTTTTAAGTTGATTTTATTTTCTGTCCGCCCCTGCAGTGGGGCCCGGGCAGAGCGGGTGAGAAGACAGATTCCTGCTGGGAGGGCAGGAGGCCGGCATGCCTGCCCAGCCACCCTCAGGCGGTCCCTGTATTGGCACTCAGCAGTGCTGGGGGCACTGGGAGGACACTGGGCTGCAGGTGATCAGGTCTTAGCTCACACCCAACCATGTGCAGTGTGCTTCCATGTTTGTGGGGCTTTCTGGTCCTCACAAGGGGCTTGTGAGCAGCAGGCCTGTCTCCCCTGTGCAGCTGGGAAACTGGACCAGCCTCCACCTCCCGAGGGCAGGGCTGGGCAGGCTGGGCACACCGGGCACACCTCCCCGACCTCCTAGGACTCGCCCTGCCTTCTTGAGCCTGGCCCCTGCCTCCCTGGCTCCAGTGTCTTATGCCACCTGTGCCGTCTCCTGCCTGCCACACCCCGTCCTTTGTGACCGTCTCCTCCTGGGTCTCTAGGGCGTTTGCTGGTCCCTGGTGTACCCTCTCAGCTGCTCTATGCCACCTGACCATCAGCAGGGCCTGTCTGGATCAGCCGGAGTCCCTGGCACCCCAGGACCTCCAGGCCCACCCTCAGATGAAGGCTCTCTGGGTTTTCCTCTTGGCTGTCACCTGGGCTGTGCTCTAGCACCTCCACACCAAAGGCAGTGGCCACTGGCTGTCTGTTTGCTTGGGGCAGTGAGCTCAGGCTGCCTGGGTTCTGCCTGTGGCTGGAGAGGTCAGAGCAGGGCTGACGGCAGAGGCAGGCCATCTTGCAGGCCCTTCCCAGGCTGCCGAAGGCACTGCTGTCTTCCACCTGCCCTGAGCCAGGAGGGGAGACACGTGCTACCCTCTGGCTTTTGTGGGGTGTATTCATGTCCCAGTTCTTCTGGGAGACAGTTCAGACCCCAGAAGGACATGGGGAGGTCGGGGTCCTTCTCTTATAGATGATGTGAGATATGGGGTTGGCCTCAGTGCGCTGGAGTGATGACCCCTCCTTGCCCTTTCTGAGATGCCTTTCAAGGTGTCACCAGGCTGTCCAGCACAGTGGCAGTGAATGCAGCTTAGAAGTCACAGGGGTCTGGGTGTGAGCTGGGCTAGTCACAGACGAGTGTCCTGTTGACCGAGTTGTGTATAGTGTCGTTCTCCATCTCTGGACACAGGGCGAGGACGATGCTTCCTGCTGGCGCATTGCAGGATGCTGGAGGGAGGTGCGGCAGGGCCCAGCTGGCTTGAGCCCCCTCTGTGAAGGGCAGGTGTTACTGTTGAATCTGAGGAATGAATACTGGTGACCCTGGCAGTGGCAGGGTGAGCATGTGGCCGTGAGCTTATCTGACTGACGCTTGGTACTGTGTGTCCTCTCACTGATGTGCACAGTGACTGTTGCTGTTGTTCCCATGATGACAGAGAAGCAGCAGCGCCGGGGAGAGTCCCACCTCCCACCGGCAAGGGCACCAGGGCAAGTCCTGGGCAGAGGCCTCGCAGGAGCCAGGCTTCTCCCTAACTGCCGTGGCCGTGGCTGGTTTGCCCAGACAGCCCCGTGAGAGTGCTGAGCAGCTTTGGGATGTGCTGCCTCCCGGACCTGCAGACTCACCCCCCACTTTTCCTGCGGTGCCTCCTTGTTTGTTTGCCTTTGTTTGGAGGAAGAAACCCACTTCCCCTCTGCTGCCGTCTGTACCAAGCCCCCCGTGGGTGGACACAACCCAGCGGGCGAGGGGAGGTTCACAGTGGGTTGTAGTCCTGAGGCTCCTCGTGGACTTATTTGCTCCCTGCTGTGGTCCCTGCCCCCTTCACTGCTGGGCAGAGGAGGCACTGCTGCATTTGAGGAGGGGGGGCCATCAGGTGGTTCTCCTGTGGTGGCCATGCTTGCTTGTTCAGGCTGTGCTCCCCACGTGTGAGAAGTCCTGGCAGAGGCTTCCTGTGAGCTCCCTCCCAGGGCTCTGTGAGCGCTGCGCTGGGAGGGGCTCTGCCCTGCAGCCAAGTGCCCTAGGCCCCGTCTCCTGCTCCGGGCTCTGAGGGTGCCTGTTCGGTACCAGGCAAGGGAGGCACCAAGTCCCTGCTCCCGCCTCTGCCTCACTCTGGTTCTCCTCCTCTGAGTGGCTGCTGTGCAGACGCGGCGTGTTCCCGGGGTGATCTCTCAGTGCTGGAGTCGGACCCAGCACACTCGTATGGTGACTCGTGGCTCATCTGCCCGCGTGCCACTTCCCTCTGCCAATCACTGTACGCCAAGGGAGCCGGAAACAATGGAATTACCTTTTGATTCCTCCACAGAAAGAAAAGTTAGCAAGTGGGCCTCACCTTGAGAAAGGTGTGGGGTTGGCCAGTGTGGCATCCGCTTCTGATGGCCCTGTGAACAGGGCAGGAGCCACAGTGTCCCTGAAGAGCTAGAGCAAGGCCCTGAGGCCATGGGTTCTCGATCCCATGTGACAGCCTGCACCAGGCCTCCCTCATCTCTCAGATGACGTCTGACCAGAGTCACCTGTGGGATTATGACAGATACTTGATTCACAACATAATATAAAACCTCATTTGAGCACATAAAAAAAATATTCAACTGTTCAAAGGTACATGAAACCATCTACTAGAGCTTTTAGCATAGTTTTAAAATTCGCACATCTAAGATATTTATTTTTGTAATTTTGACACATGCAAGAGTTTACAGATAGTATTTTTAAAAAAGCAAATTGTTCCTCAACTCAAATTAAATACAGATCTGTTTGTTTAACCCCTGAAACCTGCTGCCCGCCCCCCCCCCCCCAACACCAAACAACCTAGAGGTCTAGAGTTTTGCTTGAGAGGTTGGTTAGGAGGTGATCCATCAAGGTACTTTCCAACTCAGAATTCTGTGCAGTCCTGGAATCCAGTGTTTTTGGTCCGGTGAAGAGGAAAGTGCAGGGGATTCATGTGACCTGGGTCCACTCAGGACGTTCAGTTGCACTTGGGTATTTCTTGACGCGGGGATGATGCTCCGCAGCCCTCCCAGCCTGACCTGGAGCGAGACCCTGGTTAGTCGGGTTCTGCGGCAGTCAGGTGAGGGGCCGGCAGCCTTTCCAGCAGGAGCTGGTAGTGACCCCAGGCTTCAAAGCTGTTTTCTATAGACAAGCTGATGGGCAACCAGGGAAGCAGCCGGTGCACAGCAGCAGCTGTGCTGGGGAATGGGGTCAGTCCACACAGCGCGACAGTGAGGATGTGTGTGTTCCCAACACGACAGCACTGCGTTTGATAAGCAGCCACAGAGCCAAAATAGCAGCAGCAAAAGCACAAATGGTCCCCAATGTCAACAGGCCGGGTGTCCGGGCAGAGCATCTCTGTGAGGTCTTTAGAGGACAAATGGAGGCTGGCGCTGGGCCAGTTTGCTCTGCCTGTCAAGGGTCCTACTACAACAGGAAATGAGTTTACATTGGACTTTGTGATCTTTCTGCTATGAAAAGTATTCATTTTGCCTTTTTCTATGTATTTGCTTGACTTACTTAGCAACCTTGAATAAGGAAAGGAAAAAGAAAAAAACCCTCTGAACTCTGATCTTTTGTTGTTTGTGTAAATTCTGGATGTGAAGTTGGGACTGAGGGTGTTCAGACACCTATGGAGAGGGCTCGGGTGTGGCGCAGTGGTAGAGCACTTGCCTAGCCTGCGCCAGACGCTGGTTCAACTCCCAGCACCACCACCAAAAAAAAAAAAAAAACCCCAAAAAACCTTTGGTGAATTTGTGTGCCTCAGAACACTGCAACATGCCTGTTCTAACACGATGAGCTTTTAGAAAACTTTGTTACAACATGAATCAGTTTTTTATAATTGTATAGCTACAACTAATTTCGAATGCTACTTATTGATAACTGAATTTACTAATTTTGAATGCTACTTATTGATAACTGAATTTTTGTATCCAAAAACATATTCTTGGGAATCTATTTCATATAATATTGTTTTCTTTTGACTAACCTATTTCAGAGAGAGTGTCACTGGTAACTAAGCTCTTTCCTCTTCCTTCTGTCACAATTATCATTCCCCAATAAATGGTAGTGTGATGATCTTAAGAAACTGAGTGTTGTCTCTTATTTGTGTCTGGTTTTCCAGGAATCCCTAGACCGAATGAAGATTGTACAACTATCAGAAAAGACCACACCATTAACCTGAATTCTTTAAAAAAAAAAAAAAAACATTTATTATATTTTTAGATGTAGATGGACACAACACAATGCCTTTATTTTTATGTGGTGCTGAGGATCTAACCCTGGTCCCGCCCGTGCTAGGCGAGCGCTCTACCGCTGAGCCACAACCCCAGCCCTTTGACCTGAATTCTGAGTGTGTAGTACACATTGTAGGCACTTAAAAGGCCCGCTCTCCCCCAAATGATATGTAGTCTTCTTTTTCAAGTGATTTGGGGTTTAACTTGGGTCTAAGGACAGTTTTGAGGTTTTCAAAGGGTAAGAAAATTTAAGTGTTTATTTTGGAATATTCCTGCTTATGTAACTGGTTTACTTATTTTATATAAAGTAGTTTATCAAATTAATCAGCAGAAAGATGTATGGAACATCCCACCCCTGGCACCCCACCAAGTGTGGAGTTGTATTTATGGCCAGAGAAGAGGAAGGGATAACACAAAACCAAGCTTGGTCACACACAGTTGGCATTTGCCTGACGTGGATATGTTCTAATCAGCCGGCAGCCTGTGATTAGCAAGACTCAGTTGTTTGGTTATTTTAATTCAGTTCAGTATTTTTTCTTATTTTCCTGTGATATCGTTGATCCATTGATTACTTAGAAGTATATTTAATTTCTAAACATTTTAAGGACTTTCTTTCCAAGTATCTATTTTAGATTTCCAGGAATCACTAAATCAAATGAAGACTGTACAGTTACCAGGAAAGTGAATTTATTTCACTGTCGTCAGAGACCATGTGTGTGATAGTTAATCTTGATTGGCAGCTTGGAATGAGATGCCCAGCAATCCAGTAAAGCACACTTCTGGGTGTGTCAGAGAGGGCTTATGGAGACGACTGACATGTGGGCCGGCCAACTGGGAGGGCCACCCGCACTGTCCGACAGACTGGGCCTGTGGAGCCGGTGGAGGAGCCCCAGCTTGGTGAGCTTGGTTCTTCTCGGGTGGGTGGGCTGCTGCCATGCCGTGGCGTCAGCCTCCGCTTCAGCCCTCATCCTGGGCTCTGGGTGGCTCTCCAGGACCACCAGCCGGGGCTGCAGCACTGGAACCTCTTGCCCTGAGGCTTCCTCTTTCTTGGTTGGAGCAGCTATTGGTTTCCCTGGCTCCAGGTGCAGACAACCACCGTGGGACTGCCCAGCCTCTGCTTGTGTGAGCCAACGCAATAAGCAGGACGTGTAACATAGATAGGTGCAGTGCAGAGACAAGCCTATTCTAATGGCTGTGGTCATTTACAGATGGGACTGATATACTGACTCCATCCTTTTATATTCACTGGGCCTTGTTTATGGCCAGCACCTTGGTCTGTCCTGATGAACGCCCCTGTGGACTTTGAAAGGATGTGTGCTCCACCGTTGGGTGGAGTGCTTGGTGGGTACCAGCTCAGTCAAGCAGGTTGATGGAGGTGCTGGTGCTCCACCTCACTGCCGTCAGTTCGTGAGCAAATGTCGATTATGTGTTCTCACTGTCCCTCTTCCATCTGTTCGGTTTTATCTTCGTGCAGCATAGCCTTACCACCTGTCAGTAGCACTGCTCTGAAGACCAAGCCTTCAACAACACGAATCCTCCTGTCTCAGCCTCCTGAGGCACTGTGATCCCGGGCCAGCCTGAGCAACTTAGCAAGGTCCTGTCTCAGTACAAAGGGCTGGGGATGTGGCTCAGTGGGAAAGCCCTCCTGGGTTCAATCCCCTGCCCCCACCAAATGATCCAAACTAGCAGTAGCCAAACATTTTTAAAATGGGGTCGGACTTGCACTTCCAACCTGCCTGTCCCTTTGTATCTAGAGTGGCTCTCTTGTAGACGGCACATAGTTAGCCCTGCTCTAAAAAAACTCTCATTAAGTTGTTGCTAGGCTGTTTGTCTCCTAGGTCTTACCCCATTTGTTCCTTTCCCCTCTTTTCCTGAGTTTTTTTTTGGATAATAGAGATTTTCTTTTCTTCTAGGTTTTCCTTATTAGCTTATTACACCTCTGCTTTACTAGTGCTGGCTCTCGGGTCTGTCTCCAATACGCATCTGTAACATACCACCGTCTACCTTGAGTAATGCAGCATGGCTTAAGAGCCTCCCGCTTGGTGTCCCATGAGACCACCACACACTTTATTTCTACGTGTTGTGAATTCCACAATACATTGTTATTTTGGCTTCACACACTTATCTTTTGGAAAGATTAAAAAATAAGAAAAAAGTATGATATTTTCCCACATATTTACCATTTTCTATGGTTGCCTCGAATAGATCCAAAGATACCACTTTATTCTGCCTACAGATAACCACCTTTAATAATTTTTGAATTTAGTTTTGATAGTGTTGGATTTTCTCTGCTTTTGTCTGTCTGAAAAAACGACTTGCCTTTACTTTGAAAGATTTTTTGGTTGGACTTAAAATTTTAGGTGATAGTTTTAAAATTTTTTTCTAAAGAAAATGCTTTGATTTTTGAATTCAACTTTATTTTTTTCAAAGCAATTTTAGGTTTTCAGCGAAAATCAGCAGAAGATGGAGATTTCCCATACATCCTCTGCACCCTTACAGGCAGACACCACCAGTTGCCACCATCCCCGCCCCAGTGTCGCACCTACGCCGAAGAGCCTGCTCCAACCCAGCACTGTCCCTCAGTCTGGGGTCTACATGAGTGCCACTCTTAGTGTTTTGGTTCTGTGGACAGAGTCACAGTGACATGTGCCTGCCCTCACAGTGGCATGCAGGTCGTTTTTCTCCCCTGCCCCTGTGCTCTGCCTCGTCACCCCTCCCTGGCACCACTGATCTTTTACTGCGTCCAGGGTTCTGCGTTTCCAGAAAGTCCTTGGTTCGATGCCTCATAGCGCACAGCCTTCTCAGACTGGTGCCTTCCACGTGGCGCCCTCTCCCCAGGGTTCCAGACCCACTGAAGTGCTGAGGAACTTCCACTGTGTGCATGTGCCACAGGGCTCACGTGTCTGCTAGCGGACACTCTGTTACTTCCAGGTGGCCGCAGTTATGAACCCCTGTGAGGAGTCTTTGCGTGGATGTGACATTTCAGCTCCTTTGAGAAGATACCACGGGATGCGCTGTGGATTTCACTGCGAGAGTTTGTTTAGTTTTGTAGGAATCTGCCCAGCTTTCTTCCAAGGTGGCTGAGCCATCCTGCACCCCCACCAGCAATGACTGGGAGCCAGAGTTGCTCCACATCCTTGCTGGCCTTTGGAGGGATCAGAGTTCTGGATTTTGGCCACCTGAACAGGTGTTAAAGTGCCATCTCATTTTAGGCTGCACTTCCCTGACAACATGATGTGTAACATCTCTTCCTCTGCTTATTTGCCATCTGCATCTCTTCTTTGGTGAGTGACAAAGGCATTACAAGAAAACCATAGACCAATATGTCTGGTGAACACAAATGCAAAAACCCTCTACAAAATATTAGTATATTGAATCTAAAGAAAAAAGAATTATACTCCATGACTAAGTGGGGTTTATTCCAGGTGGGCAAGGCCGGTTCAACATTTGGAAATCAATCAATATAATCCATCACACATTAGTAGGCTAAAGAAAAACGTCACATGATCATGATGGTGTAGATAGGTACAGGAAAAGCATTTGACAAAATCCAACACTCATGACAAAACTCTCAGTAAACTAGGAATACAGGGAAACTTGTTAAACTCAGTAAAGATAATAATAATAAAAAAAGCTAACATCATACTTAATAGTGAGAATTATTTTGGGGGAGAAAATGAAACCAGCTAAGGAGCTATTGCTATGAGAGGGATGGAAATCACACAAAGAAGCAAACCTGGGCTGGTGCACCAAATCCTTGTCCAAGAACGGAACCAGCCCTTCAAGATTAAAGGAGGCCCTCTTCATTAAACAAAATACATGTGTGACTATGTGAATTTGGTGTCAACATACCTTATATATATAATCAGAGATATGATAAATTATGGTATAATGGTGTATTAAGAATTGTAATGCAGGGGCTGGGGATGTGGCTCAAGCGGTAGCGCAATCGCCTGGCATGTGTGCGGCCCGGGTTCGATCCTCAGCACCACATACAAAGATGTTGTGTCCGCTGAAAACTAAAAAATAAATATTAAAAAAATTCTCTCTCTCTCTCTCTCTAAAAAAAAATAGAGCCATGATGAAAATGCTGTACAATTAAGTGTTATAATGAATAAATTCCAGGTTATGAAGGCAGTGAGCTGGATCAATTAATGCCCTAGAGAAATTAAAAAAAAAAAAGAATTGTAATGCAAAAATAAATAAATAAATAAAAAGATTAAAGGAGGCCATTTTATTATTTACTTTTTATTAAAAAAGTTCTTTTTGATACAGGAGACTGAACCCAGGGGTGCTTAACCACTGAGCCACTCTCTCAGCCTATTTTATTTTGAGACAGGACCTTGCTAAGTTGCCGGGGCTGGCCTTGAACTTGTGATCCTCTGCTTCAGCCTCCTGGGATCAAGGGGTGTGCCGGGCTAAGGAGGCCATTTAGACTCTGTTTAGCAGGAAGTAGAGGTGACATTTGTGACTCTGAGAGGTACCAGATGTGCAAGTCACCACCATCACTGGCTGGGGGTGCTGAGGCTGACTGCTGACCGTCTGGCCCGTGTCTGTTTTCGGCCGACCTGGCTGTGTGTCTTGGTCGTGTGGCCTCTGCCTCCGTCTCCTTCCTGTGCCTGGTGGCCCCTGCTGTTGTGCTTTCTTGCCCCGTGGTCTCTGCGCGATGGCTTCAGCTGCCCGTATGTCTCCTGTTCCCCAGGTTCCCTCTGCTGAGCCCCAGGTTTCAGAGTGCGCCTCGAGCTCAGGACCTTCCCTGACCCTCAGCCCGTGGTTTCCAGCCATCCTGTGTTCCCAGGGACATGGGCTGTGTCTGCCTCCGCTGGCTACGGTGTCCCCGGCACTGCGTGTACCAACCCATGGAGGGGAGAGACTTGGGCGCTGTGGTCCTCCGGGGGCTTTGGATGGACACGCACTTTTCCTTTCTCCTGTTGCCCCTCTTCACTTGAGGTCAGCACGTCGGTGTCCCCTGGTTAGTACATGAGGGCACGGTGGCAGTATGAAGGGTGGGGACATATTCCTGTCAGCATGGAGGGTCAGCCGTGTGTGTCATCCTCATCACAGCGACTACGTGGGGACTTAGAAAGATGGCATCACAGACTTCTGGAGCAGAAGTCACTTCTGTGTGATGTTTCTGGTAACAGATGTCAGCTCTCTGGGGCTCTCAAAAATCTAACCTTTCAGACCTGGGTGGGGATCAGCTGTTGGCATGGGAGGGTATCGCAAAAGGCTCTTATGACATTGTGTTGGACCTGACCCAGACACTAATGAAAGAATAATCCTCCCCAAATCACCCCAAAGCTAGTAATCCCCAGGCTGCGTGTTGGTGATTAAAAAAGAAAGGTAAGAGCAGCTGTCTTTTTGTCCGGTTTAATTATGCCCAGGTTCCCGGGCGAGGGCTAATTTCCTGGTGGCCCTGGCTGTGGGTGGAGGACGGTGTTAGGTTTCTGCAGTCTGCGGGGACTGAATGTGCAGACGTGGATTCTGCCCTGCAGAGGCCTCAAGACCTGGGGACAGTCCCGGGGAGCTCAAGCAGGTGAGCTCAGGTTGCGTGGCTTTTAATTTCTGCCCTCTGAGCTGGAGACATGGGTCTCTGTGTGCCAGAGGACACGGCAGTGCTATCAGGTGTCGGCTAGGCCGCACACCTTAATTAACAGCTCATCACCCTCTGCCTGCCCTGCCTCCCACAACTGAAGCCGAGCAGCCACCGGGTCTGTGAGATGGACGTCAGGTTGTCAGGGGGAAGGGGAGCACTTAGCCCCTCACCCCTCCTGCAGGGTTCAAGGTCACAGAACTGGCACCTCCCAGTTCAGATATCCAGCTGTGTCCCAGGAGTGCTGGAAGCAGGCTGTGAAGTCTGTGAACAGGACTGTCCTCGGCATCAGTGCCCTGCCCATGGTGAGCGCTCACTGCTCCTGGTGTGGAGAATGTCCTGTCCTTGGCCCAGTTGTCCAGCTGGATGTCTGAGCAGTCATCCTGGGTGCCTTCTCCTTTTAAAAGCCACCTTCAGTGGTGACCACTCCCATGGAGTCTACGTTGGGGCAGCTCTCACATCAGCCAGGCCCTTTCCTGCATCGTGCCCGTGGGGCCTCGGCCCTCTCGAGGCTCTTGCAGCGGCCTCCCAGCCTCCCTGCCTCCCGGCCTTCCCTGCAGCTCGCCTCCTGCCCTGGAGGCCCTTTGATGGTGCAGACCTGGCCAGGCCGGCTGCTTGGTCAGATCATCCAGTGGTCCCGGGCACCTCCTGGCTGGCCGTCCATCACTGATTCTCGAGGCTCACTTCCTATTGCTTCATTAGCGTCTCGGACCTCTTCTCGTTTTCCTAGGTTTACCTTTACCTGTCTGTGGTGACATGTCCTCAAGGCCACCTTTAACATGCTAGTTGCATTTCTCCGCTGTAACTGTCACAATGTCAAATGCTGTTAGCCATAAGCCAGCTGCCGCTGTGTCCTTGTCGTCTCCGGGTGTTCAGAGCCCCGTCATTCGGCTCAGCTTGCTGTCATCTGAACACTCAGAGCTTCTCTGCCTTGGGCCTTTTCTCCCCCAGAGTGAGCCAGATGATGGGTCTCTGTGGCTTCCAGCTCAGCACAAGGTCTCCAGCTCTGACGGCCCTGGCCCTGCTGGAGTGGTGGGCTTTCCGGTCACCTCCTGAGGTGGCTCCACACCTAGAGTGACCTTGAGCCCTGCTGGAAGGGCCCCGCCCCGTGCCAGGAGTCCCCTTTGTGGAGTCAGAGGGCATTTGGGAGCTCTCTGGGACTTCTTTTGTGCTCCTCCTAGTGAAAAGGGAACGATGGGGAAAGTATCGGCGACGGACACAGCTCACTTGAGGCAGAGTGCAGCCCATGTTATGTTCCTCTTTTCCATGGATCTCAATACTGAGATTCCTCCTGACATGGCAGCTCACGTGGCAGATACGGGCACATACAAGCCACAGCCTGGGAAGCAGTGTCCCCAGTGAGAGGTCCCCTGCTACAACCTGCCCCTCACTGGCTAGAGCTCTTGGCGTAGGAGACTAGAGAGGAACTTGTATGTAAGCCTGAGTGGCTGGGCTCTTGTAGGAAGGAAACAGCTGCTTAGTGGGAGAAGTAGACAGGGAGCATGGGAGGAAGGGAGCTGGCCCACTCCTGGCTGGTAACCCTCGCCTGTCCATCATTCCTGGGCCTCCGCGGTGAAGGCTTCCTCTGACTCTCCTTCTCAGGATGCTTTGCCCAAGACCTCTTTGAACCGGGCCTGCAAGTGAGAGCCAGAGGTGCGCACAGATTCTCAGGGCAGGCTTCTGTGGAGTCTCCGCGTTGCCACAGTAGGAGGGCCTGGGTAGCAAGTGTCCTTCGAAGGGTTAAAGGACGGGTAAAGAGGGCCTGCCGTGCAGCCATGACCTGTGTCCTAATGGGGTGTGTGGGGAGGTCTGAGGGCTGGGACCCGCTGGTGAGCATCTGAACCAGCAGCAGAGGGGTGGAGGGTCTCATGAGGGGTGACAGAGCAGAGAGGAGGTGTTCCTAAACTCAGAAGGGTCAGCAGGGCCAGGATTTTAGGGGTTCCAGCCCTCCCACTGCCGTCCTAGGATTAACTCAGGACACACAGCTTCCTCACGATCGTGTGCATGAGGAGGTGTGTGTGTGTATTTTCATCCAGTTGCATTGATTTCTCTTGGGTGTGGGTTGTGGGCTGTTGTTTTATTTGACTTGACACTTTATTCAAAGTGCAGCCGTCCCACAATCTTGAGGAAGCATGGCTGTGCCGGGTTTCGCCCACCAGGGAGCTGTCCAGGTCGCGGTGAGTGAGCAGCGGAGGGTCCTGGGTCAGAGAAGAGGCAGCTCCTTGGGCTCAGATACGGCCTCGCTGCTCCGGGCTGGATCCTGGGGAAGCCACTTCACCACCCTGAGCTCCCACCCCCTGGGATGGTTATAAGGAAGGGCTAAAGGAGACGTAAATGTGCTTAGCGCTTTTTATTCTTAAATTTTTTTTTTTTACTTGTTGATGGGACTTTATTTACTTATATGTGGTGCTGAGAATCGAACCCACTGCCTCACACGTGCTGGGCAAGGGCTCTACCACTGAGCCACAGCCCAGCCCAGCACTTCTTATTCTTGACCATGAGCACGACTTTAAAAAATTAGGTGTGAAGAAATAATTATAAATGTTCCTATAAGTTTATTGTCCAGAATTTTTATCTGAGTGTTTAAAATTATAAAAATGAAGAAGCAATGAATATAAAAGAAGATTGGAACATGACCTATTTATAAGATGAAATAATTTGCAAGGGTCAAAATAATAATGGAAAAAATTATTCAATGACATGAGAAAATATTCTTTATACATTGAGTTAAATTTAAAAAAGTTAAATTGCAAAATAATATATCTAAAATAATAAATAAAATAATAAATAATAAATATAATATATAAAACATGATAATAATAAATAATAAATAAATACTAATAAATAAAATGATAAATCTTGTCAGTCTTTCATTTATTCACATGATTCACATGCTGGAAAAAAATTACAGGAAGGAAAAATAGCACTCACCTGCCCCCCCCCCCCCCAGAGGCCCTCACGTCCTCTCTTCCTACTGGGACTCCTGCCGGTCATCTCCAGACTGCTCCTTTCTCCTCGCTCTCTCGCTCCCTCCCTCTCTTACTTCATACTGGAGACTCAACCCAGGGCCTCCTGCATGCTGGGCAAGCACTCCACCCCTGAGCTGCATCCCAGGATTTCTTCTTACTTTTTTAATTTGTGAAAATGGGGTCAATAGTGCCTAATACTGTGGCCCAGTTTGTTCCACATTTTTACGGGTACCTTGTAGTTGGTGGCACTATCGTGGTCGGGTCTGCTGTTGCATATTTGTCCTGCACACAATCCAACAGTAGGAATTGGCCAGTATCCCTCCCCAGCACTTCCTTATTCCATTTTGAGACAGGGTCTCCCGAAGTGGCCCAGGCTGGCTTTGAACTTGTGATCCCCTGCCTCAGCCTCCGGGAGCTGCAGCATAGGCATGTGCCAGCACGCCCAGCTTGTCTCTAGACTTCTAAACACTGTATTTCTACTGCTATCTGCTGATTCTTTATATCACTGTCTTCCTAGTGAGGAAGATGACGATTTACCACTCTTCTTCTCTGTAATACTGGGTTCCCCTGCCTACATCACCCCAATTTCATAATTTTTATTAAATAAATATACAGTATTTATACTCTTAAAACTGTTTCTTTGATCGCATTTTTTTCTTGCAGATATATAGATATATATATATATTTTTCCTAGTAGTTCATAAAGGCTTCAGTTTTTTCTGTTGGTTCCTTTCAGAGTTTTAATATGGTGCCTAAGATTTCTGAGTCCTGTGATGATTGTGCCTACATATTCCCTTCCCCTTGATCGATGGCAGGAACCCCAAATAGGATGGATGTCACTGCAATGATTTTGTTATATCCATTATGTGGTAAAAGGGCTTTTGTAGACATGATCAAGATTCCAAATCAGTTCACTTTGAGTTAAGGAAAAAGGACTAGCTTTGGTGGGTCTGACCTAATCTGGAGAACTCTTCAGCAGGACAAGAGGCAGCAGTTGTCCTAGCTTGGAGGAAGAAAGCCCACAGCCATTTCTGCTCTGTTGGTGGAGATGGGCAGCTCTAGGAACACAGGGTTGCAGTCCCACAACCAAAAAGTGCCGAGCAGCCCGGAAAAGGACCCAAGCCTCAGATGACATTTAGTACTGTGTGTCCACTAGTGCTGTGAGTGCATTAGTACTGTGTGTGCCTTAGTACTGTGTTGACTACGTACAGCCTTGTGAAGTCCACAGTAGGACACCCAGGTGCACTGTGCCTGGATTTCCAACCCTGTCAACTGACATAATACAGATACGCTGTTTTAAGCTGCTACATTCGCAGCAATTTGTTAGGTAGTAATAGAAAACTAGCGCGTGTCAATCACTAACTGCACTGCTAGTTGTCCATGAAAGCTACATAAGCCTCGTGATAAAGTCAAACACATCAGGTAGCCCAGACACTTAAAAGAGACACTCCTCTTCCAGCCTTCCAGGTTCCTACTTCAACCTGGCTGGCTGCTCTGCAGGTGAGCTACTCGGTTGTTACAGGCTGGACCCGTGGCTGGACTTGGGCCCAGTTGGTATTGGCATTGATATGACCCTCTGAGATGTCCCGGGAGCTGAGCCTGATCCTAGCTCCACAGTACAAAACTGGGGAACTGCCTTGGCCTGGAGACGCCGAGGTGTGGAAGGGCTCTGCTCTTTACAAGAGCTTATGTGCCCAGCCCGGGAGGCGGCTCGCGCGCTGCTCGAGGTGTGTGTGAATAGCGCTTCTCCAGCTTTGCACGTGTGCGTGGGAAAATCAGGCTGAGAACGGGCTACGAGAGTCCCACTCACCCAGGGTCACTGTCTACACCATCCTCGGCTCCGTGGAGACAGACCCTGGACTTTGTCTGCCTGGGGAGCTGCCCATCTCTCTCCACGCGCTCACCTCCTCCTGCCTGTCCTGGGTAAACCACGGCGGTCTCCTCGTTGCGGGGACACGGTGCCAGCCCAGGGGATGGGCAGTGCCGGGCAGGGCTGAGTCTGGTGCTGGTTCCCCCACCTCAGCTCCCACCTTTGTCGGGTTGATGCTCTACACGCAGCCAGGTTAAGACACAAGAAGACCAAGCGGCTTTCCTGCTGCACACGCTCCACCGTTTGCTCTCACGGGAGGAAACCCCGCCCCTCTGTGGTGCCTGGTCAGCCTTGCCTGGCCGAGCACGTCCTTGCCCCTCTCTCGAGACTCGCTGGGCTCCTGCTGGTCCTTCCTGGCACAAGCTAGGCCTATCACATGTGGGTCCTGTCTTGGCAGTCCTCCTCATTGTTCCTTGATGAGCTCCCAGCTCCTACTCCTTGTCCCTTAGTACTGTGTGTCCACTAGTACTGTGAGTGCATTAGTACTGAGTGTCCACTAGTACTGTGAGGGCCTTAGTACTGTGTGTCCACTAGGACTGTGAGTGCATTAGTACTGAGTGTCCACTAGTACTGTGAGTGCATTAGTACTGAGTGTCCACTAGTACTGTGAGGGCCTTAGTACTGTGTGTCCACTAGGACTGTGAGTGCATTAGTACTGTGTCCACTAGTACTGTGAGTACATTAGTACTGTGTGTGCCTTAGTACTGTGTGTCCACTAGGACTGTGAGGGCCTTAGTACTGTGTGTCCACTAGTACTGTGAGTGCATTAGTACTGAGTGTGCCTTAGTACTGTGTGTCCACTAGTACTGTGTGTGCATTAGTACTGTGTGTCCACTAGTACTGTGAGTGCATTAGTACTGTGTGTGCCTTAGTACTGTGTGTCCACTAGTACTGTGTGTGCATTAGTACTGTGTGTCCCTAGTACTGTGAGTGCTTTAGTACTGTGTGTCCACTAGTACTGTGAGTGCCTTAGTACTGTGTGTCCACTAGTACTGTGAGTGCTTTAGTACTGTGTGTCCACTAGTACTGTGACTGCATTAGTACTGTGTGTCCACTAGTACTGTGTGTGCCTTAGTACTGTGTGTCCACTAGGACTGTGTGTGCCTTAGTACTGTGTGTGCATTAGTACTGTGAGTGCCTTAGTACTGTGTGTCCAATAGTACTGTGTGTCCAGTAGTACTGTGAGTGCATTAGTACTGTGTGTCTACTAGTACTGTAGTGAATTAGTACTGTGTGTCCACTAGGACTGTGAGGGCCTTAGTACTGTGTGTCCACTAGTACTGTGAGAGCATTAGTACTGTGTGTGCCTTAGTACTGTGTGTCACTAGTACTCTGAGTGCTTTAGTACTGTGTGTCCACTAGTACTGTGAGTGCTTTAGTACTGTGTGTCCACTAGTACTGTGAGTGCATTACTGCTGTGTATCCACTAGTACTGTGAGAGCATTAGTACTGTGTGTGCCTTAGTACTGTGTGTCCACTAGTACTGTGTGTCCACTAGTACTCTGAGTGCTTTAGTACTGTGTGTCCACTAGTACTGTGAGTGCTTTAGTACTGTGTGTCCACTAGTACTCTGAGTGCTTTAGTACTGTGTGTCCACTAGTACTGTGAGTGCATTACTGCTGTGTATCCACTAGTACTGTGAGAGCATTAGTACAGTTGTCCACTAGTACTGTGAGTACATTAGTACGGTTGTCCACTAATACTGTGGGTGCATTAGTACTGTGTGTCCACTAGGACTGTGAGTGCTTTAGTACCGTGTGTCCACTAGTACTGTGAGGGCCTTAGTACTGTGTGTCCACTAGTACTGTGAGTGCATTAGTACTTTGTGTCCATTAGTACTGAGTGCTTTAGTACCGTGTGTCCACTAGTACTGTGTGTGCCTTAGTACTGTGTGTCCACTAGTACTGTGAGTGCCTTAGTACTGTGTGTCCACTAGTACTGTGAGTGCTTTAGTACTGTGTGTCCACTAGTACTGTGAGGGCCTTAGTACTGTGTGTGCCTTAGTACTGTGTGTCCACTAGTACTGTGAGTGCCTTAGTACCGTGTGTCCACTAGTACTGTGAGTGCCTTAGTACCGTGTGTCCACTAGGACTGTGAGTGCCTTAGTACTGTGGGTAAAAACACACGTGTGTCTTCGGGGAATGGGGGATACCTCCCTCCTCCCTCCTGGAAGGCCACACTAGGCCGCGGGCTGTGTGAAGGGAAGAGCAGAACACCTTTTTGGACCAATGAGTAAAATCACTGTGCATAATGTGAAAGGTCTCTCTTACTGGAGCCGAGTGCTTTGCAGGGAGAATGATATGATACATACATATTTGAATCTCTCTGGCTGTGGGGGAAACAAGAAAAATCAAGGCTCTGGCTTCTAGGGAGCGAGGACATGGTTCAAAGCTCTTCTGCTTGTTGGAGGCAGATGGGGCCCTGGAGATGAGAAGGGTGGTGTGCAGGACCCTCGGGAGAGAGGTGGCCAGCGGGGACATCCTGCAGGAGGAGGCCTCACTCGTGCCTCTGCCCGGGCTCGGGGCACGCAGGTGTCCCCTTGCCCCCGGGATGGTGGGGCCTCTCGGCACGGTCTTCCACCTCCACAGACACGGTTCTTCTCTGGGGGCTCGGTGTCAGCGAGGGCGCAGGAGCCGAGCTGGGGGCCCTGGTGCTGCTGTAGCGGGACAGCCTGGTGGCACCAAGTTGGCTGATTCCCCCGAGAACCTCTTCCCGTAGGTGCCACATGCCATGGTTTACATACAAACAGGATTTGCCTGATTGTTGCAGTCTGGGCCCGGAATAATTTTAATTAACGGGAAAATGGTCCTCAATACACCGATTAGACCTCTTCAGGTACAACAAGATAAAAGCCTGATAATTTGGATGGAGTACTCTTCTTAAACGGCTACTCCAGGCAGGGCGGCCAATGGGAGAGCCGGCTCCCTCCACCTGACCCAGTGAGTAATTAAGAGAGGGCTTTTTCTTCCCCACCTCTCCCCCTCCCTCCTCCCTGCTCCCCAATGAGGCTTAACAGGTTGGTGGTATAATTTGGGGACTTTACGGGGTGTCACACTAGGAGCTGAGGCAGGAGCCTGGGCGCCGCCCTCCCACTGCCCGGGCGCTGGCCAGCTGGGTTGAAAAGCGGGAAGGAGGAAGGAAGGGGTCAGAAGTGGGCAAGGTGCTGACAGCTCTCCGCAAAGTTTGAGAGGGCCGGTGCCATGAGTGAGCTGGGCACGCCGAGGACCAGCGACGGCACCGTCTCCCGCCTGCTCCATGTGGTGGAGAGTGAGCTCCAGGCGGGCAGGGAGAAAGGAGACCCCACCGAGAAGCAACTTCGCATCATCCTGGAGGACGCTCCCCTCTGGCAGAGGTTCAAGGAGGTCACTAATGAAATGATCGTGACCAAAAATGGCAGGTGAGTGTACCCTCTGCCCTGCCTGGGGGCACCCAGCTAGCAAGGGGGCGAGAGCCTTGTATATCACAGAGGCGACCACTCTCGATTCAGAGGCACCGGTCTGATCAGACACACTCAGCTGTCCCCAGCCAACTTAATTAGTTCTCAGATCATCGGAGAAGTGAAAGATGAAGCCCCGGTCTTACATGTTTAAGTGGAGAAGTTCCAGGGGATTTCTGCAGAGGGGGGCGTGCCCCGTGGGAGGGGGCTGAGCGCTCCAGTATCAGAAAACAGCGCTGAGTTTTGACTGTGTCTCTGGAGCAGACCTGGGCTCCACCTCTGTTCAGAGAATCCAAAGTCCATTTTATTTGGAGGCTGAATGGTCTCTTCTTAAGTACAGCAAATTTTTGAAAAGTTGAAGAGTGGCAGCCAAAGGGTAGATGTAATCTCCTTGCCTGCCCCTCCGTCTGCTTCCCCCGCATGTGATCCGTGGAGTGTCCACTTGTGATGGTGTCTGTGATATGTGACAGTCGTGGCAGGCAGAGAGGTGAAGCCATAGGACACTGCCACAGGGAAAAGTCGCCTCCGTTTTTCTCACTGTAATCAATTAGGAATTAATGGAAACGGATCTCTGCTGGCATTTCTTGGATTCTGTTAAATCTAGTCTGTTCCAAAGCTGTCAAGGTAATAGAAGCAGCTTTCACATAGGAGAGGAGAAGCAAATCTTTTGAAATAAATCACATGGCCTTCCCTGGCTCCCAGCAGTCAGTGATGCTCACGCATCAGGTCCGCGAGGCACTGGAAGCCTCTTGAGCAGGGTTCCTCCGGACAGGGCTGTCCTTGCGCAAAATGCTTCCATTCCTGAAGTCTTGGCTTCTGGTTTCTTAATAAAACACAGGATAGAAAATTGACAATTCCTTGTCCAGAATTATGAGCTTGAAAGCTGTTGCACAAAGTTAAGGTGCTTCATGAAGAAAGTTATAGCAGAATCAAGGGCGTTCCAATGAAGTGTGCTTATACCTTCAGCCTTGCTCTGTGTGACATTTTTTTCTTTCTAAATGGGTCATGTACTTAAGACATATGGAAGATTAATAAATACATGAATTAATTAAAATTGATTTTAATATTTGTAATTGTAAGTACCCTATTCTGTCTCTTGATCTGTGTTTATATGTTATTTTTGGTCTCTTTGGTAGAAAAAAAAATATAAAACATATTTTTTTAACATCAAGGAATCACTCCAGTTTTTTAATTGGGAGAGCTGAGACCCCACCCAGTGCAGACCTGCTTCATAGTCACCAGTTTCTTTCTTCCAAAGATGAGCGATGATGTAATTGTAAGATCCTGACTGTGTCTGACCACAGGGAGAACTTGGTTTACAGATCTTCCTGTTTGTTGGGTCACACAGAAACCTAACTGCACTGTTTGGCTGTTCAAATGGCCCTACATTACAATAAAAATAGGTATAATCACTGATGAGAGTATAGTTCATCTATTTCAATAATGAATAAGTAATATATTTCTGAAGCACTGTAAAATGCAATGAAGTTATATCATATCAGAATGTACTTCTACCATGTAAGAAGAGGGTTTCTCACATTTTTTCACCTAAATAAGATTTTTCCATATCTATAGTTTGCAACTCTCATCCGTGAAGTCATTTCATGCCAACCCGGCGAAAGGTGCTGTCGGTAGGAGAAGCCCATTGAGGTCCAGGGGTCGGGCTGTCTCTTCCCTCCAGCAAATGAAATGCTTTTCTGAAATTCTCTTAGGGTCTCTGGACCCCTGAGGGTCAAGATTTTCCCAGGGGATAGAAAGTTCTCTTCATACTTTAGGTAAAGAGGGGAGACAGATCTGGGAGCCCTCTGTTCAGTCTCTCTGTTCTCTGAGCCATTTCCTCTAGAAGCACCTGTCCCTCCCCGTGGACACGTCTGCTGGGTCTCATCTTCTTGCTCCCTTTTCCTTCTTCCTCCTGGTCATTTCTCCCATGTCACCTGTTCTTCTCTGGCAGAGGCCCCGCTGCTTCTCCTGCAGATCCCCCCCTGCAGGACCTCGGGAGCCCGCCTACACTGGGACTGCGGACTCTGTGGGTTTTCCAAGAGCTTCAGCCGGGGGGTACTCAGTCGGGGAACAGTGGGAACGGCCGATCTGGGCCCGCGGGAGAGCCGAGACCCCACCCAGTGCAGACCTGCTTCATGGTCACCAAGAGGAGCCTGTCTCTGACATGGAGGGGACGTGGTGAAGACAGGGTTTTCCCTGGGAAGCTCCCTATTACCCCCAGAAGCTGGGTCCTGATGGGACCCCACCTCCCTACCCCCAGCCCTCTTCCCTCCCTCCTCTCCTCCCTCTGCTTTCCTACTTCTTCCTTTCCCTCTCCTCCTTCTCTTTTCTCCTCTTTCTTAAACCTTCTATTATCCACTTCAACCACCTTTCTGATTCAACAGAGACCCTCCTTGGGGCTCAGGTTCACCGGGTTACCTACCCTGCATCCGGCCTGCTTTCCTCCTCCAGTCTCCAGCTCCAAACTTACATGTTAGGTTTCAGAAAAGACTTATTTCTGCTAACGGGCAAATGGATCGGGTCACTTGCACTTGTTTTCTTCACTGTTAACATCTTCATCTGAGAGGAGAGTCTGTATTTTAGGGATGTTTTCATGCATTTAATAATTTAGACTGAACAAATTTGGCTTGAGCAGGTTTTAAGGAATTGGAAATGAAGGCACCAGTGTGTCCATTTTCTGTCACAGGTAAGTGTCAGAGTCACTGAGTTTGAATCTGCTGAGTATTACAGGGTGTGGGTGCAGTGACACCGAGCCCATGTTTGTGGCTCCCGGCGAGGGTGGTGCGAGAGGGGGAAAAGCAGCTCGCGAGTCCTGCCAACCCAGACCCCTGTCTGCACGGCCCGTGGACATAGATAGGTGTATATATATAAATTAATTTTATCCACCTCTGAACCTTACCACCACAACTCGAGGGTCCCAGGCACCTGTGTGGTCTGCCCCGCATCCCCAGGTCACTCTCTTCTCCTCTTTGGTTTGTCTTTGGAGAACACCTGCGGCTCTCTTTCATGGAAGTGTCAGCATCTGTGTGCCAGGAGCGCCAGCCACAACATTCTCATGGGCATTGGTGACAGTTTTCATCCCAGGGGAGGTGGAGGAAGGTGTCGTGAGTGGAATCTCCTGGACTTTGCTTTTGGCCACCTCCCCACCCCCCCTCCAGCACCACCCACTCCTCCCTCCAGCACCACCCACTCCTCCCTCCAGCACCACCCACTCCTCCCTCCAGCACCACCCACTCCTCCCTCCACCACCACCCACTCCTCCTCCCTCCACCACCACCCAGTCCTCCCTCCACCACCACACAGTCCTCCCTCCAGCACCACACAGTCCTCCCTCCAGCACCACCCACTCCTCCCTCCAGCACCACCCACTCCTCCCTCCAGCACCACCCACTCTTCCCTCCAGCACCACCCAGTCCTCCCTCCACCACCACCCAGTCCTCCCTCCAGCACCACCCACTCCTCCCTCCACCACCACCCACTCCTCCCCTCCAGCACCACCCACTCCTCCCTCCACCACCACCCACTCTTCCCTCCAGCACCACCCAGTCCTCCCTCCAGCACCACCCAGTCCTCCCTCCACCACCACCCACTCCTCCCCTCCAGCACCACCCACTCCTCCCTCCAGCACCACCCACTCCTCCCTCCACCACCACCCACTCCTCCCTCCAGCACTACCCAGTCCTCCCTCCAGCACCACCCACTCCGCCCTCCAGCACAAGTCCTCATCTCTGCCCACCTTCTTCCTGCAGACCTCCGTCTGCCCCCAAGAGATGGGAAAGCTGGAAAGCCTCCTGGCAGCAGGAGCCAAAGGAGCCAAGGGTGCGGCAGGGACACCCCCCCCCACCCCCCCCCATCCCCAGCTGGTGTTCACCTGCCACACCCCCTTCTCCCTCCCTCCCTGCCTGCTGGCTGATTTACATTTCTAAACCTCTCAAAGACTGGGAATTCTCTCTGTTTGGGAAAGAAAATGGAAAGAACCAGCTTGCTTAGAAGTACAGTTTGACCCTGAAGACAAAGCCTGGCCTGAGAGGTGACCACAGGTAGCTAGTGTCCCTAGAGGATGCGCCAAGGTGATGGTGAGCCCAGAGGGAGGGGGAGTGAAATGGAGATGACCCTGGCTCAGAGGCGGTCTCAGATCTGCTCACTCCTCCTTACAAATGGAGATTAAAGGTCCACACCAGGTCCTAGCATCCAGGGGGGACAAGGAAACAAGAAGAATTATAAAGTTCTTGGCAAACGAGTACTGAAGAGCGACTGGCCATTGGACCCTCTTTCAGGTGTTCTCCTACCAAGAGGAGGGACTCTCGCTTCGTGTTTGTTAATAGTTAGTTGTGGTATAATTCCCAGAACACGAATCGTCCACTTGGAGTGTACAGGCCAGTGCTGTTTGGTGGATCCACAGAGTTGTGCGTCCATGTCCACAATTCACTTTAACACATGCTCATTGCCCCCAAAGGAACCTGCACCCCATCACGCTCCCCCACCCCAGGGACCACAGGTCCACCTTCGGACTCTGTGGCCTTCCTGCCCTGGACACACCGGGTCAGTGCCCCCCAGTCTGTGATGCTTCATGGGTGCTGGTTTCCAGGCTCACCGGGTGGCAGTGCCTGGCAGCACTTCATTCCTGCCTGGGTAGCACTTCCTGGTGTGGGCAGGACACCTCCTGCCCTGGGCACAGCTGCAGGGCTGCAGGGCTTGGGTTTCTGCCTTTCTCAGTTGTGATGCTACTGCTATGAACACATCTGCATGCGTTTTTGTGAAGGCCTTTTCATTTTTCCTGGGCACATGTAGGCGTGGATGCAGGTGGGATAGCCACTCCATGTCATCGGGCAAGGAGCTGCCCACTGTTCCCAGGGTGACTGCGCCACCTCACGCGCCCAGCAGCGAGGCCCGCGGGTTGGTCCGGTTTCTTGGCAGCCTCACCAGTTGTTGGTCCTGGTTCTCTCTCAGCCGGCCCCAGGCGCTGCCTCTGCAGTTGTGGCTTGTGTTTCTGGTGGCTGGTGACGTGCAGCATCTTCGTGGAGCTCCAGAGACGTGGCGCAGAATGGAGGGAGGGCCCGGGCGCCTCTCTCGCCAAGCACTGGAGGGTCCCGCCAGTCTCTGGCTGCATGGAGCTGAGGGACAGGAGGGCCTCCCACCCTGGGGGGGGGCTGGGATCTGCAGACCCCTTCCTGTGCTCAGCCACACGGGCTTCCTCTTTCATCCTCCCAGCCGGCCAGTCAGGGCCCAGGGGCTGTGTGCCGGCTGCTCCTGTGGCCCGGGGCACCTCCGTGGGGTCCTGCGTGACCCATCCTGCTCCCTGTGTAGGTCTTGGCTCCAGCGTGGATTCTGAGCCGACCTAAGGCCCTTCCACAGCCGCTAACGTGCCCTCGTCCCTTAGCCCCCCCCCCCATGTGACCCCACTCATTGTGGTTCCTGGCTAGAGGGTCCTCGTACTCTTGTAATCTAAACTGAAACACTAGAAGCAACGAGAACTCACTCACGTTTTTTTAACATGTAAATGCTATGGAGGCTTTATCCATGATTATCCCAAACTAAATCCATCCAGTGTCCTCCGCTGGGTGAAAGGGTGAGCAACGAGGGTCCACCTCACGGGACACCCCTCGCAATAAAGATGAGGACCCACTGGGACACACTGACTGTGCCTCCCTGGGCATCCTGTGTGTTATGTGGTGAAGGTCAAGTTTACCTAAGGGCTCGAGGACACCCAAGGACGGACAGGCTCTTCTGCATCTGTTTTTGGAGTGATTTTTGTTAGTGCATTAGGGTTCCCCAAACTCGTGGGTCTGTTTCGACTCGCTCATAAATGCATCTGACATGGTTTGCTCCATTCCAGTCCTGGGGCTGCCTCCTCCCTCCCCTCTGCCCGTGGTCTCCCTCTGCCCGTGGTCTCCCTCTGCCCGTGGTCTCCCTCTGCCTGTGGTCTCCCTCTGCCCGTGGTCTTCCTCCTGTGGACTCCTTTTCCCTGGTGCATCACAGCTGTGCATGTATGTGGGCTCGTCCTGGCACACTCGTCCTGGCACACTCGTCCTGGCACACTCGTCCTGGCACACTCATCCCCACACACTGGTGCATGCAGGTAAAGTCACTTGGTCGATTCCATCCTGTTTTGAGCTGTCTTCTTTGTTAGGAGGTAAGCTTTGTGAGCAGGACACTAGGTCTGTGATTGTCACTGAGTCCCCACTAGAACAGGTCCTGGCCTGGAGCAGGTGTTTGGAACTCAGTCATTAAATGAGAAGATAAATCTCCATTAGGTACTGAGATTTGGGAAAACATTGAGGGGACTCTTCCTTTTACTGTGGCCCAAATTATTAACTTTCTAGAAGTCTCAAAAAAGAGTGGAAAATAAGGTGCCGTTAACACAATAAGGAGAAGACCGTGGGGTACAGCCAACACCCTGTGCCCCCATCCCTGAGGGCCTCAGCTAGAAAACTGGCCAACTAACAAGTATCTGTGCCCTTGGGGTGGGACTGAGGCTTGGATTAGAACACATGGAAGTGCAGCACATCACCATTAGCATCAGAAAAGCCATCCTGGTCACACTGTCCCTAAGTCCTAAGCTGGACCTTCTGGAACTCTCTGCTTGACGTGTGGAAACACAGCACACTGTGGAGCATGAGCAAGTAGCTTCCCGGCCCCCCTCCGGCTCCTCAGGGAGGGACCCTCTCTTTCAGAGCTACCTCTGTGGTTCATTCTATGGAGAAAACCTTTGGCACTTTTACATCTCAGTGTGTGAAATGCCAATGATAACCATGTCATTCTTGTGTTTTTTTGTAATAAAGTAAAGTACTTTGGCACTTTATAAAAACCACAGGACTCCAAAGACAGGCCATTTCTCTGTGTACCTCCTGCAAACCAGCCAGACTCCTGGCTGTCACAATGACCCTACATTGTCCCCACGATGATTTCTGATGCCCACTTTTATGATTTTTGCAAATGGCCTTTGTGCTTTCACACGCTTTCTGTCGCCTACCCTTGGTCCATACTATTAAGATCATTGAAAACTTTATATAGCACAAGGGAAGAGTCTAATACCAAGAGAAAGCAATAAAAGGAAAATTTTCTGTTGAAGAAAGAACAAAAGAGAATACATCAGGGAGGATTTGAAGCCACAGGCAGCCTGGGGTGGCCAGGCTGGTTGACAGGAAGTGCAGCCGCCCCGTCCTGTGGGGAGAGAGGCGAAGCCGGATTCTCTAGCGTGGACTCTGGTGCATCCTCGGGTGCATCCCCCCTAAATTCCATTCAGTTCATGCACCTGGCAGGGCAGTTCATGCACAGGTGCCTGTTTAACTAGGTTTTTCCTTCTTCTTGAACTCACCAAGACAGCCTCATGAACTCATTGCAAGAACTTGTTAATTCTCCAGTGCTCGCTCCAGCACCTGCACCTAACAAGCTTGGAAGTGCTGTCACACCTGGCCCTGAGGTGGCAGCCTGCTTCCCTCCAGGATCTTACCTTAGGTGGGGACTTTGGCAGCTGCAAGAGCAAAGGATCCACCGACTTGCCTCCCTCCTGCCTGGCTGGCAGCAGCTTCTGCCCCCGCTTTTCTTCCTGGTGACAAGAAGTCTGGGTAGAATGGGTGTGACCGTGGAGGTCCTCTGGGGGGTGAAAATGCTCTGGAATCAGAAGCCAGCCACCTGGGTAGTTTCTCCAAAGACTGTGAGAGGAAACTTGTTGGTGCCATTCTAGGGAGTGGGAAGGATCGGGGAATCTAGGCCTGCATATGGGGATTGTGCTGCTCAAACACAGATCCCCACAAAATGCCCCAAAGATGGCTCCCTGCCGCAGGGGCTCAGGGTGTGTGCAAGCCCGCAGCTCGCCCACACTCACGGGAAAAGCCTGTTAGGGGCTCTGGGGAGTCTGGGGGAGTGGAGCCCGTCCACCTGCCGCAGGAGCCTCTCACGTACCTGCTACCAGGTGTTGCTCTAAGTGCCACCACCAACCCCGACTCAGAAACGAGGCCTCGAGGGAAGGGCTGTGTGGCCTCCGCAGGGGGCGGGGTCCTGGTAAGAGAACCCTCTGTGGCCGTGGCATTTGATGGCCCACCTTCCCCCCAGGTCCCTCCTCTCCGGGTTCTTCCGAGTCCTTTGGAGTGGACACGGCACTTGAAAGTCAGACCCCAATATCAAAAGGGCTGTGGAAGGAGGCTCTGGAGCCGGGGGCAGGGCCCCGTGACGGGCCTCCCTTCCAGGCCACTCTATGGGACGTCTCAGCACTGAGACCCGGGCAGGGCCGGGGTCCCTCGACGTCCCCCCTGTGGCTCAGCGCCTTTCCCTTTTGTCTTTAGACGGATGTTTCCTGTTCTAAAGATCAGCGTCACAGGACTGGACCCCAATGCCATGTACTCCCTCCTGCTGGACTTTGTCCCCACGGACAGCCACCGCTGGAAATACGTCAACGGGGAGTGGGTGCCCGCGGGCAAGCCAGAGGTCTCCAGCCACAGCTGCGTCTACATCCACCCCGACTCCCCCAACTTCGGGGCCCACTGGATGAAGGCTCCCATCTCCTTCAGCAAAGTGAAGCTGACCAACAAGCTCAACGGAGGTGGGCAGGTACGGCCGCCCCCAGCGCCGGTGGAGAACTATCAAGGGTGCATTTAGGCAATTAGAGGGGTCTTCACCAGCCTCTTCTCCCACAGAAGCCAATTATTCCCTGGAGTCCAAACGTAAACAGGAATAAACAGCTCTTAATTGGTGCTTTCAGTTTTTAATGGACTTCCTGCTGTGGAGAGGGAGGAGGGAGGGCCTGGTTCACTTAATCATCAGGCCTCCTTTCAGAGTTTTGTCTTGTGCCTGCTTTCACGCAGCCCTGGGGGGGAGATGTTTGTGGGTACCGGGGTTTTGTTCATCTCTCTCCCCTTTTTTGGTGTAAGTGGCATGTTGGCAATAGACAAATACCTTAATAAAAAGCTGCTCCTAAATGAAATAATTACTTCCTCGGCTTGGGCATTACGATAATTATCAATAGAATATTGAATCAGCTCAGGTTTTTCAGAAAAAAAAGTAATCATAACAAACCTTAAGTAAGGAGGGCTTTATTTAAGGTTGCTCCAATTAGAATAAACAGGGGTTGGAGGCTTGTTTCCCTGGACTTGTGTGGTGGGATTGTGCCTCCTAGGCAGGGGAGGCTGCTGGGGCCTGGGAGGGCAGGAGGGGAGGCTGCCCCACCCCCTGCTTTGTTCAGCCTGTGCCCTGAGCTGTTGCCGCCTCTGTTCTCTGTGCTCAGCACAGTCCTGTTGGAGGAGAAGCCGGCAATGCCACCCAAGTCTTTGTGACATCCAAAGGTTCCCGTTCTTTATTAAATCAGGACACTGAAAAGTGGAGTGTTGCTGCCCACCAGATTTCACAGTGGGACTTTCAATACCCTTCATTGGAATCATAAAGGAGGGGTCATAGTAACCACCAGATGCCAGACGTCCTTAGCCTGTTAGTCACTTATAAAACAGCCACTGTCAACATTTTGAGTTATTAGATTTCTTTCTTTTTTAAAATATTGGATTTCATTTTTTATTAATATTTTTATTGATAGTTATGACAGCGGAATGCGTTACGATTCATACGTACATATAGGTGTACATATAGAGCACACGGTTTCGTGTCTCTGGTTGTCCACAAAGTACATTCACACCAGTTCCTGTCCTCATACATGGACTTTGGATAATGATGTCATGGGTTAGAGATGAGGTGGAATGTGATGGGCATCATCGTCCAGAGTTATCGGGTTTCTTCACATGAAAAGAAAAACATGCTTTAATGGACTGAAATCCACATTGTGCTGAAAACAGGGGGAGGAAGAAGGGAGGGGGACAGAATGCCAGGCACGCAGGGGCCACTCCTCCCGGGCCCCCTCCCCTGACCCCTGTAGAAGGGCTTGTGTCACATTCCCCAGGAGCCTCTGAGAAACCTCCCAGGTGGGGTGCAGCTCCGGGGACCCGGGACTTGGCCTGGGTGTCCCTGACTTGGGTGGGTCCTGATCCTATAGGCCATCAGGACACACAGGGCTGGGTCCCCAGGACACGCGGGGCTCGGCGTGGCCTCTCTGACCTTCTCCCCCCACAGATAATGCTGAGCTCCCTGCACAAGTACGAGCCCCAGGTCCACATTGTGCGCGTGGGAGGCGCCCACCGCATGGTCACCAACTGCTCCTTCCCAGAGACCCAGTTCATAGCAGTGACTGCCTATCAGAACGAGGAGGTAAGTGTGTGTGTGCCGTCATGGCCGGGAGTGTGACAGAGGGCGAGGGGCATCCTTTAGTGCCACAAGCCAGCTGGGTGGAGCTGAGTCCCCCAGGGTTCAGAGCTCTGCAGCCGAGGTGAAGCCACACAGGGCGCAGCTGCCCTTCTGTCCCTCCTGTGTGTTGGTCACCTTTCTGTCACTGTGGCAAACGACCAAGGGGAAAGGCAAGGGGAAGTGAAGAGGAAAGGTTGATTTCGGCTCGCAGTGGTGGAGTGCCACCCATGAGGGAGTGGCCCTCTTTTCTGTGGGTCTGGCAGCACGTGGCAGGGGTTGGTGGCAGCACAAAACCATTCATGGAGCAAGAATGAGTGTGTGGGGGGGGTCAGGGTACCGCACTCTCAAGGGCAGGTCCAAGTGGCCTGCAGCCCTCCCACTAGGCCCACCTCCGAGGGGCTCCCAACAGGGCCATGCAGGGGCCAAGCCTCGCCACATGGGCCTTGGGGACCCTTGAATCCAAGGACCACCAACACACCTCTCCTGGTGCTAAGAAGACCGTGTGTGCTACCAAACCCCAAGCTCTGTGGAACTCAGGGCCTTTATCTTGGGTCCCCGAGGTACTGTACAGAGCTGGACCTGCAGGAGGGTGCGGTGCATGCGCCAGGACTGCCAGCTCTGCTCCAGAAGCAGGTCTGAGGGACCAACCTGAGCGCACTGTCCCTGGGGTTCTAGGACGCGCCTGTCCTGCCAGTTCTTCCTCCCCAGTGTGCTGGGCTGCTCTCAGGTCCTGCAGCTGAAACGCTGAGTAGTCAGGAGTCCACTGACGTCCTCCCAGGGTTCCCAGGCCTGCGGAGCACCAGGAACACCGGGAGCACTGAGTTCTTTCTGATAAAAGTTATAGAAAATAAAAGATAATCAGCATCTATTTAAAAAGCATATAATAACATAGTGTAGAAATACATAAGGTAAAAATGAGAAAATAAGAGGTGAAAGTGCAGTTTTTCTTTGGAATCCTATTCCCCACAAGCATTAAAAATAATAGCTTAAAGTGTGTTTTTTGCACACATTTATCATGCATATATAAATATATATACATATATAAATAGATATACAAAAATGTAAATCGACTCATCATATATATTAGTTCAAAGAATTCTTTTTAAAAATTTAGCAGTGTTTATGGGTATCTTTCTGCATTTGGGCATGTGTTCCTTGAGCAATGCTAGCAATGTTCAATTGAAGGGTGAACCATATTTCTTTTTTTTTTTAAATTTATTTCTTACTTGTAGCTGGACACAATACCTTTATTTTATTTATTTTTATGTGGTGCTGAGGATCGAACCCCAGACCTTGCACATGTTAGGCAAACACTTAACCATTGAGCCACAACCCAGGCCAGTGAACTCTATTTCATTAATCAGCCCCTCCAATGGTTGTTTAGGTTGTTTTCAGTTGTTTTATTTTCTGTTGTAAATAATGCTGTGATGCATATCCTGGGGTATCTACTGTTGTTTACTTGCATGGGATGACCTCTCAGGAAGGGCATTTTTCTGTTGAGGGGAGCGTATGTTAGGATTTTAACGAGGGTGCCGAATTTCTTCCCTCAAAAGAGCATCTCCATTGATAGCCCCCCAGCAACACCATTATCAACAGTCATTGTATCTTCTTGTTCTTGTTGTTGTTGTTTTTTTAATCTGCATTTTTGTATTTGGAAGCATAAAAGAAAAATTTGGGGCTCCCATCCACCCAACTAAGGGTCTCCAAAGGTGATGCTTAGAACATACAGTTTTAAAAGTTTCCCTAGAGAAATCTGGTGCTCATCATCAGATGTGGAAACCAGAGTCTTAGTGCCACAGCTGAAGTGAAGCGGCAGGTTGACTCCCGGCCCAGACACGCAGAGAAAGTGCAGCTCTTCTTCCAGAAGGTGTTCTGGCCTCGGGGCAGAGACCTGGCCGAGGTCAGTGGGAGCAGAAATGAGCAGTCCTCAGCAGGCTAGAACAGCCCTCAGTGTCTCAGGCCTCCCTCCCTCCCTCCCGGGTATGGACTCTGGGTCCACAACGGGAGGGTGTGGCCTTTAAAGCATCCTGGCCTTGTCTGGTGTCCAGGCAGTGTCCTAAGAGTGCATCTCTTGCACTCTTAGTCGGGGCTCTTGCCATTTGACTGCTGACTTGAGAATCACTCAGAAGTTTTCCTGCCGGCAGGTGCTGGTCGGTTCCCTCTGAACCACCTGCCAGCTCTGGTGAGCCCTCCAGCCACTCCCCAGCCTGACTCGGCTGCTTCAGGGGCTCACACCAAGTGGCAATCATGTTCGGCAAAATCGAACCCGAGAACCCCGCTCTGCCCAGTGTTCCCTGGGAAGTGAGAGGGTGCAGCAGGGGGCGAGAGGCCAGAGCGCCCATGGCCAGGTCTCCTTTCCCCTGACCTCCCCAGGTTTAGCCAAGAGAAAGGCCAGGGCTTGCAAATCTGACCCCACACCCCTTTCCCTCATTCTCCTGGGCCTGAGAGAGAACTGTGATCTTATTTTGCTTTCCTTCCTTCCACCAGAGAGTCTTAGGTTCTTGCTGACATAAAGTCTTTTCAATAGTTGGGTGTGGGGTGTTTCTACATGCTGGGTTTTGTCCTCCGTGCTGGAATTCTGCCGCGAACCAAACAGCTGTGAACTCCTTCCTCAGGGCAACTAGTCCTGTCCCAGTGGCGGGAGATTAAACAGCAGATTCCCTCCCTCCCTCCCTCCCTCCCTCTCTCTCCCTCCTCTCTCCCTCCCTCCTCTCTCCCTCCCTCCCTCTCTCTCCCTCCCTCCCTCTCTCCCTCCCTCCCTCCTTCCTCTCTCTCTCCCTCCCTCTCTCCCTCCCTCCCTCCCTCCTTCCTCTCTCCTTCCCTCCCTCTCTCCCTCCCTCCCTCCTTCCTCTCTCCCTCCCTCCCTCTCTCCCTCCCTCCCTCCTTCCTCTCTCCCTCCCTCTCTCCCTCTCTCCCTCCCTCCTCTCTCCCTCCCTCCCTCCCTCTCTCCCTCCCTCCCTCTCTCCCTCCCTCCCTCCTTCCTCTCTCTCTCCCTCCCTCTCTCCCTCCCTCCTCTCTCCCTCCCTCCCTCCTTCCTCTCTCCCTCCCTCCCTCTCTCCCTCCCTCTCTCCCTCTCTTCCTCTCTCTCTCCCTCCCTCTCTCCTCTCTCCCTCCCTCCCTCCCTCCTCTCTCCCTCCCTCCCTCCCTCCTTCCTCTCTCCCTCCCTCTCTCCCTCCTTCCTCTCTCCCTCCCTCTCTCCCTCCTTCCTCTCTCCCTCCCTCCCTCCCTCCCTCTCTCTCCCTATCTCACTGTCTGGATCAGATGGCTCTGAGAGGGGACACAGCTAAGGCTAGCACAATGGCAGGGCTGGGGCCACCGTGCTTCTTCCATTAACATGGCTCAATGGGCGATGATTATGTAAGAGGGAGGGAACTGGCCCGTGCTCTCCAGAAGAGGAGGATCACAGCGGTACCACTCCTTAGTATGTCCCAAGTGACAAGAAAAGGAACTCATGTGTTTGGTGCTCAGTGATGACTGAAAATAAAAAAGTGAGTAGAAGAAGGAATTCTGGGTTTGGTGCTTTGGATGTTGCTTATTTCTAAAATCCGCCCCTTCTTGGCTCACTTGGCAAGGCCCTGGTCATTCTCACCTCCTGTCATAATGAAGGGTCCTTGGCCAGGTCAGGGCAATGGAGACCTAAGACAGGACTATGCAGAGACACATGGAGGGGGGGAAGGAGGACTCTCCTGGTTTCCCACAAGTTCACACTGAGGACAAAAGACCTGTCTACCTGCACCTGTTCCCTTCTCACTGACACTTCTTGTCTTTGCAAATGCAAGATAACAGCCCTCAAGATCAAGTACAACCCCTTTGCCAAGGCCTTCTTGGACGCCAAGGAGAGGTGAGTAGAGAAATCCCAGTGAGATTTTATGAATGGACTTCTGCAAATGTGGGACTCACAATTGTCCTGAAAGGATAGAGATGTTTTCAATATTCATGTAAATAAAATAAGCAAATTCAACTGGGTGACAATTGCCTGCTCCTTACCACAGTGGTCCACTGGCTGGCACTGTTCTGGTGGCTCTGTTTATCATAGGTTCTTGAAAGTAACACAACCATATTAAAAAAGTGATTTAGGTTTTTAATAATTCACTGTGACCTTTCCCCAGTTGTCTCTGAGTAATACAGTTTTAATAGTTGTATTGTTTTAAAACCGCACTTAGCCCAGGAAGGGTAAGTAATGGTGGGAGGCTCGTATTATTCAGGTGGGAGAAGAAGGGTAATTAGAGACTGTGGAGGGCTGTGTTAGTCAGCGTTTCGTCACTGGGACCAAAATGCCTGACAAGAACAACTTAGAGGAGGAAGAGTTCATTTGGGGCTCACAGTTTCAGAGCCTCAGTCCACGGGGCTGACTCCCTCGTTCTGGGCCTGAGATGAGCAGAGCCTGTGGCAAAAGGGCAGTGGCCCGGGAAAGCTGGTCATCTTATGGCAGCCAGGAAGCAGAGGAGGAGCCAGGGACAGGATATAGTCCAAGGCTACCTCCCCAGTGACCGCCTCCTCCAGCAACTTTATCTGCCTACGATTACCACCCGGTGGTCCATTCAGATTGCCAATCCATCAGGATTAACCCATTGTGAGGCTACAGCTCATCACTGACCATTCCACCTCCGAACACTCCTGCGTGATCTAACACAGGAACTTTTCAGGGGACACCTTATATCCAAAACGTAACAGGGCATGAGTGATGACTCTGGCACTTTGGGTCAGTGACTTGCTGTCTCCCTACCTTTGCTTTTCATTCTTGGGCAAAATAACAGAGCGTGGTACTGATCATTGATTTTTCTATTGACAAGGCTTGGAATATAAATACGGTGTCCTTTAAAGTATTCAGAATTTTTTGCCGGAATTTCCAATCTTTTCACCTACTTTTATAACTATCTGATTTTCCTTTTCATCTTAAAGATTCTGGGTTAATGGACAGATGCTTATAAAGATATCACACAAGAATCTGTCCTGTTCAATATATGAATACATTTTGATGATGTAGAGGACACGCTTATAACTTTTTCAGGTAACTGAAGTCGTAATGGAGAAGGATGTGTGAGATGACAGAATCCTGGCCACCATTGCAGGTCCCAAATGATAGCAGCATGGTATAATAAAGAGATCTCAGAACTTCAAGGAAGAGGCCCTGACTTGGAGTCCCAGTTTCGTTGCTCCTCTCTGTTTGATCATGCATGTGTCAGTCTACCTCCCTGAGATCTACAACTAATAGATCTAATCTGCAAAATGGGCATAGCAATATTTCCTTCACAGGGTTGTTGGTCGACCTAGCATATCACATGTGTAATTGTGTCCCAAAGACCTGCACAGATCTTAGCTGTTGTCATTATTATCTGAATCATGACCCAAAGTAAGATGGAGCTGAACAGGGATGGCTGTCCACATGGTACTGGGGACAACAGCAGATCTGAGATACAGAGCCACTGCACAAGTAGAGGAAGGAGAATGGGAGAGGAGACCAGCTTGAGGAAAGGGGAGTCTGGTCTTCTTATTCTGAGACTTGTATCGCTCTCCTTAGAGGATTTGGGGTGTGCTTCATGCTGGACTTGAACAATGAGCTGTCACTTTCACTGCTGTTTCAGAAACCACCCCAAAGACCTTCCGGAGGCTGTCTGTGAGAGCCAGCACGTGGCCTACTCTCACTGTGAGTTGGGGAACGTAGGTGGGAGGCGCTGGGTACACTGGGAGTGACCCCCTGCACTCAGACCCTTTGCCTTCATGACCACTTAAGGCCTCGTCCAAACTGAGACCCACTGATGGTCTCTTCCACTCAAGTCAAGGTGATGCCTTCCCAGAGTTCCCAGGCATAGGGGTCAGACAAGTCTTAGGCAGGAGGTAAGAATGGGAATGAAGACTTTCTTAACTCTGATTTTCATGTGAGCGAAGCGAAGGACTCTCCAAAGGGCGTCCTGGGCCTATCTCCCACCTGTACCCTCTCTGGTCAGTTCTGGATTTCCCCTGTTCCTAGCGGTTGCTAATTTTGGAGCTGGTCCCTACTGTCCGCCTGGCCTCAAGCAGCTGCGGCCTCACAGATGAGGAGAGTCTGTGTTTGGGCTGAAAGGCTGAGGGGAGGTGGAGAAGTACGCCCGGAGTCAGAGGGCAGCGCTGGGTGTTCCCACAGGGTACCACTGTCTCCATGTCTCGCTGGTGGAGGAGGCTCCTGGTGGAGGGAGCCCGCGGAGGTGCCAGGAGCCACTCATGGAAAAGTTAACCCGTGGACACACCCTTTAATTTGCATTGCGGTGGCTTGCCAAGATCCCTGTGGCCATTTTCAAGCTGTGGATTCTTCGCTCCTCCCTCCCCTAAACCTTCCATGTCAGAATGGTAGTACAGCCACACAGAGAGCTGGCTTTCAGAAGGGCACTTTTTAAAGTGACTTTACCAAGGCTTTTGTTGAGGTTAGTGCCACACGCAGAGAGACACGCCTTCTCTCAGTTCACGTGCGGCGGCCTTCTTGGCAAACTTCTCAAGGTGTGTACGTTACATGTGGCCAACTACGCGTCCTGGGGTGGGGAGTCTTGTCTGGTTTTGCCCATTGGATGCCTGAATCTTGAGTCCACTATTCAGTGTAGGGAAGTTTTAAATTTTCCCTTTGAAGGTTCAGTAATATTGGTTGATGAAATAAGCTAACAATAGATAGATCAGCAGGAAAAAAGCACACACACACTTATAAGTGTACAGAAACATGAAAACCATATGCAAAGAATGAAACTCAAAGAAAGTGCCGGATGGTTGAAGCTTAAATAGCATTTGAACTACAGAAATAGGCACTTGGTGGGGTAGAGGGAAGAAAATGCACTGAACAGAGTGGTCTTATTGTGCAGAAGAATATGGGACGTCCTGTGGAGTCTCAGGGCAAGTCCACACAGGCTGAGGAGGGGCCTCAGAGCCAGGGCATTGCGTTCACTGTGGGCTTCCACTACGGTGTCCACCTGCACCACAAAAGGGCAGCTTGCAGAAGGACTCCTGTGTCACAGCCCACTGCAAGGCCATCTCATAGCATGCTAAAGAAGCATATTTTGGGGGGTGGCCTACTTTGACCTCACTCTCTGGGTAGGGACACCTTGGGTCGTATGCTTACACAACCATGGGGAGAACACAGGATTGTCAGGAACGACTGAACTCTGTGCGATGTGCTTACTTAGACTTTACGAGCGTTTCAGCAATGGCCGTGGGTGCTAGTTCCAAGGTCCTTTTCCACATTGCTGAGGTGACAATCCTTGGTCACAGTTCTTCAGGAGCAGCTCTGGCCTTGTCTGAATCACCGTCTGTCATCCCAGCTGAGATCTGGTGGGAGAATGTGTTTCTTATTCAGGGCCTGAATCACTGAGTCTCCATGTTTGCCCAGGAGCTCTCCCGCAGTAGAATCTTCTGTTCAGGATCTCCGCCAGCTGATTTCTACGAAATATTTTGAAGTTTTCCAAAATATTCTGCAAAATGCTCGCTGCCAAGGTGTGCGAGGCCAGCGCTCTTTCTCTGTGCCAGGAGTGTCCCGCGTTGGTGACGGAAGGCCTCACCTTCCCACCGGCAGAAACGAGCACCTTGCTCCTTCCTTGCCACCTCACCAGGCAGCCCCTGGTGGAGGCCAGTGAGCTGGACACAAGTCGGAGGCCTCCTGGACACACTTTTATTATAAGAAAGTAGCTTTCAGGTTGTATTTTGTATAGCTTCCATTAACTTCTGCATTCGGGTTGTATTGGTATAGCTATAGCGCAGTGTTATTTAGTGGTTTTGCACACCTTGAGGGGACCTGTCCATCTCCAGAGAGACCAGGTCACCTGTTCATGGGGAAGGGGTGGTGGAATTTCCACATGGGCAGGGTCACTGTCATTCCCAAGAAACGTGCTGTGCAAAGTAGCTGGTCAGCTGATTTCTGTGTGTCAGTCCCTGTATTTTCCTCTTGTCTGTTCCAGTGGGAGGCTGGATCTTTTCCAATCCAGATGGCGTGTGCACAGCAGGAAATGCCAACTACCAGTATGCGACGCCCTTGCCCCTGCCTGCTCCCCACACCCACCATGGCTGCGAGCATTACTCGGGGCTCCGAGGACACCGGCAAGCTCCCTACCCTTCTGCGTACATGCACAGGAACCACTCTCCCTCAGGTGTGTGGTTCTGCTAATTAGGCTCTGGGGTGTGGGGGAGGGGAAAGCTGCCTGTCCCTGTGCCCCCAGGCAGCTACTGCTGTCAACCCCAACAGCGGCTGCCTGGAGGGGAGAATGTGCGTCTTCATGATCCTGGTCACCGAGCCTTTCCGGGGCTCCACACACACAGCGCCTCTCCTAGCACCTGCTCTGCCCCCGGTTCTGTAGGTGGTGGGGACAGGGGGGAGGAACACACAGCTGCTCCCTGGGGAATCACAGGGCTTCACAAACAGATAAATAACCATAACAAAATGCAGCGAGCGCTCTAACGTGGTCCCCAGACCTGCAGCATCACCTGGGAACTTGCCAGCACTCTAGATACTCAGGCTGGACTCCTGGTCCAAGTCTGCATCTTCACAAGGTCCCAGGAGATGCAAGGCACCTTAGGGCTTGAGAACAAGGTGCTGTGGGAAGGAAAAGACCAACTGGATCTGGGCAGGCAGAGGAGGCTGCCCGGAGGGGTGGTCATCAGACTGAGCCTTGAAGCAGACAAGGTCTACTCAAGTAGACAGGGTCTTGAATAGACAAGGTCAGCGGTGGACTGGGCAGGAGTGAAGGATGGATGACACGTGCCATTCCAGGTGGGCATGGAGGGTACAGGAGCCTCACCGTCCGGGGAACAGACTCTGAACAGGGTATTGAGGGGGGGCTGCTGGAAGATGTAAGGGCTGAGCTCCATGAGGCTGCAAGTGTCAGCTCACTACAAGGGGCAGCATGGCCGGAGTCTTGGTCCATTTTGTGCAGCTGTGTGTAGAGAACAGAACCCACCTCCTCACAGCTGTGGAGGCTGGGGCTCCCGAGACCAAGACAGTGGCATTTGGTGGGGGTCTTCCTGCTGGGTTGTGATGAGGCAGATGTCATCTTGCAGATGGGGAAGGGGCTGATGGATGCTGTCCTCAGGAACCCACTCCCACGGCAGGGGCCCCGCTCCATCCCCAGGAGGGTTCCCGCAGTCCCACCTCTCAGCACGGTGGCAGCGGAGGCCACGTTCCTAACACAGAGACTCTGTGGGACACGTTCAGACCACAGTACCAGGGGCACACGTGGAATTGTGCTCACCCTCTTCTCTTCCCCTTTCCCCTTCCTGCCCCCTCTCTCTTACAGTCATGTTTATACAAATGACAATTCAAAGAAATAGAAGACACTTTTCTTTCTTTCCCCATAAAACTGTTTATATTTAAGGTGTATAATGTGATCTCCAGAGTAAAGCAAATAGAAATTCCATTTTCTCATGTAGTTTCCTTTTTTCTTTTTAGGTTAGAGCACCTGAAATCTATGCTCTTAGTAAGTGTCCAGTACATACAGCCATAGAGACCTCAGGCCTCGACCCGCACGCTCAGCTCCGGACTGATTCCTCCACAGTCCTGCATGTCTGCATCCTCTGGCCAACCTCATTTCCCCTCTCCACACTCCTGGTGCGCTGGGCCACTCTGCGTCCACCCCTGGTGCTCTGGCCACTCTCTGTCCACTCCTGGTGCTCTGGCCACTTTCTACTCCACACTGGGCCACTCTGTGTCCACTCTGGTGCTCTGGCCACTCTCTGACCAGCCCTGGTGTTCTGGACCACTCTCTGTCCATCCCTGGTGTACTGAGCCATTCTGCATCCACCATTGGTGCTCTGGCCACTCTCTGTCCACCCCTGGTGCTCTGGGCCACTCTCTGTCCACCCTGGTACTGCTGTCTTCTAGTGTTTCAGCCCCACGGAGGCATGAGGTCATGCAGTCTTCCTTCCTGTGAGAGGACACTGTTCTCAAGACCTTTAGAGCTGCTTGGGGGGCACTGAGGAGAATAAGGACCTAGGAATCTCTCTGGGCCCGGGGCCCTCCAGCCAGAGAGAAGCTGTTTGGCCCGTTCTCAAGGAGAGTGAATGTGGGGAAGGAGTCGGGCAGGTTCGTGTCACTGAGGGCAAACGCCCCCTCTGGGAGCCTCTGTCAGCTGGAGGTGGGCTGTGAAGGGACCTCTGTGACACTGGCATTGCTACTTCAGTAGCCCAAGCCCCTTCCGCTCCACTACCCTCAGAAGGACTGACGAGCCATTGCCTCGCAGTGTAAGCCACAGTTATATTTCGCTCCAGCTGATGTCCCTGGTCACCATCTTTACGTGTTCTGTGTGTTCCGTGAATTTGACTCGTTGTCATTTCTCCAAAGTGAATTTGATAGAAAGCTCAAGCAATAATCTGCAAGTGTTCTCGGGAGCCGACAGCTGGACTTCCTTGTCCTCCGCTCCCCACGCCAGCATCCTGTCTGTGCCCCACACCAACGGACCCATCAACCCAGGGCCCAGGTAAGCTCGCTCTTGGGTGGTCTGGGAGCCTCACTGTCCTCTGGGGACCCAGTAGCTTCTTCTTGCTAGAGTGGCTCAGCCTCAACTGACTCCTCAGCAGCCAGGATGTAAGGGGCCCAAGAGGACCGACCTCTGTGGCTGGAGGAAGGACATTGGTGAAGCCGCCACCTGGGTGTCTGCTCTATTCTTGTGGCATTGACATTGTATGTTTAAAGGGGAGAAAACACTGTGGCCTGGGATCATTGGAACCAGCCAGAAACACTTTAAACTGAGGCTATAACAAATAAGTCATGTATACACACGTGTACACACACACACGCACACGCACACACACACGCACACACATCAAGTATAGGTGCATTAAAAAGCAAATATGTAAAAATACACTGAGGAATTGAGGCCCTTGGCTGCCCCTATTCTCTTATGTCTCTCCCTCTGAAAGGGGGTACAGTGGGGACATGGCTCACAGCCTGGCGTTAGGACCAGATGTAGTGCTGGGCCCCGAGGTGTGGTCTCACCCCAGAGGGCTGCGTCCAGCTGGCTTTTGGGGATGAGCACCTCAGGGTGGTGGAGGGGAAAGAATGGGTGGCTTGAGTCTGGCAGAGGTGACGCTGTCTGCCCATTTCGGACTTTGACCTTGGGCTTTGTTCCTGGCCTCCCCTAGCTTTGGCTTTCCTATCTCCTGAAATAGCCCAAGCTTCTCTGTAGATCAGAGCTACTATAAGCATCGAAATGAGAAATGTGCTAGGATGCTTTGTCTGCAGCGCCATTCTGTGTAAATGTCACTGTGGTGCTCCACACAGACGTGTGGAATACAGTCACTATCCAACGGGGAATCAAAAGTGACAAAACATTTGTTTTTCTCTAACAAAATCCTACGGTACCTCCGGCCTGTGCCACAGCCAGGTCCTGACGGCCTGCATGGCCACGTGAGCCTGCAGACACCCATCGTCTCAGCCCTCGGAGCCCACCCTTCTTGTTGGGGTCTGGTCTCCATGACACTAGAGGCCTTTGGGAGCCTCCTAAGCCAGCACAGAAACCACGGCTCCAGGCCACTCTGCCTTCTGTGTGACCTTGACCTTCAGCCTCCAGAAAGTGCTAATACTGGCCTTGCAGTTGGCCCTGAGAGCCGGGCACAACTACACAGTGTGTAGGACAGAGCTTGGCCCCTGGCTGTCGGGATCCCCAGGACCCTCATCCTTGTTCTCGTTCTCACACCCTGCCACAGCCCGAATCAGAGCTCTTCCTTTGGGTTCAGACCAGCCCCGTCCAACAGGAATAAAACATGAACCGCAGGTGTCACAGCTGCCAGCCACGTGTGTAAGCTTAAATGTTCTAGTAGCCACATTTTAAAAAGAAAAAAAAACCATGTCAATATTTTGTGCAATACAAGATATTCAAAATATAATCATATCCACCTGCATTTTATGTAAGAAATTTGTTGAGATTTTCGTTACATTTTGTACTGAGTCTTCAAAATCTGGTGTGTAGGGTGTCTTTCCACCTGACCCAGTTTGGACTGAATTTCAGGAGGTCAGGATGGCACAGCTCTCGACCCCGTGGGCCACAGCAATAGCAGCAGCATCAGGAGCACCGGTCAGAAATACAGCATCTCAGGCCCCAGCCCAGACCTACTGCCAGGCTCTGCATTTATTTACCCCAGCTGATTCTAACACACTGAGGTGGGACCAGCAGTGTCACATTCCACTTTATGCAGACCTAAAATCGGCCATCTAATGTCTCACCAAGTCCCATCGTTCAATTTAAAATCTGGACTGTATCATTGGAGTCCACCCATCAAGGAAGGTGGGCCACCTCAGGCAAGGCAGGAGTGCCGCAAACAAACAGAAAGGGTTGCAAAAGAGATGAATGAATTTATCCATAAAGAGCAAAATAGTTTATCACTGCTAGAAGCAAGAGAAGCAGATGGTGATCTGGTTAATGAAAAGAACTCCGAATGAAAATACGTCAGTTTTAGAACCAAAAAAAGAGCATAAAGAAAAAGAGAAACAAGGAAGGAGTAGATCAGGAAGTTCTAGTAGTGGTAGTTCCAGTAGCAATAGCAGAACTAGTAGTACTAGTAGTACTGTCTCTAGTTCTTCATACAGTTCTAGTTCAGGCAGTAGTCGCACATCTTCTCGGTCTTCTTCTCCTAAAAGGAAAAAGAGACATAGTAGGAGTAGATCTCCAACAACTAAAGCTAGACGTAGCAGAAGTAGAAGCTACTCTCGCAGAATTAAAATAGAGAGTAATAGGGCTAGGATTAAGGTTAGAGATAGGAGAAGATCTAGTAGAAGTAGCCTTGAAAGAGAAAGACGACGAAATCAGAGTCCTTCCTGAGAGAGACGTAGAAGTAGAAGTCACTCGAGGGAGAGACGAACCAGTCGTTCCAGTCCCAGTAGGAGTCAAGATAGGCGTAAAATTGAGGATCAACGTGGAAATCTTAGTGGGAGCAGTCATAAGCATAAAGATCAACAACCCCTCCCCGTGATGTGGCAAATGCCATGTGTGATGTGGCAAATGCCATGCGTCATCCCAACTTGGCTGTGGCCCTCAACACAGGAGCTCTAAGCAGTCCGCAGAGAGCCACGCCCAAGGCTCAGCACACTGGCAGTCACCCTACAGCTCTGACTCAGTCACGTGCACCTGAGTTCTCTATTATTATTATGTAAATTTTGCTGCATGGTACAATCAACAAGGAAGCTTTAAAAATTCCCGATACCCAGGCTGCGTGCCAGACCATGGTGAGAATCTCCAGGGGATGGTGCCCGGGCATCTAACTTTTTTCCATCTCTAAACTCACTGAGTGATTCCAATGTGCAACCAAGTCTTGAACCAGTGCTGTAGAAGTAGAGATGGCAAAGAAGTGGTCAGCCTCAGGCTTCCTGCCAGGGACCCTAGCTGACAGGTGGAGACCAGGAAGAGACGTCATAATAACTACCACTGTTTACTGAGTGTCCCGTGCCAGGCACCATATACTCACCTTTTCGTTGAATCCTTGCAACAGCCTCTCAGGTCTGTAAGATACCACTGCGAGCGTTGAAGCTGAAGAAGCAGACGCTCAGAGTACAGGGCTCACGTGAGGTGGAGCTAGGATTCAGACCCAGTGCTTCCAACAGCCGTGGTCGGCCACACGGCCACTCCTGGCCAGGGAGGGACCATTCTCACAGAGTCTGAGGTTCTAATCCTTCCTTGCATGGTCCTGCCTGCTTTATATGAGCTGCAGGTGAGACCAGAGAATGGAACCCCTTGCCAGGGGCCAGGCCAGCACCGTGATTCAGTGTCAGGACAACTAACTTCATGCCACTACCTCTCGTGACGTCTCTTGGCTTTTCTGCACAAGCGGGGCCCGTTTGTGCCACTGCTGGGAGCAGGCATGGCCAGAGCCCTCTCCTGCCTGTGCTAGTCCTCCCTGGGGCGCCATCTGACGCTCTCTCTCTCTCCCCTCTGCAGCTCCTATCCCTGCCTGTGGACCATCAGCAATGGAGGCGGGGGCCCTGCTGGGTCAGGCGCAGAGGCTCACGGCAGCACCCCGGGAGCCTTTCTCCTTGGCAGCCCAGCCGTGACCTCACCCGCCTCTGGGCTCCCCACCCAAGCTCCAGCTTCAGGCGGTGTGGAGGTCCTGGGGGAGCCCTCACTGACCAGCATTGCAGTGTCCACCTGGACCGCGGTGGCCTCACATCCCTTCCCAGGCTGGGGTGGCCCTGGAGGGGGTGGGCGCCACTCCCCCTCCTCTCTGGACAGTTAGGCAGTGTCCAAGGAGCCTCCGTGAGCAGAGTCCCCTAGGAGTAGAGCACCTAGAAGCCCTGCTCTGATCCCAGTGGGCCATCCTGCAGGTCCCGCCTGCCGGTGGGGGCGGCAGGGTGGCGGGAGGTCTCACGGAAGCCCCCTGGGGAGGGTTTAGCTGGTGATGTGGATTTGGCATCTCGCGCTGCTCCATGGTTTTGGCTCCCCTGTTTTCCCGGAGCGCATCCTTGCCCTGCTTAGGTGACTGAGGTCTGCTGCGTGCCTTCCTTGTGCCCTGCCCGCTGTCCGCCTAGCTTCCTTCTCTCGGAGGGTGCAAACTGTGAGTGAGCTTGACCGTCACCTAGCAAGGCCACTGCTTCCTAGCTCTGGGCAGCCCAGGAAGGTGGAGGCCCAAGGCCCAGGCTTGTGTCTGCTTTGTGCCAAGAGTCCAGAGCAAAGGAGAGAAATATGCTCCTCACAGCTGTGTGCCCAGAGATGAGGACCTGAGATCACATCACTCCCTCGCTCAGAAGCCTTCTGTGGCTCACCTCTGCCTGCACAATGAGGTCCACCATCGGGCCTCTGCCTGCTCTCCAGCCTGGCTCCCTGTTAGCCCTGCAGCCTCCCGTTCCAGCCAAGGCAGGTGGCTCCCTGTTCCTGAGCAGCCACTGTACTCTTCACCTCCCTGGAACTCAGGTGTCCTCCTGGCTCCAGTCCACCTCTGAGTCCTGCTCAACTCCCAGGACTACCGCAATGCCCACACTGACCATCCGAGCCGGCCTGCTTGATCTCCCACCCCAGCCCCAGAGCTCACCTGGTCCTGCCTCTCCTCCTGTTGAGGATCTCCCCTACTGGACTGTCCAGCTCTCCAGGTGAGGCCTGGCCTCCCCGTCTGTGTGCCCCATAGCACCTGGTACTGTAGACCTTAACTCTTGTAGGTGCCCAATAAACATTTGCTGAGCTGAATTGGTGTGAAGTGTGTGTGTGTTGAAGGGTCAGTGTGGGACTGGCAGGGAGGCACAGCTCAGAGAGTGTCCCACGACACAGGAGCAAGTCAAAGGGGGCGGACAGGAACATGCTGGTGGCACCAGTTAGTTCCCCGTGGCTGGTAATACTAAATGGAGACGGGGTTGCCAGAGCACAGTTCCTTGGAAGTGCCTGGGGGCACCAGGAGCCCTGGCAGACACAGATTCCTGGGCCCACCCCACAGCTGTTGGATAGACTCCTCGGGTTGAGGTTCAGGGATGCTCGACACCACGGAGCGAGGTCTTGAGACTTGAGCTTAGACTCAGTGTCCCGTCAGCTGACCTGCTCTACAGCCAGGCTCCGCTGAGGAGCCCAGACATGGTGCTGCTGCATCTTGGCTCCTTCTACGGTAATAAGCCCCTACCTGGTGTCCCTGGAAGCCACGTTACCCACTCGGGGTTACCTGGCTAGAGCCGTGGGTATGAACAGGTGTGTGAGTGACTCAGGCATGTTGTCCTCCTACAAATGTTCTCCGAAGAGTCCTGGTCAGCACTCCAAGACGGAGCTCCTCCTGCTGCCCAGGCCCTCTGTGGTACCTTCAGAGGACAATCAGACATGAATATATCAGCACCTCTGCAAGACCGCGTTTTGGTAAGTTTTAAAAAGTGGCCCTAGTTCATTCTAATAGAACATCAGATTACTGTGGCCTCCGCTGGCCTGACAAAGCCCTATCGGTCAGTCTCCGCAGCAGTTGGTCATGCCTGGTACTCGGCAAATGCATATGAAAAAGAGTCAGGGACACTCTTGGCATCAGTCATGCCCAGCACCAGTCAGAAAGCCCCAAGTGAAACCAAAGCTTGAGATGAAACTCAATTTTCCACTCCTGCGGACAGCTGAAACTGGAGCTCCTCTGATGGCAGGCGGGGTCACAGCTCTCACTGGGGCGCTAAGTCCTTCAGCACTGCAGAGACCCAGTGGCCACAAGCAGCAGATCAACATAACCAAAGGAACTCTCCTACAGCAAGCGGGTCTCCACGTCCCGCGTGCGCTGGGGTTTATATAGCACCTGGGTCACTGCTATTGGTCCAAACTTATGCTAATTAGGGTTTGAAAAAAGGACCAATGCTTTTTTTTACACTATTTATTTAAAACATTTATACCAATTAGGGGTTGGAAACGCACCGACGCTGTTGGTCGACTCTCAGTCCCAGCTTCCATTCAGTCTGCGGCACTGCAATGTCTCCTCAGGTCAGGAGCAGGCTTCTGTAGCCGGCGACTGTAGAGTGTCCAGGCCTGGCCACCGAAGGGTGACAGGTCAGCACACCTTTGCCAGCGCCTCAGGCTGCTGCACCTGCACGGCAGGGTCCAGCCGAGCTTGCTGCCCGGGCTCCCACCCGGCCACCCCGCTGCCGCTTCTCTTCTGGACCGTGAGCTGGTGCCCAGCGTGGCAGCCGGGAGCCCTGTCACAGAAAGTGCCGAGGTGGTAGCATTCTGGGAAACTCTGTGGGGAAAGCAGAGTGGGACAACTCAGGGACAGTCACTGCGACTGTGACTCAAGATGACTGCACAACTCAAGCGGGGCCTCCGCCAGCAGATCCTAAAGACAGCAAGTCCTTAAACAGAACCAGGAGCCTGCTGACCCACTGGCTGACGTAGGACCTGGCTTTGCAGCGGGGGCCGCTGGGGGAGGCCGAAGTCTGGGGACTGCTCAAGCAGGAGTGCGGCCCTCCACCAGGGGGTCCTGCCTCCTCCAGGAAACTTCACCTTTCCCCCCAGTGCCTTGCCCAAAGTCCAGCGCATTTCAACTACAGCATTTCTGGGCTGCTCAGCAATAAGCAAAGCAAACACTTCAATTATTTTCTAATCTTTTTTTTTTAAAGAGAGAGAGAGAGAGAATTTTTTTTTTAATGTTTATTTTTTTTTAGCTTTCGGCGGACACAATGTCTTTGTTTGTATGTGGTGCTGAGGATCGAACCCGGGCCGCGCGCATGCCAGGCGAGCGCACTACCGCTTGAGCCACATCCCCAGCCCTATTTTCTAATCTTGAACCAACCTGATTTCAACTATGTTTAAGTACACAGACCAACCGATATTTATTTATTTATTTTTTTTTTGGTTTCTTTATTGTTTTAAAATAAATAATATGTTGACTTGGCATGAAAAAAATTCTTGACCCAATTTATGAGAGTCAGACTTCTCACAACAGGAACAGCTACTTGCTCTTCCTTAAGGGAGGATGAGAAATAGGGTGTGATAAGTTGGTCCTCAGGATCTTTAAAGACATAGCTGTGCTTTTGGATTTAAATAAGCCAAGGTATCAGCTTAACCAAGGAGAGCCTGGTGAAAATGTCAGCATGGGCAATGAAAAAGAGCAGATTTAAACTTCAGAATCTTAAAACACACTTCTCAGAAGATATACAATTAATCAACAAATAAATGAAAAAAAATGTTCAACATCTCTAGCAATTAGAGAAATGCAAATCAAAACTACTCTAAGATTCCATCTCACTCCAGTCAGAATGGCAGCTGTTATGAAGACAAACAACAATAAGTGTTGGCAAGGATGTGGGGAAAAGGCACACTCATACATTCTGGTGGGACTGCAAATTGGTGCAGCCAATATAGAAAACAATATGGAGATTCCTGGGAAAACTGGGAATGGAACCACCATTTGACCCAGCTATCCCACTCCTTGGTCTACACCCAAAGGACTTAAAACAGCATACTACAGGGACACAGCCACATCAATGTTTATAGCAGCACAATTCACAATAGCTAAACTGTGGAACCAACCTAGATGCCCTTCAGAGGATGAAAGGATAAAGAAAATGTGGCATATATACACAATGGAATATTACTTGGCAAAAAAAGAGACTAAAATCATGGCATTTGCAGGTAAATGGATAGAGCTGGAGAATATAATGCTAAGTGAAGTTAGCCAGTCCCCAAAAACCAAATGCCAAATGTTTTCTCTGATTTAAGGATGCTGATTCATTATGTGGTTGAGGGGGCATGGGAGGATTAGATGAACTCTAGATAGGGCAAAGGGGAGGGAGGGGAAGGCAGGGTAAATGGGGGTAGGAAAGATGGTGGAATGAGATGGACATCATTACCCCAAGTACATGTATGAAGAAACGAATGGTGTGATTCTACATTGTGGACAACCAGAGATATGAAAAATTGTGCTCTATATGTGTAATATGAATTGTAATGCATTCTGCTGTCATGTATAACAAATTAGAATTAAAAAAATTAAAATTCTTAAAACAGATGTTAGAAAACATCAGCTCTGCAAACAATTGATTGTCAGTGTAGGGTTTTGCTTGACACACTTGAGTAAGTTTTGCTCTTAAGGACTTTCAGCTGAATGGATGAGGCCCATCTCTGCCTTTGAGGACCATCTCCTTTATTTAAAGTTAATGGGTGGTACATGTCATTCACATCTGTAAAATACCTTCAGACTTGCCAAGTTAACACATAAAACTAACCATCCCAAGCACCCATACTTATTTTTCATTACCCCTGCTTCAGAAGAGCTGGGGCACTGGGGCACTCTGTATGTAGACAAGTGAGCCAGCCTTCCTTGGAGAAAATTCTGTCTCTGGTCCTCTGAGAGCCAGTCTTGGAATTGTCGACAGGGTACATCGCTCAGTCCTGGAGGTGAGGGCACAGAGACCCCACTCTCTTCCATCCTCCCCGCAGGCCCGAGAGGGAGAAAGGAGCAGGCTGGGGACCCCAGGCTACAGACGGAAAATGGAATCCGGAAAATCTGGAGGCCAGAGCAACTCGTGAAACCTACGTTAGGACTTGGAAGGAATGCCCTGGAACGGGGGTGAGGAGTGAGTTGTCACACCCTCATCCTCAACGTGGAAAAATCTGGAATTCGCTCTTCCTTGTCGTGAGCACTCTGGTTTGGAGTGCCTGGTAGGAGTATACATGTGTGTGCCCATGTGTGCACGTGGGCGTGTGCAAGGGCCTATATTTAGTGAGCACTCTCTGTCCTTAGACAAGTCAGTTGACCTTTGGGGGAGACTCTTTGTTTTGGAAGAGCACTTTTCCCGGGGGTGTGGTTGTGGGGAAGAGTGTAACAGGGAGGTTGGGGTGAGCCAGGGCTGGGAGGGGGTGTGATATGCTTCCCACATACTTTTGGGATTGGGGGAGCTTGGAGCTTGGAGCTTGGAGGTTAGATACCTAGTGATTTCTTGGAAGGAAAACGACTCAGATTTTGACCTTTTCTCTTGATGATTCAAATTTAATGAAAAAAAATGTGGATGCCTGGAGATAGCCCAGACCACGACTGGCAGCAGGAAAATATAACACGATTTAGAGAAAAATTCACCCAAATGGGAGAAGTAGTTTCAGCCAACAAGTGGTTTCCACATGAGAGCGACTGGAGGTGAGGTGTCTCTGGACCCGCTGGGGACTCAGGCAGCCACCCGACACTGGTAGCCTGGGAACTGGCTGGGGCCTGAGCTGAGAGTCATCCTCAAGACCTTTCACCCCTGGGGCCTGGGCTCGCACTCCTGAGGGGGACTGGGAGAGAGTGTCCAGGGCCTTTGCAGCAGTCAGTCACCAGAGGGAGGGGTGCTCTGTGGGAGTCGGTGAACTTGAGCAGGTGGCTGTCGACAGCCATGAGAGTTAGAAGTTTGAATTAGAGAAACGATGTGTTTCACTGTTCCAGGACAGAGGCCTGTGTCACCGGACCCTCTGGCCCTCTCCCTGTATCTCCAGCACTTGCCCGAGTGCCTGGAGTGTAAAGGTTTCCACAGGCATAACCCAGAGGGTGTAGAAATTATCCTTAGCAATGGAAAATCTAGACAGGGAAAAGGCTTGGGTTGGTAAAAAAAAAAACTGAGTCAAGGTTGTGTCTTCATGAGATCACATGTCTTTGGGGGGGACTTCGTATACTTTGGGACCCTGCCCTCCTGGAGTGTGTCCTGCTTCCTTGGAGGTCTTCTGTCCCTTCCCCCTCCCCTCCTCCCTCTTTTCTCCTTTCCCTCCCTACTTGCCTTTCTTTCAGGGTTGTTGCAGGGGCTGAGGAGCACACCCCGTGAAGGATGAGGGTCCCTTGCAAAGCCAAGACCCACTCACTCCACTCTGGGGAAGAGGTGGATGGTAACCACGCATGGTAAACCACCTTGCCACGGCTGTCTACACCCTGCGTCCACACTGCTGTTTAAGGCTCAGTAACACATGCCTGTAATCCCACAGCTCAGGAGGTTGAGGCAGGAGCAGTGCAAGTTCAAGGCCAGCCTCAGCAACTTAGCTAGTCACTAAACAACTTAGTGAGACTCCTTCTCAAAAAATAAAGAGGGCTGGGATGCCGCCCAGCAGTAGAATTCCCCTGGGTTAAATATATAGTACCAAACAAACAAACAAAAACAAAAAAAGACCACAACAAAAAACCCAACCAACCAACCAAACAAAACCCCTGACCCTCTGAAGTGTCTTGCGGTTGGTCTGCCGTGTGCTGAACATGATTGCTAACATTTATTCAGGACGTATTGCTTGCCAGGCTCTGTGCTAAGCACTTCACAAGCATTATCCAATTGAATCCTTACAATCAGCCTATGAAGCTTATGATGCAGTATCATGATTTTTAATAACTTTATTAAATAAAATTTACAAACCATTGGCTTACCTGTTTAAAGTGCATTTATGAAGTTGTGCAACCATCCCCATAATCTAATTTTAGAATATTTTCGTCATTGATAAAGAAGCCTTGCACCCAGAAGCACTCCCTGCCCGTGCCCTCCTGCCCACCCCTTCCTGCCACCCAGGCAGCTGTGGCCGCCGGCTGGATTTCCCACCCCAGAGTTTCACATTGTGGCATCAGCGGATCAGGGTGTTTGTGCTGGTGCTTTTGCCTAACATGCCATTTTGGAGTTCTGCAGTTGCAGCGGGTTTTGGACTTCCTTCCTCCTGTTGCTGGACACCCTTCTGTTGTATAAGTGTAACTGCATTTTGCTTTCTATTCACCAGATGCAGGGAATTCGGGGTGTCCCTACATTTTCAGCATTCATGTTTGTTTTTGCTGGGGTGAGATGCTGTCATTGTCCCCATTTCACAGATGAGGAACAGGCTTAGAGGTTAGGTGGGGTTTCCCATGTCACACACCACAAGGGGCAGAACTCTGACCTCTCTGGGGGCAGCTATGACCCAGGTCACTCCTGCACTGAGGTGACCTGTGCAGGGGCTCTGTTGATACCTTCCTTGGCTTCAGTCACACCAGGGCTCCAGGACTGCTGTGGCCTGGGAGGATGACAGGTGGTGAGGTGGGAGAAGGAGGCAGGGAGACTTGGTGTGAGCAGGGCCCACGGACCACAGATGGCCAGGGGCCTGGGGACAGAGCACTGGGAGACATCTCTGGGTTTTCCCAGAAACCCTTCTGGACAGTTCTGGTAAAAACTGAATTTCCTGGAGCAGCAGAATGTGGGTTTGAGTCCATTAAAATTTGGATTATTAATGGAAATGTGATCTCAAAGCCTAGCAAAGCCTGGCAAATATTAATTGTAATTAGAAAAGAGATAATTGACTTTGGGATAGATTTTTAAAAAGTACACTTATTAACACTTAACAAAAATGTGCTGTGGGCAAAGCATTCAGAAATCCAAGAAGTAACCTTACATTTTAAAAATTCACAGTGTGGTGAAATGGAGAGGGTTCTGAATTATAACGCTTAGGCTGTGCCCTGGTCCAGGTGGAAGGCAGGGTGCTGTTTGGTGAATCTGTTGCCAGGATGGCCGCCAGCAGGACGGTGCCACCTGCTTCCTGCCCTGTAGGACATGAGTCCCAGGGCACCACCGAAGCCCCTGTGCCTGGGGTGGGAGCAGAGGGCTCCTGCAATGTGGGCAGTTCAGCCAGGGCAGGAGGGTCAGCTACAGCATGGGACATGTGCTTGTGGGGTGGCGAGGGGGTCAAGGGCCCTGATATCTTGACCATGTGGGGGATGAATGTTTTTCTGAGAGAAAGCAAGGCAGCAATGAGCAGAGGAGTGAAGCTAAGAGGAGCCGGTCCCTGGTGCCCGAGTTGGCACTGCTGTACTTCTCTCCATGACCTGTAGGGGGGGCTGTCGTGCCGCACAGCTACCTGGGGAAGGAGACAGCTGCGAGGAGCATCTAGGAGGCCAGGTGCCCCAAGGCAGCTGCTGCTTTCACTACAGACAACCCCGGGAATCTGCCCTTCTGTATTGGGTTTGCCCCCAAGAGCTTGGCTATGACCTGGGACCTAGGGATGCTCAAGTTGAAGAACCCCAGGCCTGGAGCAGGGCAGCACTGCTGAGATTGCACAGCAGATCAAGAAGCAGAGTTGGTGAGTCGCGCAGCTTGCAGCACCCCGCACTCAGCTCCGATCTCGACGTTCCAGCCCAGGTGATGACATTGGATGATGTTGTCCATATCATTTCTAGACTGCAGTGTGAGAGGCAGGGACCACACCTGGGTGTGGGGGGTGGGGGCAGAGAAGATACAGATCCTCCCAGTTGCCTGGTCTCCTGTCACGGAGCGCTGGTGTCTGAGAGCGGAGGAGTGGTGTGGCAAGTGGATGGGGCTTGGGCTACTGTCTCGATTGTCCTCAGAGTTGTTGAGGAACCTGGGCACCAGCGACTCCGTAAGTTAGGGTTTGGTGTAAGCAGAGCTTTAGGTATACAGTGGGTGACCTGGGGAGGCAGAGGACAGGCAAGGGCAGGGATCTGTGTCTGTGGAACAGCAGTCCCTCCATTTTGCAAAGCAGAGTTTGCCAGAGCCACTCGGGTTTGAGTCTAAGCGCTCAGGTGGAAATAATCTGTACCTTGAGGGTCCATCTGCCTGGCCCAACCCTAAGACACAAACGGACCAATCAGTCATGCAAATCAGAACGAGCACCTGTGGGCTCACCATTCAGCCTGAGGCACTGGACGCCTGGGCATATCAAACCCTTATCCGTAAAACCAGGCCCACGAGCTTACTGAACACCAGACCACTGAATGAAGTGACCCCCTTACTCGAGGCCCATACAAGGAGGAGCACCTCGAGACTGGACACGGAGGCACCTGTCCATCATCTGGTCACTTGCTATGAGCCAGGAAAATCACTGTGGCAATGAACCTCTGATTTCCTGTGCCATCGGGCTTTCGCGGAGTGGGGTTTCTCCTGCCTGTGCTGACCACAGGACCCCCTCCCACTCTAAGCTGACATCTTAGGATGACACTGCTGTCCTTCAGGATTTGGCCTATAATAAGTTCCTGTGCTTTGACAGTTCTGTGCCCTGAACAGTTCCTGGCTGGTTCCCCATCTCATCTACCTTGGTGTCTGCCCTCCCCTGGCCTCTCAGTTCAGCCTCCTGAACCCTGAGGCTGCCTTAGCCCCCCTGAGCCTTCTGTGACCTGGGCACATCATGTGTGAAGTGTGCTGTTGACTCGAGTGTTACCGATATTAGAAATCAAGACTGGAATAAAGGCACCTGTGATTGCCTGGCTCTCGACTACCAGGTGACCCACAAGTACTCAGTGACCGGCCACCGGTGAAGGTGGTGCAGCCTGGGAGTTGGCTGTGATTCAGTAAGTTCTGACATTGTGGAGAGACACAGACTTCTTTGGTCTGTCAACAGCATAGCATGCTCACAACAGGGTTTGTAGCTTTCATTAGGTTTCTGATGGGATCCGTCAGCCCCCCATTAAGATCTGCTGCCCCCTGTGCTTGCTGTATGATATGAGCAGCTCATGACTTCAGCTTTCAACGTGTGTGTGCCTAGGTAATAAACCGTTCTCCAGGAGAGGCCACACGCACAGTACGACAGGGTGTTACACTGTGCTGTGCTGTGGGTGCCCAGCATCTCCTCTTCTCTGTTCCCTTTTAGATGAGTGACACCACCCAGGTTAGAGACCTGTGTGTTACCAGAGAAGTCCTCTTTCTCACCTGAAGAGCTGGTAAGCCCACTCTCTGTGACCCCAGAAATCTTTTGGTTCAGCCCCACCACCTGCCTCCCAGTCCCCACAGCCATCACCTCATCTAGCCAGAAGAGGCCTGAGGAAGCCCGGGCGCTGCTGCCCAGCACATTTAGACATCCGGCTTCTCCAGGGATCCTTTAGAAATGGAGGCGAATCTTTCCTGAATCCAAAGACCAGATGTGGGCTCCTGTGTGAGTCCTGGTGCCACAGAGGGAAGCCCGGAGTGGAGGCTCCGCTGGGAGAGGAGAGAAGATTCTGGAAATGCCACTGAGGGCCTGGGTGTGTGGAGACAGGTTTAGAGTCAAGAGCAGAGAAAGGCACCTGGCTCCAACTGGTTTCACCTTTAAAACGTTGCACACTTTCTTTTAAGGAGTATTTTAAAATTTTAAATATTTAAAATATTTAGAAAATTACAGATGATGATGTAGTGTGTATGTGTGTGTGTATGTGTGTGTGTGTGTGTATCTCTTTGCCACCAGTTTTAATTAAATAAATTAAATAGATGTTAAAATTTTGCCTACTTCAGATATTTTTTCAAGTCATTTTCAGTGTCTTTATTTCTAGTTTTCTTTTTCTTTTGTTAAAACATTACAGATACAGGGGCTGAGATTGTGGCTCAGTAGCACACTTGCCTGGCATGTGTGAGGCACTGGGTTCAATTCTCAGCACCACGTATAAATAAATAAAGGTCAACAACTAAAAAAAAAAAAAAAAAAAAACAAACCTATAGATAGAGCCATGGCTGTGGGCTTCAGTAGGATCCCCTGAGCTGCTTTCCCTGGGTGGCTGTTCCCGTGTTTCTTGCGAGCAGAGCTTAGTTCTGAACTACCATTTTAAGGGTGTTTGCCCAGCAGTCGTGGCAGGTAGCAACGGTGTCCCCTCTGAGCAGAGGCAGCTTCGCGTACCGTATGCCATCATAAGGACAGGAAAAGGGCGTGCGTTCTGGCAGTGCATGGTAAAGCCTGGGTTCTCGCCACGGCACACACCCTGAGCATGCAGAGCACCCACCTGGACTGCCCTCAGCACCTCGCAGCGGGAGGCCAAGGGACTGAGGCCAGGTGCAACTCCGAGCCTCCACCCAGGAGTGCTGCCCCGTGGCTCCTGTGCAGGTGGGGGAAGGCTGACTGTCAGCCTGGAAGGGGGCAGCCTCAGGTCCTTCACTGTCCAGGAAGTGACCACAGTCTTGGGTCGATGCTTACCATTGTCTTGTAAGCATCCTTGAACTATCCAGAGTGTGTCTTAGACTACCCATAGATGATATCACCCCAAATGTCAGGTTGAAACTGACTTTTGTAACTCACTGTGTTGTAAAACCACATCCATGTTTATAAACCTTGATATAGTTAATTTATTCTAATAATGTTTGAGTCATTAATGAGGTAGTTTTCATTTATGAACAGACCTTGTGTACTCCTCATTCCCTTCCTAGGACAATCAGATTCCTTCTGTCCCTTCCTAGGACAATCAGATCACTTCTGTCCCCTCCTAGGACAATCAGATCACTTCTGTCCCCTCCTAGGACAATCAGATCACTTCTGTTTGCTGTGTCTCCTGCTGCTGAGTGGCCGATCTTGCAGTGTCTGTGGGGTTTCTGCAGGACAGATACCTCCGGGGGAACTGGCTTGGACTAAGCCACTCAGCTTTTGTGGGTGTCCCCTGCTCTGTGACTTGGCTGTCCTGACCCAGGTGTCCCCTGTTCTGTGACTTGGCTTTCCTGACCTGGGTGTCCCCTGATCCGTGACTTGGCTGTCCTGACCTGGTGTCCCCTGCTCTGTGACTTGGCTGTCCTGACCCAGGTATCCCCTGCTCTGTGACTTGGCTGTCCTGACCTGGTGTCCCCTGCTCTGTGACTTGGCTGTCCTGACCCAGGTATCCCCTGCTCTGTGACTTGGCTGTCCTGACCTGGTGTCCCCTGCTCTCTGACTTGGCTATCCTGACCTGGTGTCCCCTGGTCTCTGACTTGGCTGTCCTGACCTGGTGTCCCCTGGTCTCTGACTTGGCTGTCCTGACCCGGGTGTCCCCTGCCCTGTGACTTGGCTGTCCTGACCCGGGTGTCCCCTGCCCTGTGACTTGGCTATCCTGACCCGGGTGTCCCCTGCCCTGTGACTTGGCTATCCTGACCTGGGTGGACCCTGCTCTCTGACTTGGCTGTCCTGACCTGGTGTCCCCTGCTCTGTGACTTGGCTGTCCTTACTTGATGTCCCCTGCTCTGTGACTTGGCTATCCTGACATGCTACCCGTCAGCAACACCCACTTCCAACCTGCTGCCACCCTGCACCACTCAGGGGCTAATGTGTTTTCAGTCTGAAGGATAAAAGATTTCATCTGGCTGTTTTGGTTTTCATCTCAGGCGAGGCTGACTATCTTTTCATCATTTCCTGACCAATGGTTCTTACTTTTGTGAAGCCTCTTCATGTTTTATGCCCAGAGTGCTCATGAGTTCCCTGTCTGTCTTTACAGGTTGGGGGTGAAGTTTCTTTGCTGGAGGAGGTGAATCTAGTGTGAAGCTAATGAAACTCGGCTCTGGGGTTTCTTGCTTGTGTAGGTCTCCTCCAATACCCTGGGTGAAGGGCACTACAATGTTTAAATAACTGTATTTTTCTTAAAAAATGCAAGTTGATTTTAGCACAGCTTGGTGGAGACCAGTTTTCTTTCCACTCCCAGGGATGCGGCTCCCCAGCTACCACGGTTTGCCTTACTTGGGTTTTCTCCTTGCTCTGGAAGCAGGAGGGCGAAGTCACTGCATGGCGCATGCTGGGTGGGTGCCTGGAGCCGCCGGCCGGCCTGGAGTGTGCTTCTGTAGCGGGCATCCTGTGTGCAGGCCAGCTTGGCCTGGCCCACCTGGGTGCTGGCCCACCTGCCTGGAAGGCTCCACGCTGCTTGCCTGGCTCCAACCCACCGGGGCCACTGCTCCAGCGCTCCGTGGCCGCTCCTTGGAGGGGAGCAGTGGGCCAGCTGCGGGGCTTGGCAGCCAGGCAGCCTGATCTGCCATTCAGATGGCACCACTTCTTGGCTGTGGAGGCCCGGGATCTTTCACCGACCCCACTGCCAGCAGGAGTGTGGAATTGGACTTCACCTCCACACTCACCTTCCACTAGCTCCCTTTGTAACACCTCTTTGTGTTGGGTGATGGGTGTTTTGGAGTCTGGCTGAAGAACTGAGCTGGGAACACGTTTAGCTGGATTTAGGGAAGTGATATTCATGGTGTTGCTGGTCATTTCCAACTCCTTGCTGCTTCTCCCCCTGAGGAGCATCTTCCAGGGCTGCTCCTGCTCACAATGTGAGACAAGGGGCCAGAGACGGTGTCTGGGGCAAACGTGCCCTGTGACACACTGTCCTGGAACACTCTGGGTGAGAGAGAAGCACGAGTGAAATGTACAGGCCCAGAGGCAGGTGAGGATTCTGTTGGATCCAGTCATCAGGTGTGCAGGTCTGAAGGAGAGAACTCCGTAGTCAAATTGAAATGATCTCCTGCCAGCGAGATACTCAATAAAGCAGCAAATATAGCTGTACACGCAGCACGTGCTGCTTCTCTGTAATTGGGATGGTCAACACGGGGCACTTTCCATTTTGTGTACTTGTCAGACATAAATAGCAGTTGCACAAACAGCAAACGATGTAGATGGGGAAGAAACTGGGTACAATTTTCCAAAATTTGACAATTATGGAAATTTACATGAAATGTAACCAGGTGTAAAGCAGAAATAAATTGTTCTAAAATATACGTGTATTAAAAAATATTTTTTTTAGTTGTAGGTGGACACAATACCTTTATTTTATTTGTTTTATCTTTATGTGGTGCCGAGGATCGAACCCAGTGTCTCATGCATGCTAGGCAAGCGTGCTACCACTGAGCCTCAGCCCTGTTCTAAAATATTAATAGCAAAGAGGCCCACTCACTGTTTTAGTCAGGTGTTTTTTTTTTTTTTTTTTATTGCTGTGACCAAAAGACCTGACAAGAACAAGGTAGAGGAGGAAAAGTCTATTTGGCTCAGGTCTCAGAGGTCCGGTCCATAGACGGCCGCCCCACAGCTCTGGGCTCCGGGCGAGGCAGCACATCAGGGCACAAGGACATGGCAGAGGAAGGCGGCTCAGGACGTGGCCACCAGGAAGCAGAGAGAACTCCACGCATCAGGGCAAGAAACAAACTTCAAAGGCACAGCCTCGGAGACCCACCTCCTGCAGCCACACCTGCCTACCGCAGCCACCACCCAGGTGATCCCCATCAAGGGGGTTAATGCACTGATTAGGTCACAGCTCTCACCAATCATTCGCCTCTGAATCTTCCTGCACTGTCTCACGTGAGCTTTTGGGGGACGCCTCACGTCCAAACCGTAACACCCACCACACTAAATTCTGATCTGCCATGTTAGAGAAAAGACTAGATCATTGCTCTTGTTTCTGTAAAGAAAATAATGGTGTAAAAGTCATTTGGAAACAGTGAAGGGTTGCAGAGATGATCAGGGGTGACAGCCAAACACGCTGGCACTTTGTGTCAATATTGTGTCATTTCTGGCAGCCAAGAACCCAGGCACTTTCCAGCTCCTCCTGTAGACGGGTGCCTCCAGGTAACTAAGTTCTGGCTAGTAGGTATGTACTGGTTCTTGGTCTGCTGTCACAAAGCCCCACATACTGGGTGGCTTAAAACATCAGAAATTCATTCTCCCATAGTCCTGAAATTAAGCCTTTGGCAGGAATAAGCTCTTTTTGAAGGATCTAGGGAGGAATTTCCCATCCTAATCCAGCATGACCTCATTTTAGCTAATTATATCTGCAAAGACCCTATTTCCAAAAAGGTCAGATTCTGAAGTTCTTGGAAGATATGAATTTGGGGACAGGGAACTCTTCAGCCCAGGTATAAGCAAACTTTCATATTTAACATGAAGGAAGCATTCTTAAAGTGGTGGGGGGTGGGATGGGGGGTATTCTAAGCCCTTCCCTTTACTTGTTGAGTGGAATGCAGATGTAATAACTGGAGTGTGTGCAATCGTCTTGAGCCAAGAAGTGGCGGCCACAACTTCAGGCTGGTGGAGTGACAGGACAGAAGCAGTGTGAGTTCACTGTCCTCCTGGAGCTAGCAAAGCATCTCACTTCTGGGCTTTGTTTACATAAAACAAAATAATCTTCTGTTCTGTCAGTTTTTTTTTTCAGTTTTGTGTTATTTGTAGCAGCTGAATCTATTACAATGTTTTATAATGGATTGTTATTTTTTTGAAAGGTAATTTAGCCGGGCTTGGTGGCTCACGCCTGTAATTCCAGTGGCTCTGGAGGCTGAGACAGGAGGATTTAAAGTTCAAAGCCAGCCTCAGTGATAGCGAGGTGCTAAGGAACTCCATGAGACCCTGTCTCTAAATAAAATGCAAAACAGGGCTGGGGATGTGGCTCAGTGGTTGATGCCCCTTGGTTCAATCCCTGGTACCCCTCATTCCCCCCAAATAAAGGTAACTTAGGTCACTTTTCTTAGACTTACTTTGTGTGCTTGGGAAGCATCCTCAGGGTTGACTGCTTACCTGGGTATTTGTGTTTTTGAGTGTGAGCGCATCTTCAAGGGGCTCTGTCTGCCTCTTCCTCTCTCTGTGACATTCCCTGGGGTTGAGTTGTAAGGGTAAAAGAAATTGAAGTTAAAGCGTAAAAGACCGGGCATTGTAAAGTTTCTAAGCTGCAAGGCCTGAGTTAAAATGTAAAGGACCAGGCATTGTTAAGTTCCTATGCTACATGCAAAACCTGAAATTCCTGGAGCTGTTAAGACAATGCTTGGAACCGCCCAGTAAATATTTCCCCTGACCGCCTGGTTGTTTAATAACTTAAGGGCTCTGTGTAGCCTTGCACGGAGGCATCGCAGGGCCTGGACCAATCAGTTTGAATGTGTACCCCGCTTTAGGAGTAACCAATCACCCCCGCCCGACCTGTTCCTGCCAGTGAATGAACTAATCATGTTTAGGAATTGTTGTTTGATTTTCCCGCGGTGTATGATGATTTGTTAAAGGAGACTGTGATGTATGTAAAGTCCCCGCCCTCCCCAAGAAGTGTACTTAAGCACTGTTCAACCCCTGCTCGGGGCTCTGGGCTGCTCTCCCTTCTTGAGTGGGCACGGAGCCCCAGCATGCTGGATCAATAAATCCCCTTCTGCCAATTGCATGAGTGGTCTCTTGGTGGTCTCTCCCTCCGACGCTTCGCCGGTCCCTTACAGAGTCGTGGGAGTGTCCTTCCAACAGTGGCATTTGCTCCTGTTCTGCTCCTCTGACTCACCACCAACTCTCCAGCTCCCAGTGCTCCAAACTCACCACCTCAAGTTCAGTGGCACAAACCACCCCATTTATTTAGCTCGTAGATCTCACAGGTGAGAGAGTTCAGAAGGGGCTCTGGAGGGCTGGCGGTCTCTGCCCCACCGCACTTCCACCTCAGCTGAGAAGCACCAGGCTGGGGTTGGGGGCTGCCCCCTGGCAGTCTCTTCCCACGCGCCTCTGGGTGACACTGAATGTCCCCAGGCACCTCCAGGCACTGCTCAGGCTCAGGGCCTGGGGCTGGGCTCTAAGTGGGGGCTTCCCGAGGGAGGCAGGGAGCGGCTGGGCTGCCTTCACTTGCCTTGGAGGCCACATGGCCCCCTCCTGCAGGGTCCCAGTCCTGGTGGGGTGGGTGGAGGCTACCCTCCTACCTTTCCACAGGGGTGTGCTCATACTGTAAGAATGGAAGTGTTGAGGGGAGTGTTCTCCTGGCTGTCATAAAACAATGACAATAAACAATTCCCTCAAACAGCCCAGGGCCACGTTTACTGTTAGCTTTTCAACTTGCATTATCTTGTCCCCCATTTGGAACCAACCCTAAATACACAGTCCCACAGAGGGATTTAAACTGAGCACCCTAAACACCCGGGAGACTCCAGGAGGGTGATCTTCCTGCTAGAGCCGGGGGAAGGAAGGACCTCACGCACAGTCTTCTGCCTGCTGGTGGCTTCCCCCAGGCTCACTGTATTTTTATTGCAACTTAGAGTTTTTGAAAGTCCTGGATTTTAAATCGGCCTCAGTTTTGTAAACAGCTCTCTCTTCCACTGGGTGAAGCTCCCCAAGGGCAGGGTGCGTCGCCTTCATCTTCCCATCTCCAAGGACCTGGTGGGTAGCAGAGGCCCGGGAGGCTTCCGCACTGCACTGAACTCTTCTATTCTGCGTCTCGTTTCTCTCCTGTTTATCTAGTGTCCATTCACTTCTGCTGACCTCTTTATTTCGTGCTGGTCTTACTGTCAAAGTCATTTGTTGCTTTAAGACTCCTTGTGATTCCTGGAGACATAGGGCCATAAATATCTGATAAATTAATAATGTTAAGAGTCTATATGACTCCTGTATTTGCGACAAGGCAAGCATAAATATTTCACTGTAATGACTCGAGCGCTCCGGGGGGAAAGGCGTTTCCCAGTTCTGTGTCCCCACAGAGAGGTGCTTCTGGTATATTGTGTCTATCCAAATAAAAAACAAAGAAACAGAACCACACACCGTCCGCTCTCCCTCCAGCGGATCCCCTAAAGACACAGAAAGTCTTGTCCAAGGACATGTCTCTGATTATGTGCGGGGCACACGGTTTTGGAGCTGTGCCCCTCAGTCCTGGCTGTGATGGTCTCAGCAAAGCTGCAGGGTGCGTGACATTTTTTGGTACAACTATGGACCTAAAAAGTGAAGCGTGGAGGATGAAGGAAGGGGGGAGAAACAAGCCGCACAGAAGTGCCTTTTAAATGAAATTTTACGATCACTGAAGATGCACTTATTTATGGGAGGATCTTCAACAATTCCCAGCGTATCTCTGCCTCTCATCAGCCTCATAAAATATCTCCCATTGGTTCTGACCTGGTTGACTCTGAATTTCTCATCCTAGTGGGGAAAATGGAAAAGTTTAAAAGACTGATTGTCACGACAACTCCCCAAACCTCACTGTGGTCATTAGCTTAACCTTTGCCTCCGACTCTGACCTCTTCTGTGGGTTGTTGATTGAGCAGCAAACATCAGCTCCCTGGGTTTAACTCCCTTCCTCTTCATGTAACAATGTTAATAGTCATAGTGATAAATCACACCTGATATTTGTATTGTGCGTTGGTGTTAATACACTTTCATGCTGTCTTGAAAGCTGAGTGTGAGACGCCCATGGAGAACTGTCTCGACATCCTGATCTTGCTGTTCTTGGACTGTGGCTGTGGTTTGCCCTCTCTGTCACTCTGTCACATCTCCCTGAGGATTGCATCACCCCTGTGCTCAAAACCCCCCAATGGCTGGCCACTGGGAGTGCAAATCTCTAGGCCAAATCCCTTAGAATTTCCCAAGTTGAAAGCACATCCAGCCACCATTCCAGCTCGATCTTCCATGATCCTTCTGCATGAAACTTAGCTCCAACCAACCCTCTGTACCTTTCCACAGGTTAGTCTGGCTCTCACTTTTCTCTTTGCGTAGAACCAGCTCCTTTAAGGCTTTCCCAGTGAGACACCGTCTGACTTTTAAGGTCTCGCAGTCGGTGGACTCCACGGCACTTCCCCACGACAAGACAGGCCTTTCTCTGGCTCCTTTACCACACTGCTCATGGACCACTGGCTCTGATTCTAGAACTGGCTGATTTTGAAGGCATCTCACTTTCCTCACTACTTCTACTTGCACGTGACTGTCTGGGACCCTACCTGCTGGAGTAGACGGGAGCCCATCTCTTGTGGCTTCGCCTGTAGGAGCTGACTTTCTCACGTGACATCTTATTGGCTTGGGTTGGAAGGAGCCACCCTGTGTCTCCCATTGTGCCACCCAGGCCCTCCAGTTTCCCATGGAGAGGGGCATTTTCTCTTACTCCTGGGCTTTTAAAGAAACTCCCAATACTGTCCAGTCCCTAGGAGAGGTTCTGGGTAGGAACTCTGCCAGCTCTCCTTCCTTTGCTTGCCTCTCCCTTAGGGAGATAAGTCATGATGGGCCCCTCTTGTCACATCAGGTCCACGTCACTGAGCCCCTCTGAGGCCTTGGGAGTGTAGCGGCCTCTTTGAATAAAAGCCCCAGCTGTTTTTTCTCTTTCATTTCCTGTTAACCCCCTTTCTCCATCCCAGCTTCCTCAGGCTGAGAATGGAAACCAAGAACCTGCTCTGCCTGGCTCAGGAGAGGCCAGCAATCCACCGTCGCAACCTCTCTGGGTACCAAGTCTGGCCCGGTCTGGCTTGGTTCCTGTAAGTTCTTTTTTTTTTTTTAATTTTCTATTAATACATGACAGTGGAATGCATCACAATTCTATTACACATATAGAGCACATTTTTTCATATCTCTGGTTGTATACCAAGTATATTCACACCAATTCATGTCTTCATACCTGTACTTTGGATAATAATGATCATCTCATTCCACCATCATTAATAACCCCATGCCCCTCCCTTTTCCTCCCACCCCTCTGCCCTATCTAGAGTTCGTCTATTCCTCCCACGCTGCCACTCCCTATCCCACTATGAATCAGCCTCCTTATATCGAAGAAAACATCAGCATTTGTTTTTTTTGGGATTGGCTAACTTTGCTTAGCATTATCTTCTCTAACTCCATCCATTTACCTGCAAATGCCATGATTTTATTCTCTTTTATTGCTGAGAAATATTTCATTGTGTGTATATGCCACTTTTAAAAAAAAAAAATCCACTCATCTATTGAAGGGCATCTAGGTTGGTTCCACAGTTTAGCTATTGTGAATTGTGCTGCTATCAACATTGATGTGGCTGTGTCCCTGTAGTATGCTGTTTTTAAGTCCTTTGGGTATAGACTGAGGAGAGGGATAGCTGGATCAAATGGTGGTTTCATTCCCAATTTTCCAAGAAATCTCCATACTGCTTTCTATATTGGCTGCATCAATTTGCAGTCCCACCAGCAGTTTTAAGTCCCTATAAATTCCAAGCTTCCTAAAGGATGGGCCAGGTACAGGCAGGTTAGCTGCCTTCCCAGTTTTGATCAAACAGCAGTTAAGTTCATTTTTTTCTTTTCATATAACTTTTTCCTACTTCTGATGTGGGCAGGCCCCTGCAACTAGCTGTTGGAACCATAGCAGGGGTGTGGCCTGGGTATTGATGACAAGGGGGTGCCAACAAGAAAGGGCTCTGACAGGAATTCTCTGGTCTTGTTCTGTGGTCTTTCTGTTCATGGATTTGGTTATGCTGATTTCGGAACTCATTGCTGACACAGGTTCACTTAGGGTGGACGCAGTAAAACCAGAGTTTTGAAGTAAAACTTGATTGCCCACTTCTGTTGCAGGTTACAGTCTACATAAGGTTAAAGGTTGCTGCAACTAGAAAATATTGCAGCTCTTAAAGGTGGGCCTTGCCCTCCAGTGTGGCATCAGACCCCATTAATTCAATGTCAAATTCTTTCTGAGTTTGAAAAATAAAACCCACAGACCAAAAATTGCAATTGTAAAAGGAGAATTTATTGAAGAACAGAAACAGACCTCTGAAAACTGAAGAAGGCAACAGGTTTTCTCTATGAGTAGGGCTTAGGGGTTTATATAGCACTTAACTCACTACTATTGGTCCAAACTTATGCTAATTAGGGTTTGAAAACGTACTAATGCTATTGGTCCAAATTTATGCTAATTAGGGTTAGAAAACCTACTAACACTATTGGTCAATTCTTGAGCCCCAAATTTCACTTAAGTCTGCCCCATGCCCGTTTTCTCATGGTGGATCAGGAAGCGGGAGGCTGAGGTCCTGGGATGGGCCGATTGCTGCGTGGAGCCGGCTTCTTCAGTGCCCAGGCCTAATGGCTGAAGGGCGACAGGTTGGCTGCTTTGGCTCCCCTTGGCCTGGCTGGCCATTAAGGGCATGGCAGGCTGCTCCAGGCTGTGGGCTCTGACCCACCCTGGCCACCACTCTGATGACCTTCTCAGCATGGACCAGCAGGCCGGCTGTGCAGCCTGGCAGGTGCGGAGCATGTCACCAGAGTCTTGTGGAGGGAAGCAAAGCCTCAGTCACCCTGCAGCTCACACAGGTTCGTTGTCACAAAAGCTGTAAGGAACTAATCCCGCACGTGGAACCTGCCAAGCCGGAGTGGGTGGAGGCTGAGAGCCAGGACTGAGGCCAGCCAGGGCGCAAAGACCTGTCACCCATGGCGCCCAGGCCTGGCTCGAACTCCTGCTCTGCCCAGAACCGCTGGCTTCAGAACTCACCATCCAGGACCTCAACCTCAGGGAAAGCCGGACTTGCAGGAGGAGGGGCGTGGGCGGAGTGGAATGGAAGGCGGAGTCAACGGTTAGCCAATAGCATTACTACGTTTCCACCCCAACCCTAATTAGCATAAATTTGGGCCAATAGCGTTGGTTCTTTTTCAAACCTTGATTAGCATAACTTTGGACCAATAGCCGTGACCCAAGTGCTCTATAAACCCCTAGCGGAGGGTATTTTGGTAGGAATTTGTTATGAGGGTCTTTAGTTGAAGCTGGGTTTTTTTTTGTTTTATTGTATCGCAGATTATGTCTCTTTCGTGTTTGCCTTTCTCTGAGTGTGGAAGAAAGTTTGTGAGAGCCGCTGGCCCTTCCTGGAGGTGAAGGTTAGCCCCCAGCTGTGGGGCTGGTGCAGTGCGGGGCTGAGTGCTGGGACGCCACTCCAGTGGGGAAGAGCTGCGGCGCTGCAGAGCACACCAAGGCCCAGGGCTGCCGCACTGGGGGGCTGCCGCACGGCAGCCGCCAGAGTCAAGCAGCCGCAACCCTGGAAGTGTAATAGCTGCGCTCTGTGACCTGCCACACTGCAGGAGCTGGAACAACGGAGCAAGGCTGAGAGAGCCGTGTCACCGAGAGCTGTAGAGCTGTAAGGCTCTGAGAGCTGCCACTGAGCAACTATGGGTGAAGAAGGGATGGAGGTGGCGAAGAATTTCTCCCTTCCGGTGTGACACTTCTCCATAATGCCAGTAGGCATCCCCTGCTGTGATTACCTGCCCCTGGAACAGCCTGTCTCGGCTGTAGGGGCCTGTCACTTGCGCCTTTTAGCTGCTGTGAGTTGTGCTGCTGCAAACCTGGGTGTGTATCTCTGAAACTCTGTCAGTTCTTTTAGGTATCTACCCAGAAGCAGCATTGTGGGGTCACATGATCCTTGTTCATTTTCTGAGGAAGTAGCAAACCGTGTCCACAGGAGCCTTCTCACTTTGCATTCCCACCAACAGTGCACCAGAGTCCGGTTTTTCTAGCATTTGTTTTCTTTTTTCTTCTTGGTGCTAGGGATGGAACCCAGGGCCACTTGCACAGCTCCCTGATCATCAGTGGTGTTGAGCATGTTAAGGACACCTGTCTCATCCTTGGAGGAAGGTCTATGTGTGTCCTTTGCCCATTTTTGGATTGAGTGGCTTGGTTCTGGCTGCTGGGTTCACCTGGGCTCACTGTTGCTCTCTGTGTGCTGAAGGGGCCTTGCAGCCTGGGCTCTGGGGCCACATCTTCCTTTCTCGCTCTGAGGATCTCTTCTGTCCACAGGAAGGTCTTGGCGCTGAACAACAGGGGAACTCATCCTACCCCAGGTCTCACAGGGAGGCCAGGCGGTGGCAGGACCACACTCCACCCGAAACACAGTCCTGGGAATGAAAAGGACTCCTGCTCTTGGCTTCTACAACAGCCCCCCCCCCCCATCTTTAATCTGGTTTGAGTTGGATTATTTTACTTGTCACCAAAGGGTCCTAAAACAGGAGTGGACCACTTTGTGTAGTACCTACACATAGTAGACCTGTTTCTAAACACTTCACTTTCGTTACCTGGTGTGATCCTCTCAACAGGCCTGGGGCATGAGGACTGCTATGATATTTTCACAGAATGAGGAAATGGAGAGACAAGTTACATGGTGGCAGAGCAGGGCTTGAACCCAGGCTTCCAGACAGCCTGGCTCCTGAGCCTGTGGTCTCCTGTGCTGTTTCTCCAACTCTTAGGGGAAAGTAAGGGTCGCTGACAGAGCTGGTGTAGAGCTTGTTTACAGAACATGTGGGAATGTGATGAGCTTTAGCTGTGTCGTCCTGCTCAGTTCTCACAACTGCTCTTGACATAATGACCACCCTTTTCTTATAGGCAAGGAAACTGAGAGATTAAGGAACTCAGAGCAACACAGCTGGTAAATGGCTGAGCCAGAAAAAGACATTGGTGTGTGTGTGTGTCCGTGTGTAGTTAGGCCCACCCCTAACCCAGGGGAGGAATTATGTCTAAGACATCACAAAACAGTTCTACAACTATGTAACCCCCCTGCCTTTCTCCCAGTGCAATTTGCTTGATTGTTTTGAACAACCATTAAAAATTAATATATATATATATATATATATATATATATATATATATATATATATATTTAAGAATCAGGAGGGTGGTTCCTACATGAGCAAATTAAAACTCAATATAAATAGTACAGTGAAGGAGACTTTACCAACCAGAAGCCACCAATTAGCCTCTAACAGGATCTTCCCTCTCTCACCACTCAAATGTGTCGTCTTTGGCTTCCTTTGTAAGGGTCAGGCGAAGCGTCAGAGAAAGAGACCACCAAGTGACCACTCATGCAATTGGCAGAAGGGGATTTATTGAACCAGCATGCTGGGGCTCCGTGCCCACTCAAGAAGGGAAAGCAGCCCAGAGCCCCAAGCAGGGGCTGAGCACTGCTTAAGTACACTTTTTGGGGAGGGCAGAGGGCTTTGTATACATCAGAACAAATCATCATGAGGCGCGGGAAAATTGAACAACAACTCCTAAACATGATTAGTTCATTCATTGGCGGGAACAGGTCAGGCTGAAGTGATAGGTCATTTCTAAACGGGGTACACATTCAAACTGATTGGTTTTAGGGCCTAAAGGACTACGTGACCAGTTACACAGAGCCCTGAATTATTAAACAACCAAACAGTCAGGGGAAATGTTTACTGGGCGGTTCTAAGCATTGTCTTAACAGCTACAGAAATTTCAGGTTTTGCAGGTAGCATAGAAACCTAACAATACCTAATCCTTTACATTTTAACTCAGACCTTGCAGCTTAGAAACTTTACAACACCCGGTCTTTTAACCTTTAACTTTTACGCTTTAACTTCAATTTCTTTTACCCTTACACCTTCTGTGTCCCACCTGTGGAGGTGGCTGCCCAGCTGCGGCAGCAGAGCCCTGAACTTCTGGTTCTGATTGCTTCCCAACTCATAGGTCTTTCTTTGCTCCAGCAAGTTCTGTTGCATTTGCTGTGTCTGAAGATTTTCTTTTAATAACCCGTCCCATGTGTGAATGTGGCTCTTGGGCTTCCACTGGCCTTCCATTCTTCCCGAACACCTTTGGCAACCTCAGGTTTTCTCAGGTGACATGCTTTCCAGAATTTCCAGCAGTATGGCTCCTCTTCTTTTGTATGGTAGCAGCAGAACGGAACGCAGCCCTGCACTCTGTGTTCGGTAGCACCAGCCCTCGCTGCTCCACCCTGGCCGCTCTCCACCAGTGCCAACACTGTTGGACCTTTTCATTGGCCATGCTGGTGATACAGAGGCCTGGGTTTCTTTGCCCACTGCTATTAAGCCAGGTTTCCATGTCCTGTATCTGTGTGGGCAACCTCAAAACAAAACAACAGAACAAAACAAAAATCTTTAAGCCCACTGGATTATCTTTGAATGAAACCCTGCCCCATAGAGAGTTATCAAGCCTCCCCAGCAGATGCCATGTGATGTTTGTCAAGCATGTCTCCCAGTCTTCTCATGCATTAACACAGATATCCACCAGGACACAGATGAAGCCCTGAGAGTTGTGACCACCAGAAGCCACTTTCCTGGGAATGAGAGACATTTTCTGCATTAAACCCCAGTTAACTAGAAAATGAACTTTCTTGGACCTTCCTGCCCCTGCCTCTTCTCATGAGCTGAAATCCACAGCTTTATTATTTCAGGTTTTAAGAAGAAGTTCTTATGTGAGTGTCCCTAGTTTTGAGCACACATAACACACCAGGTGCCAGGCAGGTTTGACAATTTTTCCAGAAACTTGCCTTTTTTTTTTTTTTGCTTCTGGTTGACAGACAGAGTCCTCTGCAGCCCTTGCTTCTGGGAGGCCAGGCGTGGCACCTTAATGGTTTGCATTTCTGGGAGATTCTGGTGCTTGGGTTTTGAGGTGTCTTTCTCAATAATTGTGGGTTAAGTACTCAGATCTCTGTAAGAGATTGTGGAGAGAGAGAAAATCACCTGCTTTGTTTTTTTCTGTCTCTTGCTCCTCATGCCGTGTATTCAGGAGGGAAGGGGACCTTGTGGGTAACAGGTGCAGGATTCAGGTGAAGGAAGAATCACCTGGGTCCCTGGGAGAGGCCTGGGGGTGGGATCTCTGGTCTGGCCCACGTGGCCATGGGATGCGGTGGCACACCAGGCCCTGGTCCGGGGCTCTGTGCCTGCCAGTGTGTGTGGTCAGCTTCCTGCAGTCAGAGCCCTGCATGCCCCATACCTTGTCACCAGTCCCCCCAACACAGGCTGGACCTAGGATCCTGCATCCTCATTCTCCAGTTCGGTGACCTACTTGGTCCACGTTGCACTGCCTCAGGATGAACACTAGGTGGCAGCAAAATCCCGCCTTGCCACATCCAGGTCTGCCGCAGAACCAAAAAACAGTGATACTGCAGATTTTCCTTTTAGAGAAAGTGCTATCCATGCAAAACTGCAGCCACGGTGCAAGTGAAATGTCAGGACCAGAGAGAGATGCCTTATGTGTGGGATGAAAAACAAACAAACAAACAAAAAACCCCAGCAAAACATCTCAGCCATCTTTTATGCAGCTTTTTTGAGGAGATTGTCATGTTTCTGTTTGGAACTGCGGAGCTTGACAGTTCCCTGTTGGAAGAGCGTGCAAGGAAACAGCTGTGTGTGTGGTGTGTGCGTGTATGTGTGTGCCGCAGTCCTGGGGATTGGATCCTGGGCCATCCTACCACTGAGCTACAACCCAGCCCCATTTCTTTTATTTTGAGACAGTCTTGCTAAGTTTCCTGCTGTTCTTGAACTTGAGATCCTATTGCTTCAGCCTCTCCAGTATCCAGGATTACAGGTGTGGGTCACCACAGCCCAGTCAGAGTGTGGTTTCCTGAGGTCCCCTTCCGCTGCTTGGAGTGAAAATGTGAAGATTTCAAACACTGTTGCTGTGAAGGAGATGGTCCTACTTGGCATATAAGTTCTGATCTGTGATTAGGGCCTGCAAAAATCAGTGAGAATCCTGTGGATAACATATTAACCCCAGACCTCAAGATGGGCCAGGGGAGAAGCTTTCTTTTTTTAAGTTGTTGATGGACATTATTTTATTTTTGTTCATTTATTTATATGTGGTGCTGAGAAATGAACCCAGTGCCTCACACATGCCAGGCAGGTGCTCTACCCCTGAGCCCCAGCCCCAGCCCCCAGTGGAGAAGCTTTCTGACAGGAGGATTATCAAAGGAGAAGGACTCCATCTGCTTCTAAGGCAGCCTCGAAGGCTGAGCCCGTTGACAACATAACCTTGTTATATTGCTATGTCCTACAGGAAGAAAGAAAGTGAGTGGGAGACAGACAGAGGGTGTGGTAGGGCCTGGAGCACCTTGGCCCATCTCTAGAGACAGCAGCAGGAGGCCAGCGGAACCCAGGAGTTAGTAAACCCTGCCCTCCATCCCTGCCCATCCCATCCCACAGAGCTTGTTTTTAGAAGGCTGTGGAAGTCCTTTAAGAAGCAAATCCATTTCCGTAGAGGCAGTTACGCTTGAAAAAGTGGTCTTGCTGAAGAGTTGGGCTCTTCAGCTTGTTTGGTAGCTATTTATGGAGCTCCCGTGGCCCCAGGAAGCAGTACAAATGGCCAGGGAGGCAAAACCCTAATCAGAGCATGGGTGGCCGCCTCTGATAGATGCCTTTCCCCACTCTCCTCATCTAAGTAGTCCTGAATTTCAAGGGCAGGAGAGAGCTGTCAAGTGTACAGTTGATAAGAACCTGGCTCTGTCTGTGTTGGCCTCCTCACGTTTCAAGGTCTTCTGTGACTCACAGTGAAAGGGGAGTGTGGTCCTCTCACCCCTTGTCCTCTCTTCATAGCCTGGGCAGTGGGGTGAGATGAAGCCCCTGCTGTCCTGGAGAGCAGACTACTCAGCCCCCAAGGTGCATCTTAGGCCTGCCTTTCTGGCAGGTGAAGATCCCCTGCAAACCCTGCTTCTTCAGGAAACCTTTGACTAATGAACGAGAGTTGGTTAGTAATCAGTCTCTTAAATTCATGCACCAAAATTAATTTCTGCTTACCAGGTGAAGGATTTCCTGGTGAATCTGGGTATTTACGCTGGGTTGCTCAGACTTTGCATTTTCTCTGTGCTCCTGGAATTGCTGTGTCGTGTCCTGCATTTCTGTTTTTGCCAAAGGGCAGGCAGACAGGCGAGGAGCTTGGTAGGTGAGTAGTGTTAAGTAAATCAACATATAAAATACAAGGTCAAAATCGTATGGGCACGGTGCTTTGTAACTTAGATTTCAGACCTAATTTGGCCTCTGCTGTAGTGAACTTGCGCTCCAGTCTAGGATCCTGCAGCTGCTAGGACATCATGCAGCTGCCCAGGCCTGAGATCTTAGGGATGTTGAGCTCCTTCAGCCAGAACCGGCTGGAGCTGTGGCAGGAGCCAGCGTTTCTCCTCCTAGGCCCAAAGTGCCAGGTGCTCTCTTCCTGCCTTCCCTCCTGCAATATGGCTCAGAACAGGAAGCGCCTCTCTCACTGCCACCCTCTGTCTGAGAGGGCTCAAGGTCTGTTCTTACCTCTCTAGCTAGAGCCACCCTGATTATTATAATGTCTTTTTGGGGGGCATGTGTTTGGTGGGGAGAAGACCTCTGAGAGCCAGTGTAGGCTCACCCCACTCTCTCCCTGAGGGCACCCCATCTCAGGGCCCCCTTGTCCTGCATGCTGCTGTTCCCTGGTGATACAACCAACATTTTGTGACTTTCTGGACGGGAAGGAGAGTGCTGCTGCTTAGTGTAAGGCTAGCCTAGGGAGGAGGGATGACCATGTTGAAAGAGAGCCCAGTGCCTTCTCAGGAGCAGCAGGGGGCTGTGGAGACCCAGAGCTAATAATGACCAGGTTTCCAGGGGGAACCAGATTTGCCCAGAAGAGTGTGTTGCCCAGGGCATCTGCTACAGGGCAGCTCCTCTCTGGGGCACGGATCTTCTCTGGGTAGCTTCACTGTCCAGGAGTTACACAAAATGAGGACTTAAACTTCATGCCAAAGAAATACAGGCAATGTGGAGAAGTGTGGGGGTTTCTCAAAAAACTAAAAGCAGATATCCAGCTGTCGGCTTCTGGGGAATCTCCAAAGAAAGGGAAATCAGCATGTCAAAGAGGCACCTGTACTCCCGTGTTCCTCACAGCATTAGTAATGTTATGACCTTCGATGGATGAGTGGATAGAGAAAACGGGGTGCGTGTGCCGTGGGATATTGTGAACAAGGAGACCCTGCGCCGTGCAGCACTGCAGATCGTCCTGGGGGGACATGGGCCAAGTGACATGGGCCAGACCCAGAGAGGCACATGTACGGTCTCACAGGGAGACCCTGAAAGGGTCCAACTCACAGGGGCAGGGGAGGGTACGAGGGGCGTGTAGTTTTAGTGACGCAGGAGCAGTGAGTTCTGGAGATCCACCTGGGAAACTGCGCCTTCAGTGGATGATGGACACTGTACTGTGTACTTGCAGTTTGCCCAGAAGGCAGAGCTTGTGCTAAGCTCTCGTTGCACACACAGCAAAGTGTCAGTGGTCACAACCAAGGGGTGGGAGGGAACTTCAGGGGGTGCTGGGTACATGGTGACCCTGACAGCAGAGATGGTGTCGCGATGTATGCTGATCCCTGAACTCTCTGGGGTGTGCAGCTTTCTGTATGTTAAGCCATACCTCAATAATCAAAAAAAAAAAAACAAAACTCACGGGAGACTTTATCCCAAAGAACTTTACTTACTGCCTCTTGCCTTCCTTGGCAATCTATTTTTCTTTCTGTAAAAAAGAGACTTTTGAAGTGGCAAAGAAGGTACAGCAGGATTAAAGTAAATTCAATAAAATTATGATATTGTTTTTAGTTCTCTCACTTCGTAGGCTATATATGTATCTAATGACAATCAGTTTTTGTATTTTAAAATGTACTTTCATTTAATCTCATATTGAGCAAGCTCCACATTTTCATAGCGTAGCCCATAATTTTGATGCCTGTGGGCCATTCTGTCTTGTTTCATGTAGTGTTAGATTGAGGTGTTCCACTTACTGACTCTCTGGATTCTGCACTGCAACCTAACTTGCTGCGTGGACAGGCTGTGACCCTGAAGCCTGAGCTAGTCCAGGTTCAGCCAATCACAGGGGGTCAGCCATTCAAACCCCTGGGGGGCAGGAGCAAGCTGCATCCAGGGCCAGCTGGACCGGCTCTGTAATTCCTTACTCTGCACTTCACTTCCCTTTCTCTGGCTATAAATATGACCTTCCCACATGGTGGGACAGGCCATTTTGGGCCCAGAATGCTGCCCAATGCTACATTAGCAAATAGAGTTAATGAAGAGCTGCACAATTAGATTTCTTTTCTGATTTTCTCTTTTAAAGGTACTAATGTTTATTAAATCTTAAATAAGATTGTTGGACTTAACTTTTCTACAGATGTTTGAGTACATACCTGGGACTTTGCAAGGTATGCAAGGACTTGGACATTTATGCTACAAAGAATATTTTTGTGCCTGTAGATATTACCAACACATGCAGCTATGTATTTTACTTAAGCATATATATATATTTATATATAATTTTTTCCCTCTGTCCTCTTTATTTCTTCAGGTAAGTTCCTTGGAGTGAAATGAATGGATTGAAGATGTCAATTTGTTATTGGCCCTTGCTTTACATTAATGTTCGAAAATAATTGTTCTGGTTTATGTTGTGAGGACCCATGAACGAGCACACTAGTTTTGCTGTAGTTCAACATTGGGTGTCACAATTTTTACCATTTTCCAAAGGTGCCATTTAATTTCCCACAAAATCTTAAAAGTGGCCGAGGAGAGCAGTTAGTTTACTGCCCTGAAGTGGCTGTTGTCAGTGACAGTCATATAAGGGCAGTGGCAGTGGCATTTTAATTAGGTGATACACTGTTTTTTACTTCCTTTTTGCTGTTCCCCTCCAATTGCAGGGGAAATATTCAATCATTGACTCAGCCATTGCCATCCACCAAGTTCCTTGAGGACACACAGGCAGGGGGTGGGCAGCTGCTGGGGGCCGGGGTGGAGGCCCCAGTTGGACAGGAATTCAAAACAGACCACACACTGAGTTGGGGAGGAGTCAGGTCTGGCACTAGCATGTGGCTCACCTGCCCATCCTGGCATCCAGGGTGCTGCCGTAGCAGGAGCTCTGAAAGAAGGGGAGTCATTAGACTTCATGTTTAGGGAGAAGCAAAATAGGAGAAAGAGCCAGGAAAGAGGGACTTCTAAAAAGTGCTGTGTGCATGGATCCAGAAATCCTCGCTGCCTAGGCAAGTTGATTCAAGATTCACAAACCAATCTGCCGTTCTCTCCTGTTACCTTTTGCACACTTTATCCCCCAGTGCAGCCCAGCTTCCTGCAAGCTCCCTTTCTCCGAGGGAGAGTGGAAAACAGGCCTCCACTCTCCACCCTGGCCAGGCGGTGGGGAGCCTGCTTGAGAAATGGGCAGATAACTCAGGGCTTTGCAGATAACAGCTGGGGACACAGGAACTGCAGACAGATAAGCCACGGTCACTAAACATTAAAAAAACCCTCTTCTCAAGGAGATTGGTATTTGAAATGGATGCACCGATCACTTCCTACAGGAAGAAAATATAAGAAATTGGCATCATTCTACCTTTTAAAACGGGCGATTAATTTGCAGGTTCAAGGAAATCTGTGGACATAGCATGTTGCCATTTCCGCCTGGCCTTTAGGAGTCTGTGCCGTGCTCTTGGTAGAGATGTGTCTAGCATGTAACGGATGCTCCCGCGGGCAGATGTGCCCAGCCCTGCTGGAACACAGGCCCCTTTCTGAGACGTGGGGTGGTTTCTGGTTGAGGCAGAAGAATTGGTTTTACCCTGTTCAGGAATTTTATCCATGACAGTCGAAGAAAGGAAGGTTTTTGTAATCAAGCAGATGAGACAAGGCTCCAAGGAAATCTAGTAACGGTGACAGAGATTTCAAAGCCGTTTGGAAGCCTGGCATCACAATGAGATGAAGAAATGTCAGTTGTCAGAAAAAGCCATTGTCTGAATACAGACTGTTCCTGGGGGGAGGTCTGAGAGTAAGAGCTCAGCTAAGGAGACAGTGAGAATGCAGAGGCATGGAGGGTCTAGAGAGAGGAGACACTTGCCTGAGGAGGGCCCGCCAGGCGCCAGGCTGGTGTCCCCTGCAGCCTGCCCCCGAGGGCTGTGGTCAGAGCAGACCTCCAGGATGGCAGGGGCTGGGAAGCAGCCATGCACAGAATTATGGGGTGCCTTATGGAAGAGCAAAGGTGAGAATGGGGGACTGTGAAAGTCACCTGCAAATCCTGGAGAGGATTTGATGAAGTGGGATGCACTGGTCCTGCGGGGCATCAAAAGCCAGGACTAGTTCTCCAGCCCCGCCTTCCCAGCCCGACCTGCTCAGTTCAGGGGAGTTCCTTTTTCTCTCCTTCCTTCCTTCCTGGGATTGAACCCAGAGGCTCTTTACCACGAGCTACACTTCCAGCCCTTTTTATTTTTGCTTTGAGGCAGGTCTTGGCTAAGTTGCCCAGGTTGGCCTCAAACTTGAGATCCTTCTGCCTCAGCAACCTGAGGTGCTGGGTCACTGGCAGGTACCACCAGGCCCGGGCACAGTAACTCCATTTTAACAGGCCCTCTCTGGGAGGATCCTGCAAAAACGTCAGCCATGGCTAATTTCCTCCATTACCACTTTGCTGTGTTTTTCCTCCCAGCACAGGTTAGCAGCTGAGTGACGGTGTTTCCTTATTCCCAGGAGAGGATCAGGAGGCGGAAGGGCTCAGTGCGTAAGGGCTGTGTGGTGTGGCCCTGGAGACTGGAAGACGGGGGTAGAGGGCGGGTCTCATGCAGCAGGTGCAGGACAGTCCCGTGATGATGGACTCCACGGAGCGCTGCGTCTCTTTGTGCTCCTCCTTCCCATCCAGCTAAACCCTGAGAAGCAGGTGACCCTGCCGAGGTGAAGCGTCCCAGACTGTGCTGGAGGGTTTGTGGAGTCCCCAGCTGGGCTGAGCCCCCTCTGGGCGTCCACACTGCCTCCTGGCACCAACTTCACCTGTTGAGAAGATGCGCTGGTCCAGACGGCCAGCATCTGGGGAGAAGCCTAAAGGCCAGAGCAGGAGGTCATGCATCTGTCCCCCAGGGGCCTGTGGTCCGAGGTCCTGCCTCTGCCGGTGGAACCTTTGGTCTGAATTGCACTGCGCTGGCCACACCTGTGTGTCTACCTGGTGCCAATCCACAGGGCCATCCGAGCTCATCAAAACAGACGAAAACCACGCGTCACTTCCTGCGCACTCAGGGCTTCTTACCTGCACTCTGTCTAGGGGCACCAGGAGACACCGGGGGCCTTGGCCCTTCACATCTCTGTGCCCTGAGCTAAGTGCCCAATGCCTGCTGGGCCCTGGCTCTCCACGCTGCCCGTCTGGAGGCATGTTGCTGAAGAATACAGGCTTTGTGCCCCCAGGTGGGTAGCTCAGCTCCTCTGCCTCCTGCTCCACCTCTGCCCGGGACCAGCAGCACTTCTGGGCGTGTGGGGTCCAGATCCACTTCAGAGCAGGGAGAGGACCAGCAAGGCTGCATCCTGGGTGGACTCTCCAGGACGGCCACTGGATTCTTCTGCTGTGGGGGAGTCGGGCCCAAACTGGCCCCTCTGGGCTCATTGGAATAGATGCTCCTGGGTGAGGGAGTGAGTGCCTCTCTGACATGGGCGTTAAAGAGAGATCACCAGCCAAGAGAGTTTGTTGTAGGTAAAAATTGGTCATGAGAAGTGGACAGGGTGGACTTAAATCAGGCAGAAGGCCCATCAGGACTTGGGGTCGTTTGCTAGATTCTGCTTGTCTGCATTTTCTTTCTGCTTTGGTCATTTTCAAAGCTCCAGTGTTGGGACAAGGATTCGTGGGGGTGGGGAGGAGCCCGTAGGGAAGTGGAGTTTGGAATGTGCAGATTCCCCAGGCGAAGGAGCCTCAGGGCACGGACTGTGTAGTCACTCAGGAAACAGAAGCATCTCCCTGTGTGAAGACCGTCCTCCGCTGGTGAGTCAGAACTCCCTGGATGGCACAGCGGCTGGCCATTCTCTGACTCCTGTGGACTCTCGGAAGGGGTGACCCGGACAGAGGCGTACCACTTACCAGCCTGGACTCTGGAGCTGAGTGCGAATCAGGGGAGGGAGAGGTGGAGGGAAAGGTGGGCTTCTCCTGAGAAGGCCGCATTCCTGGTGAGAAGAAAACGCTAGACTCAGCGAGGGCGGGGTTGGAGCGACAGGGAGGGCGGCATGCGGCCCTGGGTCCAGGTGCCAGGATGGCCGAGGCCCCCGGCTGCGGTGGCCAGGAAGGGCTCTGGCCTGAGCTGGGCCTTGCACAGGAGAGGACGGCAGAGTCGGGAGGAAGCGCCTCAGGCAGATGAGTGACCGGGTGCTGGGGGGCAAGCAAGAGGCCCGCTGAGGTGGCCAGAAGTGAAGTTGGGGTTGGGAACAACATGGCGACGAGGAGCCCCGTCCCACAACCTTCCTGGCCAGGATCTTGATTCTAACAGTCTCAGGGGGCCACTGGAGACCTCTGGGATGGAGGACGACAGGGCCCAGTCACAGAGCTGGAAGAATCCATGGACAGCACGAGAGCCAAACCCCTCACCTCACAGCTAGGGACCTGAGCCCGGCGGGCAGAGACGGCTCCTCTGGGGGCAGAGACGGCTCCTCTGGGCTGTCTGTCTGGCCAGCCCGCAACACGCAGGTCTGCACCACGTGGCCCCCCGCCACGCCTGTGCTTGGAGCACATCCCGGTTCTGGAGATAAAGCTCAGCCTGCTAGCTCTTGCTCCCTCCTGCTGACACTCACCGACTCCATCCCAGTCTCTGCTGTCCTGGGCTTTGGACATCCTTGGAAGAGAAGCTTCCTCTTGGTGCCAAGTCCAGACCATGATTGTGTTCAGAATGACTGGTAGCTGGCAATGAGGCTGAAGACTTGTTGATAGCCTGGACATTTGTTCCCTCATCAATTATTTATTGAGCACATACTAGGTAGTTGGCATTGTGGGACACACAGAGAAGACAACTGGTTGTTCTTGGTATTGAAAATTAGAATTAGAATACAGCATAGTAAGTGCCACAGGGGAGGTAAAGATGGAGCTGTGGGGGAGAGGCCACTAGACCCACTGTGTGTGTGTGTGTGTGTGTAGGTCAGGGAGTGGGGAGGGCGGGAGACAGGTGCACTCAGGGTCTCTGCACCTGGCTCGGGCCACCTGAAGCACCGTGCTGACTGGGGGTTTGAGGGATGAGGCTGCAAAGTTCAGGGGAGCAGATAGTGAAGGCACTTTCAGTCCCTTTCAGTCTTGGATTTTAAGTGGAGGGTGGGGAGGAGCACACAGAATGCTCACTGTGCCGGGTGTCCTCAACCGTCCTTAAAGGAGCACTAAGGACAGCAACTACTATCACCACCCTTTACAGGTGAGAAACCAAGACTCAGGGTCACCCGGCAGGAATGGCAGAGTCAGGGTTGAAGTCCAGCTGCAGAGTCTGAGCCCTTGAGCTACCCTGGGCTGTGTGGCCTCACTCCAGGGCTTTACAGAGGTCTTAGAAAGGCCTCCGTTGGCCGCAGGGAGGGAGGACCTGGACCAGTGGGGGAAGTGGGCTGTGAGGGGCTGCATCCGAGAAAGGCAGGGCTGGACAAAATCCCGTGGTCTTCTGCCAGCCCCAGGGACTGCTGCCGCTGACCGGAGGTGGAGTTGCTTCCCACCTGGTGTGGATGGGTGCCTCTAGGCCCTGCCTGAGTGAGTGGACGGGGGCCCCCTAGCCCTGCCTGAGTGAGTGGATGGGGTGCCCCCCAGCCCTGCCTGAGTGAGTGGACAGGGTGCCCCTTGGCCCTGCCTGAGTGGACGGGGTGCCCCCCAGCCCTGCCTGAGTGAGTGGACAGGGTGCCCCTTGGCCCTGCCTGAGTGGACGGGGGCCCCCTAGACCTGCCTTAGTGGACGGGGGCCCCCTAGCCCTGCCTAAGTGAGTGGACGGGGTGCCCCCTAGCCCTGCCTGAGTGGACGGGGGCCCCCTACCCTGCCTTAGTGGACGGGGGGCCCCCTAGCCCTGCCTAAGTGAGTGGACGGGGTGCCCCCTAGCCCTGCCTGAGTGGACGGGGTGCCCCCTAGCCCTGCCTGAGTGGACGGGGGCCCCTAGCCCCAGCGCTGAGGCTTTTTAGTGGCCGGGATAGACGCACAGGCAGGTGTGCAGTGAGAGCCGAGGAGGTGCCGGAGGGCGTGGAAGAAGAATGCTGTGATGGAAGCTCTGGATCTAGTCATTTGCAGGAGGCAAGGGTGGGTGGGCAGAGAAGCTGGGCTCAGAGCCGGAGGGGTTCCTCGGTGGACTCAAGGGAGGGAGGCTCCGGAGCAGGGCCCAGTACAGGTGGGGCTGGGGAGAGGCCGCGTCGGCGGTGGCCAGGGGCAGTCAGGGAGGCCAGCCCTCGAGGGGGATCAGCTGCTGTGCAGGGCGAGATGTGGGCATCCGTCAGGAGGGCGGCAGCCCTGGCCTCCAAGCCCCCTCTGTGCTTGGCCTCTCTGAGGCTGCCTGTCCCCTGACTTGCACTCGGCTCCCGGGCAGGGCCTCTGGGAGTCACTCAGGGAGGCAGTGGGCCTGGAGAAGACACAGGGCAGGCGTGTCAGCCATAGCCTGGCCTTTGCCCTGCAGGGTCGCTGGCCGCCGCGGGAAGGGAAGATGAAGGAAAACCTCCAGTTGGCAGGGCAGGCTGGGGAGGAGCTGAGGTCTGAGGTCTCTTAACGCCTGTCACAGAGCTCAGCACGCAGCTGAAGCTCAGTCCGCGCGTGCCAGGAAGTCCTGGGAGTCAGAGTGACAGCTGGGAGTCCCGAGGGACCCACAGGAGGGGTCAGGTGTAGAGAGTGCTGCAGTTGGAGCACCAGACTGGGTAAGAGGGGGCAGTTCCCTGTGCCTCCCACACTTCTGTCCTGGTGGGGAGCCTCATGGGATGTGCTTCCTTTGAAACAGAAGTGGCCTGTTCTTCGGGTTGACAGCTCATCTTGCAGAAAAGCCCAGTGAGCGGGTGTGAGTGTGTGTGTGTGTGTGTGTGTGTGTGTGTGCAGTGGGGCCCACACTGCGGCTGTCATCCCCTCCCCCCTGGCTGACTCATTCCTTAGGCAGACTGCGTCTTGCGTGGGAGCTGCTCTGCAGAGCTAGACCTGCTCCCTGAGCATTAAAGAATTACAACCTGCTGACGGCATGATTGTTCTAAATGTGTGTTTTTTTTTAACAGGATTTTATTCCTATTATCGCTTTATTAATGAGTTTTTAAGAGGGATTAGCAGGTACACTGCAGAAAATTCTTTGCTTTTCTCCTCGGGTGCGGGGTCTGTTGGCTCTGAATCCTAAGCCCTGCAGATGGTCTGGTCTGGCTCTTCTGCCCCCCATGTCTGGGCTGGAATTCTTCTGAGGGCTGCTGCCGTGGACCCAGAGTCTCTGGGTTCCTCTGCAGCAGATGGCATCGGCTGGAGCTGATGATTTAGCAGCTCCCAAGAGGCGTTCTGGGTTGCTCATGGTCAGGTGTGTCAGAACAGAGCCGGCAGCTGCTGTAGAATCCAGGGCGACAAGCAGGGCAGACCTGATGGGTGTCCTTTCCCAGGTGCCCAAGCTGTCAGGAGGCTGGGCAGGTGGAGTGCTCCCTGCTCTGCGTGGCACCCTCAGCCTGGCGCTGGCTTTGGTTCTGCTCCGTGGAGATGGCAAGCCCTTGGTTTCTAGCCATCTGCGGGCTGCAGAGCTCTGATAGTGTTGGTGGCTGCTGATAAAGCAGGAGGCATCCAGGTCAATTGTGATGGTGTGGAAATGAATGAGAGGGGCCCTGGGACAGCTTCTTTGGCTGTCAGGAGGCAGGTGCGCGGTGCCCAGCTGGCCTGCTGCCCAGGGCACTTTGTAAGTTTGCTGAGTGCTTGCTGGAGAGGCAGGCCTGGCTTCAGAGGCCCCCCTTCTGTCCTGGAAGAATTTGACAATAGTGCTCAGAACACAGCTTCCTCAGACACAGGAGTCCTAAAGACCTGATGGGGTCCTTAGGAGAACTTAAAGGCACACTGCATATAAAGAAAGCACTTGGCACCTAGTGGGTGAGACTTGGGGACTGTCAGAGGTGGGAGCTGGAGAGGCAACAGAGAAGGGGAGGGGGCTGGTCCGTTCTTGGGTAAGGGAGACCTGGGTTTAGGTCTGGGGCCGCACTTTGGCATTGATAGGATGGGAGTGCCGGCAGGGACAGTGTTTCTTACCATCGGAGTCTCTGTAAGATGCAAATTATAACACAGAAAATACTTCCTACTTCTCTAAGTCAAGGGTTTGTTGGATGAAGTGAGGCTCTCTGTGTGACAGTGCCTATCAACTGTAAGTCACCATGGAAATATCGTGACCAGGATGATCTTCCTCCCCTGAAACCTCAGTTCCCTATCTGGTCCTCAACCCCTCCATCTCGGGGATATTTGAATTTTCAGAGAGATTCTAGGGGGAAAGTCTGGATGAAGTCAGTGAAATGAACAGTGAGTGTGCAGGTACCAGGGTCTCTCGTGCCCAAGCACCGCGTGGAGGCTGAGGCCCGGGCCACCAGGCGGGAAGAGAAGTGCCCTGGCTCCTGTTGAGGCTGAGCAAGAGGCGGCAGGAGGACCCCTGGGGCTGTGTGAGCAGGGGCCATGCCTGGGGGCCAGGCCAGCCTGAGAGAGTGGGGGACGAGGCAGGCTCTGTCAGTTCCTGGGTCTGCTCTTCCTCTGTCTGCTAACTGAAGGGCGCCCAGGAGGCCTCAGGCCTTGCAGAAGCAGACCTCCATGAAAATGACCAGCACCAGCGACCTAGTCACCACCCTGTGCTGGAGTTCACGCAGTGCAGGATCCACCTTGGACGTGCTCACCCCAAGGAGGAGGACGGAACCTTCTGGGAGACCACTGGGCTCACACCCTTCCCTCCTTCCAAAACATTTAACAGACGAAAGAGACGCATCAAAGTTGCTCCTTAATACCAATCAGTGCTCTGCTCCCAGACAGTGAGATTCCCGTTGCTTCGTATAAATCTTACGAATAAACTGGAAAGGGTATTGAGGGAATAGTGAATGCCCTTGTTCCTGCACAAAGAAGCCTCCCCTCAAGCTGCTGGGAACACCCCTTCAGTTTCCTAGGACCCCAGACCCGCTCTCCAGTGCTGATCAGCCCACCTGCAGCCTGCGCCGAGCGGGGCACGCCTTCTCTCTCAGATGAGGAGCGCCAACCTTTCACCTTTTACAAGAGGGTGGTGAGAGATGTCTGATTCTCGTTTCTCATGATTTGGTGAAAATGAGGGGAAAGAACTAAGGCAGCCTGCAGTTAGGGAAGAAGCATGGTCTCCAGGGAAACCACCGCGTGGGGCGCTGTGGGGTAGAGAGAGAAGCAGAAAGTGAATTGCCAGGGCTGTGTCGACCACAGCAGTGCGCAGAGGCAGGAAGCACCAGGTGCGGCTCCCCCTTGGCTTCTGTCCTCGTGGATGCTGATCAATGAATGTGCTTGTTTGCTTAAAATACTGATTGAGCGGCAATTGGTTTAGAGCATGACTTGTAACAACAGCAGAGGGTGTGGATTCCACTGAAAACTTACCCCACCACAAGGTTCCCTGCCTTTTGCACCCAGCTTTAAGGAATCCCAACACAATTGTGCACAACAGTTCTGCAAGGCCCCGAGGGGTGTGGAAGGTGGTGGAGGAGGCCTGAGAGCCTCTCCTGTCCAAGGAGCCTGACCCTAGGGCTCCAGACTCCAGCATGGGAGGAGGAGAGTGGGCCCTGCCTCAGAAGGAGGGTGGAGAGGGGGCTGGGGGCAAGGAGGCCGGCACCCTGGGCTTACCACCCTGGCTTACCAGGAGATTCTGGAGGGACGCAGAGCCCACTGATAAGAGGTCAGGTGGAGGGGCAGACTTGGGCAACAGCTGGCAAACAGCACAGTGGAGGTGTTGGGTGCAGGCAGCCCCCCTGGGCCTAGTCTGAGCCTTGCCTGGGGGCTTGGCCTTGGGGTCTCTCCTTGGACCTTGCCTGGGGGCTTGGCCTTGGGTCTGTCCTTGGACCTTGATTGGGGGCTTGGCCTTGGGTCTGTCCTTGGACCTTGCCTGGGGCCTTGGCCTTGGGGTCTCTCCTTGGACCTTGATTGGGGGCTTGGCCTTGGGTCTGTCCTTGGACCCTGCCTGGGGGCTTGGCCTTGGGTCTGTCCTTGGACCCTGCCTGGGGGCTTGGCCTTGGGTCTGTCCTTGGACCTTGATTGGGGGCTTGGCCTTGGGTCTATCCTTGGACCTTGATTGGGGGCTTGGCCTTGGGTCTGTCCTTGGACCTTGATTGGGGGCTTGGCCTTGGGTCTGTCCTTGGACCTTGATTGGGGGCTTGGCCTTGGGTCTCTCCTTGGACCTTGCCTGGGGGCTTGGCCTTGGGGTCTCTCCTTGGACCTTGCCTGGGGGCTTGGCCTTGGGTCTGTCCTTGGACCTTGCCTGGGGGCTTGGCCTTGGGGTCTCTCCTTGGACCTTGATTGGGGGCTTGGCCTTGGGTCTCTCCTTGGACCTTGCCTGGGGGCTTGGCCTTGGGGTCTCTCCTTGGACCTTGCCTGGGGGCTTGGCCTTGGGTCTCTCCTTGGACCTTGCCTGGGGGCTTGGCCTTGGGTCTGTCCTTGGACCCTGCCTGGGGGCTTGGCCTTGGGGTCTCTCCTTGGACCTTGATTGGGGGCTTGGCCTTGGGTCTCTCCTTGGACCTTGATTGGGGGCTTGGCCTTGGGTCTGTCCTTGGACCCTGCCTGGGGGCTTGGCCTTGGGTCTCTCCTTGGACCTTGCCTGGGGGCTTGGCCTTGGGTCTCTCCTTGGACCTTGATTGGGGGCTTGGCCTTGGGTCTGTCCTTGGACCCTGCCTGGGGGCTTGGCCTTGGGTCTGTCCTTGGACCTTGCCTGGGGGCTTGGCCTTGGGTCTGTCCTTGGACCTTGATTGGGGGCTTGGCCTTGGGTCTGTCCTTGGACCTTGCCTGGGGGCTTGGCCTTGGGTCTGTCCTTGGACCCTGCCTGGGGGCTTGGCCTTGGGTCTGTCCTTGGACCTTGATTGGGGGCTTGGCCTTGGGTCTGTCCTTGGACCCTGCCTGGGGGCTTGGCCTTGGGTCTGTCCTTGGACCTTGCCTGGGGGCTTGGCCTTGGGTCTGTCCTTGGACCCTGCCTGGGGGCTTGGCCTTGGGTCTGTCCTTGGACCTTGATTGGGGGCTTGGCCTTGGGGTCTCTCCTTGGACCTTGCCTGGGGGCTTGGCCTTGGGTCTGTCCTTGGACCTTGATTGGGGGCTTGGCCTTGGGTCTGTCCTTGGACCTTGCCTGGGGCCTTGGCCTTGGGGTCTCTCCTTGGACCTTGATTGGGGGCTTGGCCTTGGGTCTGTCCTTGGACCCTGCCTGGGGGCTTGGCCTTGGGTCTGTCCTTGGACCCTGCCTGGGGGCTTGGCCTTGGGTCTGTCCTTGGACCTTGATTGGGGGCTTGGCCTTGGGTCTATCCTTGGACCTTGATTGGGGGCTTGGCCTTGGGTCTGTCCTTGGACCTTGATTGGGGGCTTGGCCTTGGGTCTGTCCTTGGACCTTGATTGGGGGCTTGGCCTTGGGTCTCTCCTTGGACCTTGCCTGGGGGCTTGGCCTTGGGGTCTCTCCTTGGACCTTGCCTGGGGGCTTGGCCTTGGGTCTGTCCTTGGACCTTGCCTGGGGGCTTGGCCTTGGGGTCTCTCCTTGGACCTTGATTGGGGGCTTGGCCTTGGGTCTCTCCTTGGACCTTGCCTGGGGGCTTGGCCTTGGGGTCTCTCCTTGGACCTTGCCTGGGGGCTTGGCCTTGGGTCTCTCCTTGGACCTTGCCTGGGGGCTTGGCCTTGGGTCTGTCCTTGGACCCTGCCTGGGGGCTTGGCCTTGGGGTCTCTCCTTGGACCTTGATTGGGGGCTTGGCCTTGGGTCTCTCCTTGGACCTTGATTGGGGGCTTGGCCTTGGGTCTGTCCTTGGACCCTGCCTGGGGGCTTGGCCTTGGGTCTCTCCTTGGACCTTGCCTGGGGGCTTGGCCTTGGGTCTCTCCTTGGACCTTGATTGGGGGCTTGGCCTTGGGTCTGTCCTTGGACCCTGCCTGGGGGCTTGGCCTTGGGTCTGTCCTTGGACCTTGCCTGGGGGCTTGGCCTTGGGTCTGTCCTTGGACCTTGATTGGGGGCTTGGCCTTGGGTCTGTCCTTGGACCTTGCCTGGGGGCTTGGCCTTGGGTCTGTCCTTGGACCCTGCCTGGGGGCTTGGCCTTGGGTCTGTCCTTGGACCTTGATTGGGGGCTTGGCCTTGGGTCTGTCCTTGGACCCTGCCTGGGGGCTTGGCCTTGGGTCTGTCCTTGGACCTTGCCTGGGGGCTTGGCCTTGGGTCTGTCCTTGGACCCTGCCTGGGGGCTTGGCCTTGGGTCTGTCCTTGGACCTTGATTGGGGGCTTGGCCTTGGGTCTGTCCTTGGACCCTGCCTGGGGGCTTGGCCTTGGGTCTGTCCTTGGACCCTGCCTGGGGGCTTGGCCTTGGGTCTGTCCTTGGACCTTGCCTGGGGGCTTGGCCTTGGGTCTGTCCTTGGACCCTGCCTGGGGGCTTGGCCTTGGGTCTGTCCTTGGACCTTGCCTGGGGGCTTGGCTTGCTCACTTCACCCCATCTCAGGCTTGTCAGCCACCTAAGGTAATTTCCCAATATTTTTTCCAGTGATTAGGAGTGGACCCCCTCCCACCCCAGGTGGCGTGGCTTGAGGCACACTCATCAGCCTTGACCTCAGCATCGGCTCTCAAGGCCCTCACATTCTGGCCTCTTGCTTCCACTCCTTTGAGGTTTCCAAGTTGGATAGCACTGGCTCTGGACAGGGTGCTCCTCAGTCGAGTCACTCCCCTGGACACTCAGTGGTAAGTGCCCACCAGCTCCTACCAGCTCCTCCCAAAGTCCTGAGGTAGCCAGGGCTTTTGGGATCCCCATCAGTCCAGGGAGAGGAAAAGGAGACGCACAGCTAGGCTGCAGTGACCAGGCCCAGTCTTGGAACTCTCAGTCCTGTGCTCACCCCACTGGCAAGGCCTCCTCCAGTGTAGAAGCCCTACTCGGCAGCAGCATGTGATTAAGCTGCTTCACTGCATTATAAAGGGTGTGTTTATGTGTTTATTCTGAATGAATTCAGTTGTATTATGCAAGTAACTAGCAAAAAATTGAGCTGCAGTTTCTCACCCTGGTCCTCTGCCCTCCAGGTCAGTTCTCTCTGGGGTCTCACACCCAGGTGTCTCTTGTGTATAAGTGTAGGGTTTTTCCCGCTTGATTGGTAGCCATCAGGAGAGCAAGAACTGCATCTGATTAATTTCCTTTTACAGCACTTAGCAGGTGAAGTAGCAAGATAAGAGCTGATAATGTGACCCTACTGCCTCCTTCCAGGGCCCAGGTGGCCTCAGTCAGAGGCATTTATTAATGTGTGGGTCAGGGGTAAGGATAGGAGCTAATAGAATGTGTGTGTGGGGGGAGAGGTAAAGGGCACTGGGAAGTTCTGTTTCTGGAAATGCCATATTATCAACTTCTTTATGGTAGAAAGGGATGGGGAGCACAATAATAGTTAATTTAATACTGGCACGTAGTAAGATGCACATTATGAAAATGTTTGGGACATTTCTTCCTGACCAATGTTGCTTTGGTTCTTTACAAAATATTGGGGATACCAAAGATACCTTAAAAGCAGTCAAAGTGGCTGAGCTTTTCAAAAGCAAATAACTTAAAGCTAAATTGATGGCTTTTTGGTAATGCAACAGTGGTTGTGCTGGGTAGGGAGAAGCAGGATTCCTAGGAGTTAAGAAATGGAGCAGTAGCCCTCCTATGTCACCTGCTAGTTTAATGAAAGACTGTCATAGCAAACCAGTGGCCCTTGACTCCGTGCCTGTAAGCAATGTTATGACCAATTGGTCATATGGCTTAGGGAGGGGTCTCTTGGTCCCTTGTTATGTCCTTTATAGGTGCTGTTCCAAACCTCCAGTTTGTCCACTTCTGAGGTTTATTTCCCTTACAAGTTGGAAAATGCCTTTTCATATTTAATTAGGGCACACAGCAATATAAGCACTCGAGCTGGGTGGACAACTTTAACAAACAGCATTTTATTACTTTATTTTTATTTTTTTGGTACCAGGGACATAAGTCAGGGATGTTTAACCACCGAGCTACATCTCCACCCCTTTTTATTTTTAAATTTTGAGAAAGGGTCACACTAAGTTGCTTAAGGGCCTCGCTAAGTTGCTGAGGCTGGCTTTGAACTTGTGATCCTCCTGCCTCAGCCTCCTGAACCCTCTGGAATTACAGGTATGTGTCACTGCACCCAGCAAAAAACAAAACAGAACAGAACAGCATTAAACGGCATGGCTTTGAAATATATTAGAGGGTTGCAAAAGGAAAATCGACTGTCACTGATAACTTATCTTACAGCATCATTTGTACACTCATGTGCGACCCTGGCTCTGGCGGCTTTCTCAGCCACCTTGGTGTGTTTCCCCTTGACAAAGCTTGTTTGAACATATTCCATTTTTGAGACCAAAATCTCTTGGCTCAGGGACTCAGTCATTTTTGTATGTGTTGCCAGGTTTGGATGTGGGGCGTCCCTGGAGAACTCCTGCATTAGTGTAGGAATGTTCAGAGGTGAAACGCTTAGATTATGAGAGCTGTAATCTGATCAGTGGATTAATCCACTTGGTGGATTATGATTTGAATGCACTACTGTGTAGTATCTGTGGAAAGGTGGAGGGGCTGGGGGAGGGAGGCCCTGGGGTGTGCTTTGGGGACTATATTTTGTCCCTGGCTCTTTCTCTCCCTGCTGAACTGGGCGGCTTTCTTCCACCACGTCCTTCTGCCGTGCTGGTCTGCCTGGTCTTGGCCCGGGTAATGGCCCAGCCGAGACCTCTGAAACTGTGAGCCAAAATAAACGTCTCCTTCTTTACCTTGCTCTTGTCAAGTACTTTGGTCACAACGAAAGCTGACCAACACAAGTGTCATGAATTCTTGAGAAAATTCTTGACAAAACCAGCCATGCTGAGGGAACCTTACGAATCTCATCTCGGTTTGGTCGAGAAGTTTTTGTTCAGATGGACGGGTGGTGTTTCCTTCTGGATCCAGCCGTGCTGGCCTCTGGAACCTAGATCGCTGGCCCAACTTTGCTGGTGGTCAGGCCACATAGGCCAGTACCACTGCTGCCACAGAGACGCCTGGAAATGTCAGCTGCCTGCACAGGAGAAGCTTATTTCTGACTCAAAAAGCAGAGAGGACTGTGTTCAAGGTGGTGCCTTAGGGACCCAGGCCCCTTCCATCTTCCTGCCCTGCCGTGTCAACCCTGGGCCAGAGGAGGGGACAGAGGTGGCAGTGGCCTCCTTGTGCCCTGTAAACCACCCACGTCCGGCTCCCTTCTATTGTGGGAACTGGCCACATGGGCCTGGACGCAGGTTTGACTATGGGCAGAGCCCTCCAAAGTGCATTCGTTAAAGGCTTGGCCCAAAGGATGCTGTGTGACGGTTGGGGCCTAGCCACTAGGGTGAGCCCTCATGGGGGATTGGGAACTCTGCCGGTTTCTTTCATCTCTGGTTTGAGATGTGACCGCCTGCTCCAACATGAGCTCCGGCGTGGTCGTCTGGCACCTTATGGAGTCTCCAACCAATGGGATCTCCCAAATTTTGAGCTTAAGCAAAATGTTCTCTTTAAAGAGTTGCCTCAAGTGTTTTGTTACAATGACAGAAATATACGGGGGTTGCTGGGAAATGTGGCTGGCTGGTGAGTTAGAGCTCTCCATGATGGAAGGGGTACTAGCGTAAGCTGAGACTGGCATGGGCTTGGGGATCCCCATACAGTCATGAGCCACCTAGCAAGGGAGACACGGCAGGGACGTCCGTGGTTGATGGAACATCACAGAGTGCACTGTTGCTCAGATGCTGGGTGTCACCAGGGACGGGATTGTGGGGGAGCCCCTGCTGTGTGGACGGCTGGTTATGGGCCGCAGCATCCTCTGGTGGTACATGACTAGCCGCTGAGCAGCAGGCTGTGCTCAGAGACAGCTAACTGACGCTTCAGGAGGGTGGGTGGGAAGAAGGGTGGCCAGAGAGACACAGAGTGTGACACAGACTCCTCCCCAGTGTCCCTCTCCGATCCATTTTCTTTCCTGGAATCTCAGGACAAAGTCACAGGTGAATTCGGAGGCTGGGGAGCATTCATGGCTGCCCGATGCTGGGTGACGGGAGGAGGTGCGTTCACTAGGGCAGCCTCCCCTCTGTGGGGATGAGGCGGGGGAGGACACCGCTGCAGATCTGGAGAAGCCAGCGAATCAATAAGTCTGACAAAGCCAGGCCCACGGCACCGAGGCCGCCTCTTTCCTGCGGAGGTGTGCTCCCTCGGTGACGGTGACGGTGACGTGGAGGCAGCTGCGTTTCCCTGGCAACGTCACCTGATCCCAGCACTGTGGGCGCCTACACTGATTCCAGGGTTCTCTTCTTTAATGACAAACAGCTAAAAATGAATTTCATCCCCAAAAAGCAACCGGCTATAAGGAGATACTATGCCGTGCTCATGCCCTCTGTAGGAGGAGACAGCTGGCAGGGTGGACGGTGCTGGGCACTGGGGGCTGAGTGAGGACAGGGATGCTTCCCTTCCACCCAAGACCTGTGTCCCAGGAACAGGAGCCTGCTGTCTGCCCTCAGGCTCCCCACTGCCCTGTGCCACTGGAAGAAGAGTTGTCCATGCCTGGGACTCCCACTCTAGCCCTGGAGGGTTCTGGAAGGATTGAGCTGGCACCACTAAGTGCCAGGGTGGTGGAGCAGGGGAAAGCCCCCACTGAGTGCCCAGCCTTCAGGAGGGTGCCTCTTCCCATGTTCCGAGCTGCTGAGAAGTGGGGATTCCACCTGGGAAGCGGCTCCCAGGAGTCAGGGGCTGGGACTGGGCCCTGGCGGGCGGCCAGACCCACAGACCCACGGGGAGTGCTCCACACCAACCCCGGGTGCGCCACAGCCTGGCTGTGTGACCTTGGCCCACAGGACCTCATTGCTGAGCTTCAGGGTCTTGACAAGACGGCAGCAGTGTCCGCTGGGGGCACTCCAGGGACGGCTCAGCACACTGTTGACCAGTCAGCTGCGCGGATAAAGGAAGGCGGTTTCTCCTATTTAGAGTCGTCCTTAAGATGTTCCTAGTCCAGGACCGACATTGGCACAGGCCAAGCCTTTGCACACTAGAAACAAGGGCTCTGCCGGTGGCGCCTTCACAACGGGTGCGTGGTCTCCGTCCACCGAGAGGAGAGGCAGAGGCCCTGGCCTCCCCGTCAGCCGGCAGCAGGCCTGGCTGTGCTCGGTCGGGGCTCAGAGAGCAAAGCCCCAGCGTGGCACTGTGACGTGCTCAGTGCTCTGAACTAGAGACCCAGCTCAAACCCAGGTCTCCCTCGCTGTCCCCGGCCTCTCCTGCCCAGGCAGGGCTTTCCCGAGCTTCTCCTGCCCTGCCGAGGGGCAGCCCCTCCGGACGGGGAGGCTGGACTGGCAGAGGAGGCTGCGAGTGAAGCCCACAGCCCCGCCTGGGCGGGCTGGGTCCCAGGCCTTGTCTGTCCTTCTGCCCTCACCCCTGTCAAAGCCACCGGCTAAGTTGCCGCCATCCCCCACTCGCCTCTCGCCCACGGAGAGGTGCACATGAGCTTCCCAAGGTCGTGGGGTCCGTGCTCCTCTCCTGTTCGGGTGGGCACGCAGCCTCCGCTCCCGCCAACCTGCCAGGGACGGGACCTGCAGAGGGCAGAGGTGACGTGCCCCCCGGCCTGCTTCTCTCCTGTCTCAGCAGTTCTCCTGGAAGGGAAGACCCAAGTCCAGCAGAGTCACCAGAAGGATCCCAGGAGGGTAAGAGCAGAGGGACCGCATTCTCTATGGCTCCACCGTGGGACCCGCGTCCTCCCTCAGCTCTCCCCAGCCCTCAGCTCCCGCCTTCCGCCACGAGCTGCAGGCCCCTCATGTCATTGGTTTCCTTTCCTTCTCCTCCTCTCCTCCTCTCCTCTCCTCCTCTCCTTCTCCTTAATCTCATTGTTGTTTGAGGCCAGCTTGCCTTGAGCGGCCTGGATGGGGCGTGACCTGCCTGCAGTGGGTGACAACTGAGGGAGTTTGAGGTTCACTCCGCCTCTGCTCAAGGTGGTGCAGCCTTGAGGGACCCCAGACTCATTCGCTCAACAAGCGCCTGCAGAGGGTCCCAGGAGCCCGGGCACCCCAGCTGGACCAGCTCTGAGATGAAGTGGCCGGGAGTGGTCCCTGTTGTCAGGGCTCACGTTGCCGGGGAGGGACAGAAGGAAGCCGTGGTCATCTGGTCTTGTACATTGATGTGCCTGATAATCGTTTTGTTTTCCTTGATGATTTTACATGAGAAGTTACAAAAGCTCTGGATGGTATTAACTGTCTCCAGAGAGAACCCGAATTTGCTTCGGGCAGGCTGTGGTCTTTGTCTTGTTGGACTGAGATGATTCAGAGCTGCGTTTCCATTTTGTGAGGAGTCTTTGATTTCTTTCGCTTCTTGGAGTCGGCCCTTCCAGGGCACACGAGCCACCTAACGGTTCCCCAGAGATGTCCATGCCCCCATGTCCAGAACCTGGCAATGTGCCCAGTTACATGCAAAGGGGGTCAGAAGTTGCAGATTGAATGTCGGTGGCTCATCAGCTGACCTGAAGAGATCACTCTGGGGCTGGGGGTTGTGGCTCAGTGGTAGAGCGCTCGCCTAGCACGCGTGAGGCCCTGGGTTCCATCCTTAGCACCACATAAAAAAACTAAGCAAACCAAGGCATGCTGTCCATCTACAACTATAAAAAGTAAAATAAAACAAAAGATCACTTTGGATGTTCTGGGTGGTCCCAGTGAGACCACAGGGTCCTAAAAGAGGAAGAGGGAGGCAGGAAAGGAGGTCCAAGAGGTGTATGGTAAGGGGACTTGACCCAAAGGCGGAGGAAGAGACCCGGGGATGCCTACAGCTTCCGTGACCTGGTGAAGGCGGGCACAGGTCCCCGGGAGCCTCCAGGAGGCTAGCAGCCCTGCCCGCACCTGGACTTGAGCTCAGTGGCCCTCGTCAGACCTCTCACCTGCGCAGCTGTGTGACACTAAACCTGTGTCACTTTACCTTTTTAACTTGTAGTAACTTGTTGCAATAAGAAATGGGCGCCAGGGGTCCCCGCCGAGTCTCAGCTGTGTCCCAGCATCTTCTTGGAGGGTCCTGAAGGCCACGCAGTCTCCGTGGAGCTGGGAGACTTCCAAAACCTCAGCCTGGCCTCACGCTCTCCCCAGTTCTGCTGCTGCTATCAAGCCTGCAGCTGTCTGCCGGGCGGCCAGGGAGCTGCGCCCCCTCCTTTTCTCCTGTGGGGGTGTGTGCTCCCCCAGCCTGGGCTGCTCTGTCCTGGAGCTCTGACCCTTGGCTTCTCAGCAGACATAAGAAAGGCAGCTCTTCTGCTGCTCTCACCATCAACGGTTTGAAAATCCTGCTTCAGCCCACTGACCCTGGCAAGTCATGCCCTTGTTGGGGCCTCATTTCCCTCCTTGGCACAGGCAGGGTCTCAGAAATGACCTCTGGCTCGTGCCAGTTGTACTTTTGGGCCAGCTCTGGGTTCTGGAGAGCACAGTGTAGTTGTTTGCGGGGGTCTAGGAGGTGAAGTCCTGGCCTGGAGGGGGCTTCTGATACTCACGACCCTCTTGTGAAATAAAGCCATTTATGTAGAAGATAATTTGAGAGCTCAGCTGCATATTGTGGAGTATTGGCATGATTCAGAACAAGCAGACAGCAAAGATTCCAATTTGGATCTAGTGAAATGAGAGCCCAACGTTGTGAGCACTTGTCGCTAAAAAATAATCACCTAGATCCCAGTACTTTCTAGTCAGCATAGTTTGGTTAATTGATCCATGATTAATCAGGAAAGTTAATTGAATTCATAGAACTTAATGAACTAACGTCATGATGGGTTTAGGACCCCAAGGGAGCTGCAGGCAATCTATCTTTGGTTATTTTTGCAAGCTATGATTTTGACCTGACAATTGAGTTTTTTTTTTTTTTTTAATACAGCATAGCAGCTAAATGAATGGCAGTCGTATCCAGATGAAATTAGTTGGTATTTTGCAAGCTCTGTAGTTCAGTTTGCTTTCTGGGAAGGGAGTCAAAAGAAAAAGCACTAAAAGCCCTTGATTATGTAAGCATTAGACCATAAGCAAGGGCTCTGCCAGGATTTCTCTTACACATCTTTGCTTCCCCAGTCTTCAGCACAGAGCTTGGTACATAGTAGGTGATTAACTAACCGAGGGAATAAACGACTCTTTCATCCATCCGTGCAATGCATATTCAGTAAGCTACCTGCTCCAGGCCCTGTGGTATGTATTGGAACTAAGAGGTGAAAAGTGAGTCACAGCCCCTGACTTACAGGGTGGCTGTCCCCAACAAGTAATTGCACACAATTCGGTGTAGTAAAGGTCAGTGACAAGAATGGGAGAGGTTGTGGGCACAGCAGGAAGGACACAGAAGGGCCACATGAGCTTGGGGGTTCACAGAGCTGTGTCTTCAATAGGAGCAGACGCTGGCTGGCCCGGAAGAGACCTGAACCTGAACTGCGTCGCCCAGGGAAGGGCGGGTGCGCAGCAGGGAGCCTGAGTGGTGAGCAGCCTCCTGGGCGAAGCCGGGGCAGAGGGTGGGGAGCTGGTGGGGTGAGTCCAGCCCTGACTTTATGTGGACCTAATAGGGAGGGTTGAAGGGTTTCAGGAGGTGAGTGTAGGGTGCACGTTTTAGGGAGGAATTCTTCTAAGTGAGTGGGGGGGAGCTGCAGGGGAGAGCCTGGCAGAGACGCTGCAGTCGCTGGTATTGACAGGCCCCGTGAGAGGGCAGCAGGGAGGGAGGCTCAGCTGACGGGAGGACCCAGTTCCGGTCAAGTTCCTTTCTCTGAGCGTCATTAATTCTACCTCGTAGGTTATTTTGAGTTTAAATGAGAAATGCCATGCCCAAAGAATCTAGGGAGGTATTGTGGCCCATAGTAAATATGAGCTGCTTATCATTCTCCCAGGGGCAGGCAGAGCTACCGGGAGAGGAGGAGGGGATGGAGGGGACATCTGGGAGGTAGTTAGAAGGCGGAGGCTGCTGCTCCAGGAGCAGGTGGGCTGTGCCGGCAGCTGGGCGGTCTGCTGTGCTCCTGGAGATGAACTTCGGTGGGGCCTGGGCTGCCTGGTCTTGGGCCACGCTGGACTCGCAGACAGAGCCAGCTCAGAGCCGTTGGCAGCAGAGAGGCTGTCTGGATGTGGCAGCTGCCCTGAGTGCCCACCAGCCTCACGGCCCTGTCCTGGCAGGGTCTGCCTCTGAGCTGTGGTGCGTGACATCCACTCCTTGTTCCTGAGCAGCAGAGCCACGTGGGCCCCCAGTGCAGAGTGCAGACGTGATCCGCATGGGAAGGAGGCTCAGCACTGCAGATGAGCTTCTGTGAGCCCCGGCGGGTGTGGCGGGTGCTGGGGAGGGACACGTGGTCCGGGAAGCTCCCTGTCTACTACTGCTCTGGTCTGAAGCCCCCACTATTAGTAATCTGATGGAGACAGGAATTTGGGGTTACAGAGAAAGAACGACATACCGAGCCTCAAAAGATCCCCAGCAGCGTGCTTGAACTGTTGGAATGCAGGACCTCACGAACAAGCGAGAGCTTGATCTTACAACAAGCAAGTCCTGAGCAATGGCGCCCTCTGTGGCCAGGTCCTAGTCAGCAAACCACGAGGCCCCAGCAAGGCGCAAGCGCAGAATTGAGCACTGGAGCCTGACTCTAGCCTGGCCCCTGCCACTGTCCCTCTAAACACGGACGCCCAGCCCCCTGGGCTGCTGCTGCTCACTCTCAGGGTGCCCTGCTCTCCCCTGACTGTGCGTTCCTTGCTGGACCCCACGGCTTTCCACTCTGACAGAGCACACTCTCCCTGGAGTGCATCTCTGCTTTCCTAAAGGGGTTTCTCTCTGTGCCTCTAAACTTTTGCATCCTTAGGTCAATTTCTGTGATGTTTATCAAGAACCCCCTGGGTCCTGGGTTGGGGTCCCCCTCTCCCGGGACTCGTCGCACCTCCGAGGTGACAGAATCACTTAGATTTAAAAGCTCTATGTCTCCATTGAATGCAAAACGGTCAGGGAAAGGTATTATTATTATTAAAGGAAGGGTTAACAATTATAATAGAATAACATCAGCCAACATAGGTGGAGAACTGTTTGGTATCAGGCAATGTGATGGTACCTTTTATTCACTGCCTCATTTAATTTGCAAACAGTTCTGTAAGGTGATGTTGTTATGCATGCAGACATGCGGGTTCAGAGAAGTTAAGAAACTTGACTAAACACACACAGCATGCATCTTTGGTAGCACTAGACAGAGAGAACTATGCTGAGAGAGGGAGAGTGAGAGCTGCAGAGAGGTGGATGTCAGATGTGGGATGTTGGATGGGTGGTCCTGGAGTGGAAAGAAAAGGGGGAGTGCAAGAGCTGGCCAGGACTGGCCCTGCTTGCCTCCTAGTCATTGCATTTACAGATTGGCCCTTCCCTGATTCTGCCAGCTCTTATCTTAGTCTGGAGGCACATGGGGCTCCTGAGAAAGGTTGGGTTTGAGAGCTAAGATAGAACTGCCTAAGAGATTTGGTTTTATCCATGCTCCTCCAGCCACAGTCACAGAGCCCAACAGATGCCCCGAGGGCTAGCTGGGCACTGGTCTTCTCTGCAAGGCTCACGGCCTGGCACTCGGCCCCCACAGAGCCCTGCAAACCCTGCGTGCAGTGATAAAGGAGCCCCTGTGCGTTCAGGAGGGGCAGAGGAGAAGCCAACGCAGCCGAGCATCAGGGTTTACCAGTGGCTGCTGGCCCAGCCCTCCTGGGCCGTCTGCAGTTCCGATCCCACATTCTGTTTCCAGCTGGGAAGTGGGCGGAGAAGACAAGACAGAGAAGGCACCCGGCCCCGTTGTTCAGGGTCACGGTGACACATGTTCCTCAGACAGGGTCAGGTGGCTGGATGGTCTCTAAGGGGTGTGTTGTCCCAGCAGCCAGAGCGCTGGGGAGCAGGCAGCTGCAGCAGCTCTGAGAGGCCTCAGAGAAGGCACTGGGGGGTCTGCGTGTGGCCCCGCGGGGACCATGGACCTCGTGATCTTCTAGGGCCTCAGCTTACTCAGGTTGTGATACTAGATCAGGTGAACAGTTTTCAAGCTGTTCTGGGGAGACGTGAAGACCATGGAAAGGAATAACTTGTTCCCACACTCTGAGATGGCTGTCCGTGTCGTTGCTGGGACAAAGGCAGTCACAGTGAGCCATTCCTGAGGATCAGCACCTCCTGCCCTCCTACGTGAGGGGATGGGTGGCTAAAAACCTAAAAGAGATTTCTGCCTTGATGGGTAAAGAATTTCGAGCCACAGCAGGGTGATTTTGAGGGGTTAAGTGGTAAATCGTGTGCATGTACAGGGAATGGATTTTGGCCCAAACAAAATCGAGATGAACAATGTCATCGCCGGTCTTAAGTGGGCGAGAGAAGGTCATTAAGGATGTGCCGTGGCTTTCTCTGGTTGCATGGTGTCAGCACTCAACAGAGTCACTGGACAAAGTCACCTGTGCCGACATGAGCCTTGTGTGACATGGGCCAGCTTCTCAGCACGACGCACTGCTCCTGTTGTGGTTTGGGTCACTCTTACTGGGCGTCCTGTGTCCCTAGGCATGTCTTCCAACTTCTGTGAGCCTCCGTTCCTTCACCTGTGCGAGGGAGAACAGGAGTCCACAGCAGCTGTCACACCCACTGGCGGGCAGCAGGTGCAGGTGGATGTGTCTGGGAAGCCGCTGGCGCTGTCCTGGGTGTGGCAGGTCCTCTCTCCAGCTGTCCCCCCCATGCAAACAAGCAGACCCGTGGGCTCCGACAGGGGAGGTCAGGGGTGGCTTTCCTGTGGGCATGAGAGTTGTCCCACAGGCCACAGAGCTGAACCACACTGAGGAAAAGGCCGGGCTCGGACCAGCACGTGGACTCACTGGGGACACTCCTCCGGGTAAGACGTGGCACCTGGTGATCATCGATGGCCTCCTTTGTGAGACTTACTGCTGCCTGGCAGCCGTGACATCTCATAAGACATTGGTCAAACTTTATAATCGTGTCTTGCGCTCATTCCCATCCAGCCCGCAGGAGGGAATGGGTAGGGATCAGAACCACGTGTCTCAGAACCACGTCCCCAAAGCTGCGGTTGGAGCCTTTTCACTTCAAGGCTGTAACGCAGTGTCACTTGGTTTTGGAGGGGAAGGCGTGTGGGCAGGGGTGGACGAAGGCTGGGGCTGGGCAAGGAAGGAGCGAGGCTGCACTTGTCGCACACGTCCGGCACCTTTCCAATTAAGCTGTGGCATTGGGATTCTTCCTGGGTGTTCGGGTTTCCTCTGGGTCTCGGGTGCTGTGACTGCAGGTTGTGGGGAGGCCCAGAGACCCCCTGGGAAGCTCTGCCTGCAGTTAGATGACGGGGGCATCAACTCTCCCAGCTTGCAGCCTCCTGGGCACAGCTCTGGAGAGAGGTGGCTGGAGCCCAGTTAGGGTACACTCAGGGCTTAGGGCCAGCAGCACTGTGAGCACCTGGGATGCTCTTTTCCAGAGACCGCGTGGGCTGGTGTGGCAGAGGCATCTGAGTGCCAAGGCACAAGGCCCTTGTCTGATGTGCTGGAAGCTTCTGGAGAGTTGTGCAAGCTTTTCCCTTCTCATGTCCTCCATCTGAAATGTGTGGAGGACGCAGTGTGGTCTCTTCTCAGATGGGCCTGATCATCCCAGACGCTGTGACGAAGTGGAGACAGGGAAACGGGAGGGCACGGGACAAGTGCCAGACATCCCAGGCTGCCGTGGTCATCCTGGGCTGCTTGCAGGAGAGGAAGTGGCTGCAGATGCCACCTAGCAGGCTCCAGGGATGAGTGAGGGGTGGCAATCTGAGGCAGTATTGGGTGGTGGCCGGGACTCAGACCCAGGCCCTGCCACCTGGGCACGTGGTCCCACCTCTCAGTCCCAGGTCCATCAGCTGTAGAATGGGAGGCGTGACATATTTCCACCTGGGTGGTCACTGGGGTGACATGAGATGTGCGGGTGGCAGGCTGCTGTGCTGGGGACCTTGTGAGAGCAGCACATGCATGGGCGTGATGGCTTGGTGTGAGGGGCGACCACGTGCACAGGAGACTCGACCCCTCTGTGTGCCAGACCCTCCGCAAGTTCCTCAAGCCCTAAACAGTGGAGCCAGGAGGGGGACACAAAATCGTGACAGTGTTTGGATTCATCATACGGAGGTACTGACTTGTCTACGGTATAGAAGTTCCTTCAGGAAGGGTGTGGCCCTTTCAGAGGGGGTTTGGTCATATTGAGTGAATTTCTTTTAGGGTGGCCATCCTTCACGTATTCATTCAGCAAACTCTTACTGAGCACGTGCATGTGGCACGAGGAAGACTAGGAGACGCGGGTACAGCTGGGAGCAGACCAGTCCGCCCCGGAGGTGCCTGAGAATTAAGGGAGAAGACCCTACGAGAGTGCGTTTTGTGTGTCGAGTGAAGAGACAGGTGCTGGGAGGACCAGCCCTGCCCTCAGCCAAAGGGCTGTGGAGCGAGGCCAGGAGGGAGCCCAGGGAGACAAAGGGGGCAGCACCCTGTTCAGGAGGGCCCGAGACAGTGGCCGCTCTGCACAGCTCACTGGCTATCCCTCATCCAGCACCCATCTCTGCTCTGAGAAATGTCCATTCTTCAACCAGGACACAGCAAAGTCAGGCAGCCAGGGTCCCCAGGGTCACAGTGGGGTGAGGCAGAGGTGACCAGCTCCCACTGCCCTGTCCTGCCCCTGCCCCTGGTCCCGGTGTGAGTGTGGCTGTTAGTGTGGGAGCGGGGTGGGGAGGGGCTGGGCACAGGGTCTGGCTCAGAGCACTGGAAAGGCAGCCCTCGTCAGGCAGAGTGTGCGGTGACTCGGGTCTATTATCTTCACAGCTCACAGTTTCATGGGACATTTGTGCAGACGAGATTGATCAGCAGCGAGGAAAATAGCCGTTGCCTAGGCAACCAGCCGATGACTCATCCTGGCTTTGAAGCAGCCAAAGCCCTGAGACTGCAGTAATTTTCCGGATGCTCGGCCGCCCTCTCCCTCTCCCCCACCTCCATCCTTCACTGCCTTCTGCACACCCATGTCCCTAGGTCCCTTAACGCTGTTGGCCGCCCACGTGTCCTGTGTTCTCTGGGATGGTGCCACAGGCCCTCTCCCACCATCGTCTATGATGGGACCTGCTGCTCTCTGCTCTCTGGGTCTTGGGTGCCCGTGACTGCAGATTGTGTGTGGGGGCTCTGTGGGGACAGTCTCAGTGATGGCCACACTGCACGGGCTCCACACTGCACAGGCTTCACGCTGCACGGGCTCCACGCTGCACGGGCCCCACGCTGCACGGGCTCCATGCTGCACGGGCTCCACACTGCAGAGCCCCGTGCCTCCTTCAGGTCCTGCAGAAGCTCCCCCTCACTGAACCTGACCTAAGCTCAGCCTCTGTGTCAGTGGCCTTCAGCGTGCTCCCCCAGGGTCAGGTTTTCCAGGCCCTTCTTAGGGACCCATCATGATCCTCTCTTAGGACATCTCCCCTCCCACGGCCTTTTAGTTAATGAAGGACTAGGCCTGTGACCTCAAGACCCAAAGGAAGCAGATCTTGAATTAGCCCTCTGAGGGGCCAGGCAGTGGGGCACAGGTGGCACCTCTGCCGAAGGTGACGGCCTTTGCCCAGCACCGTGCTGTTGCCCGTCCTGACTTGAAAAATCATGTTGGATGTGAGTGCCAAGCTCCTAATCCCATCTGACACGTGCAGCCCACACATGTGCGTGTGACAAGACACACTCGACACAATACACATCACACACGGCACACACACTACATGCCACACACCATACTGACACACATACACCAACCCCCCACACCACACACAGGTGCACATACCACACACGCACACACCCCACGCATGTACACACAACAATCAACACACAATACATACCACATACACACAATACATGGCACACCCCCTGCTTATAACACACCATACGTGACACACACCATGCCCACACACACACACATAGGCACATGCCACACACAATACCTACCACATGCACACATCACAATGCCCCCCACCACCCAGGGCACCCCCACTCTGAGCACCCTGGCAGCTGATGGAGATTGGCACCTCACCCTTACTTCTGGGTGGCAGGTGTCCATGTGTGCTGACGTGGTCCTGGGTGGTAGCTGACAGTCAGAAGGAGTCAGTCAAGCTGACCACACTTCTGGGGGAGCAGGTGCTGGAGCCTGGGAGAGGACAGGGTGCAGCTGCCCCAGGAGCTCACCCTCAGGTCCCTGGGCGGCCAGGTGCCTTTCTATGAGCCCCGTGGCTCAGGCCTGTGACGTCTTTCCAACTGTTGCTCTGTCTGGCCTCACTGCCACTCTGCCTTGGGAACGCCAGCCCCAAAGCCACCAGAGTCAGGCCGTGCCCACTGCCAGTGTCCCACCCAGCACATAGCTGTCCTCCTGGTTGCTGGCATGTTGGGGAGCAGCCTGCCTCGGGCACCTCCTGGTCTGAGAAGCTGTGTGGCCCAGGGCGCACCCTCCAGCTCTCTGAACACTCAGGTACGCAAGCATGAGCCTCCTGTGGGGGCAGGACTGTTGGGTAGATGCTCCAACCCTCTGCCAAGGGCAGGCCGCCCTTGTACTGCGCCCAGTGGCGCTCGCCCCATGACGCTCGCTTGCCCAAGGACGGCAGGTGCCGCTCTTACCCAGCGGCCCACTCTGGTTTTGAATGGCATTTGCAGATCACGTCTTTATTCACTTGGTTCCTTATTCAGCAGAGATGTGCCTGTGCGCTCAGACCTGGGAGATGTTTCCAGAAGCAAAGGGCCGTGCCAGCACTGGGCTGTGCTCCTTGGGGAAGGCGAACCCGCGGGCGCACAGGCCAGGGGGCTTTGCCAATGGGCAGGAGGGCAGGAGGGCAGGGAGCTGAGACCACGAGGCAGGAGCTCTGAGCCGGGGGTGGCAGGTGGGGCCAGGGAGGGAAAGGGGGTCAGCAGGATGGGGGGGGGTGACAGGGAGGAGCTCCAGGCAGAGGGACTGGATGGAGGGGGAGATGCTCCTGAGAGGCAGGGCTCAGCCGAGCTGGGCCAGGGAAGGAGCCCCAGGGTCTGCGATCCATGGGAGGGCACGAGAGGTGGCACAGGACGCTGTGGGGGGCCTCCAGGCCAGTGGCAGGTTGGCCCAGGTGGGGGAGCACGTGGTCCCTTCCGGACTCCGCCTTTCCCCCTCCTGCCCGTCCTCCCCACATGCCCCTGTCCTCCTGAGCGGGGATGGTGCGCCGCTGGTTATCTGCTCAGGAGCCACATGTCAAAGGGTCAGGTGAGGCGAGCCCTGCAGCCCGGGACTGTCTTTGACCTTGGTCTCGGCAGCAGTGTCCTTGTCTTCCTGGCCACGGTTGTGTTGCTGGTGTTGGTGGCTGTGGTCTGCTGCTTGTGCCCTTGGGGCCTGCTTCTCTGCCTCTCCTCTCAGGTTGGTCAGGCCAGCGGCTGCCCCAGGACAACCTTGCCTCGGCTCTTGCTCTACCTCTGCCACGTGGCTGCCGTGGCCTTTGTCTGAGTGTCGGCCTGGAGCCCAGGAAGCTTGGTGCTCTGATCCCTGCTCCTGTGAGTCTTGCAAGCCGTTGGCTGTCGGCTGGTGCTCACTGCTTATGGGACCTTACGGAAGCTGAGGAAGTGGCCTGGGCCTTCTGTTTCCCACCACAGAACAGAGCACATGGGAGGGGGTGCTCCAGGGAACCCCGTATTCTGGGCAGCCAGACTTAGTTCTGGTTTAAGCCAATAGAAAGGATGAAGAGAGCCAGAAACCCCTGTCCTGCATGCCCGTGGCTTGCTGCAAAGCCCCATTTTCAAAGTCAAAAATCTGAACCCTTCTTCCCCAGCCACTTTGCATTTTTTCCTTACGATCTTCATCTTTGCCTGAGCAGATGGCCGCCTATAGCCATCTAGGGAGAAATTTACTTTTTTGGGTGAAGCAAAAGAGAAAAGTGTGTGTGGGGTATGGTCCAAAATAGGATTGCTGCTACTCTACTCTTCTAAGGACTGTGAGTGTTCTTCCCAGATCACTGGGAAGTCATTGAACATTTTTAGCAAGGGAGTGATAGATTTAGATTTGCATTTTTATAATAATCTGCTCGCTTCTGTAGAGAAATGGGTTGGATGGGGCAAGTTACATGTGTACGGTTCGGCCAGCTGTTGGTGGTGGCAAAGGAGTAGAGGCAGGTGACGGAGGCACAGCGTGGAGAAGATCAGAAGCAGGTGCCAAGGAGTAGATGTTAAGACAGAAGGTTGGCTTCTGCTCTTTGTATGACTGCAGATATTTTGGGAACATTTGCAGAGAGGGGGAATAGTAGGAGGTCAAGATTTAGGGAGTTGTGAAGACGTCAAGTCCAGGAGGACATTTGTAATTAAGGTACCCCCGAGGAACACAGGTGGGCATGAGCAGCAGGTGTTGGGATATTTGAGTCTGGGCCTGGGGAGCGTCATCGTGAGTGCGTATCTTGCCTGTTTGGCTGCTATGACAAAATGCCTAAGACTGGCAGCTGATAAACAAAAGACCTACTTCTCACAGTCCTGGAGCTGGACAGTCCGTGATCAAGGTGGCCTGGTCACTGAGAGCCCACTTCCTGGCTCATAGACTGTGTCTTCAAGCTGGTCCTCATGTGATGGAAGAGGGTAGGCAGCTCTCTGAGGACCCTTTCATAAGGATGCTGTTATGGTCTGGATCAGAAATGTCCCCCAAACAGCTACACGTTGAAGGTGTGGCTGCCAGTGCAGCAGTGTTCTGAGGCGGGTTTTGGGGGACGAGTAGATCATGAGAGCTCTGACCTCCTGGATGGATTAGTCCACTTATGGATGAATAATCTGCTGGGCTATTGGGAGGTGGTGTGCGCAGGAAGTGGGGCTGAGCGGGAGGAAGTAGGAAGTAGCTGTGGGCGTGTCCTGAGGGTGCCCTTGGTCCCCAGGCCCTGCCCCTGCTTCCTGGCCCCTGCGAGGTGAGCCAGTGAGCTCCACTCCATGATGCCCCCAGCATGAGGCCGTGGGGCTCAGTGACCACCCATGAACCTCCGAAACCAAATACATCTTTCCTCCCATGAACCTGTCCTCCTCCAGCACTTTGTCCTAGTGACAGAAAGCTGACGAACGCGGTGCTACCCTGTCAAGAGGGCTCTGCCTTCCGGGCCTCCTCGCCCCCAAGGCCACCTTCCGAATCCTGTGAATTTCATTCTCTGGGTTTTGTGAGATAAGGACCCAGAAAGAAGTTGGTGGTGAGCTGGAGGGCGTCACCGGCCATTTAGAGCCAAGACACAGAGCTGCCCCAGGCCACTCCATGGAAGTGGAGGGAATTCAGCTTGCTGATTGGAGTGTATGGATGTCCCCTGCTGTGGTCAGCTGTGGACACTCAGCTGCAAAGCCCAGCAGATGCCCAGGCCCCACCTGCCAAGTACAGAATCGGGTTTTGTCTCAAAGTCAGTTTCATCCTGAGAGGAGAAGCCCTTTCAGTGATGTACAGGAGAGGGCAAGGGACCTCGAGGGGCGACATTTGTCGGTGGGGACCCTGGGAGTTGAGGGGGTTCCCATCTGGGGGTCTCCATTTTCATCGTCCTCTTGAGAGTGGATGGGGGATTGGTATGACAGGCTTTGAGAGAGGGGCAAAGGTCTTGTTGCTGCCGAGGAGTGGGAAGACAGGTGGGTTGGGAGGTGGGTGGGTGGTCACTCTGCTGTGCCGTCTCCAACCTTGACCTTCTCTACTTTCTCCTCTGGTCTTTCTGCCTCTGATTTCCCCCCAACCACTGGTACCTAGGGTCTACGGGCTCTCCCTGCTGGGTTCCTCAGTCCAGCTTCCCACAGATAAACACCACTGTGCTGCATCTGAGGAAGTAAATCACCCATGGAATTAAAAAAAATCAAATATGACTTAAAATATAATTTTCTGCAGCAAATTGAAGTCTTTGTCTTTAATTTCCTTCCTCCTTGTGGTCCAAACCAGGTGTGCTGTGGTTTTCTGTAAGTGGCCCTCTGCTAGGAGATCATGAGGGGCCAGGCTTCAGGATCTGGGAAGCAGCCGGCACCCTGGGAGTTGGCTGGTGTTGCAGAGCGAGGAGCTGACAGCAGGAGCAGATAAATATTTGAAAAAAATGCTAATTTCAAAGTATCTGAGAGCAATGACCTTGTTTTGGTCTGGGTAGAAAATATTAAAATGAAAAAGTACAGATTGAGAAACGGAAGTGGCCTCTGCTAGTGATCGTCGCATGATGAGAGGGCACAGAACACAGCCCGTTTGAGAGCTCTCCATGACCACCGGCCTTCGTGAGGGTTTAGTGTTCCGTGAGAACACATCACCCCACTTCTTGGAGTGCCGCAGGATGGGGTATTCATAGACCATCCCTTTTCCTTGTTGAATTGAGATTAAAGTTCATTGCTGAGCCCAGAGACGCCTCAGAGCCCGGGTGCTCTGGTTGAGAGGACCATGATGAGTAGCTGGGACAGTGGGACTTAGAGGCGCTTCACAGCTGGGATACAGAGGAGGGCTGGGAGGCAGGGAGAGACCGACTTTTAGGGGATACCGGGGTTGGATAAGAAACAATTCCCTCTCCCCAAAGCCATGGGGGTGCACCCCAAAGAGAATGCCTGCAACCGTGGAAATGACCACACTGGGCCTCCTTATGGAAGTTTCAAAACTTTGGGGACATGGGGACATTGGATTGCTGGTGGCCACTGGGCCCTGGAAATGATGACACACACACACACACACACACACACACCACACTCATATGCAGAGGAGTGGGGGGACGGAGCTAGCCTATGTGATAAGTATGCTGTTGTTAGAGTTCAATCTGGCTGCAGGTGACAAATCCTAAAGTAACAGTGTGAATTAAGTCAGGCGCTCATTTCTCTACAAAAACTCCATAGACTGGTCAGCAGGAAGGAATTCTAGCTCTGATAATGATAGGCCAGACAGCTGGGCAACTAGAACACCTGGGGACACTCTCCTCAAAGCCATCCAAGTGCTAACAAGATGGAATGCAGGCCACGCACGACCCAGGGAGCTGAGAGGCGGGTGCAGAGTGCCGGGAGGGGTGGGCTTCAGATTCCCATGGGGGGTCGGTCAGGGAAGACCTCACTGAGAAGGTGACCTTTGAGCGGAGACTTTAAGGTGGTGGGAAGAAGATTACAGAAAAATGAATAGCCAGGGTCCCCCTCATGATAGCTCTCAGCCTCTCCAACTTCCCAGGGATGATCTCAACTATAAGGACAGAAAGGGATGGGGAGAGAAAGGAAGGGGCAGAGTGGGAGGAGACCTTGGAGGGGCAAGGTGACCTTGGAGGCAGAAATAAGATTTGGGACTTTGATCCACTGGCCTGGTCTTGGCTCAGAAGAAGAGCAAAGCCATTGCTCATGACGAATTTTTACTTTATCAGTTAATCTGTTTTTGATTTCATAGTCCTTCATGCATTAAACTTCAGACTCCTCACAGATCTCTAATCCCAACCTCTTTGCAGAATTATTTTCACTATTTTTTTTTCTTTCTAGTCTCATCTATATGCATGGCTTTTTTCAATTCCAAACAACCTCTGCTGAACCCAGACATGAGTCACACAGTTAGGCACGTCCCTCCCGGTCTCTCTGAGCCCAAGTCTGACATAACAGCCTATGAGGAATGGCGATGGGTAGTCACCTCATCGGGCTCCTGAGGACATGGTGGGAGCAGGGGACCAGAGCAGGTCAATCAGAAACTGGGTCCTCAAAAGGGAAGGCACTAGGGTGTCACCAGGGTGAAGAGGTCAGTTTCCACCCTGTGCACCCACGCAGATGTCTCCAGGGCACCTGGTAGAGGGCACTAGGCTGTGGTATAAAGGAAAAGAGGTCCAAGTTAAAAAAAAAAACCCAACTTTACTAATTAGAAGTCACTTTACATCCTTCCACCCAGAGAGGGTAGCCTTAGTGGGATTAAGTTTCTTGAACAAAAACTTATTCTAAATATCTTCCCTAACTTTCAGTAAGTGTATACTCTCCACGGCAGGGTTGGGTTGGTTCTGGAGTTCAGAATCGTTTTGAAAGTAATGACAGAAGTCCCAGGCAGGAGACTGGGGGAGGAACATTTTCTTCTCCTCCGAGCTGCGTCTGCTGCATTCCCCAGTGTGCTTGAAGATGGAGCTGCTGGGCCTCCTCTGTCAGGGCAGCTCCCGACTCTTGGACCAGAGGGCGCGGCTCAGCCGTGCTTCTCCACTGCAGATTCACCCAGCTTTCTGTGGCTCTGCTGTGTTTTCTGTTCTTTTCTCTCTGCCGGGATGATGGCGGATTTCAGACCAGACTCTGTTGCAAACCTCTCCCTGCCAGGGCCAGGAGACTCTGCATCCCATTTTCTATCTGTCACATATTGTGATAGGTCGCTGGGTCCGGCAGGGTTCTGGGTCTGCTCTGCATTCTCTACATGAGCAGGTTGAAGGGGCTCCCTGGGGGTAGGTGAGGAGTCCACACACAGGACAGGACTGAGAGACAGTGAGCTGGCCTTATGGGAATAAAGGCCAGCACCTCCCGTCTCAGACCGTAAAGTCCACAGGGCTGAGATGGGATAAGTGTGCAAGAAGAGAGAGAGGCAGAGAGAATGGGGGGGGGGAATGGGAAAGCTGGGGGAGTTGCTGATGAACTGCAGGTTCCCCCTCCAGGGAAGGCGGGAGGGAGGGGTGCTGGGTGGGGGAGACTGCTGTGCAGCCTGAGGAGTGTGGAAGGCCGTGTGTCCTCCGGCAGAACAGGCAGGCAGAGGGCCATGTGTCCCGTGGTGGGTCTGCCGCAGTGTCCCTGAGGCTCTCACCCATGGCTGGAAGCTGCCCAGACAGAGTGGCCTCCTGTTAACATGCAATGGATCCCAGACCTGTGGTGCTGGCCTCGTGGTCCACCATGCTGCTTGCATGTGGAGATTTGCAAGGTGTGTGCTCATAGTGGCCACGGAACCTTCAGGAATGGCCTTACTAGACCAAGAGGGGTGTGAATATTGACCTTAGAAGGTACTGCCTGTGAGTCGTGAGGAGACCAATTCTGTTCACCTGACCTCAGAGGAAGGAAGCCCAAGCAGCAGGCCTGGGGTCAGGAGAGGCGTGAGGCTCTTGTGACTACACAGCGGGCGTCCTTCTGCCCTGGGACTTGAGCATGGGCAGTGGGCGTTGTCTTGCCCTTGGTGAGTTGGGTAAGATGGGAAAATACAGCCCAATACATGGGCCGAGACTGGGAGGTCTTCCAGATCTGTAGTCAGGGATGTCCTGGGCCAGCATTTGGTGTCCTGGGAACACTCCAGGTCACAAGCCAGGTCCTGGGCACTGCCTGGTACCTCAGCGGCCTCCGGGTCCCACGCAGACTGCCTTCTATTCTGCAGATGAGAGGCCAGGCCACACGCTGTCCCATGGCCTTTAAAAGATGGATGTCCTCTCATGTCCTGTGTTTGGTAACGGCAGGTGTGTGTGGGAGAGGCACCAGGCTGGAAATCAAGTGTTCTCATATTTGACTAAAAACTTTCATGTCTTTTTTTCTACTCCATCTTCTGCATTTCTGAAACCCTGAGCTGTGATGTTTCTTCATGAGTGTGCCTCTGGCACCAGACTGGATTTGTGGAGGGCAGGGGCCATCTCTCTCTCATCTGTTCCCCGGCATCTTACAGACCCCCCAGCGCACAGCTGGTGTGTGTGAATGTGGTGTGACGGGGGGCGGGGGGGATCAGCAATTTGATTGCTAATCCATAACAACATATCTCAGGATATTTTGGACTGCCTTTTGTAGGAAATATCTTGATTTTCCACTCCATTTTACCACTGACCTCCGACCTCAATGATCTTCTAAGTGGCAGTCATGTCAGCTGTGAAAAATAGGCCATTTTCTAAAGTGCTTTCTCCCCTGCAGCCGAGAAAGTTCTGGTGCCTGAGCAATGCGGAGCCTTGCTGCAGTGTGTCTGAGACAGCTGCCGTAGAGGCGGGGTGCAGACGCCCGCAGGAGAGGCTGCTGCTGAGCATACTGATGTGCTTGGTGGAGAAAGGGCGTCAGACTTGATTCTGTCGCATGTCCAAAGAGCAAGGCAAGCTCCACCCTCTGGGGCCTCTTTTGTACGGTTAAGAAAAGCTGTCAGGGGAGCAGGACCTGCCCTCTGTGGTCAGTGTGGTCTCCATGGCCCAGGCAAGGTGCCCATTATGTCCAGGCAACTGCCTCAGTAAAGCCCTTTCCTCCTGTCTGCAGAGGAGCAGAAACAGGGGCCACTCAGAACGAAAATGCACCCAGTCCTGCTAATCTGGGACCCCAGATTCAACACTGATGTCACTGATGTTGGTGTTTAAATGGACCCACAAAATCTCTCTCTGATATTTGGAAATGTCATTCTGTTTGATTGGTTTTCTTCTTATCATTATTTTTTTTGAAACAAAAAGGTCTCCTCTGGAAGGACTAAAATCATTTAAAATTTAAAATCTCTAACCCGTGTCCCTGTCTTCCTAAAGCCATAATATTGCCGTCCGTTATCATACTGGTGATCATCCGTTGTTGACTGTTTAACATATGTCCTAATATATGTTTACCGCGTAACTCTAGGCTGAGTGCTTGAGAACATGACCTCCTCTTATTGTCAGGACAATCTTGTAAGGAAGAAAGCACCAACCCCCATTTGCTCTAAAGGAAACTGGACTCAGGTAGGCAGTGCACACCTTCGTCACTACCTGTGACCGCTCTCCTTGATACTGCTACCTGGTGCTGAGCTCTGCCTCTGGGCCCCTCTGTGTTGCTGGGTGCCTGTTCTCTTCCCTTTTGGCAAAGCAAACGTGAGCTGGCGCGGAGCCTTGCTGTGCAGGCTGCTCCCCTGCACCACTTGTTGTCCAGGGACCTGCAGTTTTTCTGGCTCACACTGCGGGTTGGTGAGGAAGCTGGCACCGTGTCATCTTGTAAAACAGGTGGTAATTAGATGGTAATTCTTGAGACAGTACAGGCTCAAGGTGCACTTGGGTTTTAGAGAGAATTGACCAGGAGGCTTTGCCACGTGTTCCAGGACAAGGGCTCCTGTGGTAGTGCCTTTCCTCTTGTCCTGCTCCCCCTGGGGACACACTTGGCCCAAGTCCCAGGGGCCCTTCACAGAGTTCACTGGACACTGTGTGGTGCAGCCGTTCTGATAGCATCTTCCCAAGCACAGGTGGGTGGTGAGGAGGGCCCTCTGCTGGCCTGGACTGTGTCACTCCTGGACTGTGTCACAGACCAGGTGGAACATCAGGGACATCATTGTCTCTCTGGACCTCAGTTTCCTTATCTGTAAAATGGGGGCATTGAGGGGCTGGGGTTGTGGCTCAGCCGTAGAGTGCTCGCCTAGCACGTGCGAGGCCCTGGGTTCAATCCTCAGCACCATGTAAAAACAAGTAAAATAAAGGTATTGTGTCCAACTACAAGTAAAAAATGAATATTTAAAAAATGGGGGCATTGAAGTCCTGAATGACTCTTTGGAGAGGAAGTTGGGGTTCCCAGGATGGAGGACACCATCCAGCTCTGGCAGGGACAGTCCCCTGGGCAGAGCTGTGACGCGCTGCAGTAACTCCCGTGTTCCAGTCACTGGGGTATTGCTGCCTCTCTGACGTCAAAGCTCGTCTCTGTGTTTTCTGAGGGACTGCTCGGCACTGGCTGGCCACCCAGTCACTGGCTGCTGGTTGCTGAATTTGCAGGTGAATGCTTTGATGGCTGGTGGCTGAGGGCTGGCCGCTGGGAGTGAGCCTGTCCCATGCTGCCCTTCAGGGCTCTCGGACGCCCAGTGATTTTTGTGAAGTCTGGAGAAAAGTTGGGCTGCAGAGTGATTTCAGCATGATCCTCCTGACATCTCTCTTGTAACAGGTGCTAAAATGAAGAAAAACTAAAATGTCCAGGGGGAAAATTGCCTCCATTTGGAAATGCTTTTGAGGACTGTTGACTTGAGGTGGTGGAGAAGACGCTGGTCTGACGTGAGTTCCTTCTCAGATCCACTTTTCTTCCTCTAAGTATTTCTTTCTACACATTCCTCCTTTCCTTTTTGATGTCTGAGATGAAGAAAAGGCTTTATTCCTTTTTTTTTTTTTTAAACTGGGGATTGAACGAGGGGCACTTAACCACTGAGCCACATCCCAGCCCTTTTACTCTATTTATTTAGAGACAGGGTCTTGCCAAGTTGCTGGGGCTGGCATTGAGCTTGGGATCTTCCTGCCTCAGCCTCCCGAGTCAGTGGGATACAGGTGAGCGCCACCGCGCCTAGTGTGGCTTTGTTCCTTTCTGAGCACAACACCTCCACCTGTTCTCTCAGATTCTTTTCCTGATTTTAAAAATGATCCATGTCTATCATAGAAGATTGGGAAAGGAAGGGATGTATAAAAGAAGGAAATTCTATTGCTCTTAATCCACCACTGGAGACAGCTACTGGGAGCATTGAGGTCTTTCTGATCTTCTTTCTGGGCACATTTTTTAAATAACGCACTGGACTCCATTGTACAGCATGTGAATCTGAGCCACTTTAAAAGTTGACGCGCTGTCGAGGACGCTCTGCTGCCTCGGTGAAGCTCATCAGCCTGCCCAGGCTCCTGCCCCCGTCCTCCGCGGTTGTCAGGAGGACAGTGTCCTCACTGTGGCGGGTGCTGCATGTCTGGGCTGTCCTTCCCTCGCCTGGTGTCTAGGCTTGTCCCCGGCACTCTCACCCTTTCTCAGCCCCCGGGAGATGGGTCCCCCACCACACCTTCACCCTCCGTCCTCGCAGCGTGGCCGCCCGTCTGTCTGGAGCCCTCTCGCATCTTCCGACATGGAGGTGTGCTTCTTCTCTTGTCCCCAAGGGCCATGTCCAGTCCCTCTGCACTGGGCACTTACGTATTTTTGGACGTTCCCCATTTCAGTCCGTGTTGTTTGTTAGTTTCAGAGCAATGTACTCACCGTGTGCCCCCAAATTCTCAGGTTAAAATCCTGACCCGATGTGATGGCACTTGGAGGGGAGCCGTAGGAGGACTCTGGTCAGAAAGGCGGAGCCCTCTGGAGGGGACTGGTGCCTCAGGGAAGAGACCTGGGAGCTGCCCCCCCCCGCCCCCCCCCCCATGAGGATCCGCCCCAGCCGCCTAAGGGCCTGTGTGTGCACCTGCGTGTGCTGCGGTGGCCTCCCTCTGACCCAGTCACCCATGAGCGTGATGAATGTTCATCTCACCCACTGATAAGTGTCAGGCCCAGCCTGTGGCCAGCACTGGATACTTGCAAGGTGACACTAAGCCATTGCCAGCTCTGCAGAGGTCGTCTAGCCCGTGGCTCATGCACAGAATGCTGCACCCTGCTGCCACCTTCCTCCACCCACCCCTGGGTGTGGTCCAGTGCATCCTGGGTGGAGGGACATGCTGCTTCCCTCATCCCCGCCCGTGTGGGAGTCCCTCGCTCTCCTGAGGAGCTGGGCCTTTTATTGATTTACACGTTGATCATCCTACGCCTCTGGGATGAATCCTACTCTCCAGCTCAGCCTTAATTAATCTTAATTACCTTTTTAAAGATTTTATCCCCAAATATAGTCACATCCTGAAGTACTGGGATCAGGACTTCAACATATGAATTTTGGATGACACAGTTCATAGCAAAGTTCAATATTGTACAATTGTGTTAAGTCTTCAAAGGGGCCTAGGTTAGTGAAGAAAAGCAAAGATCATAAAGAAATGTATTATCCTTCACGTGGATCTTTGGGAAAAGTATGAACCTCAAAATCCTCATCAAACGTCTGCCTGCCCCCTGCCTGGCCGTCTCTCCCCACAGTGGGGCATCAGCATCCTGTTGCCCTGCCCGTCTATGAAAACCCGAGCAACCCTTCCCACTGCAGGGTGGTGTCTGATGAGCCCTTCAAGAGTTTGTCTCCGCTTTATGCTTCATTTTGAGAGAGGCGCAAGCCCTCAGCCGAGGAATCATTCTTTAAAGGAGTTCAGTGATCAGTCAAGGGAGGAAGAAAACCTCTGAAGTCCTTTTTCAGTACTATAGACGTTGCCCACCCCAACACTGATTGACAGGGACTCGGAGGCAAGAGCTGCTGGATTAAAAACAAGGTCCAACTCCTGGGGCAGACACCTTGCAAAGAGTTCTCTAGGCCTGTTTTGCTTTCCTGTGTTACTAATGCAGACATCCCTCATTTTACTTTGACTGGCTTTATTGCAATTCACAAAAATGTTTATTTTAAAATTTTTTTTTTTTAAATTAAAGGTCTGTGGCAACCCTGCATTGAGCAACTCTACGAACACCATTTTCCCAACAGCTCAGATGATTATCAGCGCCCCTGCTCCTTTTTTTTTTTAAGCAATAAAGTACTTTTAAATTAAGGTGTGCTCAATTTTTAGACATAATGTTATTGTGTACAACAGGCCACAGTATATCATGAACACAAATTTAATGTTGACGAGGAGACCAAAAAGTCATGTGATTTGCTAGAATATTCCTATTCAGGGAAACGTGCTAAGAGGAACCATCTGAAAGGGACAGTGGACCTTAGAGTTTTCCAGTGTCACTACCATTCCATCCACACCAGAAAGCACAGGGTTTATGTAGAAATGATTTCCTTCTCCAGCTCTGGAGATGTCTTCGTAGCCAAAGGCGGAGATTCATTTAACTAAAGGTTTAAACCTTCACTTTCATGTTTGAGATTCATGATCCTCGTATATAAAATGAGGTCAATATTTCACTTGTTATCGTTTTTAATGAAACAAGATAATAAAAGAGAAAGGATCTGTAAAGACTGTAGCACATAAATATTAGATTACTTTTTATGCCTTGTTAACCAAAACTCTTAAAAAATCCTTATTAACATTTTAAACTTTTGAAAAGTAGAAAGAGAACAGTAAAATTAACCCCTATGTATCCAACACCTAGATTTAACAATTGTTAATATTTTCCTCTATTTACTTAATCTTTTTTTGCTAAAGAATTTGAAGTGAATTAGAACATTATTTTAATTAAATATTAAGCACGAATCTTTATAAAAGAACACATTCCCCTTTAACTACAAAAGCATTGAATCTAACAAAATAAGTATTTTCCCATCATCAGACCCAGGCCTACGTGCGGGCTCCCCAGTGGTTCCAACAGCCTTTCCACACTGGGTTATTCAAACAAGATGCCCGTGGAAGTCCCTCATCCGCCAGCTCCTGCTTCCCGGTCGCAGCCCTCTCCGGGGCTGGTCTGCTGCAGATCCGAGGTTCTGTAGCGGGTCGGCCACTCAACACGCAGGCTGCGTGCGCATCAGCTCTCCACTGAGTCGTGTCCCGCACCAGTTCAGGGATGGGTTGAGGAGCCGCCCTGCCCTCTTCCCAGGGCATTCCCGCCTGCGCTCACAATGGCTAGTGACATCCGTCCAGGGTGATGCACAGAGGCTGAAACCCTCGTTGGACTCTAAAACAGAAGGGAGGAGCCCTGTGATGCCGGAGTAGGGGAGGGGAATTGGGAGATGTTGTCCCCTCTTGGCCAGAGAATGCAAAGTTGTGGTTAGACAAGATGAAGAACTGCCGGAGAGCCGACTTGCAGCATGAGGGTGATAGTTAACAGTACCACATTGTAATTTGCTGAGAGGGTAGTTTTTTTTTTTTTTTTTTAGTTTTATTTTTAATTGACAATTAATTGCATATGTTGATGGAGTACAAAGAGATATTTTGACAAAAGTATATGTTGTGGGATGATCAAATCAGATTAGTATGTCTATCACCTCAAATATTTATCACTCCTTGGTGGTGACGACGTTTAGAACCCTCTCTTTTGGCTATTTTGAAACATTTGGTACATTGCATCATGTTAAAAACAAGCCAGGACAGAGACCATACCATGTGACTTCTCTTACACACAGAATCTACAAAGGTCCACTCGTGGAAGTAGCATGTGGTCACCAGAGGCTGGGGCCAGGAGGGTGGGGACGGGCGGGGTGGGGCCAGGGTGCTGCTGCTAGTGGTACCAAGTCACAGCTAGCTGGGGGGATAAAGTCTGACGTTCTGTGGCACGACAGCTTACTCTGCTTCCTAACGAGAGGGTGGATCTTAAATCTGACTGCCCACCCCACACCCACACACAGTGGGCCCTGCGTGCAGTTATGGAATGCATCTGCTCATTAGCTGGATTGCGGCGATCACTTCACAGTGTACACACTTCCAAACACCTTGCTGCGCATCCTAGATATACACAGTTTTTATGGCAAAGATATCTCAATAAAGCTATTAAAAGATGAAAACTGCAGTAGCAGGAGTTCCGCCAAATGAAATGTGCGTAAGAGAAGGGCTCGGAGGAGCTCGTGGTGTCTCTGCAGGACTGGTTCTGCGCACTGGGGCCGTGCCGTCCCTTGGGCCAGTGGAGGGCCTGGAAACCATCACTGGCCCGGAAGGGTGAGCAGGCTTCCCGCAGAGCACTAAGGCCACAGTGACCCCTTGGAATGTTCTCCTGCCTCCTGTTTGTCACAGGGAGGGTCACCAGGTCCCCCTCAGACCAGCAAGTAAAGCCAGGCAGTTAGGACACTCTGAGCATCCCCTAAGTACGAGGGTTGGATCTAGAGCACAGTGACCTATCAGAGGTCCCCCAGGAGAGGGTGGAGGTGGACGAGGATTCTGAGGGGTTTTGCAAGGACAGGCGAGGGGGGTGGATAGAAGCAGATTGGCCCTGGGGGGCCCGCCGCGGGAGCTGGGTGCATTCAGGTGGGTGGGGAGTGGAGCTGTAGTGAGAGCAGTGGAAACCTCCACGCCACTCTGGGCGACTCTTGCTCTCCATTTCCTGGTGTCAGTCACGTGCACGTCTTGCTCAGACCCTCCTTAGATAGAACACCCCCTGGGGGCCATGCTCCTGCCTTACACCTCCCTAATGGTGACCTGCCTGTTATAAGCGCCCGGTGCAAAGACTTTTTACTTGTGGATGCTTGCATATGTCTATCTTGGTTACAGAGGTCACCGTGTCCCTCAGAGACAGTCTGAAAGGAAGCTACCTGGACGTGAAGTCTGAGAGCTCAACATGCAAGGATAATAAAGAAAACCCCCACACAGAGAAGATCAAAAACAGGGACCCAGAGAAAAAGTCCCAATGACCTGTGGGTCCTCGTTATTGAGGAGAGCCAAGACGTGGGACTGTGGCTTGATCTTGGCAGGACAAGGCTCAGGAGACCTGGGGTGGGGGCCGCAGGGAAGCAGGACTTCGAGCCCTGGGAGGTGGCTGTGGGGGAGGGTGGGATGCCGTGGTCATTACCTTGCCCAAGATTCACCCGGCCCTATCCTGGCTTCAGGGATAGGCACAGGGCTGCATTCGCATCCCAGCTGCAGGGCCTTGGGGAAATTATGAAGCATTTCAAGTCAAAGTTTGTATTCTGTGTCATGTTAAGAATCCCACCTACTCTTCTTGGACGTTGCGGGAATTGTACCAGTGAGCAGGGAGTCCCCGGGATATAGTGACCAGGCCACAGGGAGCATCTGTTGGTATTACCACCATTGACCTCCAGGTGGGCAATCTTCCATCTGCACTGAGGGGTGCATTGCAGAGAACTGTGCTCCATGGGCCGTCACCTAGAGTGACATAAATAGAGGGGACACAGGAATTCATTGTAGGATAAGGATGTTCAGTTACCTTCCATACAGAGCATTTCTCTGGTCTCCGCCCGTCTCCTCACCGTCTCTGTGCATGTGGAGGCTCAGAGCCCAGGCCTAGAGGCTGTCCCTGGCTGCAGCCTCTTCAACTCCTAGATGCCCAAACCTTGCACAGCTCTGCCTGCTGCTGGCCCCACTCCCAGGTCAGTCCGGGATCCGGCCCTGGCTGGAGAGTTGTAGCAACAGTGCCCTGTGCTCAGGTCCAAAGAGAGAGTGTTTTCCCCACCTTCCTTGGCACCAAATGATCTTTTTGCTAAAGCAGATTTATTCCTATAGATGCAGAAAGCAGGATCCTGAGCTTTCCGGGGAGCGAGGTTTTCACCGCGGTGTTTGGCAGGTTCTGATTGTTGCCTGGGGTGGCCCTGAGCAGGTGAGGGCAAGTCATGTGGTCTGCTCTCTAGGACCTGCTCCTGCTTCAAACTTCAGCTTACATGAGAGTCGCCTGCAGTGTTTCAGGTTCGGGGTCCCTGGTCTGGGGCAGCGTTTTTAATAGGCATTTTGGATGATGACAGTGCAGGGATGCGACTTGGAGAGACAAGGAGGACCAGTTTGCCCAAGTCTGTCTGTGGAATTGGCTCTTTGGGAACTGGTTTTAGAGAGTTGATCAGGGCTGGGAAACACTGTCCTGAAGAATTCGGTGGTGGTTTTTTTATTTTTTTTAGCGTGGCTCCAGGACCACAGATCTCCACAGCCATTTCTCGGTGCTGGGATGGTGTTGTGTGTGCTGAGGTGACCAGCGCCCTGGCAGGACAGATTCCTTGTAGGAGGTAGGAGCCGCCTAGGAAAATAAAAAGTCTGAAATAACAAGAAAGACAAGGCCAGAGATTAGATTTAAAAAGCGGGTCACCTGATGGGTCTTCCAGCTCTGATAGGAACGGAACTGAACAACTGAAAGAGGCCCCAATTCTCCATTTAAGGGGAGGCACCTCAAAGGCAGGGATGAGGTTTCAGTGTGGGAGGGTCTGGTAGTAAATCTGTTATTCCGTGCTTGGCAGGTTACGCCCACGTCCTAGGGGCTGCGTTTATCCTCAGGCTGTGAGCTGAGGCAGGGCACCCGCATGACCTGGGCTTTCTCCAACCAGGAATGTCACAGAAAGGCAGCTCCCCTGCCGTAGGTTGGCTCAAACAAACCCATTGTTCCTATGTGGCTTCCCACAGTCCTGTTTTTTTGCCTTTGTTATCAAACTCTTCTGTGGCCACCTCCTCCTAACCCTAACCCTAACCCCCAAACTCCTAGAATACTCTTTATTTTTTAAATATGCAAAATAAGAAGGTAGATTCCCTCGTTCCTCACCTTGCTTTTTGTAGCGCCTGAACTACAGAAGGACATGGCAGGCCAGCTCCAGGTGAGGAGGCGGGTCTGGGGAAGCCCTCCAGCAGGTGCCCGAGGTTCACGGCAACCCTGGCACTTGTTTGCTTATTTGTCATTAGACAAGTTCTTGGGTGACAGCGAGTTGCATAGCAGGAACGATGGTGGGCGCTCATCATACAGCAGGGTGTGACATGCGGACGTGGCTTCTGCTTTCTACCGACGGGCGTGGCGTGGGGAGGGAGGGGGAGCCGTGGGGCCTAGGATACAGTGAGGCGCAGAGCAGTCCAACCCCGCTCAAGAAAACAAAGTCGGAAACGAAGTCTAGCAGTATCAGGGAGATTGGACCCCAACAGCGTCACACATGGCTTCGCCCAGAGAGTGACAGTGCACCTGCGGTCCCGGAGGCAGGCGGAGGCAAGGAAGAGCTTCCTGGCACTGGAACAGCAGGCGAAAGGCCTGGCGCGGGAGGTGTATGGAGAGCTGGGGTGACCTGAGGAGGGTGTGCTAGCCTGCCACGGGGAGTAGCAGGAAGAAGCTGGGGCTACGGTGGCTCCCGGGCTCCTGCTCGCCCACCCACGTGTGTCACACCTGGAGGGCATCCCGCAGAAGTTGGGAGACACTAGACGAAGCGGTGCATCTTGCCTCTTCCCCGTCGGGGGATTGGGAAAGGGAGGGCAGTTTGGTTTTGGTCCAGGCTGATTTGAGACGCTGTGGGAATCTAACAGGAGTCAGGGTTGGCAGGGCCAGGGACGCAGGGCGAGGAGGGATCTGGCTCCACGTGGAGAACCGTGGGTCCTGGTGGGGTGGGGTGGGAGCGGTGCCGTGAAGGTTCAGAGACGGGGAAGTGAAGGCCCTCTGAACGCGAGTCCTGAGGAATCCCAACCTGGAAGGCGCCCAGAGGCCTGGGGCCAACAAAGGGAAGGCGAGTGGACCTCGCGGTTGAGAGTCCACTGGTGGTGGCCGCACCTGCAATCCCAGCCACTCAGGAGGCTGAGCAGGAGGAGGGCAATTTCCAGGACCGATTGGGCCACTTAGCGAGGTCCTGCCTCAAAACAACAGCAACAACAACAATCAAGAGGGCCTGTGGGTGTGGCTCGTGGTTCAGCACCCTTGGATTCAATCCCCGGTACCAAAACCAGCCAACTGGGGGCAGCCGGTGGTCGGGAGGTTGCTACACGAGAGAGGAAGGCTCCGGAATGAAGTGTGCCCAGGAGGCTGCAGGCCAGGGGTCCAGTGTCCCATGTCACCTAGTGGTTGTGGTGACCAAGTCACAAAGTGCTCTGCAGGTCCTAGGCAGGGACCTGGTCCCTGAGGCCTGCTTGGTTTGGGCTTCCATCCCGACACTTGTGACCCAGGACACAATGTCTCCGAACAGGCGAGAGCTGTGTGCTTCGGCAGGGACTCAGGACTGAGTGGGCTCCGTCTGGACCCTCATCTCCCTCCCCTCATCCCTCCGGCCACCCGGGGTCCCCCAGGCTCCGTGCCTGACTTGGCCTCATAAGGAAGGCCCCGAAGAGCTAGCACCCTCTTTTCTGTGTCTATTTTCCTCAGCAGAACTGTTCTACATCCAGAGTTTCTATTTTAGATCCCACGAATCAGCTCTCTCTGACGAGCGGTTCAGAACTTTGGGGCAGTGTTTGTGGAAATGGAAATGGCAGAGTGTGAAGTGACAGCTGCCTCTCATCAGACGCCCTGATTCCAGCTGAACTTGCAATTTGGGTTCCAGGAAGCTCTCAGCCAGGAAGGACTCGTGCACACACAGGACAGCCGAGGAACGTAGCTCCACCAGGACTGCATTCAGTCCTTGATGAAGTTAGAGGAATCATGTGATTACAGAACGGCTGTGGGGAAAGGCGATGTCCAGAGTTTTACTTACCATTTGGATTTGTTTTTTGAGGTACTGGGGATTGAACTCAGGGGTACTCGACCACTGAGCCGCATCCCCAGGTCTATTTTGTATTTTATTTAGAGACAGGGTCTCACTGAGTTGCTTAGCATTTTGCTGTTGCTGAGGCTGGCTTTGAACTCGCAGTCCTCCTCTCTCAGCCTCCCGAGGCTCTGGGATTACAGGTGTGTGCCACTGTGCCCAGCTTGTATTTGTTTTTGATGCTGATGATCAATTTGATGACTATTAATTGGCACTTCTTATGTCCAAATCCCTGTGTGGGAGACAAAGATAAACAAGGTGTGGTCCATGTTATCAGATGCTAGGGGGTGAACAGATGCACAGAGAAAAGCTGATTATTTCTGTCAAACAGGGAAATCTCATCAAGACAAACAGTGACCTGGACACAGAGACGGTGAGGGGGATGACCAAGTGCGTGCAAGTGACAGTGTGTATGAGAGTAAGTGCATGTGACTGTGGTGTGTATGTGCATGTGATATAGTGTGTGTGACTGTGAGTGTGTGTGTGTGTGTGTGTGTGTGTGTGTGTGTGTTTAGGGTGAGGTTGCCAGAGAGGGCCACAGCTGGAGCTAGAAGTGTCCACGGGACAGGTGACGGGGAAACTGGGTTGCAGGCTCGGGTGGTGTCTGCCGGGCAGAGTGGGTGGAGCGGGCGCCCAGGGCAAAGCACAGCGTGTCAGGTCCCGAGGCTGCTCCAAGCCAGGTGGGAGCAGGGGCCTGTGGGCTCCGAGTGCAGCTGCAGGCGGGCTGGAGTGGCAAGTGGTGCCAGCTCACCAGGGCTGCAGGGGACGGAGGCTGCGGGGAGGTTCTGGATGAGGATGCAGGAGCCAGAATCAGAGAAGGAAGGACGGGTCCATAGAAGGGCAGTGAGGGAAGGACACTGGGGAAAGGGGCCAGTCAAAACACAGCTGAGGCCACAGGCCGGATTCAGGAGAGGCCGGGTTGGCCTAGGCGGCCTCTGAGGCCTGCTCTCATCTCTGTCCTCACCCCTGTCTACAGCTTTTTAGAAATAATGACCTTGGCAGGTGTTCTCCTCATGCCTGCGCTGCACATTGACCCTTGAAGACAAGTCACCCAGAAAACCTCTTTCCCAGCCTCGTCTGCGGCCTGTCCCCTGAACTCTGAGCCCAGCAGGTCCATGGTGGCAAAGAAGAAAGTTTGGGAGTAAGAGCAGGAAACACCCTACTGTGCAGAAAACCGAGAGGGAAGGGCCACGTGGAAAGACCCAGCGTGGGAAAGAGCCGCCGGGACGTGAGTGGTGAGAGGCGGCCTGGGAGCCCTGCATCCGGACAGGTGCAGGGGAGGGCACCCTCCAGCAGCCAATCCTTCCTGCCTGCAGGGAGGAGCCTGGCAGCCCTGAGCTCTGCAGGCGAGGAGCGGGTAGCAGCAAAGAGCCTGGAGCACTGAGGTGCCCTGGGGAGCAGAGGGCCTGTCCGCTCCGCTGCCCCCGCGGGGGCCCTGGGCGTCCTGCAGGGGCTCGCTGGGCTAGAGTGGGCCCAGCTGCCGTGTTGGCTTACTCAGTTATTTACTTAGTGGTAGAGTCCAGGCCTCCTTCCTCTTGAACACTGGGGAGTCAGTGTGAGTTGGCAAACCCTTTTCCCTTGGTGTGAGTCACCCCATCTCCTGGCTCCGCCTCTTAGATCTGTGACCTTGGCGGAGCTGCTTAACCTGCCTAAGGCTTCACTGTCCTTGTCTGGAAAATAGTGATACCTCCTAACACAGCTGTGAAGGGTCGATGAAAGGGGCACAAGTAGTGTCTTTGCTCTACAGAGGAGCGCGGTTAGTGGTGGTCCTCTTCTCTTGGGGCCATGTGTCAGGCCTTGCACCTGCAGAATGGGACTGAGTTGTAATGAAGGGCTGACCAACCCATGTGGCACTGGTAGCTTGCCTAACAGTCTGCCAGGTGGGTGTCACTGGGACAGGTGAAAACTGGCCAGCTGAGGACCCTTCACAGCCCTCACCAGAGGAAGGCAGAGCCCCTGTCCAGCAAAACGAACTGACTATGGAACCCCCACCCTGTGCCCAGCACCGTGAGGCTCTGTAGTAAGTGTGCAGAGCTATTTAGCTCAGGGCCCTTGCAGGCCTTCTAATTGCATGCAAAAGCGACCCTGACACACAACAGACCCTGGGTTCTGAAGCTCAGAAATGTGCGCAGCTCCAGACGCCCTCCAGACACCATCTGTGCCGCGGAGCCAAGCAGACTGACGTTCTGACCTCGGGATTCTGTACCTCGCAAAGCAGCTGAAGACGCAGTCTCATCTGAATTAAGTGAACTTAGAAGAACTGGTAAGGGCAAGAAAAGTTAGTATTTATGATTGTTTTTATCTTTCTTTTGTGCCGGGCGCTTTCTAGGTCTTGCACCACCTTGACCTTCACTGTCATTGGACAAGGGAAAGTACTGTTGCTAGCTTATAGCGGAAGGAGCATGAAGACAGCCAGAATTCAGACCCAGGCCCTTCTGACTTCAAAGCCCAACCAGCCTCTGCTACACTGTGCAGCCTTTTGCAGAATGTGCCAGGTCTGGAGCGTTTTCCCTATAACTTTGACATGAGTTTGGAGCAAGCACCTAGAACCCTGGTAGAAATGAGAGATTGGCAAACCTCAGCCTCACGAGTGGAAGTTGGGAGTGTCCAGCCTGAGCTGAGAAGCCTGTTGGCCAGCTTGGAGACTTGCGCTCAGATCAGGCAGCTGGTCAACATGGAAGAGCTGATAAAGCGCCCCCCAGCCTGCTCTGGGTCTCCTCCTTGTGTCTGAGGGCGCAGCTGCCTGGCGGTGTTGCCACCCTCTTCTGCTGAGGTCTCTGGACTGATGCGCTTCATCCTGGAAGGACCACTGCCGCGAGATGGGGCGGTGGAGAACCAACAAGGGCAGGTTCACACGGCATTGAGATCCCAGGTCCACGTTCCAATTCTTCCCAGACCTGAAACCTGGGCTGATTTGCCATCGACTTCCCGGGGGTTGGAGGGGGTGGATGAAGTCCCAGGGTGAGAGAGCTTGTAAAGGGTGGTGCCCAGGCCAGGCCATGTTTGACAGGCAGCATGCCATGGTTTATTTTTAAAAATTGTGTGCATTTAAAATTCCCACTGACAGCAGACCGCATGCCGCGTGGCTGTCACAGTATGAAAGGGCTCACTTGTCCGTGAAGCCAGAGAACTGCCCTCACAACGCTGCTGGCCGCAGGAGAGCCCGAGCCAGAGGAGTGGCTGAGAGAGGGGAGGGAGAGGCCTGGGGCCTCGCTCAGAGTGGGGTGGGCGCTGCGCAGCCCAGGCAGTGGCTGGCGCGGCAGCCATCGTCCCCACGTGGCACTGCTGATGGCACGTCCTCTCTCCACGTGGCTGGCATTCACAGGGCAGCACAGAAGCCCAAGACTGAGCCACGTGGGGTGGCCAAAGGGACTGTAAGAAAAGGAAGGAAGAAGGGGCATGGCTAAATGCTCCCTGTCATGAACAGCCACTGTCCTTAGGTCCCTGGTTTCCCCTTCACCAGTCCTGAGCCAAATGACGTGTGATTCCGGTTCAGCACTTGGAGCAGACACAGGTCTGTGTGGGCTGCCATGTCGGATCTGTCCCTGGGCCATGCCCTGGGCTGGCCTGTCTTCTGCTCTTGGCTGGGTTGGCCCTGTCCTGTTCGTCTGGGGACCTGTGGCCTCAGCAACCTGGCTGCAGATGTTGGTAGCGCATTCTGTAAATGTTGGGTGCTGTCACCCTGATCTCCTTGGAGGCCCCTGAAGAGAAGAGACTTCTGCTTCAGAACTTGATAGCGCGCATGCTCAGAGGACCCCCCCAGCCTTGAGGATTTCAATCCTGTACTGAGCCAATCCAAGGAAGCTGCCTAGAGTCTAAGAAAACCTGACCCTGGGGTACAGAGGGCAGTACTGAGGACCCAGGCTGCTGCTCCTATCCCAGGGCTGTGCTGCCATAATTAGGGCCTTCTCTGAGCTGAGCACAGTCCCTGGGCTTTAGAGGTCTTTCAACAGAGAGTTCTGTGGAAACACTGCCATTTGTCAGGAGCTGTCACTTGAGATTCATTTATTTATTTATTCATGCACAAATATTTATTGAGAGTTTTACTTTCTGTCAAGCACTGTGGCAGGCATTGGGATAAAAGGCTGAGCAAAATCGGGAATTATTTCTGCTCCTAAGAGGTCAGTGTTCACTGGGAGAGCTGGCGGCCACTCGAGCAGTCATGCCCACACAGGTGGGTCTGCGGTGATGGCAGAGTGTGTCCAGGGATGGAGCGTGCTCACGCATCCAGACCTCACCTGGCTGGGGAACCCGGAGAAGGGCCCCTGGGCTGAGAACTGAAGGGCGGGCAGGGGCCAGGCAGGCAGGGGTGGGTGGGAGGGAAAGCTGTGGCCTACAGGAGGCCTGAGCCAGCCGCAGTGGGGGCCAGGGAGTGTGGGGACCGGGCCCAGGCCAGGCTGGAGAGGTGCCTGGAGCCAGGGTCCTGTTCTGCACCTCACCACGCTGAACAGGGAGAGGCAGATGCCCTTTAGGTCCCTGGACCACTTGCTCCAGTCCCGGGGGCCTTGGCCGGGATAGCCCAGGGTTTGAAGGATGGTTCTGTGTCTCTGGGCCTGGAGACAAGGACGCTCCTCCCAGGTCTCCTGCAGTGCTGGCGCCAGGATTTCAGTCTGTGGCTCCCAAATCCCAAGCTTGCTGCTTGCTCAAGGGAAGGAAACCAAAGCAGCCCAGCTCCTGACTGCCCCGGGGACAGTCAGTCTCCACAGGCTTCCTGGGTTGGCAGCGGCTGCTTCAAGTCTAAGGCTCCCGATTGCTCCACCAAGCCCTGGTGAGTCTCCCCAGGCCAGTGAGGATCTGTCCCACTTCTAAAGATCTCCACAAATGGAGCCTCCCTAATCCCGCCTTTCCTGCATTTTCTGGGATGAGAAGCTCCCACACTCCATCCTTGTGCCTGTGGATCGAGCTCAGAATCCAGGGCTTCTGGGAGCCTCAGAGCTGAGGCATTTGGGATGCGGAGTGCATTGCAGGCTCCGGCATTTAGCAACCCGACAGGGGCGATGAGCTGAGCTGGGGAGAGCTGGTTCCTTTGGTTGCCACAGAAACCAAAGCTGGATTTAGCATTAAATTACAGGGTAGACGCAGAGGGAGTTGAGCATCTGCCCACCATTGCTCTTTCCTTTTCCTTTCAAATTGAACCTTCTCAGCAAGCAGTGGCGGCACCTGTGAAGCTGTGGTGCAGGGGTGTCTTGGGGCCCTGTCAAGGCGGGGACCCTCCCAGGCCTGGGTTCTGCCTAGAGCCGTGGTTTCCAGAACAGTGGCTCTTGAACACTTGCAAAGTGGCTTGTGCAGATTGAGATGTGCTTGAAACGGAACACCCGTGGGATCTCAAAGACTCAGCCTGGAAAACCAACCAACAGACAAACCCCAACAATGGAAGATATCTCCATGGTTGAGAAGCATTGACCACACGCCGAGTTGATGTCTTGGGTCTACTGAGCTAAATAGATACAGTATTAATATTGATTTTACCTGTTTCTTTTTAGTGTTTGCCATGTGGTTACTGGAGAATTTTAGATTACATGTGTGGCTCACATTATATATTTCTTTTTCCTTGAGACTGGACTTCCCTGTGTTGCCCGGGCTGGTCTGAAACTCCTGAGCGCAAGCGATTTTTCTACCTGGCCTCCCAGGTGCTGAGATTCCAGGGTGCCTGGCTTCACCATGGGCTCTTACTGGACAGGGCCTATTCAGAGTGCAGCCTGGAGGGCCCTTTCAGATTCCTCCTTTCGGGTCAAAGTACTCAGTTCCCCGGCTGCCCCGCTGGCTGCTGGTAACTCAAGCTGAGTCCTCTTCAGGAACAGCCTGTGGCTGGTGGGAGTTGCCCACCCTGAGCTGAATTCTATCTGTATGGTGCAAATGGCTCATCAAGTTCCAGCAGGGCTGGAGATCAGAAGGAGGCCACAAGCAGCTCAGACCCTTGGGTCACCACTGTTGTTTTCTTTCCTTCAACAGACACCCTGACTGCAGTGAAGGCTCTCTTATGGCCAGCTTATGGAGGAGGCAAAGGCCAAGTATGGCTCATAGATGGGCTAGTGTGTTGGTCTGTTTTCCATGGCTATAACAATATTCCTTAGGCAGGGCATCTTATAAAGCAAAGAAGTTTATTGAGCTCACAGTTTGGTAGGCTGACATTTCAGACAACATGGTGCTGGCTCTGGCAAGGGCTCTCTGGTTGTATGACATCATGGTGGATAACTTCATGGCAGTAGTGTGTGAGACAGAGAGATCACGTGGTAAGACAAGACACCAGAGAGCAAGGAGGGCCAGTTTTCTCTAACAGCCATTCTCATGGGAGCTAACTGGGGTCCCTTCTGAACAACATTAATCCCTTCGTAGGACAGTACCCCCAATGACCTAATTCCCTTACACTAGGCTTCACTGCCTGAAGATCCCACCACCTCCCAACACTGGGAGTTTGAGCTCCCTTGGGGACACATCCAGGCCACAGCAGCTGGTCTACACAGATGCAAACTTCAAAACGAACTGGGGGTGGCCCTGGAAGAGAGCCATGACAGGGGAGTCTCTCAACAGGCGGAACTTCGGGCAATAGACTTAGTTTCCATTCTGTAGAGGAAGAAGCAGATCAGAGATATATATGGCTCCCGAGGAGTGAAGTAGCTTGGGTGGTCGGTCAGGAGCCTGAAAGAAAAGAGAGGTAAAGAAGTAAGGTGCTGGGGAGGACACGGATGGCCTTGGGGACGAGGGCCAAGGGCTGAGTCTCTGTGTGGAGTGTCCGTTCCCCTGAGAGCAGCCCTCCACAGAGGCTCTGGGTGACCACGCAGACAGCATGCCTCCGCCTGTCTTCAGCCGTCCTGATGTCTGAGCAATGGGCATGTGACTTAGAGCAGCCACGGGGCAGGATCGGGGTGACCCATGAGGTCCACACAACAGGAACCACCCCAGCAGGGGACCCCATCCCCTGAGTGGAATTCAGGGATCCCAGCGCCACGGGGTGAAAGTGGCAGTAGCCCTGCTCGCCAGCCCTCCCTGTGCCTCCCTGGTGGAATCCTGGCCTCCGTCCCTACGGCAGGGGACTCCCTGCTGGGTTCAGAGGACGGTCCCAGAGGTGGACGTTTCATCAGACTCTGAACTGCCATTGCCATCTGCTTTTTCCTTCTTTCTTTTGTACTAAGAGAGCAACGGGAGGAAGGGGGTCATCATGCTGGTAGCCAGTGACCCTGGCACCAGGAGCAAGTAGCACTTTGCTATGTAAAAGGGGCAGAAGGAACATGGCTGGCTTCAGGGGCTACTCTGGGGCAGCTCTTGGAATTTCCTGCCCAATCAGAGGTGAGTGGATCAGGGCAGATAAGGCCAGAGGGAGGCGTGGTTGGGGCCCAGTGTCCTCAGGGATGGGGTGGGTCCAGGTCCCACCAGGCACCTGGGCCAGCAGGTATTTGACAAAGGATTCTAGAACAGATAGTAGGGGAGGGCGACGGTGAGTGACAGTTGATGGCACAGGTCAGACACAGTTAGGAAGTTCCCCAGGTGAAGAAAGCACCAGAATGACGAAGTTGCTCCCGGAAGGGGCCACCTTACCTGTGAAGCGGGTGACCTGGCTGGGGCAAAAGGCGCATGGTGCCAGGTGCTGTGTCTGCTCAGATCTCCGTGTAGGGCCGGGGCGCCTGTTCCAGCGGCTGGTGACCCACATCTGAGTCCCTTTCTCAGGGTTACTCTCCCATGAAGGGGGCCTGGCAGAGCCACATTCAGTGAGTTAGAAGGTGGAGTTAGAAGGCCGGCTGCTTTGCCTTGCTTTGGGACTTCCTGTAAGGGTCAACTTCTCACTTTTCCCAGTCTTGCCCCTCTCACCCCACGACCGGGTTATTTCTGAGAGCACACCCATTACCCTGGCGGCATGCAAATCTCTCTCTTGGAATGAGTTCCTGGGCCACCAACCTACGAGTGACCCCCTACCCCGACTACGGTGCGAGGCACACAGACTCAGCCCTAGAGCTCTGGGTTCTCCTCGGGGCACTGGCCTTCCGGGGTTACCTGGCTGGCTGGGGTCTCCATGCATAAACTGGGGAGAGCAGGAAAGGGGTTTGGATCAGGTGATCTGAGGTCACTTCCAGCTGCAACTTCCCGTGTGTTGAGATGGATGAGAAGGTCAAGAGCTATAGGGAGCATTTCAAGGACCCTGGGGCACCCTTCAGAATCCTCCTCTTTACAGACACAGAAACTCGGAGTTGGAGGGTTGGGTGGCTTTCTGTTGGCTGCCCTGCTGGGAAGTGGCAGGGCTGAGGTTTGGCCCCGACATCAGTCTGGTACAGGGGTGTGTGCCCTTCACCACCCCAGGACCCCTGCGGGCAGTGACTGTGGGCCGGGTACAGAGGGGGGATCTGAAGTTGGCTGGAGGGTCCTGCTGCATGGCTCTGGGTTCTGCTGCCCAGCAGACCAGGCATGGAGTCACTGACCCTGATAAAGGGGGCATTCTGTTACTGGCTGACCTTGGATTCCCAGGTCCTAGCCTTTGTTCTCAAACTTGAGTGTGCAGACCATCGCCTGAGATCTGGCTCAAGCAAGATTCAGTGGGTCTGGGGTGGGCCCGAGAGGCCATAGCCATCTCTAGGTGTCATGCTGCTGCTCCGCTGATCACATTCTGAGTAGCAGCTCTCCGACTCCAGGGTGGGTGGGAAATGCCTGGGCCTTATGGGAACTACCCCCCAGCACAGCGCCCTGTTCAGCGGAGCAGGACGGGCATCTCCAATCCTGACACACACTCAGGGTAGCTGAGGTATCCAGCAAGGCTTCAGAACCACGGTTCTGCAGCCATGACCTTCACAGTTGGAACCCACCTCTAGCTGACAACAGGCTGCACAGGGAGCACACAGAGGGGAGGCCCAGCTGACCCCAGGGTCACTGGGATGCCCCCCCAGAGAGACGCTGAGTGTGGTGGGGCCTACAGGACCTGGAAAAGACCCCTGGGACCTTTAGAGACCAGCCTAAGTGGGCCGTCCTTTTATAGGAACAGTCAAAGGTAGAAAAAAAATGTGGTTCCTGGTGAAATGCGTTTTCCCGACGAGGAGCTGCTTCCCACCTCAGCAATGGCCGTCCTGGGCCGCTTGTGAGTTGCACGGAAGCCGTTGTACGGTTGTCACTGCTCTGGCGACACCCGGGCCCGGCTTGCTCACTGCGGCGCTGAGGGCCTGCTGGGAAGCCTCAGTGCAGGGCTCCTCAAGGTGCCCAGCTGGCCGCTCAGCACTCGGCCAGTGCTCTCCCGGCCTGCTGCGGGGAGCATGGGTCCTGCCGGGTGTCGTGGGAGGAGGCTCAGGCCCCCCTCCCAGCAGCTGCCTCTCTCCAGGACCCTCCCAGCCCTGCTCACGGCCAGCTGCCAGGCAGGTTTGCCGCCTCGGTCCGCGGTGGGCAGGCACGAGAGCCAGGTGGACCGTCCCCGAGACTCGCCTTCCCTGCCAAACGTGCGGCCAGCAGACGCCCACGGCCAGCCTGCTGCCTTGGCTTGTCTGTCAGAAGAAAAGCGGTGGACTGTGAAGGCAGGCGCTGAGGGCGGGACGGCCGTCTCAGCAGGCAGGGCCTCCCCAGGGCCCTCCGCACCGGGGACGGGGAGGCAGTGCCCCTGCAGACAGCCCAGCAGGAGCCGCCCAGAAAAGCACGGCCACTTCCTGGCTTTATGACCCTAGTGACCGGAGGGCCAGAGCCTCAGCCTGGGGCCTGCAGGAGAGCCTGGGCGGGGCTGGCTCCAGCCGGACAGCAGCACTGGCCCTGCTCTCTGGTGAGGGGAGTGGCCCAGAGGCCTGTGGACGAAGCGCACTGGCTGGGACCTGAGAGCACAATGGAAGTCCAGGTTTCGTCCTGTGTCCACCTGTTTTTGCAGTAAAACGATGAGATCTCGGGACTTTTCCTTTCTCCACCCCGCCCCCACCCCGAGTCTTCCACGCATCTTATCTTCCTTGTGGCACTTCCTGGCACTTTCCCCAGAGTGTCACTCATGGTCTGTTTTTTGGGCCCCTCTCAATTTCCTTGAGGGTTTTGTCTTTTATATTCTCTGGTCACCAACAGCCTGTTAATGACAGCACTTACTAAATAATTAACGAACCACAGATGGTGGATCTGAGTTTTTCCATGGACAATACTGGGGACCAAGTGACAAGCAAGACCAGCCTGGGGTCCAGGCAGCTGGTGGCATGGTGACTGTCATGGTGACCGCCAGCCTCTGCCCACGCATTTCACTCTACCTATTGTCTCATTCGATCCTCAGTTAGATGAGGACTTTCCTGTGAGGAACACCTTGTTGTGCCCGTTTTGCAGATGAGAAAAGAGAGGTTATGTGACTCCTGAATGCTGCGTTTGCCCCTGTAAGCTCCGCTCCCGGGGCCTTCGTCGGGGGGCAAAGCTGGGTCTCTGATCACAGAGGGATCCTTTTTATCCTGTTTCAGAGAAATCTCAGGAAACTGTCAACTGAAAAATCATGGTTATTTGCTGTCTCATCCATTTATTATTGGTAAGGTCAGAAATAAAACCTTAGAACAGTAAGAGCTGATGTAACTTTGGTGGGGGGAGGAGGAGCAGCATTAGAGAATAAGAGGTGATGTTGGTCCCCTGGAATAGGACCCCGGGAGGCTGGTGGGTGACAGCTTCAGGGCCAGGGCAGTGGATGTGATTTCTGAGGTTGGTGGGAGACTGCGAGGCGAGGGGCCAAGCCCCCATGGGCTCGCTGGCAGGCAGCCCTCCGGACGGCTGCGGGTATCAGGCAGGTCCTGGGCCTCCTTCCAGGGGACCTGGGCTTTTCAGTCAATGGCTACACTACAAAGCATGCTCAAAGAGGGGACCGTCACCAGGACCAGCGTGGAGATCACAAAGCAACCGAGAAGAAAATTTTGCTACAAAATTTCTGCTGCAGGCAGAGAGGGAAAGAGCTGAAATGCCCCAATCCCATCTGCCTTTGCTCCCCCTGGGGGAAGTGCTTGTGGGGTGCCTGGGCCTCTGTGCCACCTGGGTCCTGTCTCTCCCTTCAGCTCCTCAGCGGAACCTCAAGCCCCTTCAGGCCCTTTCCTGTTCTGCAAACCCAACAGTATGGAAGGAGGAGGGTGGGCCACGAGGGTCCCGCCAGGGTTTCCTGGGCGTCACGGGCTCACAGCCTCACGGGTGGAGTTGGTACCCATTTTACAGGTGCCCACGTCAGTCTCTGCTCCCTGTGGAGCTCTGACCCTCAAGCACAGAGCAGCTTAGGAAAAACATCCCTGCAGGTTTCAAAGCCAGGGCTGCGCGGGCCGGGAGTGTTCAGGACAGCAGGTGGCGCTCTCTCTCCTTGAACAGGCTACCGTCGGCTCCTCACAGGGGGCCTGCAGGATGATCTCTGCAGCCTGCAAGCGTCCAAAGTGACCAGGGCAAAATATCAGGCCAGGACTGCCTGAGAATAGAGAATAAGAGGTGATGTTGGTCTGGAACTGTCCCCTCACCTGAACGCGCCAGGAGCCTTCGGCTAGGCCTGGGCTGCAGCAGTGACCAAAGAGAGAGCTGGGGAGAAAAAGTGGACTAGTGCAGAACAGAGCAAGCCCACGGAACCCCTTTGGTTTCAGTCACAGAGGCTCGGAGTGACCACAGCCACTGAAAAGGTCAGGCCACTTCACCCTCCTGGGAACTGGCACTTCCCTCCAGAGCACCGGGTGGTGCAGGTGCCCGCGACCTTCGTCCAGCTGGTAGGACGCAGCGTGCCCCTCTTCACAGCCTGCCTCTTCTGGCTTCGGGGAGATCTTCAACACCACATTCCAGCCAGCTCCTCCTCCCTGCCCAGGACCCAGGGCCCTGGAGACCTAGAGGTGAAGGCAGAGGAGACCTGGGTGAGGGGAGGAGGTGGTCAGGGTTACACCCCTGCCTAAAGCCTTTGGCTGTTCATCAACCATCAGCCATCAAACACTGCTTGAGCACCCACTGCATGCAGGCCAGGGGCTGGGGGTGTCACTGGAACTCCATGTAGTTTGCTCAAGGAGGTCATTGTCTCACAGAAAATGGTCGGAGCCTATGATTCCCATTTAACACCACGGGACTCATGGAGGGTTCCCCGCGCTCCCATCCTCCCACCCCACGTCGGGGTTGGCGGGGACGCTCTTCACACTGAGGGGCGCAGCTTTGCATTTACTCCGCCCCGGTGTCCAGAAGGACAGTCGGGAGGAACGTGCCCTGATTCGCTGCCCAGGCTGCAGTGACAGGCCTGGCCCAGGCTGAAGGGCAGCTGAGGCGAAGCAGCTCTTCTGCACGCGCATCAGCATCAGGCTGCAGGGAGGCTGCGGGGAGGCTGCAGCCCAGGCAGCCGCAGCGCCTGGGTGGATGCTGTGGGGTCCTCGCAGGGCCTGGCTGCCACCCCAGTGGACCCGGGCCAGGACTGGGGAGAGCAGCAGCTGCAGGCGGTGCTGAGTCATCCTGCTGCCATGCTGCTTTGCAGGGCCGCGCGCGGGGGCTCTTTTAAAGGGACAGTGATGCCGAGGAGAGCAAGGGGTGGTGCTCCAAGCCTGGTCCAGACAGCAGCGGCAAGTTGGCCATTCCATGAGAATTCTTGGGAGGAATTTTTTTTTTTTTTTTTTAATCAGCCCTGAAGGATGCAGCCGATTTGGAGAAGCTGCTTGGTCAGTATGTACGTATCACACATCCGTCGAGTTCCCAGCTCCTCTGTCTGCTCAGGTGATAAGGCGGAAACGAGAAATAAAAGATGGGCTTGCTCACCTGGGTTTTTAGGTGGCTGGCACAGACGCACTCTGTGCTGGGCACGGCTCTCTGCACTAGTGTATGGGATGTCACAGGAACAGTCTACATAAGACAGGCCTCTAACTTTGATTTTACTCTGCTGTCAGTCAGAGAGCCAGGCTCTGAACCCGGGTCAGCTCTTCACCACCAGGTGCTCTGCTGTGCAGGAGGCAGAACGCACAGCAGTTCCCCCCATGGCGGGGGAGGGGGAGCAATGCAGGGTGATGCCTGCTCAGGCAAAATCATGTTCCCAAGAAGCATTTGTGAGTCCAGAATTAACCCCTTCATCCAGTCTTGGTCAGCAGAAGTACATAGCTCTGCTCGAGGTTAAGGGAATCCAGAGCCTGGAGGGGCTTCCTGAGGAGGTCAGAGGCCAAGCTGAGCACCTGTCGGGCCAGCAAGTGGGAGCTGGGGTGGCAGAGGGGGCAGATGACCCCTGTGTCTCAGGCCATGCTGTTCCTGGAGCGGCTCTGGTTGCTGGGGAAGAGAATTAAACCTATTTTTCCTCTTTGGGAATTTGGTTGTATTTATATGACCAATTAATCAACATAGGAGCTTTTAGTAAAATAGGAGAGGAAAGAGGGGAATTCCAAGGATCAGGAGGGCCCAGGGCAATCTTGTTCTGTCCTCGGTGAGTTAACGTCGGGGTTAAGAAGTCCGAGGGCCTTTTTGCCAGCTGATACACTGACCAGGGCTCAGGAGGTCTTTTGTTCTCGTTTGGGGCTGCTGGAAGACATTCATGTTGGGTGTCAGAACCTCCTGGGCTCCTCTGGCTTCAAGGATGGGTGACAATCTCAGGCAGCATGAGAACAAGGTCTCCCCTCCCTTGAGACTGAGGAAGGGCCTCTGCCTCTTGACTGCGGGGCGGATGCTTCCTGGGGGACATGTGCCAGCTCTGACCAACCCCGTGCTCCCTGCACTCTCCAGGCGCTGACAGGGGCACGGATCTGGGCTGCACAGCGCCTTCCCTTCTCTGTTTAGCTACACAGAGATCGACACTAGCTGATTCCACTTGGGTTTTGCCAATAGTTGCTAACATTTTTGGATCCATGTCAAGGACCCTATAAGCTTTATCCAGTCGGCTGAGATAAAATGCAGATTTTTAGAAGCTTAAAAATTGTGAGAAGACAGGATGAAGGAGATTGGGGAAGACGTCGTCTTGGGCAAACTCCTATTGGATTGTGAGAGGCAGTGAGTGAGTCGTGGACCTTGAGGACCGAATCTGAGCCAGAGGCCAAGCTGGTTCTGGTCACTGCAGAGCAGGAGGTTTTAACGACAGCCAAGAAGAACTGAGAGAAACAGGGCTGGCACAGTTCTCCCCGGCCAGCGTTATTAAAGAGGTGGGTGGGTGGTTGACCGGGGGAAGAGGGAAGACACTGAGCTGATCAGGATGACCAGGCACAGCTGACGTCCACCACGCTGCCTGGCCCAAGCTAAAGGGAGCACTGTGGCCTTACTGTATCGGGTTCTGTTTCTGCTATTCAAGGGTCTCTATCCAGAAGAAGAAGTGGACCAGCTCACATGGGCACAGTGACCCCGCTGCACCTGTCCTCTCCCAAAGGACCCTGTGAAATAGGTCGCTGCAGAATACGAAGGGGAAGCCGACGGCCTGCTAGCTCATGATTCCATCAGAAACCAGCTTCCCTCGTGGGCCAGTGATGCAGAATCTCTCCGTGTGGTTAGCTTTGCCCAGAAGCCCTCTCCCTGGGGACTCTGCCAGGCTCATTTCCTGCTGCAACCGAGAGTGAGATCTCCATTCCCCAGTAGTTAGTTAGGAAATGACCCTGGGAATGGAGACAGGGACAAGACTGTCGCTTCTACAGAGCAGGTTCTGTCTCCTTCACATCTTTATCCTTAGTACCTAAAGGACGCCCAACTCATCACAGTGAGCCAATAATGTACGTTTCTTGATCCATCTTCAGCAATTTGTGCTTTCGGATTAGATATGTGGAAGACAAAGATCTAAGAACATGGTGTTCAATCTCTCTTGTCTTAGAAATATTTACATATCACAAGATGTTTGCAGATTTCTGATGATCCTCAAGAAACCCGGGCTGAAGAATGTGGAGCATGAACAGTTTTCCCAGCAATAGAAGAAAAGGTAGTTCCTTGAGACAACTGATTCAGGTTTCAGTTCAAGAACTGCATAGTATGAAGAGCATTGTTGGGACAATGTTCGCAAGAAATGTTTTCTCAAAGGATGAGGTGGTCAGACAGACAAGAACTGTGTGCAGAAGGATGTACCCCGGGCCATCCAGGTCCTTGGATGTGTGCAGGGGTGGGTGGGGCGGCGCTGGAGCGCAGGGGAGGGGAGGCTGGAGGGGTTGAGCAAGGCAGTAGTGTCCTTCCATTTTCCTTTTACAGAGATGACCTTGGATGTGGTGCAGGAGAAAGGGAGGGAGGAGAAATGACGAGGCAGTAACCTGACTGAGACAAGATAAGAACCTGGGGGGGGGGCGGGGCAGGCAGCAGGGAGCAGGGAGCCTGGTAACAACAGGAATACACTGCACTGGGCTTATCAGTGGACTGGCTTTGGCAGAGAGGAGGGAGTCCCCTGAGAAGACCATTCAGGGGCTGAGGTCCTGGTTGCAAGTGACAACATTCTTTGAAGTATTTTTATCTTAGAAATTCATGCAAGTGTGTCCTTTGCATAACAATATGCCAATATTTGCATTTCTATGAAAATAACATTCAAAACCAGTTAAAAGACTTAATCTTCTTTCCAGAGCTCCGAGAAAATTGCTGATGCTTGACTCTTGAGGAGGATGCACCACGTTCCCGCGGCTTCTGAAGCTCCCAGCAAGTGCCCTTTATGAAGCCGGGAGTCTTCACAACCCGGCACCATCCTCTCTTAGTCTTCCCTTTGGCCACACTGGACTGTCCACCGTCCTCCCAGCCTCCCGCGAGGATTCTGCTCCTCTGGGTTTGCAAACATTCAAAGTCTTTCTCAGTTCTGTGGCCCTTCTCTTCACGGCCCGGCTGAGACATCCCCTCCTCCATACAGCCTTCCACAACCGTGTCTGGCCTCCTGCCATCTCCCACCCCTGAAATTCTGCCGAATTGTTTGTTTTCCCGCCTTTTGGAAATTTTTAGAAAGTATTTTTTTGTAGTTGTGTTTGAACGCAATGCCTTTATTTTATTTATTTATTACTATGCAGTGCTAAGGATCAAACCCAGTGCCTCACATGTGTCAGGCAAGTGCTCTGCCCCTGAGCTACAGCCCCAGCCCCAGCCCTGCCTTTTGGAACCTAACCATAGATGAAATCATGAATGAAAATTACTAAAAAAAATCTTGTGGCTATTATTATGGTGTTTCAAGGCTGTACGTCTTGTTTTCCCAAACACATTATAAATCCTAACAGATCAGGGACCGCGTCCTTGATGTTGCTACTTGCTAGAGCACCTGGTTCAATAAATACTTTCGGAATAGATGGCGGTCATTCTGTACATAGGGAAAGCAATGTACAGCCAAACTGAAGAACTGACAGAACTTTCCTCCCCAGAATGTGTCTTTACACCGATGTCTATTGCTGTTAAATGAAATCCTCCCTTTCCTCTAAAAGTAAATTCAACTATCAGGAAGTCAGCAATTTCCCCAGCTGACCAGAGTCATCTTGTCACAGGACGGGGGTCTGAGGAGGTCCTCCTGGACAGGTCTAGGTAGATGTTCACCTTGGCAGAGAATTCCAGAGTGTGTTAGGAAGCAAGCGCTGCTGAGGTTTATGAGCAAGCAGGCGGCAGAGCTCAGAGGAGGAGCAGCTCCTGTGGGGCCTTCCAGGGTGCGTCCTGCCTCGGGCTTGGGCTCTCCTTTTCAAGAAACTCTGTGAGGGGTGGGCGTGGGAAGGCTCAGGAATGGGGGTGGGGGGGGGCGCCAGCGTGGTGCTCACAGGATGTTTACATGGTCTGGTCCTTCTGAGGGTCTTTGGGTGGACATTGTCTCCTCTGCCTGGCTAATAGGTAACGTTTGAAATGTGCCCCTATTACAGGTTTTTAAAAACACATCTCCTTTGTTTAATTGAGTATAAAAATATAACGTAGAGCTAATAGTGCAACCAGTTAATCAGTGCAGGGTCATCTTTATAGAAGAGCGGACTTGAGGCCACTTTAAGATTTACGGATTTCTCAGGAATTTGGAAATGACGGGCCTGGAAGAAAAATGGGCCTGGGGGTAAAGTGGGAGGGACTCTGATCCGGGTTCTTCCCTTTGCCTTTTCTGGCCGTCTCTATTTCTTCCATTGGCTTCCGTCTCAGTGAAGTCCATAACTCTGAACCCTGACTTTTAATCAGCCTGCTCACTGGGTGCAGGATTGGAAGGCCAAGGCTAGGGGAGGTGTGCGGGGAGAGGGCTTCCGCTGCAGAACTGCTGTCTCCCTGCAGCCCTCCTCCCTCGGCTCCTCTCCGGTCCTGCCACCCTTCACCCTTAGGGCTCCTCTCCCAGGAGCGGGAGCCCTGGAGGCCTGTCTGCACCCCAGTCGGCTCCTCCTGGCGCGCACACAGGAGGCGAAAACGGGAAGCTGCCGCAGAGGAGGGAGAAGGGGACCTTCTTTCGCTCACTGAAGCGCTGAACCTGGTAGTCGTGGAACGAGAAAAGGGAGAAGAACAAAATGCCAAGGAGTTCCGGCAAGGTTCCTGATGCAAGAGACAGACAGACGGAGGGAAGTCAAATAAAAAGGCAGAAAGGCCAGGAGTCCACGGTGGGTCAGCCGTGCTCCATGGGATCAGCTCCGCGGTTCAGCTCCAGGACTTTAGATGGGGAGAACTGAGGGGGTCTTTAGAGGCTCTTTGAATCCACTTCTTTTACCCCATGCTGGCACCGCTGCCATCTGCTAGCAGGGCCCCCGTCGTCTACGGGATCTCCAAGTCCTGTGCTTTGAACTGGTGATTTCTAAACTGGTTTTCTCTGACTGAACAATAACTGACTACGGGGGCTGAAGATGACACAAACGTACCGTCCTGTGTTCCGTGGGCCACCATGTTGACCCCAGCCTCACTGGCTCACGGTCAAGGGCGTGGCAGGCTACATCTCCTTCTGGGCCCTTGGGGAGAGAGTCCTGCCTTTGCCTTTTCCACCTTCTAAAGGCCACCGTGTGCCTTGGCTCCCGGCCCCCTCCTCAGTCCCCAAGCCAGCAACGTCACTGCTCCCTGGCTCTGCTCTTCTCATCGATTTCTTCCTCTGATCTTTCATTCTGCCTCCTTCCACTTTCAAGGACCTTTGGGATTTCACTGGGCCCACCAGAGAGTCCAGCGTGATCTCCCTATTTTCAGGTAGTTGAAGGGTTCCACTTGCGATCTTGGCTTCTCTTTGCCACAAGACTACACCGTCACAGCTTCTGGGGATTAGGAGGTGGACGTCTTTGCTGAGGGGGCGTTATTCTGCCCAGCACAATCCTTGGTGCCATTAGCAAAATCCCAGCGTCATGGACCTTCCTTGGACCACTGCAGGAGCCTGGGCTCTGGAGTCAGACTCTGCCTCCAGACTCTGCCTTGCCTGGTCCTGTCATGGACCTTAGGAAGACTCCTGAGCTTGTCTTCGCCTCGAGATCCTTCTAAAAGAGGAGGACTCTGATGGCGCCTGCCTCCCAGGGAGTGGTGAGGGTGAGACACACTTGGACATCACACACACAGTCAGCATTAGCCGTGTCGTCACTGTTAGCTAGTCACACCTCTGCTCTCCAGCCTCCCACCCTGCACCCTGAAGACAGAGGATGCTCCTTACGCACACGGCCACCCTGGCCCTCCTGACCGTGCCACGAGTCAGGTTCTGACCTTTGCTGTCCAACCCTGTGTCCAGCCTCTCCCCGCGCTGAGTCGCATGGCCTGTGTGGAGTCCTCCGGACATGACAGACATGGAAGTCTCCGTGCTTTGGCATGGGATGCTCGTTTGCCTGGGCTTCCCTCCTCCCCTGGACCGTCCCACTTTCCTCGTCCCTCAGAGCCAGCTCCGCAGTCCAGGGCAGAGCTGATCAGCATCTCAGCTCTTCTGCCAGGGGCCTGCCCCTCTGTCTCACCCCACTCCCTCCTCCCGGGACAGGGGCCGCACCAGCCGGGCAGCTTCTCACGGGCAACAAGCCCATTGTGCTGCCTGGAGCCTGCACAAGGTCAGGGAAGCACGCGACAGCCCTGGGTGGGGGCTGAGTTTTGAAATCCGTCAAAGCAGGTCCCATGCATTCCCTGAGGTGTCTCCACCGCGTTGCTAGAGGCACTGATTCGCCCCAGGAGGGTCAGGGTTTTCATAACGGGAATGCAGCTTTTGACATCCAGGTAGAAAGCATTTTTAAAAAATCTTTTATTTATTTTTTAAAATGTCCCATAGTTTTGAAAAACAGGCTTTATGAATGAGAGAGGAGTTTGCAAGACTTCTCTAGCCCCTTTAGTGTCATTAAAGTTGAATGAGGTTGTTATGGTTTGGATGTGAGGTGTCCCCCAAAAGCTCACCTGTGAGACAGCGCAGGAAGGTTCAGAGGAGAAATGGTTGGGACAAGCTTATCAGTGAGTTAATCCCTGATGTGATTAACTGAGTGGTAACTGGAGGCAGGGGCATGCGGCTGGAGGTGGGCATTGGGGGCGTGGTTTGGGCTATACATTTGTGTCAGGTGAGTGGAGTTGCTCTGTTTCCCGATCATCGTGTGAGCTGCTTCCCTCTGCCACACTCTTCCACCAAGATTTCCTGCCTCACCTCGAGCCCCAAGGAATGGAGCCTGCTGTCTATGGACGGAGCCCTCTGAAACTGTGAGGCCCTAAATGAACGTTTCCTCCTCTACAATTGTGCTGGTCGGGTCTTTTAGTTACAGGGCAAAAAAGCTAAGACAGAGGTCACGGGTTCTCCATGGGCTAGAGGGACACAGCTTTCTGCAGTTCACTGGAGCATGAAGTTTTGTGGCCCCAGAAGGAAGGTTGGCTGCAGGGAGACTCCTTCTGAACCCTTGGGGTCCTAAGGAACTCTGAGGAGAGGGAAATGTGGGGGCAGGAGTCCTGTGTCACCATTCCTGCAGACAGATGGAGGGGAAGCCTGTGCATTTTCCCATTTTCCTTTTGGGATCTGGGAGGATGATCCCTGCTTCATATAGGTGAGACATATTAGAGCACAGTAAACTGGAGGTGCAGTTGGAGAAGACCCCGAGTGTAGCTTCCAGAGGTCTTCCCCTGCTCCCAGATGGAATGAGAGGAACCCAGAAATTCTCTCACCCTGTTGCCTGAGTGAAAAGCAGGTGGCTGGGTAACGACCCTCTGGTGCAGGCTGTACATAGGTCTTCTTGGCCACTAGGGATCATATGGACATCACAGATCCCAAACTGCAGACCACAAAGGCCGAGCAGAGCTGGTGTGGGGCCAAGTCATCAGGGGCCTCCAGGCTCTGGGCAAGGCAGAGAGGCAGACTCTGAATCTGGCTCACTGCAGACTTTGGCTGTAGGCCTTGGAAGGAAGAGCTGATAGGGTGGACAAGAGCCACCCATGAGGGGCTCATGAGACGTGAACACGCAGATCCGAGGCCCCTCCATTCACCACTGTGATCTCCCCCATACAGCAGACCCCATCTTGGTGCGTCTCTGAGAAGACAAGAGGAGAAGGACTGAGTGTAACCTGCTCAGACTTTCACAGTGGAAAGGAGACTATCTTAAACCAGAACAATTGGTGCATCACACACCGGCAGGTTGAATCCCTGCCCCTGCATTTTGTGACGGGGCTGGCAGCAAGGTCATCCTGAGCTGCATGTCCGATTCGATATGCCTCATGGAATTCCTCGTTGTAGAAGCCTGAGCATCTGACAGCCTTTCTGTTTAGTCCCTAAGGATAGGAATGGCTTGCCTCTGTGGGCACCCCTGTCCAGGTGTCTGATCAGCAGGTATCTCTGAAACCCGTTTTGCATGGAATAAGGGCTTATTTGGGCCATGTATGCTGATTTTGCTCTTGGTGTCTTATTTTATCCTTTGCTGTCTAGAGGAAAAGTTCACAGCAAAATTAACTGGGGTTTTTAAAGCTTTTAAAAGCAGTCTAAAAAATGTCTCTAGTTTGTAGAAGGGTTATAATTCAAAATGTCCTTTGCAAGTGGGTTGTTTAGAACTCAGAAAAAAACATTTTCACTTGGAAATAGTTTACTTACCAGTAATTAGGTTCCTAGCCAAAGTATAACTCAAAACGAAGCTACAGAGAATATATTTGAAATCAATGATTGAAGATTGTAATGGTACAGTGGCAAAGATTAAACAAAACAAGAATGAAATTACATAAACCGTGTTCATTTTAAATGTTAGTCTTTGAGGAAAATGTATTTAATTAAAAAGTAGGATAGTTGTACATGAAGATTTCAAAGAGGATTTCTCAGCAATTTTTAGAGCTTTACTGGCTCTTTGTTGAGCCTGATTTTCACTTGAAAGTCAACAGGTTTCCCTTTTCTTGTTATGGCTGTTTCAAAGGTATTGATCCGATGCATATTGACTATGAAAATGGATTTTCCATTTTGGGGGCAGGGGAGGATGGAGAGAATCCCTGTTACGTGCCAGGCTTGGATCCTTGTGCTTCGATATATCAGGAGACAGACAAGGTTTCTGCTTTTGAGAACTCTTCTTTCTTATGGAGGTATTCCCACAATAAACTAATAAAAATATCAGATAGTGATGAGTGCTTTGAAGAGAAAAACTGAAATAAGCCATTAGAATTTGGATACAATGGCAATAACAGCTCTCTTTAAAGGGGCTGCCTCCTCAAGGAAGGAAGGACCTATGGATGCAGAGATGGGGGTGGAAGGATGCTCTGGGCAGAGGGCAGTGTGAGCAGCCCTGGGCACATTCAAGGAGCCACAGAAGGCCAGGGAGGGAGTGGGTGGCTCAGGGTCTGGGTAGGAGATGAGGTCAGTGAGGCACAGCTGCCATTGAAAGGACTCTGGGTCTTAAGTGGGACTTTTCTGTGTGAAATTCTAAGTTTTTCCAAGAGAACTGAGGAGAAATTGAGTGCAGAAGAGGGAGTTAATGGCAAAAGGTGGGTATCGAGAGAGGAAGCATTTTTGTTGCATCTCTGAGAAATAAGTAGATGATAAAGAGACAGTAGGGGCAACCTCTGCTGGTTCTCGGTGTCCACGGTTCTTCACTGCATTGAACATGCAGAAAAACCCATTTTTTTTCTGGTCAAACAACTTTTTACCTAGTGTTTACATCGTATTAGGTGTCATAAATAGTCGAGAGATGATTTAAAGAATGTGGCGAGGTGTGCGGGTTTTGTGCAAATACTGTGCTGTCTTACATAAGGACTTGGGCATCTGTGGATTTTGGTATCTGCAGCAGGGGGTGTCTTTGAACTGACCCAGAGGGTACCCAGGGACAGCTGTGTGAAGGTGGTAGGGGTTATGTGATTCCAGCACTGACCACTAGATGGCGCATTGGGCCCAGGACAGCTTGGTTGCTTTGCAGAGCAAATCTCTGGCGGTGCCGGAACAGAGCAAAAGTACAGAATTCCTTGGACTAAGGAAAACCTGTGCTTCAGTGGGCAACTTGTTATGAAATTGTGAAAATAATCCTAAGACAGATGGTAGTGAAAATTGTCATAGTCTACTCATTCCTTTGTTGTTTGGAGGAGACTGGTGGTTCTTTCTAGCTTCAGTATCTTTTTCCAGGCTTGAAGAAGGACTGCAGGCCCCATGTGCTCTGGAAAAGACCACCATCCTACAGCATTCACTGGGTCAGCGGGAGAAGGGCCCAGAACTCTGGGTGCTCCCTCCAAGACTCCCACCTCCTCCAAGCCCAGACCTCTGGGCCTTCATCCCACTCGATGTGAATCACCACAGAGTTCTGGGTGGGCTAGGTCACCGCTCAGCCTCAGACTGCCATCCCCAAAAGAGGTCTCTTCAGGGTGTGGCAGCCTGTCCCCCAGGCACGAGTCACCACAGCCAGCCACCCTCCCTAGGATTCCCTGGAGTACTTGACATCTGCCACTGTATCATACCTGTATCGTACAGATGCCCAATAAGTGCCACCGAGGCAGGGGCCTCATCCGCTTTGTTCATGTCTGTGTTCCCAGGACCCAGGACAGTGACAAGCAGTGTTTAGTAAATACTTTTGGAGTGTTTAACGTTGCTTTCTGTGAAGGCTGAGGGCTGAGCTAAGCAGGCCCGGGTGTGAGAAGTGGACCCAGGATGGGATGGAGGCTCTGTACGTCCTCCGCTGCCGGCACTGTTTCTCCCTTGGTCTTGAAGACACGGTGGAGTTCCTGCTTCCTGTGTGGCTTGAAGACAGGTTTCACAGGATCCCTTAGTGCTCTGCAGTGTCTGGCGCATACCTACGGCTCTCAAGCTTTCAACCACGCTATTTTACCAGCTGAGAAAGGGGTTACCATGGAGATTGCACAGTCTGATTCTCTGAGTGCCTGGGGACATGGCTCCGCCCCTGCTCAGACAGGGGGCTTTGGTGTGTGTCAGCTCTTTCATAACCTAGTAATGAGTACAGGGAGGTCCCTGTGATGTTGGAGCGACTCAGTTTGTATGGCTCCACCAGGCTGTTGGCCGCTGCGCTCCTGCCCTGCCTCAGCAGGCTCCCAAGAGGCCTGTGGGGAGCAGCCAGCCAGGGAAGGGTCTCCTCCCCCATAAGTTTTCCCCCTCATCGGTGGTGAACCCCTTCGAGGGCAGGTCTGGGCTTGCCAATCTTGTAGAGCTCGGCCAGGCCCAGTTCAGTTGTTCTCCCCATCTCCAGCCCAGGGGGTGTGGGTGGTCTTCACTGAGTGGTGAGCATGGCCCATACAGGCCTGTGGAAGACGTGGTTTCCAGGGGAGCGGCGCAGGCACAGGGCTGCTGCCAGAGGCCCTGCCTGGCAGCGTGCTCTCTGCGTCTTGCCTTGCTCTGTTTGCTTGTGTTCTCTTCCACGCCCTGCACTCGAGAAGCGTTAAGTCAGAGCAGCTGGGTGGACCGCTACAGAATATCTTTTATTTAGTGTTTACTGAGAACCAGCAGGAAGAGTGCTACTTAAAAGCATGTAGGGAATGTCTATTTTTTTCCTGGCATCTATAACTTATAGAAAGAGGCTAGATCACAGGTACGTGGGAACTTACTCGTTCCTTTTATGATCTAAACAGGCCTTTCATCCACCTTGTCTTTTCATGAAGAGACAGGCCTGGTCAGTATGTGGATGGGTGGGGCAGCAGAGCCCGCTCCGTGGGTGGTCTGACGCGTGATAGCTGTCCTGTCCCTGGCCGTGGTTTAAACACTGCCACTGGGCTGTGGACACTGCTCTTCTCCCATGAACTTGACCATTCCACTGCCCATTTGCGTTCCCACCAGGGGGCGAGCCAAGGGATCCAGGTAGACCACAAGTCAACTTGCTGTAGTTACAACAGCTCATGCTGGGAGAGGGAGAGGCTCAGATTAGCAGCCAGGAGAGGACTGGAGGTCACAGACGCCTGGCATCCAATTTGATTTAGCTGAAGAGCTCTGTGACATCAGCTAGGAGGACCTCACGCTCATGGTGACTGGGGAAGGGTCCCACTGAGTGGGAGCAATGTTGCTCTGCTTTGGGGATGACGATGGCCTCACCGTGGGACCCTTCTCACATTACAGCCTCTGAAGGCGGGTGCAGGCATCCCTCCTGGAAGGTAATCCAGGCTGGTTTAGGAGTAAAACATCACGATTTCAGCTTCTCCTGTTTGCATCTACGATAAGAAAGAAACTGAACTGTAGCGATATTTGCTATATGAACGGACAGTGATTTATGTGTTAAAGTTGTAAGTAAACGTATTTCTGGGCAGATACTCCAAATGTTTCACTCATGGGGAAATTTTCAAAAAGTTTGAAGACAGTGATTGATATACATAATTACTAGCAGAAAATTCTTTGGGGGTGTTGGATGTGTCTTTGAATTACATAGTGTTCAAAAAACAAAGATGTATTCATGAGATGATTTTTTATACCAACAAAATAGAAAAGTCACAACTCAGGGCTTCGCAACCAGGAATATTACCTTAAAAGATACAGTGTCAAGACAAGGTGTCAAGATGGGAATAGAAAATGTCAGGGAAGGGTAAATAAATTGGCAGCTGTTGTGATTTGAGCAAGGACCATGATGGAAGAGTTCCCGAGAATCGTGGGAAGCGGTAGCCAAATGGTCCAGTGAGGGAGCCTCGGGGTCTTGTGCAGGGGGCGCTGGTTAGTGGAGCACCTGCGTCCTCACTGGGGGGTGTCAGTGACAGCCGACGGCGGGCTCCATAGTGCCGTGAGTGCCCTTGGCCCTGCTCTCTAGTGACCATCTCTCCTTCTTACCCTCCAGCTATCGGAAGGTGCCTCTGCCTGCCCTTGTCGAGGCGTCTTCCCGGGGAAGAGACCAAATGTGGCGGGGGAAGTGAAGGTGAGCCAGCCGCCCAGGGCGACTTCCCTCTGACTACCTTTCTGCAGGTCTCTCTGGGCTGGACTCTGCGAGTAGGCCAAGCCTGCAGCCCGCCTGTCTGGCTGGAAAAGGTCGACATTCAACACAAACAAGCAACCATCCATCCATCTTTTCAAGCCTGATTTCTACCTGAGTGGTCTTGGCCGTGACTTGAGGCTGGACACCCTCCTCCCGCTGCCCCCAACCCGTCCACCCCAGGGCTGGAGCCAGGAGTGGAGCTGTGTCGCAGCACTCTCTGGCTCTGGGGGCTCTTCTCCTCCTTGAGGGGTGCTTGAGCAGGGAGGGAGTGCTGCGAAGCTGCTCTGTGGGGTTCCCAGGACAGCCGAGCAACTGCTGGGGCCAGGGGAGGGCAGAGAGCCAGCGTGAGGGAGGACCCGGCTCGGGCTGTGCCAAGGCCCGGGCAGCCGCTGCACCTGGTCACACGCTCACTGATGACTTCACACAGAGTGGCCCTGTGGGAGCTCGCCAGCCAGCACCAGGATGGGGCATTTTGCCCACTTCCTGATTTGCAAGATTTCACCTTTACTTACTATTGACGTTCTTCTCCTCAAATCCCTGGAGAGACTTTGAAACACACAGAAGCAGCTCTTGATTCCACTTCCATAGCCCGCCTCTCAGCATGAGGCTTGTTCTCTGCCCGTGGACGGTCTCTTTGGATACATGGCATTTACTGCAACATACCTGTCCTTGCAAGGTCACCGGGATGTCACTGCCTGGAAAGGTTCGGGAAACAGGGCTCTGCTTTCCACTTGTCCTCTCCCATCTACTTGGGGGCATTCAGTGCCTCCCCGAGGCCGATGCGGCCACAAGGAGGTGTCTAGGTACCTTTGTTCAGCAAGGTTTGGCTGGTCCACTGAGGCTTCAACTGCAGCTTCTGACTGGGGACTACAGAAATCTCCACCTTCCAGAGGAGTTTTAGGATAGGAAAATACTAGAGCAGGTAACTGGCTGATGAGGGGACCTGTAAACGTGGACCAAGGGGAGCCAGAGCCAGGGGAAGGGCTCCCACCTGGTAGGGAGGCCGAGGCTCAGGGAGGGCTGCAACATGGAAGGGAGGTTGTGGTCAGGAGGAGGGAGGCGTGTGTGTCCTGTCTGGTCTGTTGGTGATGCAGAACTTCTGAGAATCGTGGCCAAGACTCTGCATCCTGCTCCACTGCGGCTTGGTGAGGGGTCCACGAGCTCTGTGGAGCAGGACAGGGAGCTGCCGGCCTGTTGCTGGCCTCAGGCTTGGTGGAGAATAGAGGAGGTAAAGAAGGCTGGAGGCTGCAGAGGTCTCCAGGCCTCGAGGCAGGCGTGGCCTCAGCCCGGCCACGGGGCTCACGTGTGGCTCTGCCTTCCTGCCTAGAGCCTCCTCCCAACCCCACAGAGCTCTCCTCCTGCCTGGTCACTTCCTGCTCTGACGATGGCAGCACTGTACTCTCATTACCCTTGGGTTGCTGTCCCCTCTCAGTGGACTCGGGTTTCCTGGGTGGGGGCCTGGGCCGTTTTCCTTGACGTCTTCTTTGGCACGTGTTGGACACGCCATTGACATTTGTTGTATGTTCAGTAAATGAGCAGGCCTGGGGGTGTGCAGCCTGTCACTCACCCTCTTCCCCAGACCTCGGCTCTTACCTGACTCCGTTTCCCCAGGTCACTCTGCGTGAGAGCCGGTGCGGGGGCTCAGCTGGCCCTTGTGGAGGCTTTGCAGAACCGGGAGTGGGAAATTGTGTCCATTTTTGGAACAAACACATAATTTGATCATGATGAACCAATGTCTTATCTTTATGACCCAAAGAAGTCTGACATCAAGAATAGGGATTGGGGGCCGGGATCGTGGCTCAGCGGTAGAGCGCTCGCCTAGCATGGGCGGGACCTGGGTTCGATCCTCAGCACCACATAGAAATAAAGGCATTGTGTTGTGTCCATCTACACCTAAAAATATAAAGAATGTTAAAAAAAAAAGTAGGGATTGGGGATCAGCCGTAGCGCACTTGCCTGGCATATGTGAGATTTGATTCTCAGCACCACATAAAAATAAATAAAATAAAGGTCTATCAACAACTAAAAGATCTCTCTCTCTCTATATATATCTCTATCTCTATCTCTATCTCTATCTCTATCTCTATCTATATCTATATCTATATCTCTCTCTATATCTATATCTCTCTCTATATCTCTATCTCTATCTATATCTCTCTCTATATCTATATCTATATATCTCTCTCTATATCTATATCTATATCTCTCTATATCTCTATCTATATCTATATCTCTCTATATATCTATATCTATATCTATATATCTCTCTCTATCTATATCTATATCTCTCTCTATATCTCTATCTCTATCTCTATCTCTATCTATATCTCTCTCTATCTATATCTCTATCTCTATCTCTATCTCTATCTCTATCTATATCTCTCTCTATCTCTATCTCTATCTATATCTCTCTCTATATCTATATCTCTATCTATATCTATATCTCTCTATATATCTATATCTATATCTATATATCTCTCTCTATCTCTATCTATATCTCTCTCTATATCTCTATCTATATCTCTCTCTCTATCTATATCTCTATCTCTCTCTCTATCTATATCTCTCTCTCTATCTATATCTCTATCTCTATCTCTATCTCTCTATATATCTATATCTATATCTATATCTATATCTCTCTCTCTATCTATATCTATATCTATATCTCTCTCTATCTATATCTATATCTATATCCTATCTCTATCTATATCTATATCTCTCTCTATATCTCTATCTATATCTCTCTCTCTGTATATCTATATCTATATCTCTCTATCTATATCTATATCTCTCTCTATCTATATCTATATCTCTATCTCTATCTATATCTATATCTATATCTCTCTATATCTCTATCTCTATCTCTATCTCTATCTCTATCTATATCTCTCTATATATCTCTATCTCTATCTCTATCTATATCTCTATCTCTATCTATATCTATATCTGTATCTATATCTCTATCTATATCTATATCTACAGAACTTTATGGAAAAGCTGGGCTGGAAGCCCTGGGAGGCAGCTGAGCTCTCTGGCCACTCGCAGTGGGTGCATGAGTCAGAGCCCAGACGGCATTTTCCTTCAAAGCAATTCATCCACATTGCTTCATGGCTCTAGAGGGCTCTTGAAATATTTTCATTTCCTTGAATTAAATTTGCCTTTTTGGTAAAGCTCAGATGAACAGGACACGCACCAAGTCCAAGGGAGCCATGGCTTCCCCACAGGAAAGGCCTGTGGACCCCACCAGGTCCTGCCAAGTGTCCCCTAGGCCGCCTTGCAGGCCAGCCCTGCGTCTCCGACTGCCCTAATCTTACTGCCATGGCCACAACATGGTGGTGTGGGCTGCCTTTTCTCTCTTCCTCTGGGCCATTTCCATTCCCTGCCTCCCTCTATCTTTATACCTAAAGAAGACCCTTCTCAGAGCAAGTAGGAGTCCCCAGGACCCGCTTCCCTACTGCGTCCCACAGGGAAGTGACAACCTTTCCTGCAGATTTTCATGGGGGGAAAGGCTGGGGCAGAAATAACTAGGAGGACCATACAAAGATGGCCCTTAACTCCTGGTTTCCTTTTAAGACTCACTAGAATCTGTTCATCCCGATAGAACCTGTGATCTCCTCTTAGTCCTGAGGATGAGACTCTCCCACTCCTGTTCTCGTGACCCCACCCCTAACTTTTTTCTTAGGCATAGACTGGAGGATAAATCTGAGATAGAGCAGTTGGAATAAAGGCTGAAGTTCATCAAGAACCTACTGATTACTAAGAACTATACTCAGTTCTTTTATATATATATATATAAAATCTTGTTTTTGTAGTTGTAGACGGGCAGCATGCCTTTATTTTATCTGTTCCATTTTTATGTGGTGCTAAGGATCCAACCCAGTGCCTCACCCATGCCAGACAAGTTCTCTGCCACTGAGCTACAGCCCCAGCCCTGTGCTCAGTTCTTTACAGACCATTCATTTACTCTTTCAACTGAGCCTGTGAGGTATGTCCTCCTGTGGTCCTGTTTTACCAATGCAGAAAACTGAGCCTTAGGGAGATAAGTTACATGTTCAAGGTCCTCCTGTCACAAAGCGATGGGCCGGGGGTTTACATCTTGCTCCAAAGTCATATCAACTGACAGGCACCTCGCAGCAGATACTTAACCTCCAGCAAGTGCTTGGGTTTTGAGGCTGGGGAAATCCCCGTTTCACTGCTCATCAGAGGAGTGAGTTATTACTGTCCATGTCCTTGCTGCTGGTTGAGTGCACAGGAAACAGCCTGCTTCATTCTTTATGAGCCAGTTCTTGGAACTAAGTCTGATGAGCCTTGACTTGGGGCAGGAAGTGGTGTGGTTTTACATGCTCAGGAAACAGTGACCAGGGCGAAATATTTGGCAAATTTTTCACTGTGGTTGAGAATTGGGGGCCTGGGGAAGTGCTTGGGCATCTTTGCATGTTGCTAAATATTTTTCTTCAATGTGATTTTTAGTGGCTGCATAGGATTTTGTTGTATGGTTGGAACCCAATTTCATCCCATGAAATCTAGGCAGTGGTGGAGTGACTGAGAGCGGGAGGAATTTTATTTTGTTTAAAAATATTTTTATTTTTATCGGTGCATTTTAATCACACAGGAAAATGGCTTTCATGTGGCATGTCTGTACATGTGAATAACATACTTTGATCACACCCACTCCCACGACCCTCCCTCGCCATCCTGTCCCCACTCCCCTGATCCTCTTCCTCTTGTCTAGTCATCTGAGCAGGAGGAAGTTTAGAAAAGAGAAACTGAGGATCAGGTCTCCAGTGCCAGCTCTCCCAGCTTTAGGAATTTGCTTGGGACTAGCTCTGTGTGGAGGTGACATACATGCCATGTACCGTGGTTTTCCTTGGTCTACCTTCAGCCCTGAAACCTCTCAGTTCTGTTGTCTTAGGGAAGGTCAATGATGCAGATTCCATTTCTCTGAAACCACCTACAGAAAATATGGGCTTCCTAATCCATTGACGTCACCCTTATTTGTGACTTGGATCTGCTGAAGCCTTTACTAATGGAGAGAAGATGAAAGTCTAACAGCATTCCCAACACACGCCAGTCATGAGAAGAACGTCCAGAATGTGAGCCGCCCCTGGCCAAGTCGGAAAGAACAGCATGTTCTGAAAGGAAACCTGTCGGGTGAACCTGATCCTACCTACTTAAGAGAAGCACAAGGGATCCACTTTCTGAGGGAGAATGAGCTCACACATATCCGATACACAGAACTGTCATTAATCAGAGCCACGTCCTACAGCTGTGTCCGTGCACCTGGCCAACGCATTTCCTGTTTTGTTCCAGGTCCAAGATTTAATGGTGCAGGGGAGCCTTTGGAGACACCTAATCCCAGCTCCTCTTTCAGAACGGACAGTAATGATGGTAGCTGTCAGGCGAGGGGGAGGGGAAGCTGGCCTGGGAGAGGAGCTGCCTAACCATTAACACCAAGTCCTCAGCCCTGGCACTCACCGGCCATGCGGTAGTACGTGCTTGAACGTATTTTGCGAATAAAGCAAAGAATTGTCGGTGAAGTAGATCTGCATTTTTTGATGGTTGGATTAATGCTTCAGGAGGATGCTGGCAGGGTCCAGAGCACCCTCTGCTCTGGCTTGGGCTTGGGCCCTCTTCAGCTTCTTAGCTTTACAGGTCGGGAGTTTCCTAAGAGATCATCTTACTCCAAGGAGCAGAAGTGGCTGGAAGGAGGTGGTGTCTAACTGGAAATTAGGGAAGGTGGGAGGGACAGCGACGGCTTGACCCTGCTGACAGGGACCCCGCTCGTCAGCAGCTCCTGAGCTGGGGTGGAAGCTGGGGGGCTGGGGTGGTGGCTGCAGAGTAGCAGATGACCTGGCTGACCCTGATTATTGACTGGCCTCTTGCAGTGGAACAGTAGGGAGCCTCGTGTTCAGATGCCCCGAATTCCACCTGTGAGGAGTGAATGGAGCTCCTTCCAGTTCGCCTCCTTTCCTGAAGGATGGGAAGCTCCTCAGGACAGAGGAATCCTAGTGGTGAGTTCGCCAAAGAGGAGAGGGGTTCATGGCCTGTCATTCCTGCTTTCTGCGGGACAGGTCAAGTGAGCTAGGGAAAGGAAGGTTTTCATTTCTCTTCTATAAAACTGATTTGGCCCAAATTTCAATTCCTCCTTTCCCAAGCTGGAGTCTCCTCCATGATGAACTGCCACCAGAAGGTCTCACGTTGAGAAGGGGACCCCTCGCCAGTGATGGCAATTGGAACCTACTTTCTGGGCAACTCAATGGGAGGAGCTCGGTATTTTAACAATCTATCTGTGTCCTAGTCTGGCATTAAGCTGAGGGGCTTCCTCCTCAAGGTATTAATTACTCAAATAGTGCATTTTTATTCCAAAGGGGACTCGGGAGCTTACTAAATCCCAGACAGGCAGGTGTCAAAAGTGCCTTTAGATCCAGCAAGAGGCCAGTCTGAGATGGTATCTCTTGGCTGGGAGGAGGGAGGAGAAGCTGTGACCTCAGGACAGCCTGATCGGTGGTGTCACTGAGGTGAGCCTGAGTCACTCTGGACCCCCTCCAGACCCCGCAGCGTGGGAATGGTCCAGAACACAGGCTTTGCAGCCAGACAGCTGACAAGCCACCTAGCTCCTCTGTCCCCAGTCTTCTCATCTGCAAGTGGGGGGACGCAGTGCACCTGCCCATGGGTCGTGGCACAGATTAAAGAAGTGAGCACCAGACCCATGTGGAGTCGTGGCCACCGTGTCTGAGAAGTGCTCGGTCTTGTTATCCACGTGAGCTTGTGAATTCAGCTCGGTACCGAGAGTCTCCGACCTGAAACACGTGGTGGGACAAGTATTTCACAGGGTGACCGGAATCTGTCATTGTCTGTGATGATGGGAGACAAGGGTGATGTCGACCGTGAGCACCCAAAGCACATGCCACACCTCGTTGAAGCCATACGGTCCAAGACCTTTCCCTAGCGTGCTCTTCTTAGAAGAAAATCAAAGTAATTAGAACTTTATTTCGTTTCCTGATCCTAGATGACTCTGCTGTAAGTACCAACTGTCATTTAATAAAAACTCTGCAGCTCCAGGGAAATCGGGTAAACACCCCAATAATCCACTCATCCTAACAATGATACACAACACAGGTTGGAGTGGATTGGATTCCTGTTATTTACCACTCATGCTGTAGGTAAAATGCCTTTCAACACGGAAGCCACAATGTTTCCCACTCCCCCACTACAGGGACTGCTGTTCACATGTTGGCCGATTTCAAAGTGGCTGATCATGGTGTCGGGTTTTATGCCAGGTGCCGGGCTGGGCTCTAGGCTGGTGTCCTTCCAGGACAGAGGAGAGGGAGACATGTACGTATATAACCCACGTAAGGTGAAAGTAGAAAATGTGAATTTGGGGCCGAGAGACTTGAAGTAAATGGCGATTCCCTTTTGCAGTGCATGTTGATGAAAATAATTTGTTTAAACCAAAATATATCCCCAGGGCATCCATTTTGAAAGGACCCAGAACCAATCCTCATTTCAAGGCTGTCAGCAGGTTTCATATAGGCCAGGCTCACAGGACAAACAGGACCAGCCTGGGAGGCTTGGAACAACACAGGCACCATGTGAACAGGAACAGATTCAAGCTTGCCCGCCTGACTCAGGGCTTTGCAATCGATTCAACAGCAGAGTTAAGTCTGGCCCCAGATCTTGTCTTGCTTTGAAGTAAGGCTGTACCCTAAGACAAAGCGAGCCCAGAACTGTTTGGGACTCCCACTTGGAGTCCGAGCCCCATGAGCTGATGACAGTGCTTGAGGATTTTTCCAATGATGTTTTCTCCATTCACACTCCACTTTCTAGAGGGAACTGGCAGGTTCAATATTCAAGTCCCCAATTTTCTCCAGACCTTGGACCCCATTGTATCCCACTATCTGTGGGAGAGTCCCTCCTGGAGAACTCAAAAACCCTCAAACTCAATTCACTGTGTTTAACCCCAGATCTTCCTCCCTTCCTGTGTGATGTCGGGAGGGACCCCCGTGTTGCCAGGGTCTCTGTCTTGTCTGCCATTGCCCTCTGATAAGTCATCAAATCAGGCTGCAGTTCTGACCACCTCCTGAATCTGTCTCAGCCTCTTCACATCAAGTGATGGTCACACCAAAGCCTGGGGCCAGGGAGGGCAGTTTCTTACCCTCAGAGGGCCACTGCTCCCCTCATTTCTTAACTGGATTGGCTTTAATCTCCCCCACCATCTGTTCTGTAAAATGGTACCTAAATAATAAATAAAAAGTTTGAAGAATAAAGATTGCATGCGTTCAAGGTGTACTATATATATTTATACAAATAAATATATATGACATATATATTTATATGTATTTATTCACTAGTTGAGAGGTTGGGTCCAGAGAGAAGGTGCGAGGCATCTAGAGGACATCAGCAATCTACCCTCTTCATTCATTCATAAAATCAACCCAATGCCTAACGTGGGACCAAGACCTTCCACGCATTAGGGACACAGTGAGCAAAATGGACAGAAGATCCAGGCCGTCGTGCGAGCCTCAGAGCAGGGGTGGGGCATGCCGAAAATGAGGGGAAATGGAGCACGTCAGGTGGTGGCGAGTGGGGCAAGCCAAAACAGGACAGAGCAGCCCTGTGGGGAGTCCAGGGGAGCAGGGGTGGCGGGAGGTGCCTCTGAGAAGGTGACCTTGAGAGGAGACCTGGAGGAGTGGACTGAGCACAGGGGAGAAGAGGGGTGCAGGCCACGGTTAGGGTGCTCAAGCACCCCAGGCAGGAGGGTGCTTGGAGCACTTGAGCAGAACAAGGGGGTCACGGGGGTCATACCGGGTCAGGCTGAGGCAGCAGGAAACGAGGTCAGAGGACTGTTAGTGGGAGGGGCTCAGGAGGGTCACCAGGCTGGGAGGAGCCCTGGAGGCCACCGCCACCCTTTGGCTTTTCCTGAGAGTAGGGCTGGGCGACTTGAACTTGACGAGGCCTGTGTGCTCCGACTTACATGTTGAGAAGCTATGAATTTTGCAGGGACAGAAGTGACAGCTGCTCGTTGTGACTCTGGAGAGAGGAGGGGGCGGACAAGGGGCATGATCAGTCTGTTGGTCCAACTGCATTTTCTAGCCAGTTCGTGCCCAGGCCCTCCCCGGCCACGTGCAGGGGTTCTAAGCGAGTGGATGAGCGAGCGTGTCCAGGTTCGTGTCCACCTGCCGCCCCTCCTCTGCACCCCTCTTCCTACTGGCCCTGCCTGGGGAGGCCTGCAAGCTCCGCTGGCTCAGGGGCCTCTGTCGTGGTCGGCTGGCCTCCCCCTCTCCTCCAACCTCCCCGTGGAATTGCTTCTGCCACTTCTCGGAGAGCAACCACCTTCTCAGTATTCCCTGGCACAAACCTCAGCCCCTGGCATGTAAAGTGGGTGGCCGGGCTTGTTAGATGGAACTCATTTCCTAAATCCGGATGTCCCCCACCCCTTCCTTCCTCCCTCGTAATTTATAATCATTTTTCCTTTTCCCCCATTCTCTTTATTTTTTCTCTTTCCTAAAAGCAAATGAGACAAAACCAATAAGCTTACTCAGGACAGATACTAAAATCATCAACTGCTGGAAAGGTCGAATATACCTATTATTTCTCTTCCGTTTTTTTTTCCCCCTTTTTCTTTGCATCCTCACCTGCCAGGTTTATTACATTGGGTGAATTACCTTGAGGGCTCCATGATCTTGTCTGTCAAACAGGGACACTAGTATACGTGATTCAGGGTCTTTTCATTTGTGTCATAATAAGCTTCATAGAAACACGAGGTATTACATTCCCTCCCTTGAACCAGACAGACAGCGGGTTTTGCTCCCTGATCCGATGCCGTCCCCATTTCACTGACCTGCAAACCTATAATGAAGGGGCTCAGTAGTGGAGCACCCCTGGGTCCAATCTCCAGTTCTTTCTCTCACAGACACACACTGAGAAAACGGGAAGCTGTTTTGTCAACAGCAAAGCACGCAGGGCACCTTGTGGTTTGTTATTCTCAAGAATAAGACCACCTAGCCCGGGTGGGTGGCCGCTCTGTTTCTCTTCCTGAGTTTTCCCTCCTAGGTTGAAAGACTGAAGTGCCCACGAGGTGACCCGTTCCCAGAGCTGGCGGGACTGTTTGCTGATGGTGCTTGCTTTCTTGTGAGAGTGAAGGCACGGCCACAGGGGCGTTGGGCACACAGGGCGGCGGCATTCCTGTCTGCAGGTGGCTGTTCCTCCTGACTGAAATCCCCAGGCCACTCCAGGGGAACCGGGCTGCACGAAATAATCACACAAGAGACAGCGAGGCCTTTTTCTTTGGGTCCTGTGATGGCTCCTCTGACCGTAGGGGTCCATGGAGACAGAGAGAGAGGGAAGGAGGGGGAGAGAGAGGGAGAGAGAGAGCACCGAACCCTTTTGTTGAGGAGAAGCCATTTAAATGGGGCAAGGGGTCAGGTTTTACGGGGCTGAGTCCAGCTTGTGACGTCTGCTGTCAGCAGGTGGACTGACATCCAGGAAGGCCACGCCCAAGGGCAGAGCAAGAGAAGGGGACACACAAGGGCGTTTCCATGGAACATTCTATCCCAAACAGGGCAAAGGGGTAATATCACAAAGGAACAGGTGAGCACAGCTCCTGAAGACACACCTTCTACTTCCTGGGCTGGGACAACACCCAAGTCATCACGAGATGTAGTGACTGGCCAGAGCCTCTTGCTTCAGGATGGAAGGTGTGGGTCATTCAGAGTGCTCCCCACAGGTGGGAGCGGCTTCGACTAGTTGCCTAGTGTGTACTTACCAGGACCTGCCCACCAGCCCTGGCTCCCAGAGAGAGCACCACCTGCTCAGTTCTAACAAAGCGTTCAGTGTAAGAGATACAGTGTTGGTTGTGGAGGTATCCCGGGATCACCTTTCAGCCATTAAGCTGGCATTTTCCTTAGAAACGTAAATTCTTTTAGGAAGTATTTTGAGAAAGTAGATTGGTGCAATATGCCTATAGGGACATTTGGTCTCTTCATCCCTCTTCCTAAATGCTAAGGACCATCCTAAGAGTGGAATATAGCTACATTTATTCCCTCATATATTGATAAAATAAATCAATGAATAACATGCATCTTTGCAATTTTATTCTCTTTTCATATAGACATAAGTTTTTCTGAGGAGCAGGAGGCACTGTGCTTTGTAAGGAAGGTCAATTTACACTCAGCTCTTTGCAAGTTAATGCTTCTGGGCCACCCATTGCATGCTGAAGTGCTTGGAGACGCCAGATATTCAATCTCTTGTACTGGATTGAATGGAACTGAATTGGAGAGAACAGTCTCTCCAGTCTGTTGGGAAGCCAGGCCTCTTTTATTCCCAAACCACGAACAGAGTGGAAACTTAGATAACCTGGAAAATGATGACTTTGCTTCTATAACTTTATTCTCACCTTGTGAAACTGGGCAGGGTGTGTCCAACCTGTTTCTTCCCAGGGGGGACATGGAAAATGCCAAGGGTGTTTACATAGAGGCTTGGCCCTTACAGGAGATGTTCTAATGCAAGCAATAAGAGGAAATCTTAGCTGTGGTGAGCCCTCTGGGGGCTGCGTTGTCTAGGTGCATCAGACTCATGTGATTACTTTATGTTTTGCAGATCAGAGCTCTAGCACAGTCGGATTCAGTTAGATGAGCATCTCTCTGACGTACCATACAATGATCCTCTTGTTGGAGTTCTCTTCCCCAGTTCCTGGCTGATAAGCTCTGTTCCCAAGGCAGGCCCTAGGAACCCTCACCCTCCTCCGCCTTTCTGTTTTAGAAATTATCTCACCTCTGGCCTGATGTTAGGCCCAACACCCTCTTCAACCCAGAGGGGTTCTGTCCCATTGACACGGTCCCCTGACTGACAAGCTGCACAGCTGCCTACTGGTCCCTGCCCAGAAGCAGCAGTGGAGCGGCAGAGTGGGGCTCGTGGGTTGGAGCACCTGTGGCAAGCATGGCCTTCGGCCTGTGGACCCATCATGCAGGCCTGGCTGTCCTGAAGTGCTGTGAGCCAAAGCACCCACCTGTCACCCTTTGGTGACTAGGACTGGGCATGATACAGTCGCCTGCTGCAGAAACCCACCCCACGCAGTGGAGGAACCTGTGAGTACAGACAGACCAGTGCCCTCCTGCTTCCTGACTGGCCCAAAGGAAATGGAAGTGGGGCAGACCTGAATGGGAGTCGACACAAGAGTTGACCAACAGCGTCAGTACTTTTCTGAGCCCTAATTAGCATAAGCTTGAACCAACAGCATTGCTACTTTTTCACACCCTAGTTCACATAAGGTTGGACCAAGAGAAGTGAGCCAGGTGCTGCATCAGCCCCTGGACAGGCTCACTTGGCGGGAGAACACCTGATGTAGGCTTTCTGCTGTAGTGCAAGGAGTCCGGTTTGTTCTCCCACGAGTCCTGTGCTCTCGCCCACTCCTGCCGCTCTGTGGACCTCCTTCTTCAAGTCCACAAGATGAGAAGCCAGGAAGAAGGAACCGACAGAGAGCTGCTGGGATCTGCGGCAACACTGGAGAGTGTTGAAGTTTTGGCTGCGGAGACCTGCAGATTGTGGAGACCCCACCTGCCAGCAGAAGCAGCGAACTAAGTTCCACTTCAAAACTCCAGTTTCACTGATTCTGTGGTTTTCCTATTCTCCCCCAAGGCTGCTTTCACTGACTGTTGACTTACACTGAGGTGTAGGAGCCTGTGCTGAGCCATGTGAGCTGGCCTTTGTCCTGTGACAGCACGGCGGGCAGAAGGGGTGATGCATGCCAACTAATGTAGTTACTTCAGGGGTCTTGCAGTGACCTCAGGGTTGTGCACATAGAGACCCTTGCCATTTATTCCACTTCACATCAAGAAAATCTAGAAATAGGAGGCACAGTTTACATGGCCCACCCCGGGATGGTTGTCTGAAGGTGTCCTTCCCTTAGAAATCATACAGGAATCCCAAGGGAGGGGCAGAAAAGCAGGGAGAAAATGTCTTATTACCAGAGTCAACTTCTAGCATTTCCAAAGGAAATGGCTGACTGTGATGTTGTCCACCATGAAGGTCACATTAAGAGTAACTCACACAGACTTAGGAATTAAAGCTACAGTGGCCAAGCTCATTTTTGGATTATCAGTCACCTTGGATTCACATCTCTTCCTCTCAGTCCAACTGCCAGCCCTGGTAACCACTTCTCAGACTCTCCCGTGCTGCCTTCAGACCCACTGATAGGCTCCTTATCTCGTCCTTGGTCTTTGCTTCGCCAACATAGATCCAGCCTGGGGCCAGGGGACCTGGGCAGTCTCCCCCCTGGAACACTGGAGTGGTGCATACTAAACTGACCCTGCCCCCCAGGCTAATAGGCCTCGCAGCCTGTGGAAGTGCCTCCTTCACCTGAGAACCTGACTCACCTAGGCCCAAAGCCACGCTTTGTTGGTGCTCCCCAGCAGCTCAGGAACACTGGGACAATCCCAGATCCCCACGGCATGAGGCTAAAGCAACTGCCCAGTGACTGGGAGGCGTTAGCAGACATCTGTGGAGAGGGTCTGGCAGGGGGTTCTCATTCCAGGAACGCCTTTCAGCAAGTTCCACTGGCCTTTGGGGTTCAGACTTCCTGTGCACAGGGCAGGCTCTCATTAAAGGCTCCATGTTAGCGAGCTCATGGGCTCCCGCAGTAAACCCTCGTGGGGGCTCCTCCATCAGTGTTGTCCCGTACCTCAATCCATTTATACCTCCTATACTCCTCCTGTATGAGCGCATTCCCTGCTCAGAGGTCCCATGGGAAGTCCCACTCCTTGGCCATGGCAAGCCTTTGCTCTTCGGGAACCACCCCTACCTCCCACAAAGGTTGAAATTCATGGCCAACAGGATGGTTGGTTCAAGCTAAAGCATCCACCCAGAGGGTGGACGGCTAGAGGCTGAGACGAACCTCACCCTCCAAGACCCAGCCCAGCTGCTCCGTGGATGGGCCTCCCTGGTCTGCCCCGACCTCACCAGCACAGTGCCCATCATGCAACGGGTCCACCCATCCCAGAGTGGTGTTGCATGTTCACCAGCACGTGCCTGCCTCTCTCCACATGGGAGAGAGCTGGGTTTGCTCAGCTCAGTGTCCCCAGCACCTGTGTGTGGCAGGATTACACTACATTGCTCTGAGCGGAACGGAGCGGTGCTAAACAGAGGTCAATTGACACGTCACACGTATCCGCCCTTATTTCCAGTTCCCCGAGCGTCTCCTGTGCAGCTGTTACACTGTTTATTGAACTGAACTCTCAGTTTTGGCCACAAACTTTCCTACCTCAGGATCAAAAGGCCTCACTGCCGAGTGTTCACAGCAATTATGGTGTATCCAAAGGCCACGGGACGATGAACTGGCAGATAAAATTCTTCCCACCAACACAGCTCAGGCTTAGGGTGAATGTGGACTGAATCAACAACGGGATTTTCATAGATTCCACCTGCCACGAGAAATGAACTGATCCCTCCAGAAGAGTCCCTTATGGTCGAATCCAAGATACCGCGAGAGGTGCAGCTCTTGCCCAGACCAGAGCACCCAACTCAAGGAACACCGTCCACCTCTGACGGACATCGAAGGCCGCTGAGTATCTGAAATCCCAGTTTCAGTCTCATCCTTTTCATTCCCAGGACTGTGTTTCGGGTGGAGTGTGGTCCTGCCACTGCCTGGCCTCCCTGTGAGACCTGGAGTAGGATGAGTTCCCCTGTTCAGCGCCAAGACCTTCCTGTGGACAGAAGAGATCCTCAGAGCGAGAAAGGAAGATGTGGCCACAGAGCCCAGGCTGCAAGGCCCCTTCAGCACACAGAGAGCAACAGTGAGCCCAGGTGAACCCAGCAGCCAGAACCAAGCCACTCAATCCAAAAATGGGCACAGGACACATTTCTCCTAGGACAGACAAGTGTCCCTAAACACATGCTCAACACCAGTAATAGAGAAATCAAGTGGCCCTGGGTTCCATCTCTAGCACCAGAAGAAAAAAGAAAATAAATGCTAAAAAAAACTGGACTTGGGCTGGGGATGTGGCTCAAGCCGTAGCGCGCTCACCTGGCATGCGTTCGGCCCAGGTTCAATCCTCAGCACCACATACCAACAAAGATGTTGTGTCCGCCGAAAACTAAAAGAAAAAAAAAAATTAAAAAAAAATTTTCTCTCTCAAAACAAACAAACAAAACTGGACTCTGGTGCACTGTTGGTGGGAATGCAAAGTGAGGCGACTCCTGTGGACACGGTTTGCTACTTCCTCAGAAAATGAACAAGGATCATGTGACCCAACAATGCTGCTTCTGGGTAGATACCTAAAAGAACTGACTCACCTACCCAGGTTCTCGTCAGCACAACTCACAGTTAACAGGTGAAAGCAACACAAGTGCCCATGACAGAACTGTAAGCGCGTACCATGTGTGATGCACAGTGTGGGTGCACACACGTGTCAGGACAGGGCGGAACAGCACTCAGCCTGAGGAAGGAACAACCTTCCCACACGCTACAGCATGGATGGAACTTGAGAACACTGGGCCCACAAAGAACCCTGTTTATGACTCCGCCTACACGCAGCGGATTGGTGGTTTTCAGGGGCTGGGGAGAGAAGTGTGAAGCTATCGTCTAATGCTTTACATCAGAAAGTAAAAAAGACTTAGTTGTGGAACTGGAGCTTGAGACAAAACTGATGGTCTTCCTCTGCTGGTGTGTGTGGGGTGTCACAGATTTCAGGCCTCTACGTCCAAGAAAAGCTGTTCTAGGGGCGGCTAATCACAGTGGGAATCACAGCCCACTTCTTCGCTACCGTAGCGACCGGTGTGGCTCTCAGGGGCAGGTCGCAGGGCACTGTGGCAGCTCAGAGCCTTGCCACTCTCAGCGTCCGCGTGGCAGGAGTGTGTTGTGGCCATGTCCCTGCCGTCTGTAACACCGTTTGGACTCTGGGGGCTGCAGCACCGCGGCTCCGCAGCCCGGCAGCTCTCTGTCCCGTGGTCTTCCAGGTCAGAGCCCTATAGCCTGCTGCGGCTCTCACGGTCACACCATCCCCATGGTCACAACATCCGCAGCTCTCCACAGACTTCCATTGTGTTCAGTGAAAAGCAAAATGTGGAAAGAGAATGTGATTCAAGCATGAAGAATAAAAACCACCAGCCTCCCATTTCCAACAAAAGACCCCCATGGCAGACTGCCGCTGAGATGTGCTGGGCTGGGGTTTATATAGCACTTGGGTCAACGCTATTGGTCCACATTTATGCTAATCAGGGTTTGAAAAAGAACCAACGCTATTGGTCCAAATGTAGGCTGGTTAACCCTGAGTCAGTCCGCCCGTCCATTCTGGTCTGCCCCACGTCTGTTTTCCCACCTCCCTCCTGCAATCCCAGCTTCTCTAGAGGTTGAAGTTGGGAAGGGTGAATGCTCAGCGTGGGCAGTTCTGAGCTGCAGTGCTGTGTGGAGCAGGGGTTCGCACCAGACCGGAACAGGCCACCACAGGGTGACAGGCCTTTGCTCTCTGGCTTGCAGCCTCAGGCCCCTACCGGCATGGCAGGTTCCACACGCTGGAGCTCTGCTGCACAGCTTGGGGACAAGAGCTTGACTTCATTTGGATATGACCATTGAACTAAATTATAACCCTTTAATGCCACTGAACAATATGCTTTAAAATAACCAAACAGAAAACTATGCTATGTGTATCTTACTGCAACACAAGATAGCAAACTTAAAAAAATAAAAATAACCAAACTTGTGCACAGTCATGCAATGTACCCTTGCAACTTCTGCCTTGGAGAGGTGGTTCCTGTTTCTCACCTTTTACGTTTTTAAAATCGGAGCTAGCCCTAGCCCTGAGACATGCTTTGGCCATTAGAATATGGTACAAGTGACAGTGTGTCCATTCTGGGCTGGGACCTCCCGCTCTTGCTCTCCTGGACCTCTGCTTGGTGTGAGAATGAGACCAGGCTTGTTTGCTGCAGAATGGGACCACAGGGATAAGAGCCAATGGGAGACCTGCAGAGAGCCAAATGACACCCGGCTGGTCCCCAGCCACAGTGGTCAGAGCCTTCCGTGCCCTCAGCTGTTCTCAGACCCAAATGAGCCCATCCAAGGCCAGAGCCACCCATTCAGCGACAGACTGGAGAACAAGGACAAGTGGCTGTTGTTTTGGGGATGGTTCGTTGCCCAGTTTCTGTGACAGAGATAATTGATGTCACTGTATAGCAGCCCTCAGACACTGAAGCCATTCGGTTCCTACCTCCCCAACACCAACGGCATGAGTGTCCTTCAGAAACCGAAGCCCTTCATAACCACATGTGGCCCAGGAACCATGGGAGAAGCCAGGGGACAGGCCAAGGGACAGAGCAGCTGCAGGCCCAGACACTGCCTCAGTCCAAGGCATGGACCCACGACTAGAGAACCGGTGTGAGCTGCAGGGTGACTGTGGCTTTGCCTCCATCCATAAGATCCGGGTGACACGCTCCCCAGCTGCCAGGCTGCACAGCGGCCTGCTGGTCCCTGCTGAGAATCAGCAGAGAAGCCGTGGGGCAGCGGAGTGGCTGCCGGGGTGGGCCAGAGGACCAGCAGCAAGTGCAGCACGAGCCTCGTGGAGGTGCCCTTGCCTGGGCACTGTGCCCACGCCTGCTGCAGAAGCCTGCTCCTGGCAGCCCCTGGGACCTCACCCTGCCACTTCTGGACCTGCCAGGAGACAATGGAAATGGGGCAGACTTGAATGAAAGTTGGGACTCAGCATTGACCAATAGCGTTAATATGTCTCTAAACCCTGATTAGCATAAATTTGGACCAATAAGGTTAGCAGTTTCCAAACCCTAATTAGCATGTTTGGACTAATAGCAGTGATCCAAGTGCTACATAAACCCCTAAAGCACACTTGAGGGAGAAAACCTGCTATTTGGTACCCTTGTGCACTGTAAGAGTTTTGTTTCTATCTTTCAAGAAACCCTGCTCTGACGCTCAGTTGGTTTGTGGATCGGTTTGAATCCACAAGATAAGAAGCCAGAAAGAAGAAGGTGAGGTCGAGCCCCCGGGGTCTGCCGTAGCCCTGGGAGCATGACCCATGAGTAAGAGCTACCACTTTTCTTGGCTGAAGAAGCCTGCGATCTTATGTAGTCCCCATTTCCAGAGGAGGACAAGGTCCAGGGTGTTTGCCAACAGAGTGGGGAACAGTTTTATCTCTAAACTTTGCTTTAACCATCCCTGGAGGGAAGACTGCAGCTCTGAGAGGCCAAGAAGAATATGCATTAACAGGCCGGCGAGCCGGCTCCTCCAGTGCTCAGCAATCATTCCTGTAAATGCAGCGCCATGGAAAACCAGGGCAGGCTGGGCAGGGCTCTGGATGGCTGAGCCTGGGGGGGTTCCCAGGGGCGCTGTGCTGGGGAGAGTGCGGAAGCTCCCTATCAATTCTCTGCACTTTGTAATATCCTTTATGACCAAGCAGTGATTGTGTGCTTTCCTGCGTGAGTTCTGTGAGTAGTCTGAGCCTGGGATTGAGGCGAGGGTGTCATGGGAACTCTGATTTATAACTGGCGGGTCAGAAGCACAGGCAGAAATCACCCGTGGCTTGGGAGTGACGTCTCAAGGTGGGGCAGTGCTGGGACTGAGCCCCTCACCTGTGGGATCTGACTCTTCAGGTAGAAGGTGCCAACACTGGATTATGGGGTACCTGATTGCTTGCAGCGGGTGGGAGTGCTGACACTTCTTAGGGGTGCAGAGTCTCCTGTGTTGTGTGGTAGGGTGTAGAGGGGAGACAAGCGATTTATTTTTTCTAGATCCAAATCTTCAGAGATTGTTTTGTTTTAAAAAATGAGTCCTCAAAGATGATGTGATCATGAAAAGTAAGATTGACCAGTTTCATGAGATACTTGAGTGGCTTGAAGAGAAACATTTTATGCGGAAAAAGCAGGAAAGCTATTGAGTCGACCATTTCTAGCAGAAAGTTACTGTGAATAAACAGTCATGTTTCTTAATAAATTCTCCAACCCACTTGTCAGCAGAGACACCACCTCCCCCTGAGAAGAGCTCCGGAGCTTGACTGCCAAGGCAGCACACACTTTATAGCAAGAAATGAAGGCTCAGCAGGAGAGAAAGCGTAGCCACGGGTGACCCAGCACACTTGCACATTTTATTTTTTAGAAGAAAATGCAAAAGAACTAATTAATACTACATAATGATGTTGAGGAGACATTAATAGGGTGAGTTCTTCAACTCTGGAAAATTAATTCTGATTACTAATCTCTTCAATAGTCCTCTTGTAATTCTGTAGAACGAGACTCTTCTGCATGATGATTCTGTGTCCCTGTGAGGTCACAGAATCCCAAGATTAGAGCTGTAAGGGTCCTGACAGATTACTAGACAAACCCCTCTGTCCCACAGACGAGGAAACAAGGGTTCACAGAGGCTCTCTCCAAAATTCATTTAATGTAAGGTACAAAGTGTTTATTTATTAGTCCCACAAGTATTTATTACATGCCGACTGTATGTATTGATAACCTCCTTTTTGCCAGGTACTCCAAAAGGCACTGGTGATGGATAATAGAAATCAGACAGAATAGGAGAGAGCTCATGTAAGCATATAATTACAGCACAGTAAACTGTGTTCCGTGAACTGTGAGAAATAGAGGGACCCACTGCTCCTGGCATAAGAAATAGCCTAGAACAGCATTTCCTGACGTTGGCTCCATGAAATGCAATGACCCCATTAGGGGTCTTCAGGGAGAATGCTCTTGGCAATATAAGGTTAAAATGCAGAATAATTTACTTCTTGAAGACTCACAGTGCACATCACTGTGCTCAAGAGGTTCTGTGGTTAAAAAGTGCTTCATGAATTTATCTGAGCTTGGAAATGTCCCCAGTCGGAACTTCTTTTCTTCTTTTGTTTTTCTTCTCCCTCTCCCTCTCCTCCTTTTCTGGTGGAGTGTTGCTGGTATCTCACAGAATATTCGTGTCCTACAGGACTTTTGGGCAACTCTGAGGGACGCGTGGACCATCTCCCAGTCGGTGCCCATGCTCCATTAGCTGAGCGAGCAGTGTCTCAGGAGTTGGCTAATGGGGTTTACTGCAGGTCCAAACCCCGACGGGAGTGAACATCATGGTAAATTAATGACATTTCTTCTTTACACATGTAGAATATCAAAGCTATCATGAATATAAATGGGGGAAAATTTATTATTAACCAGAAGTAATTTGAGATGTCAGATAACAAACAATTGCTTCCTGTTTTGCTCCAATTGATCTGCTTGCCTGGGGGAAGAAATAATCCAGGATAAGGTTTCAGAGCAAACACATGTTTGGGGAAATTCTATTTGCTGCCAGGAAATGTGGCTAAACCCCTGAGTGTAAAAGTCCTCCATTTCAGTGAAAGTTAGAGAACTGCAGTGCTGCTATCTCCAGACATTCTGTCAACATCAGAGCTACACATCATCCCTGGGGCAGTCAATTACCCATCTTGTTGTTTTTTTTTCTGAAAATTTCATTGAGTTCAGAATGACTGCAATGCATCTTTTCATACTGTTTTACTGAATTTATTATCTGCTACTGGCACATTTCCTGGTATATTCAATATATAAGTGATACGTTGTATATACATTTCTGCAGCCTTCCCTAAGTTCTGCATTGCAGCAGTGATGTTCCTGAGATGGTGCTGGGGGAGCTGATGGACTGCCAAGTCCCGGTCTGTGCAGCCCTGGAAATCAAGCCCTTGGCTTTACTCCTACACGGCCCCACTCGGCTGCAGCTTATTTTCTAATCTCTGTGGTCTTTGGCATCAGTTGTCGATGGCCAGTGAAACCTGTTAGTCGGTATGGATATCCCCCAAAGAGGTCTGGAAGAAAACCCTGGTGAGTTAAGATCCCAGCTTTGCTGTAGCTGTCTCCAGAAAGGGTCCCTGCTCCCCAGGACTGGGCCCAGGCCCTGCTATCTGCCCCCTCTCCTTGCCTCCCGGCTTCCCGGTCTGGCCCTGGCTGCTCATCTTGTGGTCTACTGGAGCCCCCAGCTCTTTCTCTGACCTCTCTTAGTAGAAGTCTCCACATCGACTTTGCTGGTCCTGAGTTTTCTTCTTGGTGATGGCACTTGCCTTGTCATCTGTCTGTGTCCCCCTCCATGGGTGATGTGTTAGGTGAGGAGGGGGCCATGTTCCTCTTGTTCATCGTGCCCCAACAGTCAGCACAGAGCCCGATTCCCAGCCACAGACACCATGAAGCGCTCTCCCTCTCCCCACAAGTCACATGCCTGGACTTCTTCCAACCCAGGCCTACGTTCTGCTCCTCCAACATGCTTCTGGAATCTTCTTAGCACCCAGGACCTCAGGTCCCCAGGACACAGGCATATGTGTGCTAGCCAGGCCAACAATCCTGGGACCCCAGCTTTTCTGTTTGAACTAACTGTGTTGTCCCCCAACAAACCCAGAGTGAGCAAGAGGGTATGGGCTCAGCAACCCCAAGTCTTTGACTCTCTTTATGCATCTGCCAGCTGTGAGTTCAAGTCCTCTTCCTTCACCTCTTTATAACTTTATCTTCTGCATAAGAGCTTTATGTCTTTTTGAGGTTATGGGTTGCCTTGTGGTTTTGTCTTCAGTTTATTTCTTTAAGCGTAACTTACATGTTCTAGACCACCTTGTGATCCTAAAGGAGTATCTTATAAGCCCTCTGGAGAGGGGCTCAAGGCTCAGTTCAAAAGCACTGTGACTGTCAGCGTTGACTTATGTAGATGATGTCCTATATTCTCAGCTTTTAAAATGTTTTATTTTTAATTGGCTAATAATTATAAATACTTATGGCCTACCATGTGATTTTTGATACATGCATACATTGTATGGTGGTCAAATCAGAATAATTAACATATTCATTACCTCAAAGGTTGGTCATTTCTCTGTGGTAAAACTTTCAAGGTTCTTCTATTTCAAAATATATAGTAGTTATTATTGCCTATATTCACTCTCCTGTGCATAGAACACCAGAATTCACTCCTCCTGCCTCCCTGAGACTCTGGCTGTGGATCAACCCCTCTGCCTCCCCTCTTCCCACCCCCCTTAGGCCCTGGTGACCAGGCTTCTGCTCTCTACTTCTGTGGACTCCACATACAAGGGAGGTGCTATTCAGCTGTTAGAAGAGATGAGTCATTGGTGATAACATGGGCAGACCTGGCTGGTGTTGTATTCAATGAAATACAGGCACAGAAAGAAACAACGTTAGGTCTTCCTTACACTCCCAGTTCTTGATTTGTTTCTTAATCACCCTTGGATAGGGAGCCACAGTAATGACAGCACTATAAATGTTACGGCCACCACAGCTTCTGATGACAACCCGAGTATTCCTGAGTTTGCTTCCTGCCAAGCTCTCTGCCGAACCCTCTGCCCGCACTGTCTCATTTAGACTTCATACTAAATAAATCTTCACAGGCAAGGAAACAGAGAGGTTAAGTGACGTGCACAAGACCACGGATTTGGCAGGCGGCAAACGCAGGTTTGTGTTTGGGTAGTTGATGTTATGGCTAATCCTTTTAATTACTGACCTTATTTCAGGAGAGGCTGTGCTAGAAACCGCACACGTCCCATCATGGGGGGAATGTCCTGGATCATCCGTGTACCCAGACCCACCTCCAAAGAGCTGTCAGTGTCCTTTCTGCAGAGGTGACGGGGGACAGACTCTGTTTCCACGCTGTGCCTGTTCCCACGTCAGATACCAAACGATCCCTCTGTTCCTGGCTGCTCTCTCCTCGCAGTGGCAGACCAAGAAATGTTGGGGCCACCTCTTTCTCCCTGACCCTGCACATTCAATCCAACGGGAAGTCCATTTCAAAATCCAGAATTGGACCACTTCATCCTGGCCTCTAGCCTGGATGGTGGAGCTGGCCTGTGTGGATCCAGCCCTCCGCTCCCCTCTTCCCGCCCTCCTTAGGCCTCCTGTGACCCCCCCAGGGCTTTTTATCGACCCAGCAGCAGTCTTTATAGTGGGAATGCGTCACTCCGTCTCCAAACCCAGCCTGCAAGGCCCTTCCTGGCCACCCGCGCCGCCCGCTCCCTGCTCCCACCTTCCTGTGTCCTCTCTCTGCCCCGAGTGGCTCTCCCCTGCCCTCAGCTGGGTCACGCTGCTCAAGCGTGAGGACCTGCACTGTGGCACGGCTGTCGCCCCGACTCCGCTCCCCGCCAGTCCTTCTCCGGGAATCTCCACGCTGCACTCTTACCCCAGGTGTGCGCTCCCACAGCAGCTGGCCAGGGTCCGCCCTGTGTGAAAGCGCGACTTCCCTGGACCTGCAGCCCCTCTCTGTTCCTCCACCGCATCCCTCCTCCACCTGTGGCAAGCCGTGTGTGCTTATTCCCTGTCATCTGCCTCTCCCCGCCGGGATGTAAGCTCTGGGAGGGCCAGGGGTTGGTGCCTGTGTACTAGTGTGTTCCTTGTGCCCAGAACAATGCCCAAGTCCTGACCATCGACTGCTTCTTGTCACCGTCGCTCTCTCGGCAGCACAGCACCCGCAGTGTTGCAGAACAGGACTTCAGGGCAGACCGTGTTTCCGACTTGAAGATCATGCTGTCTTCAGGATCAAAAGATGTTCCAGATCCTCTGGTCTGAAGAGCCATGGGCTTGTCCGCCTTCCCCTGGTTTTAACCCGACCCCTGTTGTCACCTGTGCACCTGACTTGTTTGTCACGGGAGTGAAGGTGCAGGCTTGGCTGCCGTCCCTACCCATGGAGCTTAGGTTTTCTCCTGGACTCACACCAGTCTCTCCAGCAATGCCCTGCTGTCTGGGGGACTTGGCCACATGGATGCCTGGCCTGGAGCCCCCAGGGTCCTCTGCCAGGCCCTGGTGGCCAGTCTGGGGTCAGACCTGGGGGAGGGGCCATCACCCTGCAAACCTAGTTTGGTTTTTCTTCTGTGGTCTCCTTTTCTGCTTCTTTGCAGTTTTTCTCCATTGATTTGACATTTTCTATGAAAAGCCCTTGGTGTCCCTTGGAACTAGGACATCTCACCAGGTTCTCACGATGCTCACGGATGTTGACCAGCTCTTTCCCTGTGCCCACCCCCAGGCAGCACCTTGTAGTTGGCATCCCCGGGAAGACCTGTGGCTCTCTCTGCTGCTGACGTGGCTCCGGACACGTGGCTGCCTGTGCTCCGTCAGTCCATTCAGATTCTTTAGAGGGGCCATTTGGAAGTCCTCGAGTCCTCAAAGTCAAGTGGTTCCCTCGGCTCTACCTAATTCTTATAATCATCTTTTCAAATAGCTTAGTAGAATCTAAACACAGAACGATGATGGTAGATGATTCACGCATTGGAGAGACTCTTCCCACTTCATGATGCTTAGTGGAGTGATCAGGGCTCTGCCCAGACAGACCTGAATCTGAAGCTCCCTCCGCATTTCCAAGCTTCCAGTGCCCAGCTCCCTGCTGGGAGTACCTCTGGGAATGCTGTCCTCAGGCTTTCAAGCGTGGCAAGGCCCCCTGCAGGCTCACTGTGCTGCGGGAGGGAGGGCAGGTGCCAGCAGAGGACCCAGCTGTTCCTCGGTCCTCCCAGTGCCGGCTGCAGCCTCCCTCCCACTTTCTGCTCAACCCCAGGGCCTTGGCTGTTCATGGATACCGGGGCAGATAGCCTGCTCTCCCCTGTTTCAGTGGAGGGTTTCCCCTTAGGGAGGGCTGGTTACCTTTCTCTTCCTTTAAAAACTAACATCATCAAAATGGCGATATTACCAAAAGTTCTCTATAGGTTTAATGCAATGCCAATCAAAATCCCAACGGCATTTCTTGTAGAAATAGAGAAAGCAATCATGAAATTCATATGGAAAAATAAAAGACCCAGAATAGCAAAAACAATGCTAAGCAGGAAGTGTGAATCAGGCGGTATAGCGATACCAGACTTCAAACTATATTACAGAGCAATAGTAACAAAAACAGCATGGTACTGGTACCAAAACAGGCGGGTGGACCAATGGTACAGAATAGAGGACACAGAAACCAATCCACAAAACTACAACTATCTTATATTTGATAAAGGGTCTAAAAGCATGCAATGGAGGAAGGATAGCATCTTCAACAAATGGTGCTGGGAAAACTGGAAATCCATATGCAACAAAATGAAACTGAATCCCTTTCTCTCGCCATGCACAAAAGTTAATTCCAAATGGATCAAGGAGCTTGATATCAAATCAGAGACGCGCCGTCTGATAGAAGAAAAAGTTGGCTACGATCTACAGTCGGTGGGGTCGGGCTCCAAATTCCTCAATAGGACACCCATAGCACAAAAGTTAATAACTAGAATCAACAAATGGGACTTACTCAAACTAAAAAGTTTTTTCTCAGCAAAAGATACAATAAGAGAGGTAAATAGAGAGCCTACATCCTGGGAACAAATCTTTACTCCTCACACTTCAGATAGAGCCCTAATATCCAGAGTATACAAAGAGCTCAAAAAATTAGACAATAAGAGAACAAACAACCCAATCAACAAATGGGCCAAGGACCTGAACAGACACTTCTCAGAGGAGGACATACAGTCAATCAACAAGTACATGAAAAAATGCTCACCATCTCTAGCAGTCAGAGAAATGCAAATCAAAACCACCCTAAGATACCATCTCACTCCAGTTAGATTGGCAGCCATTATGAAGTCAAACAACAACAAGTGCTGGCGAGGATGTGGGGAAAAGGGTACACTTGTACATTGCTGGTGGGACTGCAAATTGGTGCAGCCAATTTGGAAAGCAGTATGGAGATTTCTTGGAAAGCTGGGAATGGAGCCACCATTTGACCCAGCTATTCCCCTTCTCGGTCTAGTCCCTAAAGACCTAAAAAGAGCATGCTACAGGGACACTGCTACATCGATGTTCATAGCAGCACAGTTCACAATAGCAAGACTGTGGAACCAACCTAGATGCCCTTCAATGGATGAATGGATAAAAAAAATGTGGCATTTATACACAATGGAGTATTACTCTGCATTAAAAAATGACAAAATCATAGAATTTACAGGGAAATGGATGGCATTAGAGCAGATTATGCTAAGTGAAGCTAGCCAATCCCTAAAAAACAAATGTCAAATGTCTTCTTTGATATAAGGAGAGTAACTAAGAACAGAGTAGGGTCGAAGAGCATGAGAAGAAGATTAACATTAAACAGGGATGAGAGGTGGGAGGGAAAGGGAGAGAGAAGGGAAAATGCATGGAAATGGAAGGAGACCCTCAGAGTTATACAAAAGTACATACAAGAGGAAGTGAGGGGAAGGGGAAAAATAATACAAGGGGGACAAACGAATGTCAGTAAAGGGGGCAGAGAGAGAAGAGGGGAGGGGAGGGGAGGGGAGGGGAGGGGAGGGGGGATAGTAGAGGATAGGAAAGACAGCAGAATACAACAGACACTAGTATGGCAATATGTAAATCAATGGATGTGTAACTGATGTGATTCTGCAATCTGTATATGGGGTAAAAATGGGAGCTCATAACCCACTTGAATCAAATTGTGAAATATGATATATCAAGAACTATGTAATGTTTTGAACAGCCAACAATAAAAAAAAAAATAAAAAAAAATAAAATTTTATGCATTGGAAAAAAAAAAAAAAAAAAAAAAAACGGCAAAGCAAACAGGACACAGCCCTGTGTTCAGTGTAAACAGCATGAGACTCACCACGGGGCCACGTATCTTTTTTTTTTTTGCTTTTTTTCTATTAACCCAGCAGAATCCCAGATTCAGCCTCCAAACACATCTTTTGTTGTTACCTTCATTCATCTTTCAAAGTCTCACTGATCTCTACCGCGTGCTTACGGAGAAAGAATTCTGTGAAAGGGAAGGATGAAGGGGCTTTGCAGAGATGATTTCTTCTCCTTAATGTTCCTCCATTCCCTTGGCAACCAAATTATCCTGAAAATGAACTTTCATTATGAAACCAAAGGAAGCAGAAAGGTCTAAATCAGCACTCAAGACGGCTATTGGAAGAATGCTCCTGGTAAGCTGTGCTAGAATCCTTCTAAAATATAGGCCAGGTCAGCTGCATAAACACCGGAGACAAGATTTTTAGACACTCAGTGTTACTCATAAAACATTAAGAAGTATTTAGAGTGGTTTTTAAAATTTAGTACAAATGACAAATTGAAAAAATAAGCCAAATGGTAACATAAATTTAATTTCTATATTTAGTGTTGAAAAATCAGAAATCCCTTGGCTAGGGATTATGGAAAATTTAGGTTTGGGGCCAAAAAGGTTGAAGTTACTTTGGTGTTAAATTATCCAAATGAGGTCAAGAATGTTCTAAACGTGGAGGGAAAATGTCATTACTGTTTTTTTATTACAGCACCAGAGTGGATGCTTTCTGGTATTTTATATGCTAATTATTTTCTTTCCTTGATCTAATGGAATGTGAGAAAGTTCTCCATCTGAACACTTGTCTTGATAGAATGAAGTCGACTAGCTTGCATAATCTTTCTTTTTATCTTCTTAGTGTGTATATTAAGATGAGGAAGGAGAGATTTTTAAAAAGTAGTAATAGAAATTTGAGGTCTTTGGAGCAGGAATTATAGTTTTGTAACTGTTGCATCATTTAAGAAATTAAGGAAAACACAGGTAATAATTTTAAGAAAAAAAAAGTATTTTCAAGTTCTTAGAGTGCTGACAATAATGGGTTAATTACATGTTGTCTCTGTCATTGAAGCAGTTCTCTAAGGACTCTCCGCACAGGGCCTTCCTCTGTGTGTGGACGGGAGCAGGGAGCAGCGTTTCTACAAGGACCTTCCCGCACAGGCTTTCTGCCGCCGGCTGGCGTCTCTCTTGGCGCAGTGCGGGCGAGAGCAGCCTGGGGCACCGCCCTGCTTGCCGAAGGCCTGCTCTAAACCACTTCAGTTTCTGTGGTTTCCAGGGAAATTCAACGTTGATGGAAGAAGCCAACGTCCTCCCTGGCGCCAACATGCTTTTCCTATCCGTAGGGGACGGGGACGGGGACGGGGTTTATCTCCTCCCCCAGCTCCTGCTTGGCTTTGCAGCAAGGGTCAGGAGCCCGCGAAGGTTTTCCTCACACACTTTCTCATTCTGCACCAAATTCCCACGTTTTAACAATTGGCTTGAAAAGGATGGAAAATAACATACAACTTGCCTTTAAAAGCCTGCATTTATTCTTTTTGCTTGTGTTTTTCAAAAACAGATTCCATCTTTAGGGTTGTGGCTAAGACAAAGTTGTTTAAGCCCAACTTTCCCTTTTTGATGTCTCTGAGAAAGGTGGTTTCAGAGGCATTAAAGTAATAATGAATCCAGAAAGAACATTCAGTTAACTTTTCCAGTAGCTATATTTTCTTTATGATTTTATTGGCCATGTATTGAATATAAATCATTCTCTATTAAAATCTGTATTAGGCAATAATAGGTACCACCATGTATGCCTTTGTATTCAATTAAGGAAATTGCTTAATTTCATGAGTTTACTGACCAGCTGGAAAGTTCAACAGGGAAATCACTGCTGCTCTCAGAAGAAGCGAGTGCCTTACGCCTGTGGACACAGGCAGGGGCTGGAGAGCAAGGCCGGCAGCAGGGCAGCGTTGCCAACGGGCGGGGATAGTCACAGAACCAAATCAGGAGAATACTTCTTTTGGTTACTATTTTTTTTTTTTTAATAAAGCAGCAGTTTCTTCCAGAAACACTACTGTGCTGCAACAAGAGTACTCCACTGGGGTCAGACCCTAGAACTGTTTCCATTTCTCGGCAAACCCGTGACCCAACCTTGAGCAAGTTGATTATCCACGTAAGCCTCCACTTAGTGTAATTAATTCTGGATCTCAGTTCTGATGGGGCAGAATATGACTCCTGCTGTGGTTCCCCTCCCCCGATGTGTTTCTTAGGGTCTGCTCCATGTGATCCCCACCTATCTCTGCTCAGGTTTGCAGACAGGGAATAGGCCTGAAGTGTCTCCGTGTGTGACCTTCATCCTGTCTGTTTCACTAGAGAAATACAAGACCAAAGAGATCAGAACTGTTGGAATTTGGTGGGCATGATACTGAGAAGCTGAGTTAGCTGCTTTTTAACACCATCTCTCAGATGTGCAAGTATTCGTCGAGTCCTTACACTGTGCCGTAGCTAGGTACCCAGTGCCCGCATTCGGGACGTTGTTAGAAAAAAGGTCGTGGGTCTCTTTGCAGGGTGTGCAGTCCACCTGGAGGTGAGGTCACGTGGGGCCTGCCCCTCCCTGCGTCTGGGTAAGCTCTCGGCCTGGAGAGGCTGTCGCTGACGGCTTCCATCAAGTGACACCAAGACATGCCCTCCTTCCCTGGAGGTCGAGGTTGTCAGGTCCTGAATGCTGGGGGTTGGGCTGTGGTGCTGTGTGGAGCAGGCACCCACCTGGGCCGAGCCTGGCCACCGCAGTGCCACAGGCAGGGCGCCCGAGCTTGCCTGGGCCTTCGCTTGCCGCGCCTCAGGCCAGTGCTGGCACAGTGGGCTCCACAGGGCCACATCCCGTGCTTGCTGCCCACCACACTGTCCCTCAGGACAAGGGCTTGGTTTCAAAAGAATATGCCCAGCCACACCAGGTTTCTGACTCATCACAAGGCCCTTTCCTAAAAGAAGGGGTAGCTCAGCGCCTGCCTTCTGAGGCCAGGCCACTGCACTTTAAAGCGGGCTCCAGACCTGAGCCTTCCCTGAATTTGCAGCTGGGCTGCTACTCTTTAGGTCTGGATGCCCCAGAGGCCGTGATTGAAGGCTGGTTAAGAGCCTGTGATGCTACTGGGAGGTGGTGGAACCTTCCAGAGGTGGACCTGGCGGGAGGAAGCTCCGTCCCTGGGCCCTGCCCTGGAGCTGGGATCCCTGGCCGTCTCCTCTCCCTTGGCTTCCCAGCTGCCACAGGGTGAGCGAGCCTTTGCTGTCACGAGCTTCTGCCGTATGTTCTGTGCTCCTGGAGCCCAAGCACCCGGGATGGAGACCTCTGAACCTTCCGCGTTGTAAGTTGATCACTGGAGGACTGCGTCACAGTGAGGGGAAGCTGACACATGGATACACAGTAACTCGGCTTTTATTTCTGGAATTACAAAAAAGTCGTGATTTTGATAGTTAATAAAACTCAGTCCCTCACTGAAAACAGAGCAGCTCTCCCCTTTTGTCTGGGGAGTCTAATGTTGGTAAAGCAGGAGCTGGTGAAGGAGGTCAGCTCTGGGTTCTCTTCATCTCCAGAAGTCCTTCACAGACTGAAGCAAAGAGCCTCCAGGGTGGCACAGGCCTGAGAATTCAGGGAAGTGCAACCCACGGGGCAGGTACAGGAGCAGAGCCAGTCGAGGCTCTGCTTCAGGGGATGGACAGATGCACTCGGCTGTCTCTTAGCAATTGGCTGAAGCTCCTTCGTCCTTGGCCGTGCGGGAAAGCGGTGTTTGATGGCACCTGTCACACGACCCAGCTGTTTGGGGAAGACATCGTCATGTTTTCCTCTGAAGCGTCTGTTGCTGTTTTCAGTTGATGGTGTGCAGCCTCCCCGTCTCCTTGTGCGTCACTAGGCTCTGCCGCTGGCTGGTGTTGATGAGGCCACTCTTTGGCTCAGTTCTGACTAGTTGGTTTGCACTCAGAGCTCGACTCTTCCTCGGGGGGCAATGTCCTCAACACCTCGGAGCCAACACATGTGCTGCTGCTCCCTGTATGGCTGCTCCTGGGGCAAAAGTCCCCTGGGGGAAGCTAGGGACCCTCTCTCCTACAGGAAGAGCAGGCCACTGAGGCAGTGTTGACTTGAATTCTAAACTCCTGCTTAAGTGGGCGAGATCGTATCTGTGGGCAAGGCAGCAGGCCGACCCTGCCCCCTCTCTGGTTTGCCCATTTGTTTTTGGGGTGAACTGGTACATATCACATAACCCTAGGTCCTTGTTGGCTAATCTCTAAAATCAGGGTCAGAGTTTCTCAATCTTTTCAACTAAGTTGCCTTTAATGGGAAAGAGTAAGATCCTGGGGAATCTCCCTGTCTGATGGTGCCGAGTGGTTCACACGATCCTGTCTACCTACAGGGGGTGAACATCCTTTCTTTCTCCCCTCCTCAGCCCCATGCACAGCCTGCTTCAAATGTCCTCTTCCCCTGCGGCTTTCCAAGGTCTCTCTCCCTGGTCTGGCCTCTGTGCTTAGCCTCTGTGCTGCCCACCCTCTTGCCCGGATTCTGTGTTTACCACCGTGTCTCCTCCCTGGCTGACGTGTTTCTGGAAGGTAGGCATGATCTCCTCTTCATCTTGACTTCCTTCCCACGTCCCCATTCTTCCCATACCTAGCTCAGACTCTTGTGCATCTCATGTTCCTGTTACATTTTGTCGAAGTAAAAAATAAATTTCACCATCATGGGGTTCGGGAAGAGAGTATTGTTGGAACAACAGGAATCCATCTGAATTGCTAGAAAGTTAACTATGAGAATGTCCCCGTTGGTCCTCCACCATGACCATAGCCTTGTTTTATTATATAAGTAATATTGAAGCCTTCATAGTTCATAAGGTCTTTTTCATATATGATTGTATTTCATTCTTAAAGTGTGGGTCCATGACGTTGCAATATAATTGTGAAATCAACCCCTCAGAGTTAGCACAAACCCCACAAATTTAGGATACCATCCCCACAAATTTAGGATACTGTCCGCAACAAGGCTACCCGTGCTTCAGATACCAGGCCCAACTTCAAGGGTCACCAGGCCACCTGCTGTTCTGGCCAACTGTCTGCGGAAGTGGGAATTCCCTCAATCCCCCTAGCACAACTCACAAGCAAGGGTCATGATGTTTTCTCTTCTTTCCGCCCTGGGGATTCCACCTAGTTCTGGAACACTTTCTCTGGGCCACTTCTATAGGTGGGATGTCCACACAGCCCTCACACGGTCACCCCACTATCCATGTGAGGAAACTAGGTGAAGAGACGTGTGCAGCCTTTCCAGGGCCTCTCAGTAGAGGTCTGGTCTTCAAACCCTGGCAGCCAGATGCCCAGGTCTGTGCCCTGCACCACCTCACTAAACTGCCTGGCTTAAGCAGAGGAACTTCATCTTTCACAACAGGTTTAATCCCTGGCTTTGTTCCAAGGCTCGGGTGACCTCGCTCAAGGCACACACAGACTGCCAGTTCATTGTCCTGTGAACAGGTGCAGGGACCCTTCCTCAGTGCAGTGCCCCAGGACGGGAGATGCAGGCTCTCGGCTCACGCCCCCTTCCTCTTCTCCCTGGGGTGGGAAGGGCACTGAGCGGGCTCAGAGTGTCCTCCTGGGGACCCATACTCAGCAGTGGGAGTGCAGACAGGCTGGGATCTTCCTGATGAGCCACCCACAGAAGTGACCTCTGCCATGTCACCCTGCGAGGAGCTGGCTGACACTCCTCGGCATGACGCCACGGTGTACCCACGTCACTTTAGGGAAGAGTAGGCCTTTTTCTGTTTTTTTTTTTTTTTTTTTTTTAATTAAGACTTTCAAGAAAGTGCTCTGCCGTGTCTGGAAAGCCCGACTTGTCACCTCAGTGCAGTGTGTCACTGTCTGGGACTGTTTCTCCGTCTGTTCTGCTGTGCCTTCAGCTCTGCAGCAGCGGGACTGGGCAGGGACTGTGGACAGGGCCAGTGACATGGCTTTCTCCCAGCAAGCCAGGCGCGGTGCGGTCATTTCCATCCTACGCCCTGTGCTGCTCAGAGGCTGGTGCTCCGGGGGCCTTTGCTGAAAGTCGACCTTCTGGGGGTTTCCTGCCACCTAGAGAATTGCCACTGAGGGAGACTTCTTAACCCTGAAGGCCAGGTTCAAGTTCTGGGCTGGCTCTGTGGGGTTTCCGTGTCCCTCCCTTGTGGACCTCTGGTGGACCCCTTTGGTCTGCTTGGTTTGCAGTTTCCGCTTGACCGCGGTTGCCAGGTACTAACAGGAGCTCCTTGGGAGCAGGGCCTCATGCCTTCCTCCTTTCTGTGCTGGGGTCTGGATTCTTGCTGGGTCCCTGCACGACTGATGTCTGACAGATGACTGTGGAGGGGCGTGTGCATGCTCTCCTGCCTGCCTTCCTTCTTGTATATTAGCATGCTTCCAGAACATTCTACTGTCTATCTTGGTGACTGGTCCTGAGGTTTTCCTTTACTTCCTCTCCCCAACACCAAGACAGTCTGGCAGCCTGGAATAAAAGTGAGTTTGGGACCAGACGGGCCTGGTTGGAGTGCTGATTCTGCTATTGACCTCTTGCTGTGACTCTGGGCAAGTGGATCACCATCTCTGGGTCCTAGTTTTCTGGCAGTAAAATCCAGACTGCTGCTGCTAGCCCATAGCACCTTTGTGTGAATTACAAGAGGAAGTCCCTGTGGCCTCGGGCCCTTAGCCTGAGAAGCTGAGGGTGGCCTGGATTTAAGCCTCGCCTGGCTGCCCTGCTGGTTCATCCCATGAGACCATTCACGCAGCTCTTAAAGGACCTTGCTCCTAGGGCTGTGTGAGAGCCTGGCGGAATGCAAGGAGTGAACGTGCTTTATTTTGGGTGCCCAACATGAAAATAATCCCATGTAACTTGCACTGTATGTCCACCTTTCCTCCCACCAACCTCGACTCCTGCCAACCCCGCCTCTACCTGTCCCCCACTCTGGGAGAATCCTGGTGCCCTGAGTCATGAGCAGAGTTTGTGGTGGAGTCCCATGTCCCACTTCCACCTGTGTCCCCACCTGTGTCCCCACTTCAGAGCCCAGTGTCCTCATTCTCCCTCCCTGGCCTTCTCCTGCTCCTAAATAAATCTGCTTCTGGAAAGGAGTTGATCTCAGTAGCTGGAGCCCCATCTTCTCTCTGACTGTGGACTAGCAGACTTTCTGGCTCCTGGAGACGGCTCTGGCACTAGTAAGTACACACGGGGGTGTTTGGGAAATGCAGAGCATTCCTGGGCCACGAGGCAGTGCTCCTTTTGAGACATGGGAGATCTGAAGATGGAGCCCTAGCAAGGCCTTTCCCTTAGTGCCCGAAACAGATCCTCCAAGGACCCTCACAATATATGACATTCTGATAATCGTATCTAAACCAGACCCTCAAATAAACCAATGAACTTTAGAAAAAGTGACCTGCACACCACCATCCCCTCGTCAGACCCATCTTGTCACTGAGCCCACATGGGCCTCGTTGGTCCCTCCCTTCCCTTTTGTTCTGCCCCCCCTGCTTACACTAAGAGAACAGTTAGGATTGCTCACATCTCTGTCCTCAAAGCTCTTGTTGCAAAATATAGGAGAGAGTGGGAGGAGAGAAGATGCTAATTTCATCCAGCTCCTCGGTGTGCCCCAAATCCCAAGCAGGAGCCACACAGAAGCTCACCGGGACAGAGGTTGTATATGTTTAGAATTTCCCAGATGTCCCCAGAATCTTGGGCTGAAGGATGGCTAATGGTAGAAGAAAGTAGAGAACTTTCTCCCTTGATGACTGACCGTTTAGAGAGCTGGGGTTTTAGATGTTGAGGTCCCCGGGGACAAAGCAAATCAGAGATAAGAAAAAGTTAACTATCTGGCAGTTAGCCGTTTTCATACCTTTTTTGGGTTAGTTTATTGTTAAGTATGACAGTGACTAAGTACTGGGTCATGAGGGTAGGTGGTCTGGACTTGAATCTTGTCTCTGTCCACTCTGTAGCTGCGTGGACAGGGTTAAGCGAAGTAATGTAGTTAAAATCCATGTACAGTACCCAGCACATCGACAAGGTGCTCACATTGTCAGCTGGCTGTTGCTACCTGAAATGATAGTGACGCCACAGGGCTTCCCTGACACCTGAGGGAGGCTCCTCGGAAACAGTTTCCCGCCGAGTGCGGCCCCAGGGCTCTGCCTGTGGTGCTGCGGTGCGGGGCTCTGGCACAGCCAGGGGACTCGAGTCCGCAGACTGGGCCTCAGTTCTGAATCTGCCTTCGTTAGCCTCTGGTCCTGGACACTTCATCTAAGAGACCTCTGCCTTCGTTCTCTAATGTGCAAAACAGAGGGAATGGAGGTGATGGCCCCATGTTCCCGTCTAGCTACAAAGCCCTGGGATCATCGGCTCCCGCTTGTTGCAAAATATAGGAGAGAGTGGGAGTATCTCTGGCTCAAGGAAGTGGCTGTCTGGACTCTGATCCAGATGAAGCCTTGGCTTGCTGGTGGGGCTGGGAGGCTGGGCTCGCTGCTCCTCTCCTGCCGCCTCAGTCCCATTTGTCCCAGAGGGTGGAGCCAGCGGAGCCAGGAGCTGTCGCTTGGCCTTCCACACTTGCACGGCAGGTGGTTCTGCCACACCCGGTTCAGCCCAGAAGTCAGCCTCACGGTGGCCACCTCTTCCAGACAGGGAGGCCAGAGGCCCGGCCAGTGCCTGCTGGTGCCCACCTCTCCCTTTTCCCAGGGAGTCCAGGTGCTAGTGAATTCCAGACATCTGACGGACTCCCAAGCCGCGCTCTTTGGAGCACTGCATCTATAAGGCTTCTTTCCATTTAAAGGCTCCGGCAGTTAGTCCATGGCGATAAGTCGGTCTGTGGGTGTTAGATTATATGAAAATTAGTTGGTGTAGAATAATTTTCTGTAAAGCAGAAATAAGACAGCATGTAACTGAGTAGGAGCCTGAGAGTCACTCATGATTAGGAGTTGCTCCACTCCAGGGTCAAATGGACCCAAGGAAGTCCTGGTCACACAGTGACACATGTTGAAGGGATGGGTGGTTTGGGGTGGTGTTTTGGGGCACAGAGAAGGTCACTGGAGAGGAAGGTAGCGTGTGGCACTGACTTGTGCTGCCCCAGACTCCCTCCCCAGGCAAAGCCTGATGCTCTCCTCTAAGTTCCCTCCAACTGCAGCAACTAGGCGTGGCATTGCTACAAGTGGGCAGCCCCAAGAAGGACAGAATGGACCATGGAGGACATTCCGATCAGTGTCACAGTTCCATGCCACTAAGGACTGTCATAGGATCTGCTGGGCACACCATCAAGGTCAGAGAGCCCCCGTGTGCCCTGGCTTTGGAGATCATGTCTTCAGAGGGGGTAAGCACGTGATTTTCTTGTCCATCTGGCTCAGAATTCACTCCCAAACTGGTCATCACGGTTCTCATCTGCTCCTGGGACCTTGAGAGATGAAAGGTCTCAGGTAAAGAATGACACACTTTGGGGCAGTCGTTGCCCCCAGAACACGCGGCTATGAGCCTCAGTGTGCCCACAACATAAAGAAAACCCAGGTGTTTGCAATGACCACTTACCTTTTAAGGTCTGAGTTTGACTCACTTAAAATCCACTTTATGTGCCTTTCTTAAGATTTCTGTAGTTCCACAAAGGAGTTTATGTTTCACGATTATCTCTAATTCTGAGCTTCTGTTGCCATTGCAAAGTCTAGCTTCTAGACTGTTCTCCGTGTTCGGTTGCTATTCCACCCGGTCAGTGTGTCTAGGAAGGTCAGCCCTGTCCACGTGTGTGTACAACCCTGTGGGGGGAGCAGCCTGGAGTATGCACAGCTTTGCTGACCACTGTCTACTACTCAGGAATCCACTCTGCAGCAACTCTACGACTCCTGGGTCTCTTCCTCAGAGAATGGCTCCCGCTTTGGTATTTTGTTTTTCATAGAAACTTCTTTTTATCTTCACCAATCAGTAGGAACTTACTGAGAATCTGCTACACTTTCTAACCTCGTATAAGCGAATTATTATGTGCTACCCAATATTGAAGTTTTCACGACATTTTTATTCCTGCTTTTTATTTGATCTAAGCAGGCTCACATCGTTTTGGGTGAGTACGATTTAAAGGCTCATTTCTGCTACATGATATTTCTATAGAGTTTCTAGAAACTCAGCCCCAAGTTTCAGTTTGTCTCTGGAGGACAATATTATTAGTTTTTGCACTGCTCAGAACCCAGCTGAGAACAAACTGAGTTGAAAGCTTAAAATAGCCCAATGTCCTTCCCAACCTGAGTCAGGCAGGGAAAGTCCGAATCTCAAGGGTTATTATGGTCAGAAAAGGGGTAAATGGCGCACTCCTCTGAACAGTGCTTGCAGCTCTGTAGGCCACGTAGCCTCTGCAGGGCTGAGAGAGGGCTGACCTCTACAGCAGGGCCACCGTGTGACCTCATGTGGTCTGCTGGGCCCCCGTCCCCAGGCCTGCCCTCTATCCTGCTGGTGAGGAAAGAGACAGATGTCCAAAATCTACAACAAGAGAGGGCTGGGTGGGGTAGGACCTCATCACCTCAATCAGTCCAGACAGTCCCCTGCACGGGAAGGCAAGGTCACTTTCTCATCAGATATCTGCACGAGCTTGGGAATGGACCAGGGCAGTGTGGGGGTGAGAAGGGACGCCCAGGGCCAAGGGCCAGTCTCACCTCGGTGGGGTGTGGAGAGTTGGGGCGGGTGGGCTGAGCAGCAGGAGCAGTCTGGGGTGTGACGGGACTGTCTGGGAGCTGGTGACTGTCCCCTGCAGCAGGCTGTGCGGTGCCAGGAGGAACTGTGAATATGGTGCAGGGTGAGGCTGGGGGAGCTGGCCGCAGCCTGTCATGATTTGTTGGGAGGTCTGATCACGCCAAGGTCACGGAGGAACCACACACGTGAAAAGTGACTCAAGCCACAGACCAAGTAACCTGCAGACCTTGTGGGGGAGGCTTCAGTGTATCGAGTGGGACTTTCCTCTGGATGTTATGTCCCCTCTCATAACTCAGTTTACAGAGGTCCCCACCCATCAGCAGCTGAGATTTTCCTTCCGGTGACTTACTGCTATGGTGACGCCATTCCACACTCATCTGTCCACAAAAGCCAGGTCCTATGTCCCCCTTCACTGATGTGTCTCATACCCTGGGCAGCTTTAGTGACCATTAGGTGAAGGAGTGTGTGAATGAAATAAGTGTCCACAGGCTGAGGTAACTGGTGGGTGGGTGGGGAGTGGCCACGGACCCCAGCCTCACAGCAGCTGGCAGACAGTGGTGGACAGTGCCCATGATGGGTGGTGCAGCGAGCATGGGGTGCGAGGAGGAGACTCACAGAGACGGCAACGAGCAATGGCTGGTCCACAGTGGTCAGTCACAAAGAGCACAGACAGAATGATGTTTCACTCCTTTCCATGGAACAGTGGGGTATACAGTGGAGATTATTATTTCTTTTTTACAGAGGGGGAATCTCAATCAGAAATGGTCTGAGATCTGCCCAGAGTGGTGGTGTCCACTCTCCCCCAGTGCACTGATTTCTCAGTCCTTGGGAACCACGTCTTTGTCTCACAGTGTGAGGGATATCAGTCGTGGGACAGCCTTTGGCGGGGAGCCCAGTGTGAGGGAAGCCCCTGCTGCTGGGCTCCTAGGATCCAGGAGTCACGGCGAACTCCGTCACCTCCTCCCAGTCCTTACTTCATGGCTGAGGAGACGGAGGCTGCCCTGTCCACTGGCACACAACTCCTCCATGCTAGAGGGCCCAGCTGTCCTACACCCTGTCTGAGCGTCTTGTGCAGTGGGTTCTAGTGTCATCTGCCATTGGGAAATCGGGCCTAGGAGGTTAAGATGGTCGGGGAATTTGGCAGTGATTCCAACAGGGACAGCTGGGACTTAACCCTGTGCCGCTGACCATCGACATCCAGACCTTGGCTGCTCTTGTTATGGTCTCCCAAGTCTTTAAAAATGGTGTCGGAAGTTGTTGCTGGGGAATAGGGACAGCATCATGGTGCGGAAAGCTGGCTGACAGGAACTAAGAAGACACACTCTCAAGGTTCTTGTGGCAACATTATGACTCCTGTTTGCCTTTATGTAGCAGGTAGTGGGCAGTTAACAGTGAGGCTTAGAATGTAGACTTTGGGGGCCTGGCGGCTGCACGTATAACTATTGCTAGTCTGTTTTGTGAGGCTTAATTGCTAATGTATCATTAACAGCTTCTCTTGCTCATAAAAGCAGTGGTGACATTTTGGAAGTCCTTTCTTTCAATTGCTAGAAATAATAGTTTAAGTCTGAATAACGTTTGGGAGAGTACTGAAAGTATTTTTGAGGTTTTAATTTATTGTAGAGAAAGGATTGACCAAATTTGACGTGGATCAACAATTCAAAAATTTGCAAGTCAAAACTCAAATTAATTCTTAGATCCTTTCGATCAAAATTTAAAACTTCTGTTCCGCCTTCCTTTGTCTGACTGGTGGAGACGCTGAGAATCAGAAAAAGGCTGTGAGCCGGCACCTGTCACCCCTTCCTCCTCCCTGCAGCTTTCAAAGCTGGAACCCGGTTCTTGAGATCTCGATTACTCCTTAAAAATTTATGTTTTAGGGTCAGAAGAAGGGACAGCCACAGCACCGGACCCTCTTATTGGACTGCTTGTCCTCCCCACTGGTCTGCTGGCCCTGGTGGGAGACCGGGAGGGCCAGCGCCAGGCGCCCTGTGCTGCTCCAGGGCTCAGGGCTCACTCCCGGTTTTGGCCACGGCCCTTCCTTCTCTCCCCCGAGCTGCCCGTCTAGTTCATAGCCTTATTTCTACTCAGAAAGCGGTTCCAGGCTGCTGCTGGTGACGCACCAAGCATCAACCCCCTTTCCCAGTGACCCCTTGTGCCACAGCGAGTCACAGGGTGCACAGAGGACCCAGCGGATGGAAGGCACTAGCGGGAAGAGGGCCGTCAGCAGTGTGTGGAGCCAGACTTCTCCACTGTCGCCCGCTCTCCCCATCGGCTCCTCATCTCAACACACAGGAGACCTGGCTCAGCTGTGAAGTTAGCTCAGAACCTTCCAGCAGCCAGCGTGGACCCAGGAACACACAGAGCTGTGGCTTCCTGTGCTGGCTCAGTTTCGGTTTCTGTTCCTTGGGCAGAGCAGGTGTGGTGACCCCCGGGCTGTCCAAGTGGGGAAAGTGGGAATCTGTGGGGGTGTCTGGAAAGTGAGGAGGGCTCCCTCCTCCTGCTGTGGCCAGGCCCCGGGGGAGGCTCCTCCTTCCCCACCTCGGGGGCCCCCCAGGCAGGAGGGCAGCAGGGCTGCTCTAGGGCTCTGTGGCTTCGCAGCAGCCAGCCCTGGTTGTGACGAATACTTGCCTGGGTGAGTAGATGTCACCCCGGGGGAAAGAACAAGGACATCACTGAAACTCCGCAGGCTCCTTGTCACCCACCCAAACTCTTCTATTTTAATCTCCTCAGTCCCAGCCTTCAGGCCCCTAGCAAATGCCACCAAGCTGTCCCCAACGCCCCCTGTTCTCTTCCGTGACCTTTCAGGCACCCTCTGGGCGGGGCCTTCACGTAGGGGGTGGGTGAATGATGCTGAGAGGTGGGACAGGACGTTCAGGGGCCTGGAAACCATTTCAGTATTTGCTTAAAATAGTCTTCAAAAAGATGTTGTGTCCGTGGAAAACTTAAATAAATATTAAATTTTTTTTAAAAAAGCATTCTCCTTCCTAATTTCCATAAAAATGATTCGGGAAATCTCCATGTTAACATCTGGAGAAAGTGGAAGCCAATTCCAAGAAGCTGTGAACCATAGGTGGTGTTTCTCTCTGTCCAGCAAGGACACTTCCACTGACCCCTACACTTGGTCTCCAAATCAGCCCCAAACGTGACGAAGAAGATTGCCTCTAGATAAGTGCTGTTTGCCTTGACAGATTGCCTGGGTTGACGGGCGACACCTCAGGGCTGGCTCTGACTTCTCCCGAGATCAGTGGTGGAGCCCTGGGCTCTGAGGTGGAGAAGTGCCCAAGAGAAGGCGCAGGAGTGACCTCCGAGACTGTGGGCCACCGGCCCCTCCTCCCTGATGCCCCAGAGACCTCCCAGTTCTCCACAGGATGGAGTTTGTCCTGAAATCAGAGGAGCTGAGTGTCTTGTCAGCCCTTGTGTGGAAAGGACTTGGGACAGTGTCATCCCTGGGGTGGAGCGGACCTGGGGACTGTCTCTGGGAATTTGCAGAAGCCAAAGAGAGAGTTTTAAAATGACAAAGGCTGTGGAGTTCGAGGCTTTAACCTGGACCTGGGTGTCAGAGGGACAAGGGGCCTCTAGGACATGGGGCCAAAGGAGGAGTGTGATCTGGCTGTTGGGAGGGACTGGTGGATGTGGCGGTGACTGCACAACAGTTAGGTCAGCCCTGCTTCCCTTCCATGCTATCTCCCTGCAGAGGTTGAATACGCATGGTATCTCCAAAGGCCACGCATCACAGGCTGTACCTGGAGGCAGTATGTGGAGGGGCCGTGGAGAAGTTAGAAGGGGCCTGCGGGCCCCAGGCTGTTGTCCCTCCCTGCTCCCTGACTCCTGCAGGATTCTTTGCTCTGTTCTGAGTAGGGAGCCCATGGATATGAGTATTTATTCTCTGTACTCTTTACTAAATTGCAAATATTTTCTTTTAAAAGAAAATATATATAAAGAGGGACACAATTACCATGTTTACTTTTCCTCAGCTGAAGTGTGAGCCAGTAAGTGGGCATTAGCCATGACCAGATCCCCAGGGCCCTTCCTCCTGTGTGAGTGGACAAGGTCCACAAGCAGCGTGGTGGGGAGTCGGACCAGTGGCCTCCCCCGGGCTGAGCACCAGGCCTCTGTGCTCTGCCCAAGCTTCTGTGAGCTGCAGGGAGGGCTTCAGACCTGGCGTCAGGAACATCCGGAGCCTTCCAGGGTCCTCAGGGGTGGGTGAGGAGGCCGAGGCTCGGCCCGTGTGGGCTGAGCACCCGCTGCAGGCCACCTCCCCGGTCCCCTCCAGTTCACCACATTTCCTCTGTGCCCATCACATCCAGTCAGCTGCGATGGTGGGTTCCGTCCTTGTGTGATCAAGGATGTCTTGCGCCAGGCACGCAGACGGCTGGGGAAGCACATATAAAAGGGAACAAGGAACAGGATGTCTGGAGGAGCTGAGGGCCGGCTGAGAAGGGACTCTCATACCTGAGAGGGCGTGTTTCCTCTGAAGATGGACAACCCCAGGTGGCTGAGGCTGCTCCACCCAGCCGACTGCTCTACCCCGTTTCTCCATCTGGGTCAGGTGTGGCACTGTGGGTGCTGACTTGCACTTTCATGTGGCACCCAGCAGCAGAGAGTGTGACAAGGGCCACTTTCACTTTGATAGCAGCTTTACTCCAGCCCCAGGCGGTGGGGCAGCTGAACATCTGGGCAGAGCTCTGTGCTTGTCAGTGCCATGTCCCTGGAGGCCAGCCATTGGTCTCAGGGGGTGCTCAGCAGGAAGGTGACGCATGCCCAGGGGAGGGTTCTTCCTGAACCCAGCCTCGGGGTTCCCCTCTCTTGAGACTTTCTGAGAACCCCGGTGGCTGTCCTTGATGCAGAGCTCCTGGGCCTGGATGACCACTCCTCTGGGGTTGTCCCCCCTGGATAGCAGCACCTCCTGGCCCCCTGCCACCCTGGTCATGACCTCCTCTGTCTTCCCTGTCAAGGTTCCTGGGAGGAGTAAGGGGTGTGGATGCCCTTGAAACAGGGCTCTGTGTGTCCCCCATGTGAGCATCACCAGGCTGCCAGCCAGGGGACTGGGCAGGGTGGTGGGGCAGGGAGGGGAGATGGGCGGGCTGTGTGCTGAGGTGCTCAGACCCTCTCGGGGCTCCTCAGTGAACACTGGGTACGGGATGAGAAGGCAGGTAGGGCGAGTAGGGGCTGGAAGGATGGGGTCAGGGTCTCCAGCCGGTGGGAGAGGAGGTGAGTGGACCCAGCTTCCAGCCGTCTCTAGGTGCTGTTGGCACAGCGGCAGGACTGTAGGAACTCCTGAGCTTGTTATGCCCACACTCAGTACTTCCCCCTAAATCTAAGGCCACTCTCATGGGTCCCTACGGGGGGGGGGGGGGAAGCCGGGGGCAGAGCCCCTCTCACAGAGCCAAGCCAGAGCAAGACTGGCCTGTGAATTCGTGCATGGCCAAGCCTCTGTGGCCCGAGACTGGGCTGTGCGTTTGGTTACGGGTGTGTGCATGGATCGCCTGGGCTCTCCTCCTGCAAGGGTGGGCAGGGGGCACACGGAGTCAGGCCATGTCCCTGACTCCACGTCTTTGGGTTCTACACCTGGTAGGGCTGACTTACCTGCTGCCTCGCAGTTCTGGGGTCGTGCCTCAAACTTGGAGAGAATGACGGGTGACAGCTTTCATGCCCACCGCGGTCTCCCGCCGCTGCCGTGGTGGTTCCTGGCAGGATGAAGGAAGAGCGCGCACAGGGCTGGAGGGAGCCGGGAGGCCCTGCGCCCACCTTCCTCTCCCCCAGCTCCTGGTCCTGCACACTCCCAGACTCGTCCTGGAAGACAGGCTTTCCGCAGCTCAAGTCGGCCATCAGTCATGGAATTGAACCTGGGGTGCTTACTGTGGGGCTGCCTCCTTGGTCCTTCTTATTTTTCATCCTGAGTTGGGGTCTCTCTAAGTTGTTGAGGCTGCCTTTCTGGAACTTGCCATCCTCCTGCCTCAGCCTCCTGAGTCGCTGGGATTACGGGCGTGTGCCATTGTGCCTGGCGATATTTATAGTGTTAAGGGGAAATCTGCTTCCCCACGTTTTCAACTCTTTGGATTTGATTCTATCCTAAGGGCCTTCAAGAGACACAGTCAAAGTAATCCCCCTGGAATTCAATCAGGGCTTCTGGCTGGTGGAAACTGTGACGTTCCCCTTCACAGCAGTCTCGTGGACGCCTTTGGGGCTACCGTTGCAGGTTCAGCAGAGCTAGAAGGACAGTAAGGGACTGTAGAACGCAGCAGGACCTACGAGACCCAGGGCCCTGAAGAGCCTCTGGAGGATTTTCAGAACCCCCAAGTCAATGCCTGCCTGTTGTGCCAGACGCGATTCAGGAGCTGAGCCTGCAGCATGCACACATGGCTCTGACCTGCCTGGTGGAGCAGAACTTCCTGAGTATCTTCCTAAAGAACAACAATCAGAAGAGTAGACAAGAAGTTTCTCGAAAGTGAAAAGCCACTTTCTGAAAAACACTGGGTGGAAGGAACAGGGCAGTGAGAGAGGGGCAGAGTGTGGTTTCTCTGTAGCTCTGGAATAGTGAATCAGGTCAGACTCTCTCTCTGGTGGAGCTGGAGACTGAGCCAGGGCCTGCTGAACACCAGGCCAGAGCTCACCACTGCTGCCCCTCAGAGTTTTCAAATGAGTCATTCTTGGGGTTATATGTTATAGTCTCTTTCCCCACTCCAGTCACAAAGACATTCTCCTTCTGTCCGTCTGTCCACCCTCCCTCCATGTCCTTTTTCTAACTGTGATTCTGAGATTTTTGTTGCTCTCTTGTTCTTCCCTAAACCAGGACAGTGGCATTTTTATTACTACAGCTTTGTCATTCATTTTAATATTTAATCGGGCAAAATTTCCCTATTTTCATTTTCTGAAATTGCATGAGTGATCAGTGAATATCTTTGAGACAAACACATTTAAAAATTAGTTCAGAAAAATTTTTCCCAAAATTCTTGGGAGATTCCTATTGGAATTTGAATACTAGATTAATTTGGAGAAAATTGACATTGTTACACCGTGTGTCATCTGTTTCATAAATACTTGTCTTTTGTGCCCTTTAATAGATATCCATTTTGTATTAAAGCAATGTGGACACACTATATCCATAACATGAGAGCAGAATGCACAATGCTCGTCAGTCTTTAAGATAAACCCCGACACTTGGAGGAGCTGTTGTGCCCCGTCCGGTAGCTCTCTTCCCACAAGACCTCCTCTGGAGCCTTGGTGGCACCATGGGGGAGCACTGGCCTTATGCGTTTTGCTGCAAGATGACTCTCCTGGCCAAGTGGCCTGGTGTGTGGGTGCTGGAGTCCCCGTGCTAGGGTTTGCGTTCCTAACCACTCATCCGCTGCCCAGCTTGGCAGGCGTCTTCACCTTCGCCAGTCCTTCCCTTGGTCAGGAGTAGCCAGAGAACAAGACACTCTGTGCCGAATGCTCGCCAGAGCTGGCACACCAGAGGAGGAGCTTAGCCAAAGCCGGCATCAATTTTAGGCTAGACTTGCTGCGCTCCAGCACCCAGCACGTGGAAACCTGTGTGTGCGTGCGTAGATACTGTAACAGAAACAGAGAGAAAGGATTTTCCCCATCAAATACCAAATGACCCTTGGAGGCAACAACAGTCTAAAGCTATTCTTTATTCTCTCCAAGATGCTTAACTATTAACAAGAAGATCAAATGCCGGAGGGTGGATGATATACACCCTGAAGACCTGAAACTGGCTCCCGGCACAGCGCAGGCACCTGGCGCGGGAAGGAGCTGGAGAGCCTCCCGGGACAACCAGGGGGCTTCAGCTACCTCCGCAGTGGCAGGCAGAGGGGAGGCGGGCGCAGGGCTGGGGGGGGGGAGGGGGAAGGGCAGGGCCTGCCAGCAGCCTTCATCACCCTGGCTCCAGCAGGGGCTGAAGCCACAGGAAGGAGGGTCGAGGGCGCTTGATCATGAAGTGAAGCTGCAGCCGGGCAGGAAACCACAGGACTGATAAGGGAACAGGCAGCGGGGACAGTGCTCCAGTCGGTGGCAGGGGCTGCTCTGCGGGAAGCTGCATCTATTAAATCATCTCAAAGCCAGTGCCCTCATCCCCTTAGTGGACCACGCTCCACGGACGCGGGACTCTTAGGAGACCTTCGAATAAATACCCAGAGTTAAACCAGATGCTCATCCGTAGTAGCTGAAGGAGGCGGGGGAGAACTCAGCCTGGGGATGAGTTTCCTTTCAATTTTAGATCAATAGTGGATTTTTATATTGTTAAAACAGCAGTGTAGCTAATTTATGTTTTATTTCTACTTCTAAAAAGCACTTTTAATGAAATTGCACTTTTACTGGGAAAGTCTGATTATTATGGACACTAAGATATTAGTTATCATTTCTTCCCCTTACTCATACCAGGAACTGTGTAACCACAAACCAATGGCTAATATGGTCAGTCCCTGGGGGAAGTCATAAAGTTGGGAGCACAGAGAGTCAGTTTCTGAGAGCCGTGCCTTTGTGGATTCAAACTGTTAGGAGGACAGCAGTGGACACGGTCAACACACTGGACATTATCCTAATTGTTAAACTTCCCAGTGGCTCCTGGGAAGCCACACCTCCTCCCAGCCTTCTCTGTCTACACTGGCTGTCTCCACACCTCCTCCCAGCCTTCGCTGTCTACACTGGCTGTGTCCACACCTCCTCCCAGACCTTTGCTGTCTAACTGGCTGTCTCCACACCTCCTCCCAGACCTTTGCTGTCTAACTGGCTGTCTCCACACCTCCTCCCAGCCTTCTCTGTCTACACTGGCTGTCTCCACACCTCCTCTCAGCCTTCTCTGTCTACACTGGCTGTCTCCACACCTCCTCCCAGACCTTCGCTGTCTACACTGGCTGTCTCCACACCTCCTCCCAGACCTTCGCTGTCTACACTGGCTCTCTCCACACCTCCTCACAGCCTTCTCTGTCTACACTGGCTGTCTCCACACCTCCTCCCGACCTTCTCTGTCTACACTGGCTGTCTCCACACCTCCTCTCAGCCTTCCCTGTCTACACTGGCTGTGTCCACACCTTCTCCCAGACCTTCGCTGTCTACACTGGCTGTGTCCACACCTCCTCCCAGACCTTCTCTGTCTACACTGGCTGTCTCCACACCTCCTCCCGACCTTCACTGTCTACACTGGCTGTCTCCACAGCTCCTCCCAGCCTTCTCTGTCTACACTGGCTGTCTCCACACCTTCTCCCAGACCTTCTCTGTCTACACTGGCTCTCTCCACACCTTCTCTAGACCTTTGCTGTCTACACTGGCTGTGTCCACACCTTCTCCCAGACCTCTCTGTCTACACTGGCTCTCTCCACACCTTCTCCCAGACCTTCTCTGTCTACACTGGCTGTGTCCACACCTCCTCCCAGACCTTCTCTGTCTACACTGGCTCTCTCCACACCTTCTCTAGACCTTTGCTGTCTACACTGGCTGTGTCCACACCTTCTCCCAGACCTCTCTGTCTACACTGGCTCTCTCCACACCTTCTCCCAGACCTTCTCTGTCTACACTGGCTGTGTCCACACCTCCTCCCAGACCTTCTCTGTCTACACTGGCTCTCTCCACACCTTCTCTAGACCTTTGCTGTCTACACTGGCTATGTCCACACCTCCTCCCAGACCTTCTCTGTCTACACTGGCTGTCTACACACCTTCTCCCAGACCTTCTCTGTCTACACTGGCTGTCTCCACACCTCCTCCCAGCCTTCTCTGTCTACACTGGCTGTCTCCACACCTTCTCCCAGACCTTCTCTGTCTACACTGGCTCTCTCCACACCTTCTCTAGACCTTTGCTGTCTACACTGGCTATGTCCACACCTCCTCCCAGACCTTCTCTGTCTACACTGGCTGTCTACACACCTTCTCCCAGACCTTCTCTGTCTACACTGGCTGTCTCCACACCTCCTCCCAGCCTTCTCTGTCTACACTGGCTGTCTCCACACCTTCTCCCAGACCTTCTCTGTCTACACTGGCTCTCTCCACACCTTCTCTAGACCTTCTCTGTCTACACTGGCTCTCTCCACACTTCTCCCAGACCTTCTCTGTTTACACTGGCTCTCTCCACACCTTCTCTAGACCTTTGCTGTCTACACTGGCTATGTCCACACCTTCTCCCAGACCTTTGCTGTCTACACTGGCTGTCTCCACACCTCCTCCCAGACCTTCTCTGTCTACACTGGCTGTCTCCACACCTTCTCCCAGACCTCTGTCTACACTGGCTGTCTCCACACCTTCTCCCAGACCTTCTCTGTCTACACTGGCTGTCTCCACACCTTCTCCCAGACCTTCTCTGTCTACACTGGCTCTCTCCACACCTTCTCTAGACCTGGCTGTGTCCACACCTTCTCCCAGACCTTCTCTGTCTACACTGGCTGTCTCCACACCTCCTCCCAGACCTTCTCTGTCTACACTGGCTGTGTCCACACCTTCTCCCAGACCTTCTCTGTCTACACTGGCTCTCTCCACACCTTCTCCCAGACCTTCTCGAACCCTCTGCACCGACTGCTCCATTTCCTTGCTGTCCTCCTCCATCTTTTCCCAGTTTCTGGAACTTCCCCAGGTCCCTCCTTGGACCTCTTTCTGTCACTCTTATCACCTCTGTGCTTCACCTGTCACTGTGGTTTTTAATGCCACGTGTATTCTGATGACTCAAATGACTATTTCTAGGCTAAAGCTTCCTCTGAACTCCTGAACTGTGTATCTGTCACCTCACGTGTCCATTTGGTCCTCTGCTAAGCATATCAAGCTTACCATGTCCAGCACCGAGCTCCCAGTATTCTCCCCAAGCCAGTTACTCCTCCATGTCCCCCAGTTAACAGCAATACTGTTCTTGCAGGGCCACATCCTAAGCTGTCACTCTTTGCTCCTCTCAAACGGTCAGCAGATCATGTCAGCCCTGCCTCTGAAATACAGCTGACATTTGAGGCTGCTCTCCGTACTGTCACAGTGCTGGTCCAACCCACCACCCTCTCCCCCAGGAGCCTCCCCACTGGTCTCCCTGTGTCCGTTGGCAGCACGACAGCCAGACTGGCCTATGGCAGCCTGGTCAGCTTGCGCTGTACCTGCTCGCACCCTGCTCCGCCGACCTCATTTCCCACTGAGTAAAGGGTGAGTCTTGGTGGTCGGGGTCTGGATGCTTCCTGCTTCTCCCTGTCTTCGTCGTCTACCCTGCTTCTCCGCAGACCAGCTGCGGTGGACGTCTTGACTGTGTCTTGAGGGCACCAGACACTGCCTGCCCCAGGCCTGTGCACCTGCTGTGCCCTGCCAGCCTGGAGAGCTCTTCCCTCCATAGCTGCATGCACCCCCCACTCACTTCAGTGATTGCCCTAAAGCCCTGTTATCAACGAGGCCTCTTTCCAGCATCCTAATTAAAATTGCAGTTCCTTCCCCGCTCCCATCCTGTAGTGTTTTAGTTTGCACACTTCCTGGTGTGTTATTCAATCCTGTCTGTCGTCTTTCTTTCCCCCAGAATGACTGCTGTACGGAGTCATGGATCTTGCTTTGTTCAATCTTGGAGCCACAGTTCTTAGAACAATGGGGAAACGCTGTAGGTCTGGATCCATAGTTGTTTCATAGATGAGTGAACATAAGTGTGGGCAAGGGCTCGTCTCCCCACAGAGCTCTCTTCCACCACCGTCCTTCCGTCATCCTCTGAGTTGAATGATTTTCCCTTCTTAGCCACAGCACTACTGCCGTCTTTAGCCAACAGGATTTTCAATTACTGGGAAATGGCAGTAATAACTGTAGCTGTGCATTTTAACCAGTTGCTCCATGAGTGCTCATGGGGTAGCAAGAGCTGGCTATCAGCAGAGGCTGAATTGTTACTAGAAGAGAGAGACTGGGGGCAAATAGCTCTATTATTTACCAACTGTGTGACTCTGGGCAGTTGCGGAATCTCTCCGGACCTAACTAGAGACAGTGTCACACACTTCTCTGAGCTGCTGAAGGCTGTGTGTTCAATGTGTGCATGATTGCAGACCTTGTCCTGCTGTCACCAGTATAGAATAATTTCATGAGAAAGGATAGTTTTCATAGCCATAATGTGTCTGTACACTTTTGCAAGCATTACAGATACTGCTCCCGTTATTCCCTGCGAGGGTAGGAGTGAGCCTGTATCCATGGGGAGAGTGGGACAGAAGGATAGCACTTGAACAGGTGGGACCCCGTCTTAACTGCTCCGTGGCTGACTTGAGGGTGGAGCTGGCCAGACCCAGTGGTGAGTTTGGCGGGCTGGCTGGCTGACAGCTTGTGCCCCCTGATTTCACGACCACTTTGCTTTACATGTGGCTCCCAGATACTTGGAGGTTAAAAGTCACAGTCTGGTGTAACAGGAGGGGCCTTGTCCCCTGGCCTCTTCCTACCTCTGCCGTCTACATCCCCACAACCAGCTGGCCCGTCCACTCTCACCCTTGGGTCTCCCCATCTTCTCTGTGCCATGGGCTTCCTGGGATGTGGATGCACCTTCCTTCCCAGGTCACCTGACAGGTCCTCACTTGTCCTTGGAGACTCATCTCGCAGTTACTCCTGGGGTTCCCTCTTTTCCACCCCTACAGGAAGAAATGCCCCATCTCTGAGCGCCCACAAAGCCCTTTGCTTTTTTCAGTTCCTGCATCACGACTCTGTGTTACAGCTGCTCCTCAGCGCATCCCTTGTCCCGGGATGTCACCGGGCCTTGACCTGATGGATGCTCAATGGAATGTGGTCGTGGGACTGAGTGAAGCGCAGCCCTTGTTGTCAGTTATGGGGTGAGGGGGGCAAAGCCATTTCAGTTGCCTATGCCGCCTGCCACGTGGACAAGGAACTCGGGGTATCCAGAATCTCGAGACGCGTAACCGCACCTCGCACACTAGCCCTCAGGCCCCTCAGGCCCCTCGGGGGTCGATCCGATGCTTCAGAGGGTTCAAGGGACATCCCAGCTAGCCTGACGCCAGAGGATGAGAGGGACCTCCTGTCACAGGTACAGCCCAAGCCCCACCCAGCAGGGCCACGGGCAGGACCCACGGAAGCCGCGGCCATCAGGAGGGCGAGTGGGCAAAGGGGAAATGGCTGGCCTTGCTCCACAGCACGTGGTACGCACACATGACATTGGGGTGGCACGTACCATGGGTCTGTGACGGGGTGTCACAGGAGAGTCACCGTGTGACCCGGGTGTCGTAAATGGAACAGGGTCAGCTTTTCCTCTCTCACGGCTGCTCACTGGGACCCCCACTTCTCTCAAGGCCTGCCCTGTGCAGGGCCCCCCGCAGCCTTCCAGCGTGGGGTCCCACGCCCGGGGGATCTCCAGATAACCCTGGCTTCTGGCCTGGAAAGTCTAATGAGTAAGACTTCAAGTCAGCCCCGCGAAGGCTGAGAAAGTCGGGGGCCGGGGCGGTGGAGCCTCCCCTCTGCCTCGCACTCTCCTCCACCGACACTTTCAAAATAGCAACCGTTTCCTCCCTCTCAGCCTGCCCCTGGCCAGCTGGCTTTCAGGTGGTCTACCACAGCGGGCCCCAGCCTCCCCCCGCACCCCAGCGGAGGAGGAGCTGGCTCCCACAGGCAGGAAAATCACCTCAGCTGGCCAGCAGGAGAGGAGGTGGAACCCAAGGGCACAGCCCAGGAAGCCACAGGTCACCAGGGGCCAGTCTAAATGCTGACGGAGAGGTGGACAGGACTGACGGTGTGGAAACTTCTGGATCCTCGACTCGGGGTCCCGCTGCCCTCCTGCCTCTGAGCCTGCCACCGGCACAGCACCTGGCCTCTGGCCGTCTCTCAAAATGTCACGTCCATCATTGAGTCAGGGAGGGGGAGAACACAAGCTCGTCCCCAGGAGGTGGCCGGGTGCTTGCTGGCGTAGGAACAGCAGAGGGGAAGTAACTTGGGGTGAGCAGGAGGTGAAGGAATAACGGAAGTGTACGTCCAGGCAGCTGCTGTGATGGCCGCAGAGTTTGCAGTACGCACCATCACTCAGCAGATGCCATCTGGAGATATTTTATGTCACAATGAAGACCTAACTGGGGTAGGGGACGACGTCAAGGGTCTTGGGCTTGGATACTGAGAGACAGTGCCATGGCTGCTCGAGGGCAGGGCCATGGCCCTCACAGGTAGAGCAACCTGGAGGTGTGAGTCAGGGGAGGGTGACCGGCCGCAGGGACGGCATGACAGCCCTGAGTCAGCAGAGTCCTGGATGCCACTGATCCCGGCGGGAGAAGCCAGGTGCTGGACAGTGGCACCCGAGGTTCTACGGGAAGTGAAGACTGGGCGAGTTAATTCTCTGCCTCCTGATTGAGGGAACCCAGGGTTAACTTTTGAGAAGAGCTGGCCGATGCTGGAGGTTCTGAAGCCCCGTCCACCTGCCTCTGTGCCCCGCCTCCGTGGCACTGTCACCTGGGTTCTCCCTGAAGTGGGCTTCCAGACGGCCTCGCTCTTGCAGAGAGAAGGAAAGGGACCCTGTGGCCTGTCATTAGCTGAATCTCAGTAAGTTCCCGAATGTGCCTTTGTGATCCAAGCTCTTAGGCTTGACTCAGATAAGATAGTTTTGTTAGACACTTGTTGTTTGCCTGATTCCACTCGGATTTTCTGAAGACCACCTCCACCACCCTAGATAGGTGTTGGCGAAGGGCAGCCAGGTTCTCATAGTTAGTTCTCCCCTGTGACAGGGGTTCAATACGGGAACCGGCATTTCATTCAGTGTCCCCCAGGAACTTCCGAGTGGGCCTAAGGATTCCAGTGTGGCTGGGACCTTGAACAGACCCAGTGGAGTCCAGGTGGCTGTGATGTACCGCGTGTCTTGTGTCCAGGCAAAGGAGTCTACCCTGCTGGGACTGGAGAGAGAAGCCAAGCCACCTGGGGTCTCTCAGCTGCTCCCGGCCTGGGAGCTTCTCTGCTCGGTGACAGCCTTATAGCAATTCCTCCTCTGGAAACTGGTCCCAGATATCCTGTTACCGCAACCTGGACAGCAACTGTCAACCCCTGTGGCTTCAGGGGCAGAGGTCTGTGCCTCTATTCTGAGCCACATTCCATCGCCCTAGAGAGTGTCCTTAGATCAGGCTCCCGTGGCATTAACAGCTGCAGGCAGCATGTAGGATCAGAAGAGAGCGCAGCCCCTTTGGGATTCAAAGTGTGTGGGTGCTTGATGAAGATGTCACCTTCCTTGTATTCTCAAGTAAAATCAAGCAAGACACTTGACTTCATAGGATTTTTTTCCCAAGAAGAAAAGATGTTAGGGATTCCAAGTTAACATCCCAAGACTGATCAGACTGTAGAAATGCTGAAGTTGAGATAATCAGGCCCGAGGGAAAGGCGGTGTGTGGTAAGGCCCAGGGCGGCCCAGGCACCTCACACTGTCTACGGTTTCCACGGAGGGCACTGTCACCCTGCACAGAATCCAGTCCAGAGACGTTCCAGGACCAGGACTCAAAACCGCCACCATCTGTCTTTTCCCTCCTCCATGAATCCTTCCTTACAAAGCTTTTTGAAGATGCTCCAGGAAGACAAGGAGGGTAAAGGAAGAGAGGGGCCCATGTGGGCCCTGTGAGGCAGTGGGTCTGACTCCCAACAGCAGGAGTGGGCTCCTGCCACAACCTTGGGAAGCAGGGCTCACGGGAGGGCTCCTGCCTGGGCAGAGGGCAGCGCTTGGCCAAGAAAGCCAGCGTTAGTGTTGTTTGCCTATGAGACATTTAAAAGAAAGGTCAATCAAAAGCTCCAAGGAAAACAAATCCCGAACAAAGAAAGGCATGAAATAATTAAATATCACCTGGATCTGCAGTCGCAATGCTTTAATGTTCCCAATAATATAGCCCTTAATTATTTTTCACAATGAAATAATAAAGCTTGATATTCAGATTCTTTAATGTACAAAATCATTTTAGACATCTTAAATAAAAAAGACAGATTACCTGGAAGGTTCTACATTCATCTGTTTTCTGTTGCTATGGCAAAACACCTGAAGCTGGATAGTGTGTAAAGAAGAGAGGTCTATCTGGCTCCCAGTCTTGAGGCTCAAGAGCGAGTTGCTGCCATCAGCCCAGCTCTGGTGAGGACCTCATGGAGATGAAATCAGCGGTGGGGCTTGTGTGGGAACCAGGGATCATCTCTCAACATAGGGAGCCGGAGAACTGTCCAGAGGCCAGGGTGGCTTTTTCCTTTTCTTTTTTTTAGTTTGAATATCCATATATATTTTCACAGATGATATAGTCCTATATGTTTATATAGAGATGAGTATACCTTAATGGTAACCAAACTCCTGCTCAGACATCTCTATATATATTTTTATTACACAATCATACACTATAACTGAAACAAATTGTAAACATGCATCTCAAAATAAAAATAAATATATACAAATTTACATCCATTTAAATATTTCCATGTGTATTTTTACATATATATTCATATTTGTATCCCTATATATGGATAAAAATACTGAATCCCTAAACTAACCCTAACTGTTTTTCTACATTAGTCCTATACCTACCAATACACCTCAGAGAAACCTCTCCACATATAAGCCATACCATTTTACATGAATGTGCCTATGTATTTAGGGCTTTGAGTTCACAAATTCACATAAAAACCCATAGATTTTTTTTTATATATACTCATTTCCATAGTATAGCCCTTAATTATTGAATAAAATTCCATTTTTCTTTTGGAAGGTTGAAGTACAGCAGAAAACAATGAGAGAGAGAGAGAGAGAGAGAGAGAGAGAGAGAGAGAGAGAGAGAGAAATAGGAGGAAATTCTAATCTATTCTAATAGCAAGAAAGTCAACAGATAATGCCTTAAAGTCACCTATAGCAATGTAAGTATAGCATGTAAGTGGAGAAAGAGAGAGAGGGGGAGAGAGGGAGAGAGAGAGAGGGGGAGGGAGAGGGGGGAGAGAGCGGGGAGAGTGATAAGGGGGGGAGAGGGAGAGGGAGAAAGAGGGAGGGGGAGAGAGGGGAGGGGGAGGGGAAGGGAGAGAGGATTGTAACTGCAGCAGAAATAGTTAAGAGTTAAATGTATATCCCCCCCCCACCTTGGGAGCAAAACTGAAAGCTGTGAATGAGTGAATCAGAAATTCTTATTTTCATTATGAACCCTTGCCTTTGAGGGCTCTCTGACATTTTTTACGTGCTCACGTGATACAGTAACAATCTTCACAGGATACAGAATGCGGCTGACGTGACATTTCTTGGTGACTTTTGCTAATCATGGCCCTTTAATTTCCGACTCTCTCCTAGAAGCCAGGTGGCACTGAACACTGTGGGTTTGGAACCCACCGTGTCTTCCCCTGGAGGAGGAGGCGACAGCCTGGCTGTTCAGGTCTGAGACTTGTTGGACGGTGTGGACAGTAACCGTGTGCCTCAGGCTCCTGTCTCAGGCTGGCCGAGGGAGCCCAAGGGCCCAGACGTGGGAAAGAGGCAAGGAGGCAGCTCAGGCCAGGCTGAGCTGGGCCTGCACCGAGGCACAAGTTCAGTGTGATTCAGCTGCGAGCCCCAACAGGCTGCAGAGCAGAGCCCTGCAGGGAGGGTCCAAGCAGGCCGCCTGTGGAAACCAGTCATCTCCCACCTCTGGGGTCTGCGTGGGGGGACCAGTCCCACTCAGATACCCTGTGCAGTGGGTGAAGTGTGGCCAGGGCTGCCGAGAGCTCAAGGGCAGAGGAGCACCATCCTGGAGACCAGGCTGCCCCTTAGGAGGCCATGCTTGGGGGCCAGGCCTGGGGTCCTTCTAGGGTGAAAAAGAAAAGCAATCAACACTAGATAATGGAAGAAAAGAAGGCCCTTGAGGAGCCACTGAATCGTCAGGAATTCTGTGGAACTCGGCTCTGCGAACAGCCGGCAGGGGACAAGGTGGAGCCACAGGGACAGTTTCCATGGACTTGGCTGCTGGCACCATCACCTCTGAGCACTCACCAAGCAATGCTGATGTCAACAATGACCGCCTGGACTTCTGCCTTGTCATCCCACCACAAGCAATCTCTGACTATCCCCCAACGTCTTCATCACTCCCTTTAGAACTTCCAGGGAGAAGCACCCACTGGACTAGCTGCCTGTGTCCAGGGATTGGGAGAGATGGGCACCTTCCTCTCTGCCTGGGCAGGTGCTGGGAGCTTGCTTCCCATTCATCTTGGGCTTGGGCTAGCAGAGCAGGCCTGCAGATGTGGGTGGCCAAGCGGTCCAGATGCTCCCTGATTGGCTGTGGGACTGTGCCTGCAAAGGGAAAGGAGTGGTCCCAGCTGTGGTGACAGAAAAGGCCAAGCCCAGGCCAGCTTCGTTCACCTTGGTCTGGACTTGAGCTTACTTAAACGTCTTGCTTCTCTCCTGCTAGTTACCACCTCTCTGCGATTTCCACCTGCTTCTAAGGGCTCGTTATGTTTTTATCAGTTTGAAAATCATTCCCAGTCCTAGAGAAAACAGAAAATAGTAGACATTAGTTTATCCTGCTCTCTCTTTCCATCAACTTGCTTGTATTAAATAAACTAGGACATAGTGCCATGCTGAGGAGTGGGAGTCTAAAAAATCATACACAAATTAGAGTATGATTGCTTATATTAGAAAAGGATCATATTAGCACTACATGAGAGTAGCTTTTGGTTGAGGGATGAAATCCATCAGAAAAATGATATTCTCTTTTCCACAAGCAGCTGAGAACTGTGCTCAGGTAAACTAAATAAAAATACAGGATGCCTACTGACATTTGAATTTCAGGTACACATCAAATGATTTTTAGCATAAGTGTATCCTATACAATAATTAGGATATCCTTATGCTTAAAAGATTTGCTGTTTATCTGAAATTCAAATGTATCTAGGAATTCTGTATCTCATTTGTCAACCCTGGGTGGAGAAATCTGGAAGGAATTAATGCAATTGTGATACAGAAATGTGGTCTACCGAGAGGCAGATCCCTCCCCACACCTCACCAGAGACAAAGAGCAGCAAACCATGTAGGAACAGAGATTATGCCTACCCACAGTTTTGTGTTCAAATGCTAAATGTGAAAAGCAAAAAAATAAAAAGGAAGGTTAGGTATCTAGATAAATGAGGAAAAACTCCAGTTGTTCAGTCATTTAAGCAAAATCAAGTGTTTGGCTCTCTCTTTACTGGGTCAACTTTCACTATGTGACTCTAAAATATTCGTTCAAGAACTTTCACTCTCGGGAACATAGGATTTTGCATTACATCAACCCTGTGTTAATCACAGCAACCAACATACACTGAGGGCTCAGCACATGCTAGGAACGATTCTAAGCAATTTGCATGTGCTAACTCATTTAATTCTCGCAACAGCTCCATGTGGCACTTAGCGGTATTACCTCTGTTTTATATAGATGGGAAACGGAGGCAGGGAGAGTAAATGCACTGCAGAGCTTGTAGAAGGCCAGGTGATAAAACCAGGAGTAAACATGCGGTCAGTTCCAGAGTCTTGGAGGTAGATATTCCACAAACCAACAAGATCATATTAAATTGAAAATGGTGGACACTGGGTATTCTGGAGTCTGAAGCATTACGTATGTATTTCTACCACTTCAATAGACTTCTTGGTTTTAACCATGGGGTTAAAGGGCTCCACATCACGGCATCTCCATATGCCTTGGGGAGTGGATAAATTAGATAACTAGATTATTCTCTTCCATGGTTTTCTCCCACTTCTCCTAGATTGACCCAGCGCAGCATGTAAAGTCAACCCTCTCCAGTGCTGGAGGATCATCTGGGATTCTTCTTGCTGTGGCCTAAAAACCTCCAGCCTCCCAGCCCTTGTTGAGTAGACGTTTGAGTTCTGTGTTTGTGCATGGATGCTGTCTCCTTGGGCATAAACCTGTCTGTAGAAATTTTCCTACCATAAAACTTTAGTACATGTTCAAATGAAAAATCATGGCCTTTTACAGGATTGCAGTAAGAAATCTTTTCCCTGAGGACCTCTGGAATGGAAAGTTCTGTCCTGTAATTTCCCGTGGTGATTCTCCGCACACGGCTTTTTCCATACCAATCAATGCTCAGTGTTAAAGGGTAAAAGTGAAAGAAATGTTTAAAAAAAAATAAAGTGTAGGGCTTTTATAATGAAAGTTTCCTCAAGTCCCTGCCTTTACCGACTCCCAAGCCAAATGAAGGCGAGACCCCCGTTGTTTCTGCTTTGTCTTTTCAAAAGTAGATTTTTGTGCCTGAACAGGTGGTTGACATGTCTTACATAGCCTGGTGTCAGGACTTCTGGAAACATGGACGGAGCAGATACATTGAGACAAGAAATCTTGCTTATCTGATCCCTGAAGTTAGAGAGGGCAAGCGGTGGTGGAGAAAGTTGGGTGCAGGTGACTAAGTTTAACCTCTGAGGGGTGGAATGCCTGAGGGTGGTCTGAGCTAAGGACAAAGGGTTTTAAAATATCCCTCATCAGTGGTGACGAGGTTTCACTGCAGCTTTGGTTTACTTTCAACAAACCACACAGACCCATTGTGGATTCCATGAATGTGATGTAGTTAACACCCAGCCAAGAGCACATCCGCAAGACCAGACCTGCGTAGGGGTGGGTGTGTGCATGCGCACCTCAGAGAGAGAGAGAGAGAGAGACCCTGGGATAGGGGTGGGTGTGTGAGAGAGGGGGTGTGAGAGGGAATGGGGGAAAGAGGGAGAGAGACCCCATGGTAGTGGTGGGTGTGTGCGTGCCTGCGTGCCTCTGAGTGTGAGAGAGAGAGGGAGAGGGGAGAGAGGAGAGGGAAGGAGAGGGAGAGAGAGGGAGGGAGAGGGAGAGGGAGAGGGAGAGAGAGGGAGAGGGAGAGGGGGAGAGGGAAGGAGAGGGAGAGAGAGAGGGAGAGGGAGGGGGAGAGAGACAGAGAGGGAAGGAGAAAGGGAGAGGGAGAGAGAGGGGGAGAGAAGAGGGAGAGAGAGGAAGAGAGAGAGGGGGAAGAGAAAGGGAGAGGGGGAGAGAGATGGAGAGGGTAAGAGAGGGGAGGGAGAGGGGGGCGAGAGGGGGAGAGAGACAGAGAGGGAGGGAGAGGGAGGGAGAGGGAGAGGGAGGGAGGGAGAGGCCCAGCGATGGTGTGTGCATCTGAGATGGCAGCTCACTGCTGCAGCAGCTGGGAGACTTGCTCCTGCAGGGCTTTGTCCTCGAGGATGAGCCCGGCTTGAGCAGCACCACCAGGGCTGTCACTAGGCCACTTCTGCCACAATCGTGTGCTACTCTATCAAAAATGAACAGACTTGGCTCCATTGCTTTTCCCCCTGAGGTGCCCTCTGGGAGGTAACGACTCTCGAGTGGAAACCCAGAGCACCCTCGTTCAGCCAGGACGGGTGCTGCCGGGCCTTTGCTGAGGAAGTGGCTGGAGAGCACAGATTTGGAAGCAGGTCCTCTGCCACCTTGGTGGTGCCTCCCGACCCTCGAAGTTACCCAGGTGCCCACCAACAGGAGAGTGTTAAAGGACCCTCATCACCACCCTTAAGGGGGCTCTCTGTGGACCTTAAAGAAGATTCCGGTTTAGACCTGTGGACCTGGAATAGCTCGTGGTGTGGCTGGCTGGCGAGAAGACAGGCGAAGGAACAGTGGACAGGGCCCACTTCACTTCTGACCTCTGTCTGTACTAAATGAGGGACATGTTCTTGACAGACAAACATCAAAGGCTGGAAGTGGTTGTCCATGGGCAGCGCGGCCTTCGAGGTGATTTCAGTTTCACTTTTTGATCATCTGCTTTTCAAATAAGTTTCTGTGGTTAGGAGTCAGACATTGCTCATACAAAAAAACAATCATTTTTCAATAATAAGGAATAAACTTTGCATTTCTAGAAATACCACTTCCACATAAAGCCATCCTTCATTAACTGGACCAGATACAAGGAATTTCTCTTATCAACACCTGGAGTGAACACACAACTTCGAGGGACCCCTTTGTCACAGCATATGCCTACTGACCCCTTCTTTGATGGGGTGTGATACTACTGTGTAATTATCACCACTTGAAAAATAAAGCTGACTTTTGCTAAAAGTGCTTGTATTGCCTTAAGTGTTCCCTTCTCTCTCTGTTGTTGCCATTGGTCCTCAGCTGGGACAATGTGTACATGGTGTGCACACGACACATGTCTGTTACCTATGACAGGGATTGGAGAGCACAGGTGGCACCGTGTCGTAGCCATGTCACACATCCTATGCCTCAGATCCTGACTTCCACTGCGTCCTGCTGAGGGCTGCGGCAGGGTGGACACTGTCCTGCGGGGTTGCTGGTCACTCTGGTTTGTTCTCCTTCATTAAAGATGGCGGACTGAGGGGGGATTATCACAGTGCAGTGCAGCTCTGTGTCCTTTGGCTTCTTTTCCCATTGTTCTTTGTTGTGTTGCGACAGTAGTTGTGTCAAGTATCTATCACCAAATTAAACTGAAAAACTCTTGAACAGTGCTTCTACTTTGAGTTCTTGGGAGAAAGAAGAGGATGACAAGAACATTAGTTTATTTTCCCTTATTGTATCAATGAATATGGATAGACATGGAGTTCCTACATTATAGGTGCTGGGGATTTGGTCGTGAAATGAAGTCTTAATACGCAGGTTCCACGCTCCAGCCGGGAGAGAGCAACAATACCCAGCATAGTGCATGTGGCGGGCAGGCGTGACCAGCACTGTGGATGACCACAGGCAGGTGACTGCAGGGACAGGGCTGCTGTGCTACCGGGGCCGAGGGGGGCCAGCTTCTGATCAGTCAACCTTTGACTGGTTTGTTTCCACAGTCAGCTCTGCTATTGTGTTCAGACGTCCAATGCCACCCGCCCTTTAATCCATGCACTCCCAGACCCCTGGTTCTGGTAAGAGCTATTGGCCAGAGGTACTAAAACTAAAGATCAAACATAAAGGATTTAATGGTGTTTTTCATTATGTTCTACTAGAAAAGAATACTGATTTTTTTTCTATAAAGATTAAAATTCAATTTGTTTTTAGCTAATTTGACAAGTTGGCAATCGAGCTACTCCGTGGGCTTGTATCCTGCGGTGAGCAGGTCAGGTCTTGCCACTGACCCTCCCATGGGGAGGATGGACGGGTCTTCCAGGCTGGGGTTCAGGGCCCAGCGCCACACATGCTGCTTCAGACGTGGAGCAGGGAACCCGAGCTCGTCCGGCCCCTGACCATCAGTCCTGGCTACCCACAGAACCCCACCCAGCCTCTGAGGACAGCCACGCAGCACTCCCTGGTCACAGGATCTTGGGTCTACGTTTGAGTGTGTCTTTTCATCACAAGCACCGGTGTTGGATGCTCCTGGGGTGAGGCACAATTGCCCGTTCTTCTCCTATTCTGTCATTGTTTTAAGTGGTTTCTGAATAAGGCCAGACGTTTTTTTGAAACCATTAGAAAAACAAGAGGTGCACTTGCCATTACCTGGTATTGGGAGAGAAGCAGAAAATAATCATGAAGAAAAGTACCCCAGAGTCAAGATTGGTCCCCCAGCTGGGGACTGCCCCTGGAAAATGTATATCCAGGTGGATTTCTCTGCTGTACCAGGCTCCGTCTACACCTGTGTTGAGTTCACCCTCCAAAGCTCTCCAGATTCTCTCACTCCAGGGCAGGCCCTAGGGTGCACACCCCTGCGCCTAGCACCCACTGCTTCCCACCTGCACTTTTAGGACCACCCTCCTAGACTAGGGTCTGAAATGTGTCTCTGGGAGAAGTCTTCCATGGAAAGGGTTCTGTGGTCAGTGAAGCTCAGGAATCGTGGGGTCAGCCTCCTGTGGCAGACTTCTCAGAGCCTTCAGCAGGCTATCATCCCACGCGATCCTGATATACATGTAGTTTCCACAATTAGTGAGAAAAGAAGCGTCCCCACTGCGTTTCATCCAACAATGGGCAGAAGTGGTGCTTGGTGTAAGACAGTCCAGGAAAGGCTCTAGGCCCACCCTTCCCACTGATGGGACCACAGAACAGCTTCTCTGTGCACTTCCTGAGGCATTGTTCTGCTTTGGGGCTGTTTGGTCTATCATCGGTGTCGTAACCAAGCCCGGGGTCAATGCCTGAGAAAGGGGCATGTCTTGCTCCTCCCTTGACCATCCGGGGCTCCCAGACACTCAAAGTTTCATTTCAAGTAATGGAAGAGGCTGCGCAGCACGGCTCACACTGCAGGGAAATCTAAAACAGTCGTATTCATACATTCCTCTCCCAGCACGAGCATGCGTTGTTTTTAAAATTCTTCCTGTTTTTAAGACAGTGTCTTACACAGAGCACCGTCCACTTGCTCACATATCACGTGCTGCTCTCTCACACTCTACTTTGCCTTTTCATTAACCTGAACTTGAAGGTAAAAATTTACCTACAAACTACCCAACTTCCTTCCTTGTATCCTGTCTACCTGACAGTCTGTGGTTTGATTGACAGGGTAAAAGAGAAAGAGCATGGTGTAAACGGGGTTCTTGTCCTGGCTTTCCAGGGCTGCTTCTTGGACAAGGCACCCATGTAACAGCCAAGGGACACACTGTGGCAGAGCCCTGAGTAAGAGAGGGGTGTCCTATTCACCAGCGGCTTGACAAACCTCCTCCTAAATGTCAGAGCCACAGGACAGCGTATTTTAAGAATACGACGTATCATTAGCTATAGTCACCATCTTGTACCAAAGATCTCTTGAGCTTATTTCTTCATCTAACTGAAATTCTGTGTCCTCTGACTAACATCACCACCATTGCATCCCCAGCTCCAGGGGACCACCATTCTGCTGTGAGGTCAACTTTTACGTCTTCCCACCACGAGGTTCTGTCTTTCTGAGCCTGGCGCATTGCGGAAGGTAACATCTTATAGGTTCTTCCTGTTATCTCTGGTGGCGGGACCCCTGTAGTGATTGAGGAGCATCCGTGGAGATCACACGCCACTTTCCCTGTCCATTTGGGCCCTGATGGGCTCAGGCTGACTCCACGCCTTGGTGGCTATGAACAGTGCTGCCATAGCGTAGGAGTGCCGGTGTGTCTCCAGCAGCTGGTCCCCTCCTTGGACACAAGGGGATCACTGGGTCCCACGGCAGTCCTGCGCCTGGGCTTTTGAAGGAAGCTCCATACCGTCCTCCCTAGTGGCTATATGAGTTTCCATTCCCACTGGCCATGTGTAAGAGTTCCCTTTCCCTGTGAGTCTGAGGTGACCCCCACATGTCTGTATTTGCAAATGGAAGGACGAGAGCACATTGGTCCTGGTAAGTAGTTTGGACGGAGGAGGTGTCCAGAGCAGACATAATTTCAAAGCCATTCTGAAGTTCAGGGTGAAGTCTGGCTGGAAAATTAAATGTCAGCAATGAAAAATCTCCTAGAGATAACCTTGTAATTTCCATGGAAACAGGAATTCATTTTCATAATCCTAATAGCAATGGCAAAACCTCTAACTGTATATAACATGTATTCAATAAATACATTTTTGTTGATGCTTACGTAAATAAAAAGAAACAAAACTGAGTGTCAAAAGGCTGTAGCACCATATGGTGTGCTGAGTCCTGCTGGGGGCACCATCAATTGAAGCCCGTTCTGGAAGGTTCCGAGGGCAACAGACAGCAAGAGCTATAAAGATGACTAAGGGACTTTACCCAGCACCCACTTCTCATGGTAGAGGGGCATATGTCTGCGTGCAATAATGAGAGTTGATCTTATAGACCAGGTCATGTCACAGTAAGTTGTAAGGGGACGGTTGAATGCGAACAGGCTTATATTTGCTTGAAGTGGAGGCGTGGAGGTTGAAGAAGCACAGGGAGATGTTAAGTTGATGTTGGACAGCACTTACATTGATCACAATTATGCAAATATGTAGCCCAGTACTCATTGGGAAAACACTAAAAATAGCAACTGTCAGAGTGGCCAGTTTACAGATCCTTTCTTTTTCTCAAATGCAGTTGGTGCAGGACAACTTGGCAGTAGCTGTTTAAGATATATGTTAAGCTTCCGTTAAAGCCCACGTGAGAGAGACAAGCTCACACTTATGCGAGTGTTTCTTGGGCAGTGGGGCACAGAGGGGCAGAGAAATGGGGGTAACGGGACGAAGGGTGAGGAGAGGAGTGAGGATAAAAGAGGCCAAGAAACAGGACCCAGTGAAGTCTAGCCCCTGCTTCCACGCCAGGCTCAGGAGCCCAAGCTGCCGTGCCCACCCCGGGGCCAGAGGCAGGTGGAATGGGCCACGGTGACCACCGCACCCCACTTCCTTCGCTCTGTCCCATGGTTGGGACATGACATAGGCCTGGGGCATCTCTGCAGTGGAAGATCTGACTTCAGATTGGCGGCCAGAGATGAGACAGCCCGTTTTCTTCTATGCAGAAATTTGGTTTCACTGACACGTTAACCACAGGAGGAGAGGAGAAGGCCACAGGGTGTGGGGTTAGTGTGAAGGGGCAGAGGAACCTTCTGTTTTAAGATCAAAGCATCAGTGTTGCAAAGACTTTCCGCTATTCCACACCCACCCCGAAAGCCCCCTCACCACAGGAAGTGCCTTGCGCTGACCATGGAGGGATAAAAGAGGCTGGCGGGGAGCTGATCCTCAGTCTCCTGAACAGCTCCGCAAGACCCCAGCCATGAGACTTCTCCTCCTGGCCCTGCTGGGCATCTGCTGTCTCTCCGCATGCACTGTGGACGGTGAGTGGAGGGGCAGGCTGCCGGGAGGGCGGGCACACACGGGGGGTTGACTCGGGTTTTGACCGGAGTCACTGCTTTCCCAGTCTAAGCCCATAACTTCCCATATGCAAAAGGGGAACGGACCCTGTAGACTCCCAAGACAGAGAGCACTCGGTCAGTTGCTGGGCTTTAGCTCTTCCTAATTAGGTGATCTGGAGTAAATTTCTTAACCATCTTGAAACTGTGCTCATTTATCTCTAAATTATACTAATACCCACCTAGTATTAAAATGAAATGATCTTCTGATTTACTTATTTATGGATTACTTGTTTATTCACTCACATCAAATCTCCTGATAAATGGTGATTTTTGATTAAGGGTAGCTACAGATGGTGGTGATGATTATAAATGCATTTGTGGCTTTTACTCATTTACTATTGATCTTGATAAATTCTCAAAGTCTTGAGTTCCATTATAGTGTGGGAATAACATTGAGGATTTATATTCTGAAGCAAATCAATGTTTTATATTTATTAAAATCAAACTAAAAATGGAAACTCGTACCTTCAAACCCAGAAAGTCAAATTACCTTTAAGTAAGCGGGAAAGTCTATTATTACTGCTGAAAGTGTTACCATTTTAGGATGAATTTCTTGAATTCGTAGGAGCTTACATGGTGTGAACAGGTAGATCAATACCTTATAAATGATCCAACAAACCTGCCAGTCATGTCCAGAGAAGGTTCAGATTCCCTGAGTCTTGTCTGGGCATTCAACAGGCATTTCTCGAAGGATCAGTTTCTCCTACTGGCTGGAATTATTTTATACTTTTCCGTATCCTATTGGTAAATTTGGAATATAAGGCCATAACTTGGTAAAGAGTCTGTGAGTAAATGAGCCAAAGACCAGGACTCCGTGACATTGGGCAGAACAAAATATTTATGAAACAAAATAGCTCATGACCGCCGAGTTGCACCACATGTGGCCGTAGAGCTGGCATTTTTCTGAGATGACAGGTGTCACATTTGGTGGGATGCAGATCTGGGCAGGGCCGTGATGCTCTGTGAGAGGCCGAGAGCCGCAGACACTGGCCTCACGTTCCCAAGTTTCCTACTGAAGGAGCTTTATAATCCCCTGGTGCTCAGCTTCTTGAGTTCAGAACTGGCTCAGAACTGGGCAGAACAATCTTTGCTTTGACTCAAACTTCAACAACTAACAGCAGACACGTGACATCACTGAGCGTGCCTGAAAGCTTTTGTGGTTTAGAGGACAGTAGGAAGCGCTGGGTCCTGGTGGCCCGGTTAGACACTTACACACAGAAAAATGGCTTCTTAAACAGTGAAGGGAAGAGAAAAGAAGCCAGATTTTTTCTTTTTACTGAGTTCAGAGGCAGCTCAGCATTAGAAACAAACCGGCAACGGTAGAAGAGGGAGGGCACGCAGCCTGGCACGGGAACCGGGCAGGAGCCTGGTGTCCACTGCACGCCCTTAGAAAGCCTCTGACCCCAACCTGAGCCTTATCAGCCGCTGCTTGAGTTGCTTTGTGGGTGGAGATTTCTGTGAACACACCCAGTATCCACAGATAAGGAGAAAATGGGCCCTCAGAAACTTTGATTAGATCTTGCCCAACCATTTATATGGCTGACCCTCCCAAGACCATTCCCCTCTGCAGTGTAAGATGCACCTTCAAACTCACCAGTTGAATTCCTCTCGGCCACTCCTTTGAGGGTGAAGCCCTCCCTCACTCTATTTCACATTTTGCCACGAAACAAGAACACCTTTATCTATTCTTTAGTTAAAGATGAGCTGCCGCCCCCGTTGAATGCCGCCTTGTCCCCTTACTCTCTGTCACACGACCCTCCCATGTCACAGGCAGCACGGTAACACAGCTATTGGAAATTGTCTTCTCTGTTTGCCTGTTTTGTACCTGACGCCCCTTGAAGACGTGCTGCATGGAACCAGGGTCCACCTCTGTCCATCTTAGTGCCCGAAACCCTCGGCAAGAGCTGTGTGTCCCTGAATGAGTGGGCATCGCTGGGCCGTGTGCTGCCCATCACGGTGTCTCTGTGAAAATACACACATGCCATGTGACAATGACAATTCAATTGCTCTCACCACAAATTTCCTGAAACAATACCATGGCCTTGAATCTGACCATCTTGTCTCTCTGCTTCCTCTCGCCAGGTGTGGGCAGTGAAGTCCCTGAGAGGAGCATCTGTGTGAGCCTGTCCACGCAGCGGCTGCCCATCAACAGGATCAGGACCTACACCATCAAGGAGGGCTCCATGAGGGCCGTGATGTGAGTGTCTCCCACAGAGGGCCTGGAGGGGGGGACAGCAATATGGAGATGGAGCAGAGTGGGTGCTGCGCCTCAGGGGACACCAGTCAACTGGAGGAGAGCCACAGCCTGACCCACAGCCCTCTACCTGGCCCCCTGGTCATGTCTTCACGCAGCCCCACCAAATGATGGTCATTGCCAAAGTCTAACCCAAATAGGAATCTGAGTCCTCTTTCCTGATTTGACCTAAGAGCAGAGCAGGTGAAGGCTGTGCCTAGTCTGAGACCAGTGCAGAGACGGCAGCCCAGGCCACATGCGCTTGGGCAGTCTCGGGGGCACAGGGTGCGGAGCAGCCTGTGCAGAGCCAGTCTCTCCCCAGGATCTCCTTTGCAGGAGGAGCAGCTCTCCCTGGCACAGAGTTGCCCAAAGGAATTGAAATAAAGAAATCACTTTAATCCAAAAAATTAGTATGTGTAGGTTTGAGAAAGAGGCAGGTGCATAGTAATTGAACAGCTGGTCACTCGGGTCCAGGCCAGGTATGACATCTGGTGGAACTCAGGAGGCAGGGCAGTGGGACAAGGCTCCGGGCACTCCTGGAGGCACGGTCCCGTGGGCTGAAGCCAGAGAGGGAGCTGTTCCTTTGTGGTGTCCTGGTCTGAAGGGTCACTTCTTCTGCTAGTCTGTGCCTGAGAGCTCTTCAAGTCTGTGGGCGGCTCCTGACCCGAGGGCTCAGAGCTTGTGGCCGACCCTCTCTCTTCTTGCATTACAGTTTTATTACCAAACGTGGCCTGAAAGTATGTGCTAATCCAGAAGCCGAGTGGGTGAAGTCAGCGGTCAAAAGCGTGGACAGCAGGTCCACCACCAAAAAGAGCAAGCTCCAGAGCAGCCCCACCAGGGCCCAGCCCACCAACACAGCCGGGACCCCGTCTAGGTAGAGGCCTCCTGGCTGCCGCCAGGCTCCCGACACAAGCTCATGGACTAATTAGGCTACGCTCACCTTGTGCGCAAGTGCTGCCTGAATCAAACCGTTTCCCTGGGTTTCTATCTTAATGACTTTTGTATTCATTTACATTCTGTGATTAATAAATATTTATTGTTGCGAATGGTTCTCTGGCCTACTCTTATACGAGGGAAAGGTAACACGTCCCTGACGTTCTGTCCTAAGTGCGCCTCTCTGATGTCCCATGGCATCTGGGGGAGGTGGTCCCCACCCGGTGTGTCTGAGGAAAGCCCAACTCACCCCTGAGGGTCCCGCTGTGATGTCAGGGGCACAGTGCGAAGGCACTCGAGGTCTACCTCACCTCGCCTTGGTCATAGTGGGAGGTGCAGAGTAGGGGACACCATCATCCAGCTGTCACTGTCCCCGTCCTGAGCGTCCACCTGGGTGGTGTCACTCAAGTTGGGTCTGGAGCTGATTCTTTCTGAGCTCTGCTGTGAGGGTAGGAGAGGCAGGAAGAGGCAGGGCTTTCCCTCTCTCCCAGAGTCCGGCTGGCAGGAACTGGAGTTGTGGTGTAAAGAGGTTCTAAAGTAGAATTCAGTGCTCTCCTTTCCCCTCCCTCCCCCCCTCCCTCCCTTCCCCCTCCCCCTCCATCCCCCCTCCCCCTCCCTCCCTTCCCCCCTCCCCCCTCCCTCCCTTCCCCCCTCCCCCTCCCTCCCTTCCCCCTCCCCCTCCCTCCCTTCCCCTCTCCCCCTCCCCCTCCCTCCCTTCCCCTCTCCACCTCCCCCTCCCTCCCTTCCCCTCTCCCCCTCCCCCTCCCTCCCTTCCCCTCTCCCCTCCCCCCTCCCTCCCCCCCCTTTCCCCCTCTTTCTTTCTTTCCTGTCTCACTCTGCGGCCCAGGCTGGCCTCAAGCTCCGTCCCTCCTGCCTCAGCTCCTGGGTAGCTGGGATGACAGGTGTGCTCTGATGCTAAAATCAGTGCTTTCTGAACTGGGCAAAGGACTCGTCACCCCATGGCAATTTCACTAATTGTCACCACTCTGTCTTACAAGTTATGCTTTATTACCAATTAGCTTTTGATGTCCCCAGACAGAGTCACACGGGCATCTCTCGATGTGATCGCAGTCTGCAGTGTTCCCCGGACCCTCTCTCTCCTATGTTCTCCTTGAATTGCTGGGTGGCTTCGTGTTTGTGGATTTGCTTTCCAGGTAGCTGAGGCGGCGTGCCCTGTTCCATCTGCCTCTGAACGGTAAGAGCTGCCCTCCCTTTGACAGTGTCAGTAGAAGAGGACATGCCAGTGCTGCCCGGTCCTGGGGACACTCAGCGCGTCGAGAACCTGTGCAGGTGGCTGAGGGGCCTGCTGGAACCAGCTCACCTCAGGTCGAACCCCTTGTGAGCTGCAGCGGGACCCTGAGCTGTTGCCTCCGGGGTGGGGTCGCCTGTCCTTTCTTACTGCTGAGTGACCACATAATCTTTGAAGGTGTTTTAAAGAAAACCAGCTTTAATAAGTCAGAATAAAACTCTTGCTGTATGAGGAGTGAAGGTAGCAGACTCACCCAGGATGGACAGAGGGCTTCCCGAGGCGCTGTGTTTGGGCACCCCGTGAGCCCAGGTCGGGCTTTCCTGAGGCGGCGGTGACGTGGTGTGTGGAAGGGGACAGCAGCACTTGACTTTCATCTCATAAAGGCTGTTTCAGGTTTGGGTAATACCTAGCTTTTATTATAAAGCAGAACCATGTTCTTGCTTAACAAATTGGGCTCACTTAATCACATAACAGACGTTATTTAAAGACAAACAACGAGGCATAAGAAGGCTGCACTGGCCAGTGAGGGGTGGAGGTCAGAGTGGAGCCCCGGAGCCAGGCCTGCCTGCCGTGCTGCCTTCCTCAAGGTCAGCCTCAGGTGCAGACACCTGGAGAGGCTGTCTGGTGGCTCTCCTGTCTTCCCTCTCACCTAGTCATTCAGTAGGCATGGGCGGAGGCTCTGCGGTGCCTGACCGCAGACACAGGGGTGAGTGCAGCCAGGTCCCCTGGGGTCCTGGCAGCGCCTCCCTCTGGACTTTCCCCCAGGAGACAGCCTCCTCTCATCTGCTCAGTACAGGCCCTTGCTGTGGCCCTACAGGCCAGGAGCCTGGGGGTGGTGGGCGCAGAAGTGAAGGCTGACCCTGGCGTTGGGTCCTTGCCTTCAGGAGCCAACCAACACAGGAGGAAACGGAGCAAGCAGGGAGGACACGTGGTGCAGCGTGCGAGGTGACAGGATGTAGAGCTGGGGACACCAGGAGCTCCTCTGTCTAGACCTTATCCTGAGGCCCGGGGGTCAGTTCTGCCTGAAAACTCATTCTGTCGAGGCATGGGCAGCATGCGAGCCTGCCACGAGGGGACCCCGTGCATGGAGGACATGCAGTATCTCTTCAGGACTGAGGGCCCAGCGAGGTCAGCCAGCGAAGTGGGGCAGAGGGCCGGGCTGAGGGGCAGAGGAGCGGTCACGAGGGTCCACATCTGCCAGACCGAGGACTGCCGCTTGGTTTTAAAGCCTATGGGACGTGATGGGGCTGCTGGGTGGACATTGAGGGCCGAGAACCAGCCACAGCAGGAAGCCTGCAGGGAGGGGGCTCTGGGCTGGGGGACCTGCGACCTCCACCCAGCAGGGGGCAGCCTTTTCCTTTCCTGCACAGGCCGGGGCACAGGGACAGGCCCACCTGTCCTAGCTCTGGTGGGGCTCAGCTGCACGTGCTCTGCTCCTCTGTCCATTCCTGGGCTGCGGGCAGCCAGGGTTGGGGGAGGACAATCACGATTATGAAATTCATCACAAATTATTTTTATTGGCTAAGATCAAATCTGTGGGAACAAAATTGGCACCAACCACCCCGAGGAAGTGGAGGTAGGACCGAGGAGCGATGAGCTTCCAGCGCAGACTCAGGTCCACAAGCCAGGTGTTCTGTTTTACCCACCGTCTGAACCCTGGCGGAGCGCAGTCCCATCGTCGCGAAGACGGTCCTCAAATCCATTCCCACTCACGTGCTCCCAACGCCCAGCTCAGGGCTCCCCTCCTGCTGGAGACCTGTCTGATGTCCTCTGTCCAGGTGAGGCCCCTCTGCTGCGCCTGCTCAGACCCGGGGGCTTGCTTCTGTCCTGGTCAATAGTCCTGAAACACTATTTTTATTCATCTTTATTTTCTGTCTTACTTGGTGGTCAAGGTGGGGACTGTGAGCTTGGTGCCCCTGGTGCCCAATACGGAGACTGGACAGCACAGGCTTCCAGTCCAGCGAATAGACACCATCTCCTATGTATCTCTCCCTCAGCAGTGAAGATAAAAAGGTACAGACCGTAGACGAGAGGGCATTTGAATCCACTCTGGGGAAGTCGGCATGGGGGTTAGAGGCCCAGGGGTCATGGAGTAGCTGGAAGTTGGATTGGGAAGGCCCAGAGACAGGACTCAGGAAGACTTAGACCAAGGGGCCCAGGGAACGACACCGTCAGAGCTGAGGCTTAGAACAGCAACTTGGAGGGTGTAGGAGATGGTCAAGGGCAGTGGGACTAGCTAGGTGACCACTGCATGGGTGCAGGTTGGAGGAGAGGAGTCCTGAGGTGAGAGCAAGAGGCCGGGGCAGTGTGGCGTGGTGGGCTCCTCCCTGGGTGTGGGAATGAACCAGGGGCGGGAATGAAGGCCCCCCCTGTTTTCTAGCTCCGTCGACTAAAGACAAATCACAACGGACTGGCAAGATTTTGGTTTCATTTCTGCTGCAGTTACTAATAAATCCTGCAGAAGTAGAAACAGACCAAGGAGAGGGAGGTGGGAAGGAAGAGGCCTGAAGAGAGGAAAACCGGTTGTCAGCCGAGTCCTCACGGGAGTAACTCAGACAAAGGCCACACGACACTTTTATTCCCCTCTGACAGACAATCCTTCAGCAAGAACGAGTGAAAATAAGACTGAGATCTGTGGACGCCTCATGCCCCTTGGTGGGGGGTACATATAAATGGAGTCTCAGAGTCTCCACCGATGAGTCACCAGTGCTATTTTAGAAGGGCTTTGTCACAGGCAGTGGGAGGCAAAGAGGAGCAGGGGGGTCTGAGAGGAGAGGAAAGAGACCAGGTGGAAGGAAGGGAAGGGCGCTGGGTGGCACGGAGCCTGGCAGGGCTGAGAGGTGGGGCCTGGTGGGAGAGGCCGGGAGGCCCGAGACGCGCCTTCCTCTCCTGGGGGGGAGCCAGCCGGTGCCGGGCAGTGGAGGGTGGGAGGCCAGGGGAGGAAATTCAGAGGAATCTCAGGTAGGAGGAAGTTGTCCCCCGCCCCCAGAGAGACGTCAACCAACGTGTGCTGATTTCTGGTCACGCTGTGGGCAGCTGCCAAGGCTGTGCGGCCACTTCCTTCCGAGGCCCCTGACTGCCCTCCCTGAGGCAGAAGTGCCGCAGGGGACGCTGGGGAGAAGCCTCACCTTCTAGAACAGCCCGGAGGACCGTGGATGGCAGTGATCTCGGCCAGTTCTAGCGGGGCCCTCCTCCTGCCCTGTCCCCAGGAGCCCCCGTCATCCGCTCAGTGCAGGTCCGAGCGCCCCCACTCCGTAAGACTGGAGGGGTGGGCGCGGGGAGGGCTGGGGAGCAGAGTTCTGGCAAACCACCCACCACAGGTCAGGGGTGAGGGCTTTTCTAGGGCTTTCTCAGGCCCCTCGTGGGACTCTGCCCTGAACTGTGGGTCCTGGGGACCTTTCATTGCTAGTAAACGTCTGGACGCGCTGGGCAGCAGGACGGTCTTGTCTGCTGTGTGGCTGCCGCTCGGGCAACGGGGCCTGCAGGGCCGCCACTAACCAGTCGCTGAGTCGGCGCTGCTCAGAGGAGCACGAGGCACAGCCCTTGCCACGCTGGTCGGCAGACAGTAGTTACAGGTGATGATGCCCACCCATGAGGACATAGCAACAAAGAAGTCAGAGGTCCCCGAAGATGGCCTGGTAAATGGAAGGACGGAGATGACAGCACATTTCTTTCAGAGAATCAGCTCCACGAGGCCGGGGGTGGCTGCCTGGCTGGGTTGGCTGAGCTCTGGGTTGCTTCCTGGCTCAGTGGGAAGGGCACTGGGCCTGCTCACTGGTCTTTGTCCTGGACATCAAGCAGGCTGGTGGTGACCTGCACTCAGGTCATTTGGTGACTTGGGTAGGGCTGGTGGTGCCTGGGTCTCAGAGAAGGTGCAGGTCACTGTGTGAGTTTGTGCCGCGGATGAAGGGGCGTCGTCTGGCCCACGGAGGATGAGCAGATGGCAGCAAATAGTAGGAGCCATGTGAGCACAAGTCGCCGAGGTAGAAAGGCCAGGGCGGTTTGGTTAAGCTGCCCCTCCCACCAGACTCTAACTCCGTGTTGGCCAGGCCCGTGTTTGTTCTACCCAGGGCTGCATGGCAATGCCTGGCGGAGAGCAGGGCACCAGGCAAACACTACACATGTGTCCTAGAGGAGTAAGGAGTGGCGGGAGAGTCGCCGTGACCGTCACACACCTGTGCCCACACCAGCGGCAACAGTGAGTCACAACACACTGTGCTCATCCCGACTCTTCCTGGAGGCTGCAGGCCCCAGACCACAGCCAGGAGCACAGCGACCGTGTGGCCCGTCCTGCCCCTTGGCCTCCCCGGTGTGCTGCTGCAGCTCAGCTTGAGAAGAGCTTCGCTTCACCTCTGTGCGCTTTATGAGAGAGCCAGCGGCTCTGCTGGGATGGAGCACGTCCACATCGAACGTGTGCAGAGGAAGAGAGGTCCTAGGTCCACGCCACGCCTCCCGCCCGACTATCAGCCCTAGTACTCGTTGTTTTATACAACAGGCAGATTGATTATTAGTGGAACCTCATCAGGACGCTCATCATTTCTGTGGCTAGTTTTCTCCCTTGACTGGGATTCCCTGACTTATTAGCACATTACAGAACTCAAACTTTGTGGCCTGTTTGTTTGGAAGAAGTTATCTTGGGCTTTGAGGAATCAGAATTATTTAAATATTTTGATTGACAACAACAAAGTAATTTAATAGCTACACCTCATTCAGACCAACTGTCTTTTGACATCTGTCAAGAAACTAGGTTTGCATGTTAGATTATAATTTGTGTTTGCATGATTAAATGTCAGTGTACTCTAAAAGTTTACATTCTGTACAGTAGATTTGTGATATTTAATAAGGAAGTCATCAGAGAGGGATTGCTTGGTGCAGCTGGGTTTGTTTCTTGGTCTGAGACTAGTTACAAATGCATGTTCAGATCATGAAAGTTCACCTGCTTGCTAACTGATCATATGAACCCTTTATAATACAAAATATGGAAAAGAATTCATTTAATTCATCCTCTTTTTTCATCGCATCTAAGTCTGAATTCGTTAAGAACACAGGAGAGTTAAACTTGACCACACTGGGGGGTAGCAGATTACCTTCAAAGTGAAAGATTTAGGGTGACTAGAAGTGGGGAGGCTAGCTGATTTCTGGTCACATTCACTTTGAAAAATCAATTTCACAGAGTTGATAGGATTTAGATCATACTTACCTGTGGAATTCACATAACAAATAGCGCTGTAGGGAAAGGTGAGAGATGAAAGGTTCGGGTACCTCTTTCCTTCTAGCCACGGAGGCGTTTCTCCACCTCCTGGGCAGTGACAGGAAGGCAGGTGGGCCAGCGGAGGAAAGTTGTACACACACCAAAAGCCCCCAGAACACCCTGCAGGCACATTGTCCTGATGCCCTGAAAATAAGAACCCTTTTTTAAGGACATTTTTCTTTCATTGATTTGCTAAAGTGTCACAGCAAAAGGCAGGAAGGTGGGAGGGTTCTAGTGTTTACAAATGAAGACAGAGAGGCCAGCCGCTTGCTTGAGACCACAGAGCCCAGGGCAAGGGCAGCCGAGTCCCGGGCCTGGGCCCCTTCTCTCCTTGGTGTTCTTCGAGCACTCTGCATTGAGCATTTCTGATCTTCATCATCAGAAAAGGTTCGATAAGAGTCACCCACAAAGGGCACCCACAGATCTTTACTGGGAACCTTGTCCACTGATCGGTGATCCCTTCCTCCCGCCAGGTCTCAGCTTTCTCAGAACTGGACGCGGAGGTCCTGCTGACTACCAGCAGAACTATAGAAACACTGGCATTGTTTTCTCCTGAGACATTGGCAAACAGAGACAGGGTTTGAAGCCCTGAGGACCTGAGTGTGGCCCAGAAGTCAAGGGGTGATGCTGGGGAGGCAAGTCACCCTTAGTCAGCACAGCCAGACCAAGGGCCTGTGAACAGACTGGGACAATCCTAGGACAGTGTGCAGGGGCGATGTGTTCCAGCTGCAGCTGCTATTAAGAAAACGTGATTTACTGTTTTATGTGGAAATACGGAGTTGCTCTTACGCTTCATTGAAAAGCATCCATGAGCCATGTCAAGGCGGGTACGCCGTGCCCCCTCTGCCAGGCAGTGTTGAGATGACTCCAGAAGGAGCCTGAGGGATTCCGTATGCGTTTTCTGCAAGGAACTGTTTTGTTAGGACAGCTGTAGATGAAGAACAGAAAGGACTCTCTTCTATGGCAGCTACCCTAGCAAGCCTGAAGAATGGAACCAGCTTCCCCCATCAGCCACGATTCCGTCCGTCACAACTCTTCTTTTAAGCCTGGTGTTGGTTTGAGCCAGCCTGGGCTGGGGGTGGTGGGCTGCAGGGTATTGCTCCCTCCCCAGGAGTCAGTGCAGGGACGGTTTCAGCCTAGTGCCATCCATCTCATCCCTCACCTTCTGAAACTCAGGAGAGAAGGCGGAGGGCAGCCTGGTTTGTCTTTCTGTGCAATTGGCAAAATCTTGGGGAAGCACCAGAGCAGCTAGCCCGGCTTCCTGGATGTGTTTTGGAGAGGTACCTCACACCATCGTGGCCCTGGGGGCCACCGTTCCCTTTTGTTCCTTTATCTCTGGCACCAATATGCTCACAATGTCTTGGGTCACAACTGTGTCCACACTCCATAAGTAAGTTGGGAAGATATCTAAAATACACAAGAAGAGACAGAAGAAAGGAAACTAAAACCAGCCTCTTGACATTGAGTTGAGATTAAAATTTGCAAATAAGCATCCTGTACCCTTTCTGGATTACATTTTGTGTGTACAGATTTTGAACACAAACACCATTTTAAAAGTGTTGTCATCTCCTGATCACACAAATAAATCACACGCGCGGCTCTGACACTGTGCTTTAGGCTCTGGAGGAAGAGGGAGATGGTGACAAATGAATATCATCTATCTTTTATGTTCCTACCCTTCTGATCTTGATGCTAAATTAAAGATGAGAGATGAAAGGTTTGGGCTTCTCGTTCCTTCTAACCAAGGAGGCGTTTCTCCACCTCCTGGGCAGTGACAAGAAGCCAGGTGGGCCAGCGGAGGAAAGTTGTACACACACCAAAAGAATTTATCTAAGTGCATGGAGTTTTCAATTTTTCTGAGCTGTGTCTATTTCGGGTTACAGAGTCGTGGGACTGGCTTCTCTGAAGGCTAGAGCCCGTGCTGGGAAGGCAAGACAGCGGCAGCAACGTCTCTTGTGTTTGCACGACACAGATTTTGCTGACATACCAAGAATCAAGGGATTCAAAATCATTAAGACCGTTACCTTTGATTTAAAATGAACAGAATAACAAAGCTCTGTCGAGTGGACCTGTTTAGCCACTTTTCTTTGATGCTGTCTTGATGGAGTGAGTGTAGACTTCAGCTATCAAGTGACTCACAGCTTTGGGACAGAGAGGCCCTGGCCTCAGGTTCTAGCCTGGATAGTCGTTGGCTCTGTGACTATTAATAAATTGCTTCATTTCCTCCTCTGTAAATAGCATGGCCTGCCTTGCATAAGGGAGCCAAATGGCTCAGTGATGAGCAAAGTAGATACCAGAAGATTGCCTTTCTAGAAGGGGCAGCAGTGGGGACGCACACGCTCTCGCACGCTCAGACCAGACTGTGCCGGGAGGTGGCGGATACCATCAAGAAACGTGCAGGAGGTTATGGGATAGGACGGGGCGTGTGGGGAGGGATGCGTCAGGATGTCTTCTCTGGTAATCTCATGGGCCAGAAGGAAGCGAGCGGGCTGTGCCGACACCTCACTGGAAGACATCCCAGGAGGCCAGGGGCGGGGCAAGAAGGCCAGGGAGCCCACAGGGGCCTTGGGGCCACAGCGGGCTGTGAGTTTTCTTTGGAGTAGAATGAGGAAGGGTTAGAGACGTTTGGGAAGAGCCATGGTGTAATTTGTTTTACATCTTTAAAGGATCCTTCTGCTAACTGTGGGGAGAACAGATTCTAAGGGGTTAGGAGTGGCAACAGAGATTCCACTTAAACTACTAACTAACGTAGGCAAGAAATGGGAGTGACTGGGGTGGGTGGCAGCAGAAGCTTTGAAAAATGATCACATTTGGGATTTATTTATTTTTGTCCATATTTTAAATAGTTTTGCTGAGGTATAATTTATACATCACAAAAATTTATCCATTTAAAAATAAAAAGAGCATGTTTCCAGCAGATTTAGAGTTGCACAAGCATCACCACAGTCATTTTAGGTCCCTTCCGTCACCCCCGAAGGCCCCTCACTCCCATTGGCCTCCAGTCCCCCGCCAGCCCTGACCGGCTTTCCCTGGACACTTCACGCAGAGGGCTCCAGCAGTGCACAGACCTCGAGTCCTGCTCCTTCTGTTGGCGTTGCATTTTGAGGTTCATCCAGATCGTGGCGCAGAGCGGTCGCGCACTCCTGTGTCTGAGTGGCACGGCAGCTAGGTTCTCCAGACCCGTTTGCTCTTCACCAGCTGGTGGACATTAGATGGCCTTGCTCTGCGTCTGAGGTGAACAGTGCCGTGTGAGCCTCACCTGCAAGTCTGTGGGGACGTCCTCACTCTCCTTGGGTGGAGACCCGAGGCTCCCTGTGCGGGCGTGTTCTCTTCTTAAGGAACTGGAAACCTGTTTTCCAAAGTGACTGCACCATCTTATGTCAGCATTCAGCAGTGTGAGTGTTTGGGTTTCTCCAGACCCTTCTCCAAGCCAGCCAAAGGAGCCTGTGGAAGGAGCGTGGACGATGGATCCAGTGCAAAGCTGAAGAAGGCCGAATTCGCACAGAGGGGTTTTGTGGGCTGGGAGGTTTTGAGGAGGCTTGCTTCTGACTGATCTTTTACTCAAGGTCATCAGCTGAGGGTGGAAAAGAAGATAGAAAGGTGTTGTCAGTTTGGAAAGAGAGAAGAAAGCAAGAAACAGAAATCTACAAAAATATCTGAGCTGTTCAACTTGAGAACCTGGTTAGCCTGAAGGAGGGAGGGAGGGAGGGAGCAGCAAAGGCGTTTTGTTGTAGCGAGGGCACTGGGGACGATGGATCCCAGGGACCATGAGGGAGAGACAGTAGTGCAGGGTGGCAGGGTCACCGTGTTGGGGTTACAGTGGGGTTGAAGAGCTGTTGGATCAGGGTACTAGAAGGAGGAGATGCAGAGGCAGGCGTGTGGAGGGAGCCCAGGTGACAGACGGGTGACAGACAGGGTGCCACATTGTGGTGACGACGTTGCATTGGCCACAGAGGTAAAGGTCTAAGGTCGAGGTCATCAGCCCAATATTTGAAAATACAGACTTCCACGTGTGGGTATGGTAATCGGCAAGATCGACAGCAGGAGCACTGTCCGAGGCAAGCTGGGGGCTGCTCAGCTCACAGGTGAGCACCCCCACAGTCTTCAACAGTGTTCACTGAGCGACCTAAAACGCCATTTCCTGGGTGTTACTCACGGGGACAGACGTTGGTTCGTGTTGTTCTGTGCTGTGGCCGAGGACTTGGTGCTCTCCGTGTGAAGTTGTGTCTGGTAGAGGGCCAGGTGTCCAGGACAGCATACACTGCTGCTATGCTCTCCAGGTCCCAGCTGCACCGCCTTGTGGTCCCAACACTGTCCCATGGGCCGGTGCTGGCTCTGACCCCTCTCCTAAGCACCCTGCAGCTCCTCCAGGGCCCTTGCACAGCACCTTGCACAGCGCCCTTGCACAGCGCCCTTGCACAGCTCCCTTGCACAGCTCGGGAACCAGGAGGGCACAGGGGGGCCACTGGGCCTCCTGAGAAGCCCACAGCCCTTCCTCCTGGGCTCAGGGTATAGACTCCTGCATCAGGCGCAGTGCTAAGCCAAGCCCATGCATCAGGAGTCAGGAAGAACATGGAGGCCAGGACCCAGCCCCACTCGGAGGCCTGCTGGGGGTGCTGCTCAACAGAGTCCCCTCCTCCTTGTCAGACTCTGACCTGCAGCTCTGCAGTCCTCACTACCCCCTGACTTCAGTGACAGCCTTGACCCCATGCCCCCCACAGCAGGAGTGTCCTTCAACAGCCTCCCGTGCAGCTTGGTGCCCCTTATAGACAGTGTCCGTGTTCCCCTCCTGCTCCAGGTCCTCCTGTTGGCCCTGCCTCAGGGTCACTGGATTCCTAGGGGCTTGGTGGAGGGAGCTGTCACCTCCACAGGTGCCCCCTCCAGATGCCCCAGCCATTCTGCCTCTGTGCCATCACACGGCATGGCAGGCTGTGCCAAATGCAAACCCACAGCTGGTGAAACATCTGCAAACTAGCAGAAGCACCTTTGGAGAGAGTGTGGAACCGAGGAGCACTCTATCTGGGCTCTGGGGACTGGACCGGGCTGGACCCCGGCTCTTCAGTCTGAGATAAACCCTAGATGCCATTCAGTCTTCTCATTTTCACACTCCTAGAATGTTCTGTGCATCCTGCCACAATTATTAAAGAACATGTGATTTCAAAGTATTACCTTTTCCTCACAGGCACTGACAAATGTCTTTCCCTCCCCCAAGACACAAAGGTAAAATTATAATTGTGAAATTAAACCTTGAGGACACACCAAAGTAAAAAAACAAAAAACAAAACAAAACCCGGTGAAATTCACCAATAATCCTACCAACCAGATCATGGAGTTGTTGATATTTCTATTTGCTTCCTCCTCAGGCCTGTGTGATTTCCTCGAAATAGAATTGGGACAGTAGCTTCCCCACTGCCCAGATTATCCACAGGGAGAACTGCTCCAAAAGCCCCGTGGCTGACTAACTTGCAGTAGTACTGCATCTTATCAACAAGCACTGCAATACCACAATAGTGGATCTGATAATCAAGATGGCTGCCTGGTGACCAAGAGGAGGGGGTAGTGTATACAGTGAGGATACACTGGACAAAGGGATGATTCCTATGCCAGGCAGGATATAGGGGAATGCTGTGAGATTTCATCTTGCTACTCAGAATGGTGCACTATTTAAAATTTATACATTGTCTATTTCAGAAATTTTCTATTTAATTGTTTCGGGCTGATTGTGTGTGATTGAAAATGTGGTAAGCAAAACTAGATAACAGGGACTGCTGTGATTTTTTTTTAACTCTAAAAAAATCCACTAGAGATTTCTTAAAGATCTTATTACTGATTAGTTTGAAAGAAAAAAAGACAAAATAAAATTGTAGCTAATACAAATCATCTCCTATTTCTGATTTTTTTTGAAGCAACCTCTTTCAGAGCCTGACCCTCCCAGTCCATAGTCCTATTTATAATCACAAGAAAAAGAAAAGCAATAAAACAAAAGATGTGAGCTGACATTTCCAATTTTTGTCCTGCCTCAATGTAGTGGGATCCCTTTGCCTCCCTTCAGTGAGTAGTGGCCAGGTGCTATGATTGGTAGGTTCCCTTAGGACCCTGAGATGTTGGGGAAAGGGCCGAATCATAAATGCCACTCCATAATTCTGGTGTTGGCGATATTTTTTAATCTCCCCCCAGAAGATGTCTGCAAAATTGTTTGTGGGTGATTTGAGCTGAGCTCTCCAACTCCTTTTTCAAGAGAATTGAGAAAGGGGGTCTGTGTCGACACAGGCTGCCTGTTTCCCAGGTCGGTGTTCAGGGGGCATTTCTGAGAGCAGGTCAGATCTGCTCTTCGTTCCACTGGCAGGCCTTCTTTCCAGGTGGCAGGATCCCTTCATGAAGGAAAAGCTAACCAACTTGATTTTGGCAAGAAATATAGGCACACAAGTCTGATGTAATAAAAATGCATTGATTTGAATTTTCCTCAAAAACAAAGAGCACATATTTATTGTGGAGCATGTGTGGCTGTGTACCAGTGGCCGTGGGTTGTATGCCAAGGTATCAAGCATGCTGGTTCCTGGAAGGGCCATGGTCTCTGCGTCTCTTTGATTTTGCTGTGCTAACGTCTTCTCTTTTATGTTTGGATTGGGAACAGAAATGTCAACTTAAGCACCTCAGGGAGAATTGTTCATCTGGTCCAGGAGGAGCTGAGGCAAATGGTAGCTTAACAAACTGACAGATGCTACTGGCTGCCATCCTGAGACTCACTACCCAATTCTGCAGCTCAGGCTGGACTGGGTAAAGGGTGTACCAAGTTCACACTGGCAGAGGGGAGCTTCCAGGCAGACGTTGGTTGCTCTGCCGTCCTGTGAAGCCTCCCACCACCCCACCCGCCTAGTCTTGCACGTAAAACTCAGATGCATCGTCTGCACAGCAAGGCCATGGCTGGCCCTGGAGGCTGACCTCCCTGCTCCATTCCAAGCCAGCGGCATGCACACTGGGTGACTGTGACATGTTTTGATGGTCACAGACACACATAGAGCAGGTATTCCTTAGTCCACCAACAAAAATGTGCAAGAGACAGCTCTCTCTGTTTTCCAGATCTCTCTCCCTAACGTTGATTTCATCAGGATCAAGCCATTCTCAGTTAACGCGGACTCCTCCATTCCCGCCTGGAGTCTAAGTTCAGGAGATGTGAATAGAGTTTCTGCTCCAGAGCAAGGGTCCATCCAGACCTTGGTCCACAAGAGCATCTGTCTTTCTGCACAAGTCACTCAGGACATCCCGGAAGCATGTCTGTAGGGCTTTTTCCTTTGCTTCTGAGCTCTGAGGACTTCTTGCTGATTTTGCACCCGACTGGGGATCTTGACACCTCTGTTAGGGGCCCACAGCTCTGTCTCTGTCCAGAAAAGCAATCCTCTGGCTCATCTCCACATCCCAGACCCAGCTGATGCCTCACAGCTGCCATTAGGCCTCCCTTTGTGACTGTTTGTCCTCTTTGTCCTTCAAGATTATGGTGCACATCTAGCACTAGTTATGCAGGATTGTCTTGTTCAGCTTTTCAAGGGTCCTTGCAGGATCTTAGGGATGAGCTCCATCGCCTTAACCTTCAGATCAGCACTTAGCCCTCTTAAAGTAAGAGTCCACATGCTCACGCAGAGAGGTGAACCACACAGGTGCAGGTAACGGGCAAAGAATCAAGGTGAGTGGTAAGGTTGTCAAGATTATACGCAAACAAATACAAACATGCCACACATATATTTTATTTTCCCTTTTACATTAAAGCCTGAACCAATGTCCCTGTAATGATCTTTTGTTTATTTCTCCTAGCACACAGCTGGATGATTCATTTGATGGATGGTACCTCTGCTGTATGCTGGCCCAATTCTAAGTACAATGAAGGCACAAAAAAGGAAATTAAAATAAACAAAAATTCCTACCAAAATATTTCTTCTCAAGATGTTGATTGGGAAACAACATCCATGAAAATGATTAATGGATAAGCCCGAATAATGGATTCTCTCCATCATCTCTGTTAGTAACTCAGTAACCCTAGCTCAGTTCAGTCAAGGTTTGTTGTGTTTTGACAAATCGCAGCTGCACAAGGCCCTGGTGAGACAGAGAAGAACAAGACTCTGAGGCTCCCTTTGAGCAGAGTGCTTGGCATTCCTTAGCAGGTGGGATCTTATATACACCTAGATATGAACAGAGTTATACAAGAAGTTAACATTGTGTGGAACGGAAGATTCACTTTTGAAAGAAAGACTTGCAGAGAGACCTTGTTTGGAAAGGAAAAAGCAGAAGGTGTGGCAGTTTCTGCTGACTTGGATGTGAGATGCAACCTCTCCAGCCAGAAAGCTCAACAAAAAGCCAAATTGCATGCAGTTCTTGGGCTGTTAATAGGGAGCAAGGTTATGCAGTTGGCTGTACACAGACTCACTGTTGGATGGCGAGGTCTTGGATGGGATAGACATACACATAACTCTCTAAACCCAGACCCTTTGGGAAGAAAAAGGAGGCATGCAAATGCTTGTGCTGAGGCAAAGGAGTTGTAAACCCTCAAGTATGGCTACTCTGTTTTGCAAAACTGACTGTCAAAGCCAATGGAGAGGATGTCTAACCTAAAACCCAAGATGCCTCTGAATCTGCTCCTGAATGGGTTATTAAGCCTGAGCCTCCACAGAAGTTGGATTTTAAAAAGATGGTAAAATAGACTCCAAGGGAACAGTATCCATTGGGTATGTTCTTCACATAAGGCCTTATGCTTGTGAATGATGTTGAGGTTGAATGTGTATTTAAGTGACTTTTCCTGCAGGCTGTTTTATAATGTTACATGCTATTCTTTTGTAAAGTAATACCTACATACTTATTATGGACAATTAAATTAAAAATGCAAAAAATAAAAAAGAAGAAAATGAAATCATATGGAAACTCATTATCTAGAGGAAAAAAATACTAAAAATGTTTGCTACATATCAATATGCTGAAAATATCAGTATATTCCCATTTGTGCATTCCACATAGTTGAGATCATCCTGTATATGTAAGTTCTCTCCCCTTTTACTCCTAATATTTTACTAATTTGATTGAGCAATATTCAATAATGATGGTATGTGATATCATATAATTTAACCCATGGGAGAGCCCCATGAGATAGACTCTTTTATTAACCCATTTTGCAGAAAAAAAAAACAAACACCGGGGAGAAAGATTTGAGGGAACTTGCCCAAGGTTTCGCCACAGTTAAATGCTGATGTGGGGTTGGACCAAGTCTGGATGGAAGCAGAACTCAGGTTCTTGAGTGCTGACTCAGTCTGACTTGGGTCACAGAAACAGAAGGCCCTTCCAGGTGTCTTCACGTGAAGACGGTTCATACAGGGTGTAAGGTGTGTGACCTTTGTATGTGCCGCTTGGCTTCCTGCAGCGCCTGAGGGTGCGGGGAGAATCCCAGCCTGCGCTGATGCCCACCACAGCGCCACCGGAAACTACGTCCACATTTTTTCTCGTGCCTTGCAAACTTCACACAGCCCACCTCCACCAAGAACCAGTGGACATTTGTGCCAATCTGAGAAATGTGGTTTCCGGCTTTCAGCCCTGTGGGTACCAGGAGGACTGAGCGCGCACAGATAGGACCAGACGCACAGGTGAGAGACAATCATCATTCCCTTGGTCCCCCCTCGTTGTACACGGAGGTTATTTCCGGGCCTGTGGCACAGCTTTCATGGGCTCATGTCCCCATCTGCAGACATCTAACCAGACGCCCCATCTCAGGCGTCCCTGCTGTCCTGTTCACAGCCCCTGATGATGCTCGCGGTCTGCACAGCCACGTGGGGGCAGCAGCTCCCCACCACCTCCGCGCCGACGCCCACCCCGGCCGCGGCTGCCTCCAGTCCTCTCCAGGCCCAAGACCCGGGGCCAATCCCGTCTCCATCCCTCGGTGTTAGGCCCAGCCAAGATCTCCCCGAGGAGCAGCCCCACTGAGCCTTGCTTCCCGCCGGTCACTGCAGCGGCCCCTGTGGCCCCCGCGGGTGACCCTCCCTCCCTGCCGACAGACTGACCTACAGGTCTGGGCGCCAGGCGGTCCCCTTGCCTACCGCCCCTGATCTCTGTCCCTGGTGCCCGCCGTCTCAGGAGTGCCTCCTAGTGACAGCCAACTCCTGCGACAGGGTTCCAGCTACCTGCCAATCAGATTCCCGGCTCTTCAGGTCCAGAGGCCTCCTGCCGCCCGGTGCTACAGAGAACGTTTGGGACACCACTCTTTGCCCACATTCTGTCCTTAGAGTACTTCTCTAAAACTGAAATTGGTTTATAATAGGAAATAAAGAGTTTTAAGATTGTGATACATATTGGCAAATTGCTTCCACCCTCCAGCGAGGGGTCTGTACTTACCCTGCCTCAGTGCCTTCTCCACTGCATGGGATTTTACCCATCTATCCAGAACAGTGTGTGTGTGTGTGTGTGTGTGTGTGTGTGTGTGTGTGAGAGAGAGAGAGAGAGAGAGAGAGAGAGAGAGAGAGAGAGAGAGAGACCTAGTTCTATATAATGTGTGTGTTGCATGTATTATATGTCGAGTGTGTCTCTTCCCAGCGGGCCTGCTTTTGTGCCATGTTCATGTACCGATCCTCTTTCTTATATGAGCTTTGAGACTCCAAACCTTCCCCAAAATGTGAGGAAGGCAACACCTCCAACATTTACAGCTGTCATTGTGATAATTGCAACTGTTGATTGAATGCAAGTTATTCTTCCAGAGACTGAAGGGTAGATTTAACAATGAATGACCCAAAATTCACACTGGTAGTGACTTCAACTGACAGATCTTACCCCCTGCCCACCCACCCCACCCCCACCTTCTAGCAACAAATCAGGAATTAATCCAGCAGAGGCCAGTATGAGATCCATGGAACCCTGGATCTGTTCATATTCCATTCACTGTCCAGCTAACAAAAAAGAGGGAAGAAAGGGTGCATATCTTTCTACTAAAGATGCTTTCCAGAAGTTGCACTTGTAACCATATTGGTAAGGGAAGCCATATCAGTTAAGGAGCTGTACTGGTAAACTGAGCTGAGAGGAGAGGTGGGAACACAGTCTGTGTTTCTGGTGGTCATTTTCAGCTGAAGATAAAGGTCTTCTGGGAAGAACAGGTAGAAAAGGAGTGGGGGGTCTGTCCTCCAGATGTGGCAGTGCAGCTGTTGTCTGATCTGGAGCTCACAACGGCTTTAGTTCTTGGAATGCCTGTGTCCCCTCTTTAAATACTAAACCCAGTGTTGTGGATAATAGCCTATTTTTCTCTTTCTTTTAATTATAGTCCTGTTTCCATTCGACGTGGATTATAGTTTCCAGACACTTCAAATTCATCTTGGACTTCACAGGGCTATAACTCCTCATGTTTTGATTATTTTCCCCCAGCCAGCCTCCCTGTCTGGCCATTAGTTGATCTGAGAATAAACAACTAAATGCAGCTGGTGAGCTGGGAGGCTGGAAGTCTGCTTCATTTTCTTTCCTTGACAAGAGAAAAATGAAAATGTGCTAAAACACTAGGAAGCGAAGAAACAAACCAAAAGAGAGGAAGGAAAGAAAATAGGTCTTCAGAATAAGCCTCTCAGTTACAATGAGCATCACCTCCATCATCTAAATAACAAACCGAATTTGCACAGTCCAGGGAGCGCTGAAGAGGTATGATGAGGGGCCAAAGGCAGTGGACAGAGCAGGATTTCATCCTGGTGTGTGTATGCTGGCCACCAGCAAAAAACTAGGATAATGTAGTTTCATGGATTTCAAGTAAAGACTGCAATGTGAGCTTTATAGATGAGCAACTTGAGCAAAGAACAGGGAGGTATTAGAGCCAGGAGTCTGGAGTCCCTGCTCACCATCTATAATTACGTGGGCATTGGTCTTGCGACTGCTCAGTTGGTTGGTTCTAAGGTGCTTATTTAATTTCATATTCATTTTTATTTTCAGCTTTGCCATTCCTCACCTGAGCCCCTGGACATGCAGTGTGCCTCACTCAGGGAACATTTCCAAATGAAGCAATTTGCGTATAGCCGACACTGAATTCACATATTCATTGTTTGATGATTACAGTGTGTCTTTAAAATGTCTGTGTCCCCCTTCACGTCTTCTAGGAGGCTCTCGAGAACAAAACCCAGAGACCCACACCCTTGTCCATTGCTGGTGGGGAGGTAGAGTGGTAGCCCTGTGGAGAACAGTGTGACTGCTCCTCAAAGAGCCAAACATAGAATTATCATGCACCCGGCTACTCCACTCTGGAAAAGAATCGAAAACAAGATTCAAGCAGATGCTCGCAGGCCGATGTTTTTCTGCAGCGTTATTCACGGTGCGGGGAGGTGGGAATCACCCAAGTGTCCAGCAGCAGAAAAACAGACGGACATTGACAACATCATGCCCGGGTCCACAAGCCAGGCACAGGGGGACAGGTGTCACACGGCCCCACGTACATGGGAGTACCTGAAATAAGCAAATTCCTAGAAACAGAAAGATTAGATGTTACCTGGAGCTGAGGACAGGGATTAGGGAGTTGTTATTACTTCATGGATCAAGTTTCTGTTTAGGGGGCGTGCAAAAGTTGTGCAAAAAGATAGTGGTGATGGGTGCAAAATGTTTTGAATATAGTTGATTTCACTGAGTTAGACAGATAAAATGGCTAAAATTACAGATTTTATTGTATGTATTTTGCCACAAGGAAAAAAAAAAACATTTCCTTTGATTTTCACATTTAGCTGGTATTACATTTTATACTTTACAAAGGTCTGCCATAATATCTCATTTAGTCCTAGAGCCCCACAGAGCAGGCAGAATATTTATTATTCCTTGTATCCACCCCACCCCACCTGTCCCACCTGATTCCATGATGATGCATTGGAAGTTTAGAGAGGGAACCTCATAAATTACAGGGGCAATGTTTGCACCCAAGTCCTTAGACTCCTGGCTCAGGACTGCTGATCCTTTCAGGGATTCAAGCCTGGAAACTCTTCCAAGGCAGTTGGTCTTCAGGGCCTTCACCTGGTGGTTGCTGTGGTCTTTTGCCTCTGAGTCTGAGTGACCTCCACCCTCCTTTCCTCTGGGCATCTGAACATCTGGCTGAAGTTCCTTGAGGGTGTGTGAATTCCATAAAAATAGGCCGGGAAAGAGGTTTAACTTCAGAGTTCGAGGTGCTCTGCTCAAGAGGACAGAGATGCACAAGAAGAAGATGCACAGAAAATCAAGCGTTTATCTAGAGCGGGTCCAGCGACTCCCAGCACTGGGGCAGATTGTGAGTTCACCCCAGAAGCCAGCACCGAGACCCCTGGGGACCATCGGTTGGGCTGAGTCAGGAAGAGCGGCTGGAAGCCAGGTCTGCCTCAGTGACCCTCACAGTGAGGAGGGAGGAGAGCAGTAGGAACCTTTTTCCACACTTGATGCTTGAGAGAAGGTCAAGGGCTGGACTAAGGTCGTACAGTCAGAGGGGACGGAAATGAAAACAGAATCAGGTGTCGACTGCCAGGAAAGGGCTCTTTCCATTCTGTTGCAGCTGGTGGCTTCCAAAGAGCTCTGCGTGCCCAGAAAGTGCCATGCAGAAGAGGCTGCTGCTCTCCTGTTTCAGGCTGGGGTGGGGTCAGCCAGGGTCGGGGGAGGGGATGCCACCCTGTCTGTGGAGTTCTCTTTATGGCCTTGCCACTCCAACTGGCACAAACAGCTCACAGCTGGAGATTAAATGTCCTGGACACGATTGCCCACTGGATCTCTTGACACCTACTCCGGAACCCTGCCCTGTTTGTGCCCCCTCCTGTTCTGTTAGTCAGGTTTTGAGTGTTCACGGGGAGCTGTCTCCTTCACTGCCACTCCTCACGGAGCAAGCCCTGTCTTGTGTACTTTGGGGGGAAAATTATTTTCAATTAAGAGTTCGAGTCTCAAAACCAAACCAACCAACCAACCAAACAAACAAACAATCAAACAAACCCTGCTGTACGCTTCCTATCTTCCTAGCCTTGCCTTGGTGACCAGTTAGTCCTGCCTGCCCAGGACAGTCCCATGTCCTCCCTTTCTCCAGGGAAGCCTGTGGTTGAGGATACCCACTGTTTGCCTAGGCTGCCCTTCCTGAACCCCTACGCCTCCAATCTTATGTCTGGATCTAGGTTTTCAAAGTTGATCCTGCCTGGGGAGGTGATCCTCACCTGATAATGTCAGATAGCGAGCCCTTGGGATAGGGCTAGGCAAGAGGAGGTGGGCTCTGCGCCCTCCCAGCAGGGGACTTGTGCTGCTGGAAGAAGCTCCTGCTTCCTGCCGTGGCGTGGCCTCCGTCCACATAGATGGAGGAGTGGCCTGAGCTGGATGGCCCTTTGCTCTGTGGACAGGAGGATCTCCATAAAGTGAAGGGCAGAGGTAGGGCCTGGCTTCCCTATGAGACCCAGAAGGCTCCTGGGAGGGGTGACCTGCTGTGGCTGGTTGAAGGTGAGAGGGGATGTTGGTGCCACTCATCCTCGCCAGCAGGAAGTTGGAACTAGCCCGTTGCCCCAGGGAGAATTCTCATGTCCTGAGGTAGAATATGCCAAGGGGGGCAGCCACCTACAAGGGCAGTCAGTCTGCCAGGTCATTGAGGAGCTCAGTGCAAACCAGCTTGCCCTTCGTTTCTCTTGGCAACATGGCTGATGACTTTGGCTGGCTTTACCTGGCCGTGGCGCAGGTAGCTGAGGGCCGTGGGAGCCGAGAGGCCAGAGACTTACTCGGATGCCTCTGTTCCGGTTCCCTGTTTCCTTGGGAAGAAGAGTTCCCTGTCCATGGTTAGACCTGGCCTTTCTGTCCTGTCCAGGGCACTTGCTGTGCTGGCACTGTGGCTGGCTGACTATTGACAGCTCAGAGGGGAGGACGGCCCAGCAACGTGACCGTTGCCCTGTCTCTGGGGCTTTCGGTGACAGAGATGAATCCACTGCCTGTGTGCGGGGCTTATGTAAGCTGCAGCCCGCAGTGCAGAGCAGAGCTGGAGAGGCGCCCGGCTCACAGCACTGCGGCTGGGCTGCGGCTGGGCTGCGAGGCAGGGTGGGCCAGGGAGCCAGCTGGGCAGGGCAGGGAGGCAGGAGGTGTCCAGCTGGGGCGGGCTGAAGCTCTGTTCCTCAGTGCTGGGGGTGGGATGGGGATGGGGGAAGCTGCCTTCCTGGGGCTTATTCCTGATTGGGGGGCGTTGCTGAGGAGACACCAGGAGGAAACGCCCGGAGGCCCTGGGGCTGCAGTTGGAAAGGGGAGGAATTGCAGTGACAGGCCCCTGTAAACTCAGCTGGACACCTTCTCTTCTCTTTCTGTTTGCTCAACCCACTGATTTAATCCCCCACATTTTTTTCTTCCTCATATTGTCAGCCAGACTCCTCCCTCAGCTGTGGCCTGTGGCTGCTTCCCCAGCACCTAGTCAACAACAGCTCTCCTTGTGGGGGACCCGCTGCTGGAGCCCTCCTGTTGGGAGCCCTCGGGTCTCAGCGGGGCGGGCACCTCTGTGTCGCACCCACCTGCTCACCGGGTGGGCAGTGCAATCTCGTAATATTTCTTCAAGGTTATTCTGCGTGAGGAATTGGGCAGGTTGCTGCCCTCTGGGGCTTACAGGGTAATGGTAAGAAACAGGACAAGGCCCAGATAAGAAAGCAGCAACACCTCAAGGGGTCAAAGCCTGTGCTCCTTTGTTTCCGTGGGTCCCAATGCCTGTGGGCTCCTTTCCTTGCTTTGGAGGGCCCAGGTGTGGACAGTCTGGTCACTGCACCTCTGATGGGGTTTTGGGAGGGCAAAGGTTACAGGTGCATCTCGACTTCCCATTCCACCATAGCAGCCCACTTTTGCATCTGGGGGGAAGGCTGGTCTCCAGGGTGGACAGGCCTGGCTGCCGGCGTGCACGGTGACATGGGGCAAGTCACTTCCCAAGCCATCAGTTTTCTCATCTACAAAAAATGTTTTTTTTTCTTCTTTGTCACTTGGATTTTAAGAAAAATTTGGAAACCAAAATTGTTATAAAGTGAACGATTATTCACATAATACCTGTCAATATTAAGTCACAAATTAATGCTAAAGTACAATTTTCCACAAGGTAAAATCGTGACTCACATACAAATATAATATGAATAAATGTCAAAAGTTTTACTTAACCTATTAATTAATTAGGAAATGACTAAGATGCTAAATTGAGTTCAAAGGAGAATTTTGAAGAATACACACACGTACAGTGCCTTATAGTGAAGAAATACAATGTTTAGAGTTAATTTTTTAAAACTGGATGGAAATCAATCAGGTCTTTATCAGACAAAATTCATTGGCATTTCTATAGACAAGAATCATTTGCTTTACTATCAGTTTTCTAAAACTTAACTTCTATTCCTTCAGAGTTGTGAAACCAACAGGTGGATAATAAAAGGTACACACCCTGTGGAATGATCCCAGGAGTCTCCTAACCAATACCCACCCTTCACCGAAAGGCCCCAGTAGAATCCCTCGTTATTAAAGATAAGTCAGTAAACAAGACACCTTTGGAGTTAGAGGTGGGGGATATCATGGAAAGTCAGTTGGTTGCATAAATTGAGGTGAATTCGCCTTTGTGATGTTACCTTATTGAACATTTTGAATTCCTGGGATCTAGACCACATCCTCAACATGCAGGACATTTGTAGAGGCCACAACGGTAGTTGGTACGGCAAAATGCATTTGGCTGCTTAGAGAGAGTCTGTGGCCTGCTGACTGCTAGGCCAGAGGCATTGTAGCCCTGAGAGAGCACCAGGCCACAGGCCTCCAGGGCACCGTGGGAACCACAGGGAGTGGAGATCTAGACCCAAGGAGGCTGATGGGGAGGGCGGCTCTCTCCCCCTACTTCTTCCTGACTCCATCTCTGAGCAGGTTCTTGTTAACATGTTCAGGCTCCGTCATGAAGTAGTAGGAAACTGCAGCGATCCCACTACGTTGGAGATGACAACTACTTAGATGCTGAGAATTAGCTCGGCTGAGTCTCCTTGGCTGAAACTCCATACTGTGTTTCTCAAAGAATGGCCTGGGAGCCCTTCAGCTCCCAAACTGATGGGGGTGGGGACACCGAAGCCATCAGTGGGCCAGACTCTTCCTTTTTCCCCTGTTTTTGGAGGTGAGGCCAGCCAGTGTCAGAGGCGGAAGGAAGGCGAGGGAGGAAGGGCAGACGCGCCCCTATGATGGGGTGGTGGCAGTGCTCCTTGTAGTCCTCCTGAGTTTGGGAGAACCAGGGACAAGCCAGAGAAAGCCCATCCAGGGCGATGGATCCCGGGACCAGGGGGAGCTTCCTTCCTTCTTGGGCTGCGTAATTAAGTCTAATCAATGGGAAGCGAGGGCTGGGGAGAGCAGAGCCTATTTCCAGTTGTCATTATCCAAAGACAGCAATCAAAATGCAGATGAGCTGTCTGGGGTGGGGCTTCTGGCTTCTGGCTCATGAAAGGGATTTAAATGGCAAATGGATGCTCCTGTGGCTTCTCTGTCCACAGTGGCATCCTGGGGTGGGGGTGGGGAGCTGTGTGATTTGAAAGGATGCCACCTCGTACTGACAGTTTGCTCTCTGCCAGGAGAAGCTAAGTGCTGTGCTAAGCCTGCCTTCACACACTGCTGGGAGAGCGGCCCAGGAGTCTCGCCCCAGCCTGGACAAAGGTGAGCAGCTAAGTGACTTTCCCAAAGGACACCCGGCAGAGGGTGTCCAAGCCGGAAAGGGCGCTTGGGGCATACAGTTTGGCAGCATTAGAGATCCACTCTCCTCTGAACTTCCATCTCAATAATTAGAGCTTCTCATCTAACTAGACAAAGGATCTGGGGCAGCAGGGGACAGAATTAGAAGTAACCACCAGGAGGTCTGCTCTCAGCCCAGAGGAGGACAGCACCGGCTGTAACCCAGATGAACAAGGACCCGACGCCTCCCTGAGCACTGTGGATGCTTTTCTTTTTAAACAGAAAAATGACTCTACACAAACCATCTACCAATCAACCTGGGGTGAAACTGCCAGTGTCCCCTTCCCTGGCAGCAGCAGTGGATTAACCCCGGGCTGCCACAGCTGCGGGCATCACTCAGCTCTTTCCAGCCTGTCCCTGAGAGTCCCTCAGCCCCGCCCTCTCTGCCATGCCAGCACTGCTAAATTTAGCCCTTCGGGTGTGTGCGCAGACTATATTTAGTGGCTAAAAGTCAGATTCAGCATACAATCCATCAAGCCACCTGTCATCCCTCCGGCCGGCGACACTGAAAAATCCTTCCAAGAGACTTGCTTGCTGTCCGCCACGGGTGGAAGCCATTCTAAGAACGAAGAATTTGCTGGCCAGAGGGGTTTTCTCCTCACCCTGGTGTGTGAGCAGTGCCAGGCCCTGAGCTGGCAGCCAGGGTGGAGTGTGGTTCCAGAGGCCAGAGGGAGGAGGGGTGGGCGGCAGGAGGCTCAGGGGCTGGACTGCAGGCCAACTGCACCCATCTGTCCTGGGTGAAGGCACAAGCAACTGGGTGTGGCTCCCAGAGCCCCTACTTGGATGTCGGGTCTGGATGGGGCTTGTCTTGAGACCCTCAAACAAACCAGGAGCCCCCCCCCAGTGCGCCCAGTTTTCCTCAGCTACTCTTCACAGCAGCCCCCTCTCTAACTGCAATGTGCAGTGGAATGTGGTTAGAACCCGGTTCCTGTCTAGAAGGTGTGGGATAGGCTGCTGCCCAGGCCTGCCGTGGAGTGACAGGGACTCCACTGTGATGGCCTGTACGCACACTGTTGCCGTCTCCTGCCACAAACTGCAGGACGCGACATGCCACCTGATTCTTAGTGCTCAACAAATAGTTTTATTGATTTATTTAGGTTCCAGGGATTGAACCCACAGGCGCTCAGCCACTGAGTTGCATCTCCAGCCCTTTTTATTTTTTATTTTAAGACAAGCTCTTGCTAAGATGCTCAGGGCCTTGCTAAATTGCTTGGGATTTTTGAACTTGGGATTCTCTGCCTCAGCCTCCCAAATTGCTGAGATTACAGGCGTGTGCCACTGCACCCAGCTCAACAAATAATTTCAATGTATGAACAAAGTGATCTGACCCTAGGAAGGCCTTCCAGACTCATCTCCTATTTTGACTTATCATCAGCAATTAAAATGCTCAAGACTTATCCAGTATTGGAAATTTGTTTAATTCTTGCCAATCACCTCATGGAGCATTCATCATTTTAAAATAGTTTTTAATGGGGGGAAACCCTGAATGAACTTACATGATTTACCCAAATCACATAGTTCTAAAGGAGAGAGTCAAGACTCAGGTTTAATCTTCTGACTTAAAAGGCCCCCAAAGGGAGCCCCATGGTGCTGTGGCCTCTCTCCTGGGCTGTGTGCTTCCTTGTAGGATCAAGTTTCACGAAAGCCTGCACAGGCTGTTTAGCAAGAGCCCCGCCCTGGATACCTGATCCTCCTCAGCACCTGACCAGGTTCCTCATCTTCCACCAGCCCCAGGTGGCTTCTGACCACCTGGCCTGACTTCAGCCTGGATCCTGTAGGTCTAGGTCGGTTTCACCAGAGGGCCCCCCTCCCTGCCCTTTCCTCTTAGTAATTTTCCATCCTCTAACCCCTGCCCTGACTCCCGGGTATAATGCCTGCTGCCCATTCAGGGTTCAAGTTGGGCCCCGTCTCTCTCTCTCTCCGGCTGCAAGACCCCATTGGGCTGGCCCTGGCCCTATCTCCGTGGTCCTGAGCAAAGCCTGCCTTACCGAGCTTCAACAAGTATCCTAGAACAACTTTCTTCAACAATTGTGGGATGGTGCTAAACAATTGGTAGTTTGGAATTGGATGATGGAAGTATTCATATCCTGGGAATTGGCAAGCAGTGTGAATCAGGGTTTCTCCTCTGTCCACACACCCGGGCAGCTGGTGGTAACGCACTGTCAGCGGGCCACTGCCCAGAAAGCGGAGGAGGCAGGATGCAAAATGGATGTTGCAATCTGGGAAAAAAAGTATCTTGTATTTCTCCTCCACAAGTTGGTGCCAAAAAAATACAAGGTTAAAGCTTTTAGTACTAAGCTCCAGAACTAAGTTTTCTGGGTTAAAATGATAGTAAATGAAAAATTGCTGTAAGTAGGAAAATATGGTCTGAGCAAGAATTTTTATCTTCAATTGGAAATGGGACAGAAGAACTGTCCCAGAAAATTTGTGACCATTGTATCGTCTATGGAATTCTGTTCATCATGTATTGTTGAGCATCTACAATCTGGTAATTGTATTGTGAGATTTCTAGTAACTGAATTTTCATGGAAAGATTACTTTTATGTTTCTTATTCTATGATTTTTTCAGCACTATGATTATTTTAAAAAGTTTGCATCATTATATCTACTTCATAAAAAATTTTGATTAACTCATATGCTGCATTATCCAAACACCCAACAACCTGGCTTAGTGTGGACATGGAGAAAAATACATGCTGTATCATATCTCAGTAGGATACTTAATGCTTTTCATGCATTTCCCCTTGAAGGTGCAATATGAGCCACCTTCTGGCCTTATCATCCTGTTACCCTGATTCTTCGGATCATAGTTCTTTCTTCTAAGGAGCCATTTTTAAATATGAAGTGTTGAATCAAGGTGACCAAAGAGAAGACTAGGGTTATATTAAGGCAAATTATTTTTGCTACTGACACAGAAACAGGCCCCAAACCCCAAAGTGTTTATCAAATTCAGCATTCTGCTTTGATGGACAAGTAGGAGTTAGACTAGGGAGGAGGAAGGAATTCCAGTAAAGGAAGAGCATGTGGTCTTGCCGTTGTCCTTGAAGCCCGGTTGTGCTAACTGAAGCAGGAATACGTTTGCGGTAGGACAGGGGGATAGATCAGTTGGGCGTCGTCACACCCTCAGAGCCTGGTGGGCTTGTCTTGGTTGGAAGTTTGGGCTTTACCTTGAAAGCTCCAGGGGCCTCTCAGAGCACAGGAATCAGAACCGAGAAGCAGCATAGTTCCAGGCTGGGAGAGAGTTCCTGGAACCTGCGGCATGGGGAGGGAAGGCCGTGATCCCGTGTCCAAGAGTGGAGGCCCCGAGCTGAGGCTGGCAGGAGCCAGGGTTTCCACTCAGGAGATACTAAGAAGGAAGAATCTGCAAGTCCTGGTAATGTGACTGATTGACTAAATGTCCAGGGTTGAGAGAGAAAAAAGAAGGAAAAGATTGGAAAATTTGGTGTCTGAAGACTGAATGGACAGTACGTTTGCCAGGACGGGAGGTAGAGAGATTTTGACCAGATACGTTCAACACCTGTCTGGTAAAGAGCATCTTAGGGCAAACCAGCAAGTGGCTTATGATCCCCCGTTATCTGCTTGTGACATGTCAACAGCAGCCTGGCTTAAGCCGCCTGTCTTCTTGATGGCTAATTGTGAATGTGCACTAGTTATGGGCGTAGGCCCAATGACACACAACCAAGACCACACACGTGTAATGTATACACACATGTAATGTATACAGTGGGGGAGTCTCTGCAGAAGGCGGCCTCGTTCAGCTGAGTGGCGCGCTGACCCAGCCACTCCCATGCTCCTCTGAAGTCATGATACTGTCATATGATCTCTTTCAGCATCACCTGAGCATTCTTAAGCTCCTATTTCACAACAAAAAATGTTAAGTAATTATTTTATTGAAAGATTTTTCAAAATAGCAATGCAAGCAAGCAGCACTATCGTTTAATAAAATAAACCTGATGGAACTCATTTTTGAATCCTTGGGGTTTTGCAAGTCACCATTTTGAAAGTGTTGATATTTCTCCTTGGGACCTGCTACCAAATCAGAACACACGCCTCACAGCCCTAATATTGAAAATTATTTCTTTAACAAAAGGAGATCCATACAGAACTGAGTTGTTTTAATGTAACAGAATTTGTTTGCTAAGAATTTGAAATTGATTTTAAAATGGATTGGCTTGCTCAGTGAGTATGATCAATATTGTGAGGATTTTAGATAGAGCTCTTCTTGCCCTCTGCCATCAGCCCTCCTGCCCCCCAAAGCTGATCTGCACGAGTGCCAGTCCTTTCTCCATTCTGCCCCACTAGAATGCGTACCCTGCCTCCTCTCCGAGCCTTTGAATGGAACATGGGAATTCTCACCCCTTCTGCTTCCTCTGGGCCACATGATCTCTCCCTACTGCATCTCCAGCCTCTCCTAGTCAGTAACTACCCTTGGCATGAAGGATGCCCACATCTGTTCCACCTGTCAGGCCTGAGGTACCTCCATCGGCTCTTCTGCTCACAGCCCATTTCCTGGAACAGTAGTTTGTACTCTCGGTGTAAACCTTGTCACCTCTGATTCGTTCTTCTGCCTGTAAGCTTCTTACCTTGAAATCATTCTTATTGTAGTTATCTCTATGTCACCAAATTCAGAGGGCACTTGATCTGCAGCAAAGAGCTTGGGTTTTCCCTGGAGCTGGGAAGCCACAGGAGGGTTTTGGACAGCTGAGGGGCAGGATGTAGCTTCTTTTTTTCCCAGGGTCGTTCTAGGAAGTACAGGTTTGCAAGCAGTGAGACCAACTAGAATGCTGGGAAACAGAGCTGTGGATGTCACTGTGGCTGGGTCTAAGACAGTAGGACCAGGTGCTGAGAAGGGGTCAGCTCTGGTGGTGATTCGAAGGTAGGGCTGGTGGGACTTGCAGGCAGAGCCTGAGTGTGAGAGGAAAGGAGCCAAGGGTGACACCGAGCTTTTGAAGGCACAAATGGGAGGAAACCAAACGGATGCTCTTCTTTCATGTTGGGCCCCATACAGGAAAAAAAAGGCTAAGAGCATCTTGATGACCCTCGTCCTGTGTCATGGTGGTGGTCGACCTTTAAGTAGGAACCAACTAGGAATGAGAAGGAACAGTCAACGAAGTAGGCAGAGGACCAAGAAAGAGGGATCACTGCAGGAATGACACCACCATCCTTTGGGTCAGAGGCTGCGACAGAATCAGGTGAAATAAAGTCTGAGAATTCCTGCCTCAGTTTGACGATGCATGTGAGTAGGGATGTCAAGGAGGGAGGACACGTGAGACCTCGACAGCAGCAGTCTTTCAGGTGTGCCAGAGGAATGGTCTGGTTCAAGAGCAGGGGGAAAGATGGAAGAGGGGGTGCCAGTTAGGACGGCTTCTGAGGTTGCGGGGCAGAGGCTGGAGGTGGGAATGAGGTTGAGAGGTGGGATTTTAAGTGTGACGACTGGTCTGTTTGTGTGCAGGGAGGGAAATTCATGATGTAGGAAAGGGATGAGACAGGGGGTGGAACAAGGTCCTTGAGAAGGTGCGGGGGGCTAGAACCTGGGCAGGCAGGCCGACCTAGCCAGCAGCACGGAGGGCTCAGGCGTTGTAGCCGGAGCTAAGGCCACTTGCATAGGCAGAGCTGAGGGTAGGTGGGCAGACAGGAGCATGTCAAAGGGCCTTGTCTAGTTGTTTCCAACCTCCATGAGAAACATGCGGCAGCCTCGCCAGCTGATGGTGTTATGGGGATCCAGGTGGGAGGAGGAGGTGCGGAATTCTTGCCAAGGACAGTGGGAGACTGAATGACCCAGGGGTCCGTAATCACATGGGAGGGCACCACAGGGATCAGGCAGCTTAGTGGCTGGACCCTGAGAGTGACGCTGTCGCCTGGCTGTGTTTCTCAGCTGGGCTGGAGGCCGTGTCCGGCAGGGTGCTCTATCCGCCCCTTCTTGCAGCACAGAGTCCGGGGCTGGGCTCAGCCTGGGGTCAATCCCGGATGGAAGCTGGGGTTGAAGACAGCGCTGCCTTTGGAATGGCTGCTCTTCCTGCCGTCTGCACTCGTCCAGCAGGCTGACCTTTGATGGCATTGGTATTTCAGGCATCCAAATGTGTCCTAAGACAGCGGGCAGCCATTCTGTGCAAGCCAATCATTGCCCTTTATGCAAGAGGGACTTGGGGCCCCTCCAGAACCTCAGTCAGCAGATCCTGGTCTGAACTACACTGGAACCTCTTTGCCCAGAGATTCTAAAAGCTGCCCCTCAGAGGCAGGCAGGTTTCCTTAAAGGGAGAGGGGGTCAGGGAAGGAAGCATCTGGGGAAGTAATGATTTGGATGCTACAAACAGTCTTCAGCTAAACTGCTCACCCTGCCCCTATTAAGCCTCATAAAGTAGACAAAAAAGGAGATCAGCCTACATCTATAACCTAGATGTGTTGATGCCCACCTCTCTATAAGCAGCAATAATGATATTAAGTATTTTATAGAGTAGTTTGGCAGAAAGGCTAGAGTTATAGAATCCAGTAAGTTCTCCCCAGTCTTCAAAGCAGGCAGCAGACCTACAGTGAGAAGCCCTCATTCATCTGTTTCCCCAAATTTTACCAATCAGAATGTTGGAATAACACACAGCAGTAGACTCTTTAGAATCCCGTTTCAGCAACTGGCTTAGCCTGTGCCTAGTGTATCACCAGCAACCAAAATTAAGCTATCCATTGTCATTGTCATTTGACCATGTCCCTGCTTATAATGGAGGTGGGTGGGGGCAGGCACAGAATGCCACAGAGCACAGTGCCTGGCCACACTTACCAGCCCCCACCTGATCTTGGGGCACAGGGTTGGCATGCCCAGCTCCAACCAAGGAAAGCTCACTGCCCGGGCATGATGGGAGGAGACAAACCGTGCCTGGGGGTTTCAGCTGCTTCCTGCACCAGCTGGTCAGAGTAATTAGAGCAGGTATGTGCTTGGGAAAGGCGGGCACAAAGAGGACCCTGCTTCCTTGCCAGGGATGCTGGGGCTTATTATAAAATGTACACTTGAAACCCGAGGACAGTGTGAGTCATCCGATCTGCAGTTCCTGAAGGCAGCTCAGACGCGGTGTGGGGAAGTGACGGAGGAAGGGCAGGTCAGCCAGAGGAGGGCCTCTCGGTCACAAGCTGCTGCTGGGCCATCTCTGCCACCCTCTGAGGCTCGCTTTGCCAGTATCCAAGGAGAGAGGCATTGAGGTTGGAACACACGTGGCGTTGTGGCATAATAGAAAGAAAAGTAGGTTTGAGTCCTGGCTGTAGGACTCGCTAGCTCTGTGGCTTTAATTAATCTCTTGAATGTCCCTTTCCTAAGGGTGGGTGAGAGGATTAGAGGTAATGTAGAGTAAGTAACCCTACGCACTCGCCGGCTGGTAACTGCACCTTCAAGGACTGTGGTACCTTCAAAGCACAACCAGATCTGACCATGAACAAAGGCCCGTTTCAGCTGAGGTCTGCTGCTCGCACCTGCGTTTGGACGTGGCCCACCTAGACTCTCCTTGCCCTGGATCAGCGTCTCATGAGACAGCAAAGTTGGCTTCTTTCTATTCTGGGTCTCAGAAAGTCCTTGACTTCATCCTTAAGGGCCTGGGAGAATACACGCCCACCAGCTTCTGTTGTGGAGAGTGCTGCCCAAGGGCACAAGCCCCACCGGTGGGGGACTGGTGATGTCATTTGGCAACAAAAGGACAACTTATTAATATCGCAGTGACTCACTGTGTGACTCTCCAGGCACTTGGGGAGGATGAGCGTAGGGATAGGTGGATAAGGATGTGGAGGGGGTGGTCGGGGACTGGGGGTGTTTGAATGGGGCAGTGGCACCTCCATTAGCCAGGAGAGGTGAGAACGCGGAAGTCACTGGTGAGCTAGACTAAAGGCAGGAGATGGGGAAGCAGGAGAGGGAGCTTAGAAAAGGAACAAGGGGAAGGAGAAGGAGAGAGGTCAGCAAAGAAGGGAAGCATTAAAAGAGAAAGGGAAAGGCGACCAGGAGGGCAGGAAAGGAGTGTCATTCCCTAGGAGTGAAGGTGCGGCCGCAGGGAAACCAGTAGAAGAAGCCTAACTCTGCCCAAATCTCCAGAGGGCACAGGGGTCCCAGAAAGTAGGTATTTGGGAATGTCCTACTTAGTGGGGGACGTTTCTGTGAATTTGATGACATCCTCTGCCCACAAAGCTTCCTGCTCCCCAGCGCCCTTCAGGAAGGTGCGGTGCCCTCACCCTGGCCTGGCGGTGAGTGAGCCCTGATTCCTCAGGGCCAGGCGCACGGCCTGAGAGCCACGCGCCCCTCCCCAGCTCTTCCTTCCCCTCGGCAACGCCTCTGGCTCACAGACTCAGACTTCCTCCCCTCTCATCAAGAAGGGGCACCCTGGGACCTCGGAGGGCTTATTCTCACAAGCAGATGGCTTGTTTGTTCTCAGGGTTCAGGGGGGTAAGGGCCACTCAGAAAGCTTGTTGAATTACAGATTCCTGGGTCTCATCCATCAGATATTCTGAATCAGAATTTTGAGGTGGGTTCTGGAAGATACGCATTTTAACAAGCATCTCAGGGTACATTGATGCAAATGATCTTCATATTATGCAAGAAAAATACTGTAATTTGGCTGAGGTTTGGCTTCTTTCCACTCAGTGGAATAATGTGACATACTTCACTAGTTTGCAAATCCCTTGAGTGCAGAGACCCTCTTTCTTTCTTTTGCCACATTTCTTAGCAACAGCATCTGGCTCAGAGCAGGTTATATTCAGTGACCTGTGATTCTTAGTCCCTTTCTGATAGTTCAGACTGGGGCATTAAAGGGACAAGCTTGATTCTAAATCTTTGGGACTGAAGAGATTGGGGTACACAGCACAGGGAGCCTTTACCGTGTTTGCCTTGGCATGCAGCAAGAAATCGAGGTCAGTTTTCAGAATACCAGGGTCTGCCTGTGCTGTTACATTTTATGTGCACCTTTAATGCCTTTCTGCAGAAGAACTGAAGTCTTAATTGAGTGCCTCTCCCACAATGCCAGCCTTTGAGCAGGCCCCAGGTAACGGACCCCAGGCCCATCTTCTGATGTTTTTAGCCAGGTGTGGACTCCAGCAAGCACCCTGCCTGATGAATTCTCACTCTCTGTGATCAGCGTCTCTAGGCCTCAGCATCTTAGGTGCAGACACGAGGCGCGGGGTTACTCATGGTTACATCCTGGGAAGTGCACTAGCTGGGTTCCTAGCGCGCTCTGTGCGGAGTGTTGACTGTTAGAAAAGCACATCTTGGTGCCGCTGGCCCCGTGGAGCAGGGGCAGGTGGAGGCTGTGGAGAATCTGACCATGGAAACCCTAGATCTCCGACATACAAACAGGAGGCATTCACAGTCTTCTAAACTACACTCAGGAGAGGGACTGAATGCTCCATCATTTGGCATTACGTAAAATGTTATTATTATGGATCCCTGAGGAGAAATTATTCCTTTTTACCAAAGCAAAAAAAGTTAACGCTGGAGTCCCTCACATTGGAAAAGATTTGTTAAACACATGCTGAGAGGGAGTTTGATTGAAATTCACTTCTCTTTGAATTTTCTGTCTGTTAAGAGACTTTGCAAAGAAGGGGTGCTTACTGCTAGAAAAGTCAGGGGTCAAATGTGGGGGACACCAGGAGACATGTAGACGACATCATGCCCTGCTGCACCTTCATTCACTCCATTAAAAGTTTAGACTCTGGCTCGCTGTAGGAGGAACTGGCTGGTGGGGTGTGGCTTTCAGCCGCCTTCAGGTATCCCATGAAGCGCATGGGAAGTGGGAGACTCTTAAGACTTTTTCTTTTTTTGGATCTGGGGATTGAATCCAGGGGCACTTTACCACTGAGCTACATCTCCAGCCCTTTTTATTTTTTATTTTGAGACAGGGTCTTGCTGAGTTTCTCAGGGCCTCGATAATTTGCTGATGCTGGCCTTGAACTTGTGATTCTCCTGTCTTAGCCTCCTGAGCCTCTGGGATTACAGGCATGTGCCACCATGCCTGGCAAGATTTCTTTAGATTTTTATCATTACAAATAAAAATAAATGGTTTGAGGGGAAATGGCCTGAACCCTGTCATCCTAAACATCTTGCCTTGATAGTACGCCTATTTGTCCTTGGATTCTTGCTCTAAAGAGTTTAAGTGTCATCTGGCTGGCCAAGGCTTGGTTAACGGGCAGGTGTACCCAAGGCCCTAACCTATCACTCTTCTTTGCACCGGGGCCTTTTTCAGTCCTCTCTTGTCTATTGTGGCTTCCCTAAGGGAATCGTACATCTCACCTCCCCAGTGGGACTTCCGACATTCTCAACAGCCCAGGGTTTTGTTCTGAGCTTATGAATAAGGGTTTGGCCATCTGTCCTTTATGCTCCTCCAAGTTTACTTTCCTACCGCTGCCTGTTGTGAGAGATACCTCCTAGCTGTCCCTGTAGGGATGTGGCGGATGTGGAGGGGGCAGGTGGACACTCTGGGTGGAGGGAGCGAGCTGGGCTGGTGCAGACATCCCCAGGAGGAGGAGTGGGTAGACGGAGAGGCCCTCCCTGTTCGGTTTCAAGAGGGCTTCTACCCGATGGCCCCCTGGGGCCCTCTTCCTAGTTTTCCTGGCAGACTCCTGTCCCCCATTGGACCCTGGGTTTTCCGCAGGACCTTTCAAATGGATTTCTCTCTCCCCACCCACCCTCCCCTGGACTCTCACCCTGTTATGCCACACAGGAGGCACCAGGACCTGATGCTCTGCGCACTTACTTACCTGTGTCTCTTGCTGAATCAAGAGTAACCTCCTCGAGGACAAGGACCCTATCTATTCCTAGCACCCAGCGCAGCACCTAGCCCTGGCAGGTGTTTGATGAATATCTGATGGAGAGTAAAAGCCTTCCTTTTTTCTCCCAAACAATTAAAAATCAGGTGTGCCTGACGCTGCTGGTACCAGGAGAAGGGGTCACGATGAATAGGAACCAAGACGAGGCTAGTTCCCATGGCCTAGTCTACCTGTGACAGGGCACTGGTCATTCTGTTTCTTCTATATCACATGAGCGTGCAACACAGTTACTATGAAAGTGTCCTTGAAGCTCTAAGCAGCCAACTTAGACACCTCACCTTTACTTAGTAGTCAGTTGATTGTTGGTCTTGTTCTTGGTGTTTATTTTGATTTAGCAACATTATCATTCTTTGATTTAGGAATTTTATCCCTAATCCACACAATGTAACAGTTCAGGGGTCAAATGTGGGGGACACCATGAGACATGTAGGATGACATCATGCCAAAGGCGCTGCTTGCCGCTCAGGCGCCCGGATGAAACGTGGAGAGGAACACGGAAGAGGGAAGGTGCACAGGAAAGAGGTTGGGAATATTGTCTGAGAAAGACCCATGTGCCCTCTAAGCTTCCCCAGAAGAGCTACAGAGGCGGTCAAGTGGGTGGGGAGAGGTGGATAAAAAGGCTGGTGATGGATAAACGCAGGTTGGGCCATTAACATTTTCTTGGTGGCATGGGGTTGGGTGCCTCGTGGTTTTGGAGAACTAGCCCAAAGCAACCCACAGAAACCCCACCAAATATAGTCAGCTTCTTCATGAGTTATCTGCACTGTCTCCTTAGCTGGACCTGGGGGACGGGCCACAGTGGAAACCTACCCTCTCCTGGGGAGCCCCTGCTGATCGTGTGAAGCACCAGAGTCTCTCAGATTGTTTGTGCCTTAAGTATCCGGCATCTTCCAGGAGGCAGGTCCCTTCTCTGAGCCAGCCCCTGGGTACCCTCAGATACACAGGGTACAAACCGACTCCTCTTCAAAGTGTGTGCTTGTGTGTGTGTGCGCACGTGTGTGCAGGGTGGGCGAGTGGAGTCCTTTTTTTAACACCCACCCGCCATGGTCAGGAGCAAGAGGACTGGAAATTTCTGCTTCTAACTTTGAAAGATGAGTATTAGATTTTGTGCCGTTCATCTGTCCACAGTAACCTTCGGCAGCTTCCGCGGGATCCGCCAGGAGAGGTCGATCTGTTTCTGTTTTCTGAGCCAGATGGTCTTGCACCTGGTCTGAACCACGTCGTGCGACAGTGGAGCTTTCCTTCCCAGGTCCCAGACTGAGCTCAGACGTGCTGCCTGTCAGGTGTAAGGGCAGGGCCCTTCCCACCGAGATGGAGACCCAGGTGCTGAGCTGCCAGGGGGGAAGGCAGCTGAGAGGTTGAGGGTTCCAGAAGAGGTGCTGAGAGCCAGCTGGAGCGGAGCCGACGGGGACAAGGTCTCATTGCAGAGCTGGTCTCCATACCTAGGTGTTGGGAGGTCGTGACACACAGGAGAGTTAGCATCCTCCCAGGGCCAGTCGGGAGGGTCCTGGCACCGGCCCGGGGAGGCCTCAAAGGCTCTCAGCTCCCTGCGTTTCTGGCCTTCAGGACCCTTTCCCCTGACGCGCTGGGTGTGCTGGGTGACTGCTTTCTTTTGCCTAGGAACTGGGCGGGGTCGGGAAGGCTGCCAGCTGATGGCCAGATCAGATCGGCTTTGCAAACAGAGCGCGGGACCTGGCGGGCTCTTCTGGGCCTTATTGCTTTTGATCTCAAGAAGCATCGCGTCTGTATCAATGTGTGCTCTCCTGGCGCCTTTCCTCCCGGGACACCTCACTTTCCAGGCACCTGTGAGGGTGACCTGGTGACATATGTTCTTACCTCCTCATGCCATCCTTCACGGCCCCAGTTCTGTGTGCTTGGTGTGACTTGAGCCATGGCCACTGCCCCGGGGCACACAGTGTTCTTCCTGGAAGGCTGGGTGTCTGTGCTGGCCACCTGCATGCCAGGGACCAGGGTCCACCTCTTTCCAGGGTCCACCTCTTCCTCTTTTCCCAGTGTGATAGTAAAGCAAATGTGACTCCATTTTGTTTTGTGACTTCATCCTGTAAAACAACCATGACAAGTAGAAGGGTCATGACCGGGGCAAAATGTTCTTTTCCATTTGCTATAGAAACCTTTAAGAACACGGAACTACCTGATGGGGCGTTGTTTCTGTAACTAGGGTAACGGGGCTCTGTTTCTGTAACTGGGGTGACTGGGCTGTGGTTGGTTACACTTCCCGCCCTTGACTGCACTCTCCTGCTTCTGTAACCTGGCTTGCTCACATTGGCTGGACCCCTGAACATCTCTTTTGTGGTTTTCAGGCTTATAAGGAGTGCCCTTACAATTGTTCAGTGCTGACAGGGGAACAGCTTTATGTTCTGGACAGCCACCACCGGTGTGCTTCAATAAAGAATTGATTCAATTATAAGTGAGTGGTCTGAAGTCAGTTTATGATACCCCGGGACGAAGCTCTAACTATAACACCAGCACCCTGCTCTGGGGAGAAGGCAGGCAGGAGGCTGTGCTGAGCAGGGGTTTTGCAAGAGGGCTGTCAGAGAAGCAGGGCCAGCTTAGCAATGGTGTCCACTCCCGTTTTCAATCTGTCTGGATCTTGAGGTGTGACCCCCGGTGGAGGAAGCTGAGAATATTCTTAGTGTGTCCCCAGTTCTGTGTGCTTGGTGTGACTTGAGCCATGGCCACTGCCCCGGGGCACACGGTGTTCTTCCTGGAAGGCTGGGTGTCTGTGGTGGCCACCTGCATGCCAGGGACCAGGGTCCACCTCTTTCCAAACATTGCCTGTCCTCTGGGGCTCAGGTTGGTGTCCTCGTCCCCCTGTGCAGTTTATCAGTGCTCAGAGGCGAAAGTCATGGTCTTCTGAGTCTTTCTGCAGGTTTCCTGTAGCGTGGGAAGAGTCCCGTCTCCTACTTGGGCCTTTCAAGTAGTGAAGGTCACTATAGGTCGTTGAACCTGGGAGAGAAGGCCTGCTCCATGTCACTGAGTACTTTCCAGCTGGCCACCTGCCTTGGGCTTGTGTGCCGCTGGCCTCTAGCCGAGGCCAAAGTCTTCAGCCAAGGAATAAGCAAATGTGGCTGGTCATGGTGTTTATCCACTCTGCAGCCTCAGGCTCAGCCTACCCTGAGCAGACCCAAGAGGACTCAAGTCCCCAAGACAGCCCTCGGTGTCCTCTCAGTGTGGCCACAGCGGTGCAAGTTCCTTCTGCGTCAGTGCTCTCTGTCCCCCACCCCCCACACACACTCACACATGGCTGTGTCCTCTCCGCTCCTCCGGCATTTCCGCCCCTTGCCTGCTTTTCCCAGCAAATAATGGCTTCCATGAGGAAGGGCAGGGCCCCTCCCACGGAGGTGGAGACCCAGGTGGGGGAGACCCAGGCTCACAGAGCCCGACGTTGAAGGACTGTGTCTGCGGGCCTCGGGGAACCGTGAGCTGACACTTCTCTTTGCTGTACAGGGAGGCTGGAGGAGCAGCTTGGGTCAGATTGGAGGACACTGGGGAAGGAAGACTCACTGATGAAGAGCCCTGGTGGGAACGGGGGCGGGGCAAGCAAAGCTGCCTCGTTCCAGATGGGGAAACCATCAGAATCCCGCAGGGCGTCTCCTCATTCCCACATCCAGACACGTTTCTGTGTTCCTTTTTTGCATTCTTAATTTTCCCCAGCTTTCAGCCTGACCTGAAGCAACCCCAAAGAAGCTTCCAAAGTTTTGATCATCTCAGCAGTGATGATGATAACAATGGCATTTATTGATCACTTTATTATATAGGAGGCAGTATCATATTAAACCCCCTTGAAATCTCATTATGTAAATTTGAAGAGATTAAATGTTTAAGTTCATACTTGTAGTTAATGGCAGAGCAGAATTAGACATTTTGATCTTTTGAATTTCAGGCCAATGCTCCTTTCACTACATTTAGGTTGTTTTCAATCTTTCTAGACACAGGAAATGGTGGCAGTCTTGACAATTCCTCTTTTGAAGATTCAAGAAGACACTGAATCTTCAAAGAATCGCAAGAGTGAGATTTATACAAAGGAGAAGTTGTTATAAGAAAAAATAACGATTCAGAGGGGGAAATAATCTTTATAACAAATACTGTGAAAATCAATGACATACATATGCAAAAAAAAAAAGCCTCAAATCTAATCTCATACTATATATAAAAATTAGCTCAACATGGATCATTGGAGGCTTAAATATAAAAGCTAAAAATGCAAAGCTTCCAGGAGAATGTCTTACTGACCTAGGGTTGGGCCAAGCCTAAGAGGCTGCAGCCCAGCACCGTGGTGAGGAGCTGGATTTGGTGGAGGGGTGGGTAGCTGGTTATGCTTAGGTTGACTTGTTAAGAATATTTCACAAGTCCTTGTCTGCTCCCAGAGAGGAGAACCCAACCAGGCTTAGGTCTTGACTTATGATTTTGAAGGGACATCTGGCAGTCTTCAGAGAAGGAGTTTTAGTAGGTCAAAGTGTAAAGAGTGAGGTCAGGAGGCCGGGGTGCCTCATCAGTGTAAAGAGTGAGGTCAGGAGGCCGGGGTGCCTCCTCAGCGTGGTGCAGATGGCGGGTGTTGGCTGGGGCCCGAGGAGGGGCTGGGTGTGGCGGGATGGGGAGAGGCAGAACTTGGCAGAGCTGCAGGATTTGGGTGCGGTCATCCCTGTTTGGGGGCGGGCTGGTCCCTGAGCCGGGGAGTGACAATTGCCCGTGGGTTCATGGCTTGAGGCTCGCAGCTCCATCATCTCTTGGCTTTTTACACGAATTCTTTGGAGCACGTAAAGACACGATTCCTTTCGTGAGTAAGCGAGGTAAGCCTCGGCCATGGTCGGTTCAGTTCTGCCGGCGCAGCTAGCAGACAGAAGGACTGGGTGGGACGACTGGGTCTCCTCCGAGCGGTGGGTCCACTGCTCCTTTCTGTCCCGCATTGTGTCCCCTAGAGTCAGAAGAAACCCCACGCCTTAGCGCCACCTCCATGGCGAGGGACAGTCACCTCCCACTCGTCCCTGCTACAGCTCTATTTCCAGTTAAGGTACTGACAACTTTGACACTCAGAGAGTTTAACAGCTATTTCAACATCTATTTCTGCTCAAAGAATCGCTGTCCCTATTTTTGGAAGCCAGATGACGCAGAGAATAGGTAATGTGATAGGGAACTTTTTGCCCCTCATAAATCACAGGCTTGAATCCTAATCAGGTTGCCAGGGATCCAAACAAGGGCGGTCTCCTGACATCTGTGTAGACAGCGCTCACTGCCTGGGTCCTCTCTGATCTTCTGCTCGTGTTGGCGGAGGATGCTCTCTGAAAAGACAGCAGCAGGTGTTGGACAGCTCTTCCTCCACCACCGTTTGCAAAGGAAGGCTTGGGAGTTAGGTTTTCCAAACATCTAGAAAGTGCCTTGTCTGAATATTTGGCTTCAAGTCTAGAAGGCTAAAGGCCAAGTCATTCCATCCTGATGCTGTTTGTTGGAGGGAAGAGTGAAACCAACTCTGTGCCCTCTCCTCCTTGCATTCAGGCCGACCCAGAGCTACAGTGGGAGGCGGGCTCAGTCCCCATGGTTGGCTGGACACTTTGGTAAAGAACTCACAGTCTGGAAGCACCACACAGTATGGTGATCTGGACTTCCCTCTAGATAATGCTGAACCTTTGATCAGCAAGAACCTTTGCTCTTCTGCAAGCTTGACACTCACTTGTTTTGTTTTACGTGAACCGCGTATGCCTTCCCACAAACACTACATGAACAACTCTGCTGCTAATTGTAGGTGAATTGAAATGAAATTTTACCACTTTTCCTTGTTAAGGAGTTTTCTAATGACCTGAAAATTTGCAAAACCAGTGATCTTTAGATATCAGATCTGTGTTAATATCGTCAGTTGACACCTTTCCCAAGAAGATGGGAAGTCATCAATGCACATTCCTGTGCGAATTTAGATGACATATAAATATAACACAGAGCAACATTTGACCTCTGTTCAACCAGGAAGAGCAAAGTCTTGATATTTTTAATGGGAAACTAGTTTGGAATTAGATAGTATAATTTAAATGTAAATTATTACTGTGTGTGTCTTTAAGGATATTGCTTGCATCATCGAACACTGGCAGTGACCAACCCTGGCCCCTCCACCTGGCTGGGAGCAGGAGTTCAGGTGTTGGTAGCGAGAGCTAGTTATGTGTGTGATTCTGCAGGCTGCCCAGTGAGGAAGTGTGTCTGACGGTGAGAAAAGAGGATTTTGGGACAAGAAATTCAGTTGCATGTTGCTGTGTTCTAAGTTCAAAGTAGTACAACATGAAAGAAGGAACGTTTTCTTAGTTCTAGATCTTGCTTTCTTTCTGATAAATCATTTTTCTGTATATGCACACACAGAGCCTTGTGGAGATTTTTCTTTGCATCAACAATTAGGAATCATCAGCCCCATTCAAAAGGTAACATTCATGTCGTCTACCCCATGTTCTACGGTTTGGACATGGGCAAATGACAATTTTGGTAACATGAGAAAAAAATCTGCTGGGGGACTTCTCAGAAGAGCTAATTTGCTTTAACAAAGATGCAGAGAGGAAATGGTCCTTCTGCAAATGTTTTCATATCTGGGTGATGTCACATCTGCAACTCACGTAGAATCTTGCTACCACCTGAAAATGACCCACCCCAATGGGGGATCAGAGAGAGCCTGTTCCTTAGTGCTGCTGTGGAGCTGGGAAGTCCCTGCGGCAGCCGCCTCTCTCTCAGTTCTTTCTTCAGGCGTATCGGGACTTCCTTCTTACTCCCAGTTTTGCAGAGGTATAACTGATAAATTAAAATTCTGTGTATTTAAGGTATATAACGGGATATTTTGACATATGTATACATTATGAAATGATGAGATCAAGCTAATTAACATCTGCAACACCCACATGATTGTCATTTTCTTTTCTTTTTGGTAAGAACACCTAAGATCTCCTTTCTTGGCAAATTTCAAGCATACAATTTTAAGTTTAGTGAGGCACATTTACATATAGTTTGTAATCTATCCTTTTTGCCTGGAGCTCTGTTCCTTTTTGGCAAGTACATTAGAGTTGCCTACTTGTCATGCATTATGAAAGCATCTTCCCGATTAATTCACTCCTTCTATTCAGAAAATATTCATTGTGCATGAACTGTACTGATTGAGTTCCATGTAGAATGTAAAATGAGGCAGAACTTGGGGTTGGCCTCAAGGAAATACTCATTTATTTCCTATGAAATATACAAATGAAGGAAGAGTCCAGTAGCAGCACCCTGAAAACCACATGGCAGAATCTCCAGCTTCGCCCAATTCATTCCCTAATTCACCCCTTCAATAAGCATTTGTTAAAAACCAATTACACACCTGTCTCTGCATATACATAAGTAGATAAAGCCCACTGCTTGTCAATGGGAAAAATGTAAATTAAAACTTACTATAGAAGGAAATTCCTCCAACTCAAGGGTTCCTGTAGGTTTCTATCAGTACATTCATTATGGCACATGTAGATTTCCACATTTTTTAAAATCGCCATTCTGTGCGTACTTTTTTATTCTTCTACTTTATAAGACCCTTGAGGAACTCCCTTGAGGGAGTTCATAACCACTGTCCAACTCCTCTTTGTAGCCCCAGGATACCTAGAATATTGTCTAGAGCAAACACTGAAGTCAGTGTGTGTTGGATAAATATTTGTTGAGGGACAGCCTTGAAGGACCCCCCCCCCCCAACGCACCTCTCATGCCACCTGGGTCCTCTGACAATACACTGTGACTAATCAAAAGCCAAAGGCACAAATGTTTATGAAAAAGATTTCAAAACACAAGGTTATTAACAGCTATTTTTATTCTGGGCTTTCTAACCGGCACTTAAAATATATCAAGTTCTCCATCTCTAACTTTTGGCAAAGACAAATTGAGTGTCTATCTCACTGATATTTGACCAAATAATGATATAATGATATCCCACTGACCTCCATTTGTCATGTCAGCTGAATCTAGCCTGGTCAGACACTGATATATACTTTTCTGTAATTCAGTATATTTTTTGGAACTCGTTTTTTGTTCATGTTATTCATGATCTCTCACAACACGCCTGCTGGGTCTGCCCAGTTTTAACACCTGCTTTTGGAGGGGCTACTCTGTGCTAGGTCAAAGATAATCTGATTTAGTACTCACAACAGTCTTATAAGATTTCCAGGTGCCCTCAACACCTATTTAAAATGCTAGTGATGTACACAGTGTGCCTTGCTCTGCATGGGGTGCTGCTCCTGCAGGGGTTTCCCCAGGCACTTGAAGGGAGCTGATTTAACCCCCTGTTCTTAGATGCCTTAATGAATTGCTAGATTCACTTGCTTTAATTGCATCTTATTTGCAGATAAGGAGTAGGACCTCGAAGGGGCCTGTCCTGCCCAAATGAGCATGGGGTAGGGGTGGGGTAAACTGGAGGTGGGCAGTGGTGGCTCTGGCAGTGAGACCAGCAGTCATGGGCATATTGGGGAGCTCTGTGAGGAGGGGCTCTCATGCCCAAGGCCCTTGAGTGTCCCACGCCGTGTTACAGTCCCACAGCAAAGGCTCTGTGCTGTCCCACGGCAAAGAACCTCCCTTCACCGATTTCTCCAGACTACAGAGGACCACGGACAGGTGAGTGCAGGTGTGTGCGACGTCTACTCCTGTACCAGGTGTTCTGCAGCACTTTGTGCCCGTGTGGCTCCAGGTGCAGGAGGTGATGGTGGACAGACCTGTCTCCACGGATCTCTCCAAGCAGGAGCGTAGGGATCATGGAGCCCACGTGGCAGGCGCTGGCCAAGGAGTCCTCGTGTCCACTTCTGTGAGCCGGAGCAGTCAAGGCTCCTGATTTCATTTTGGACGTAAGCACATGGGGTGGCGCCTGGTCGTCAGGGCTGTGGGCTCTCATCCCGTCTTGGCCCCACAGATGTTCTCTGGGGCCAAAATGACGAGAAGGGCAGACTGGAGGGTAGGGTGGTGGCTCCTGCCCTGGGGGCTGCCTGACCACCCACTCACCATCCACACGCTGTGCCGGGTCCCAGGCGCCTCCCGGCCCTTCTGTGTGGCTTCCTGCCCTGGGTTTCCTCTCGTCACCTCCGCTGAGCTCAGACTTCTCTTTGCATCTCACCACTCAACCTCTCCCCGCTCTCCAGCCTTGGCAGCTAAGTTTTCCATCTCCACGGGGGGTCAGCTAGGCTGTGCCCATCCTTAGATACTCTGATCTGTGCTTCCTGTTTGGCACATGGGACCAGGCACTGAGTCAGCCTCTCTAAGGTCCTGAAGTGGGACCGAGCCTCTGTCCAGCATCCTGAATTCAAGGACCCGCAGGTCCCTTCTAAATGGGCTGTGGAGGGCCAGGCTCTCCGGCCACCCCTTGTCCTCCCCCTTTGCCAATGGAAGAGATTCTGAGACTAGAAGTGGAAAAGGGTCACCTAGGGACGCAGAATATGTGGAGAGGCTCTGTCCTTCCTGTCTATTGGACGGGCTTCTCTCCTTGAATCCAAGGTCCGTGGAAAAGCCTGCCCAAGAATTGCAAAAAAAGGGGAATTTGGACGTGAAAGGAAATTATTGGCATTTCACTCCTCCTCTGGTTTCTGCTTAGCTCTCTGACTCTGACCTGTCTTGTGCCACTCGAATAAGAAAAACAGAACTGGGAACAAATGGCACGTGGGACAGTCTGCCCAGGAGGGACGCCAAGATGTGTCCAGGAGGTATGAGCTACGTCCCCCCCACACCCACACTCCCAGCATCCGCTGTGGCTCAGAGATGGGGTTGGGGAGCCTGAGTATGCTAACAAGCTTTAGCGGGGAGTCAGGCAAAGGTGTGTGCCTCCTGGGAGTTGTGGCCTGAGGCTGGAGGTCAGATTGATAAGCAGGCCAAGCCTTACCAGGTCACGGATGCTCAGAGTCCAGGCGGGAGCAAGACCTCAGTGGGACCCTGCGGCCCTTGTTCATCAAGGTGCAGCCGGAGACAAGAGCTGGTGTCGCTGACCAGCGAGTGGATAACAGCTCATCCTGTTGGGGGGTCTGTGGTCTATCCACGGGAGCCACAGACAGCTCTCGGCAGCACTGAGGTCGTGAAGGAAGGAGATGATCCTTGAATGAATTTGATGTAAAAATTTATAAGTGAAAGGACTAAGCTCTAAAGTGAAAAGAAGACAGTGGAGTACTCAGAAGAGTACTCAGAAGAGTTGAGAAATTCAGGCCCAGGTTTGTTAAGGGACCCCGGCTTGGCTGGACAGGATGAGACCGCACAGCGCGAGCCACCACTGGAAGAACCCAGTTTGCTTTTCTACCCAGTCACTGTCGCTCCCGCCAATCAGTTACCAGTAAAAAGATTGGCATTGCAGGCCACACTCCAGGGTGAACTTCCCGAGGGCAGGAGGCACGCTCCTGTTAATGCCGCCTCCTCATCCTGTACAGAGCTTCGGTCGCTGAACACCTCATCAGTGATGAAGGCCTGTCATCTAAATTAACCCATCAGGTTGGTTTTTCCGAGAGGTTGGTGGATAAACGTCGCCCCTGCAGGTCTGTGCCGAAGGGCAGACAGCGGGTTTCCTGTTCAGTTAGTGGGTGCCAGGGGACATCCCGGGATACGTAGGAGTCCACTCACATTCAGAGCCGGTCCTTCCATCTGCCTTTGGACCCCACTGTAAAACTCCACCCGTCCTGACCGTGGGGTCCAGTCCGTTTCCAGTGACTGCTGAAGGTCTGAAAACCGACTGCTGTGGCCATCTGGTGCCATTGGTTCACCCACAGTCCTGAGGGCCCCCGTGCACCTCTCACTGTCAAGGGTGTAGACACCAAGTGAGGAAAAGGCACGTCAGCGGAGGGCCACCGGCCTGGCCGGCGGACCTCAGCTGTCAACCCACTAAGGGGAGCTTGGCCTGGATCCATGGGGAGCCCTGCAGCCAACGTCAGGACCTCACCTGCAAACCCCCTCCAGGGAGGGGACCCGGCGTCTCTGAGGAGCTTATCGATCATTTCAGGAATAAATCAGGAGGTCATTAATTCTAGCCTGACTTGACTGTAATGGGTAAATCACCTGCCCTTTCGTTTCCCTCCTCCCCTTTCCTCAGCGGCAACCTGGGAAGTGGTTTCTACCCACTTGTCACTGAAAACCGTCATTAGACTCTCCATGGGAACAGAACCAGGCAAACAGGCATTCAGACAGCGAGGTGCCGACGGGCAGTGGATGGTGGATGACGGATAGGAAGGAAGGAGGGAGACTTCTTGGGGAATCGCTTCATGTGACTGTGAAGGTCATGAAGTCCTAGGATCCGCCATCTGCGGGGCGAGAACCAGGAAGCCAGTGGTGTCCTTGGACATGGGTCTGAAGGCCTGAGAACCCCGAAGGTGTAAGTGCCCAAGTCTGAAGGGCCCTGAACCAGGGACTCTGATGTCTGAGGGTAGAGGCGACGTATGTCCAAGGACTTCCTAGATCAATAGGAGAGAGCCACCTTCGTCTGCAGTTCTGTTCTCTGGGCCCCTGGAGAGTCTTGTGCCCGTCCACTCACCCCATGGTCAGGGTGGCCCTCTTTATGCATCTACCGGCTCTGACACACGCCCAGAAGGAATGTCGTACCCTCCCTCCGGGCATCCCTCAGCCCTGTCAAGCCCCCACATAGGACCAACCATCTCCCAGCCTCTCACAGTGTTCTGGGACGTGGTCAAGGTCCTGAGCGACACCAGCGCGGCCACACGGGCAGACTCCAGCTGGACCCCAGCTCACAGGAGGGAGGGCGGGCAGCCAGAGGAGCCCCCTCGCGGCCTGGGCACGCCGCGCCTGCTCGCTGGTTACGGAAGCAGCTGACCCCGATGTCCACTGCCAGCAGTTCTTCCCTGTGTTTGAGGGGAGTGCCCTGAGCCACATTCTTGCAGAAGCCAGTGCTGAGTGACCTCTGGTTCAAGTTCCCGAGAGACACTGAGGACCAAGGAGCCAAGAAGCACAACTCTAAGGGAGAAGGGCAGGGGGTCTGGTCCTGGCTGAAGCCAGCCAAGAGTCCTTCACTGAAGACGCAGGGAGGAGAGGGGGCAGGCGGGGGGGTCAGCCGAGCAGCCGCAGCCTCGTCTCCCTGTCAGAGCAGCCCAGACGGATCCCTCGCAGCCTCCGCCCCGAGGAGCCTGGCTCCAGGGTGCGGCATCTTGGAGAGCACAGCTGATTGATGTCCAGGGAACGGGATTCTCCTCACAGGAATCCTGTATGAAAGGGCAGTGGTAGTTTTGTTGCAAAACAAAATAAAAGATAACATATGACCTTTTTCTTTTTTATTTGCTCTGATTAGTTATACACGACAGTAGAATGCACTTTGACACATCATACACACATGGAGTATGACTTCTCATCTTCTGGTTGTACATGATGTAGAGCTACACAGGTCTCTTAATCATGTATGCACATAGGGTGATAATGTCCGAATCATTCTACTATCATTCCTACTCCCATGCCCCCTCCCCTCCCTTCACTCCCCTCTGCCTACTCCAAAGTACCTCTGTTCTTCACTAGCCACCCCCGTTATTGTGAATTAGCATCCGCATATCATGGAAAACATTCAGCCTTTGGTTCTTTGGGATTTGGCTTATTTTGCTTAGTACGATATTCTCCAGTTCTATCCATTTACTGGCAAATGCCATAATTTCATTCTTCTTTAAGGCTGTGTGATATTCCATTGTGTATATATATACCACAATTTCTTTATCCATTCATCTGTTGAAGGGCACCTAGGTTAGTTCATAGTTTAGTTATTATGAGATGAGCTGCTATAAACATTGATGTGGCTGTGTCATTGTACTATGCTGATTTTAAGAACTTTGTGTGTAAACCTAGGGGTGGGATAGCGGGGTCAAATGGTGATTTCATTCCAAGATTTCTGAGGAATCTCCATATTACTTTCCAGAAGGGTTGCACCAATTTTCAGTCCCACCAGCAATGTCTGAGTGAATCTTTTCCCCACCTCCTCACCAACATTTACTGTATTCTTGATAATAGCCATTCTGACTGGAGTGAGATGGAATCTCAGTGTACTTTTGATTTGCATTTCTCTAATTTCTGGAGATGTTCATGTATTTGTTGATTGATTGTGTTTCTTCTGTGACGTGTCTGATCAGTTTCTTAGCCCATTTATTGATTGGGTTATTTGTTTTTCCAGTGTTAAGTTTTGGAGTTCTTTGTGAATCCTGGAGATCAGTGCTCTATCTGAGGTGCAGGTGGGAGTGGCTCTCTCCCATTCTGTCGGCTCTCTCTTCACGTTATTGATGGTTTCCTTTGCGGTGACACATACGGCCTTGAAAGGGTCATGAACCAGATGGAAATGAGGGCTGTGGCTTCAGCCTTTGGAGGCTGAGTTGCTCCCACCACCGTTGGGCTGGCTTCAGGCTTCTGCTCTGGGGCCTCTGGACTTGTCCTTCTGCTGATCTCAAAGCCAGACATGGTGGCAGGCGCCCCCTTGGCTGTCCCTTGGCTTCTGTGTGAGGTGCATGAGTCTGAGAGCCACAACCCAGGGCTGCCGTGAGGATGAACTGGAGTGACTGGTGCCTGGAGCCCAGGTGTGCTGGCCCTGGCCACGGGCCTTCTTCTGGTGTTTGCGCACGGCGGCGTCCTCGGCACCCACGACAGTGCCAGGCTCCAAGCAGGTGCTCAATAAGTGTCTGAAAGTGAACAAATGGCACGTGATGCTCGCAAGCGCTGCCTGTTTGAGGTCCAGTTTCCTTGGGGGGGGGGGGGTGGGCAGGACAGGCTGCAGGGTTGTGGCTGCTCATGGGGGCTTTGCAGAGAGAAGGTGTTGGAGACCTCGAGCTCCCTCCGCCTTCACCATAGACAGCTGTAAAGCGTCTGGCCATGATCTTGAAGAATGCCGTACCTTTGCCCAGTGCCACTTCCAGGCTGGAGGCTGGGTGTGGAGGAGACTAGTGCCCACCGGCTGAGGACCCTGGAGTTGGCCTGGCCTGTGATCCCCCTCAGCCCAGCACTGGTTGGTACCCTTCAGCTGTCAGAAGGTACAAGGGAGAAAGCACAGTCTGAACTGGGTTGTTGGTACTCGATATTTAATCAGATTTGGTTATTACCACAACCTGACATTTATCTGAGCAATTCTTCTTTTTTTTTTTCCTGAGAGAAGTGATTCAGGCAGATTTCCCCCGCCTGAAGGAGGCTACCAGGATTTTCAGGTCCCTACAGGTGTGGAGTGTAGAAGCAGGGTGCTGTCGCCTCCTCCAGTGATCTAACCGTCACACTCAGTGGCACTTCCCCTGGGCCTTCCTTCTGTGATGTTTTCCATGGACTCCTTTAAGACAGGTAAGTTTGAGCCATTCTTCAGGTGAAGAAAACCGAGTGTCTGCAACGTTAAGTAACTTCCTGTGACATTGCGTTTTTAGAATATGACGGGGACGATTCGTGCCCTGGTAAAGGGCAACCCGGCCAGCGGCCTGTGTCTGTCTGCGCTGCTGAGGTGACGTGACCTACACACAGCCGGAGGGACTGGCGGGTGCCACATAATCGATAGAAAGGCAAAAACGTCAATTTGTAATCAAGATTTACACCGTGAAATGCCAAAAAATTCTCATCTTTAAAATGATTCATATCAACTACGTTTTTTTGATATCGCATGACAATCTGAGAAAAAGGAATAAAACCGAACATAATTTAAAAACAAGAAATAGCCCGAGTGGTTTTCATGGAGGAAATGTGTAAAGAGTGTTTAACGTGAGTGAACGGAAGCCCCGTGTCCCAGGACCTCATGAGCCTGTCTCTGGGACTGGTCTTCAGCTGACGAGAGCCACCCTGCGCCGTCCCTTCCAGACAGCCCGCGTCCAGGGACTGGCAGATGACGGGGAGTAAAGGGCTCACCTCCGGCTCCGCTTTGAGCAGCTCTGAAGGGTCGCAGGTCCAGGGCACGGGAGGAAAGCTGAGTGAGTGTCCCCTCATGTAGGTCAGGGGCCGTTGAGCTGCCCCAGCAGTGCTCTGTGGCCCTGGAGGGTGCTTGGGTCTCATGGCTTCGTGTTCCCTGCCAGGGGCTCAGACGAGGTTGGCTTAGGCAGCCCACGTTCCCTCTGAATCAAAGATCGTTTGTTGAGAGCCACAGCCAAAGGGGCCTCAGCAAACTTCCAGCTGCCAGCACCAGCTGCCGGCTGATGATTGGCTCACAGCGGCCCCAGCAACATCTAGCTGATTGGCTCCTCGGCCCCAGCAACATCTAGCTGATTGGCTCCTCTGCGGTGATGCTCATTGGACTGTTTCCCTGCCCTTTCAGACCACGGAGCTGCTCATTGGGGGACTTTTTTGGCTCCGCCCACGTGACCCAGCCAATCGGCCTCAAGAGCAGGAGGATTGTGGGAGGTGAAGAAGCTTGTGGGGGGAGAGAGAGGCTTGTGGAAAGCCGGTGGTGGCAGTTGAGGCTCTGAGGATTTTTCCTGAGAGGCTGTTTTGTTTGGCGTGTGTGGTTCTAAAAATAAAGTTAGTTTCTTTTGACAAGTGGCTTCTGATTGTGCCCAGCCAGACTGCGGCAATCGTTATTTTAGGACGTAGCTCGTTGGATGTCTCCTTGTATGGCGTGCCTGCCTGTTTTTAACGCTATTAAGTACCCACACCGTTAGAAATTAATTGGGAGGACAATTAAGCTCCTTCTGGAAGAAAGAGCACAGGAAAGCAGAGCGGGAGTCCTGTTGCCTAGACGCTAATTCCGCACCTTCAGCAGCCTCCTGTGAATGGAAACTGCGCTGGGAGCAGATCTGGCACCGCAGGTCTGGTACAGAGGTCTAGAACCTTCCTTGCGGTGTGCAACCTCCATGTGAACTTTCCTTCTGCTCAAACTTAGGGGCTCTCATGCTTGAATGGGACCCGGGTTTTGGACGTCACCCCTTTGGCTCCAGGGTAGGGGTAGATTGGAGAATGGCGACTTTGTGCAGTTCATCAGGTTAAGGTGGAGAAGTCACTGTAAAGACCGCGCACACTGCCAGAGATCAGGCCCTTCCCTCTCTGTTCCTGGGGCTCAGCACCTCCTGGGAGCCTTGCTGGCAGCCACCCCAGGTCCTGTGCTCCTATCTCCGGCAGCAGGTGACAACCCAGGCTCTGGCCCCCTCCCCCATCCCACTGCCACCCAGAGCTTCTTGGAGGACCCTGTCCGGCTCCCTCTCTTCCAGAACACAGGAGGCTGTTGTGCTGGCCACTGTGAGCTCAGCCAAGTGGAGGTCACTCCATTTCCTGTCTCCTCCTGTGAGTGGGCCCAGGCCAGGGGTGTCCACCCGTATCTCTTCACTCTCCACTTGAGTAGAAGCTATTATCTTCTGTTTACAGGTTAGTTCCCCCAAATTCAGAGCTACTCACTTCTCCAAGGTCATTTAGCAGCATCCATTTAGCTAGCTCCACGGTCTGCTCCTCGCACCGCCCTCTGCCCTGCTCACTTTCAGGGGTGACTGGTTGCCATTGGGTTTGTTCCCTTGGTGAAGGCTGTGGGTGGGAGGCTTCTGACAACTGCAAACCCAGCCCAGAAGAGTGGCACATTAGGCCCACAGTCACATCTCTCATGGGATCTGCACAGCCCAGGACATTTAGGCAAAGGAACATGTATTATATATGTCTGTATGTGTTTTGCAGTACACGGGATAGAGCCCAGGGTACTCTTCCACTGAGCTACATCCATTTTGAGCCAGTTTAAAGTCTGGCCTCAAACTTGTGATCCTCACACCTTAGCCTCCAGAGTAACAGGTAATGTATTTTTAACAACCAAGATTTAGCAGTGATTTTGAGTTTACAGAACCTTTTTTATAAAACATTTTCATTAGTTCATTTTAGTCATACATAATATTGGAGTGCGTTTTGACATAATTATACAAGCATGGAATAAAATTTGCTCCAATTCAATTCCCAGTACTTCCCTTTTCCCTCTCCTCCCCCCTCCCCTGGTCCTTTACCCTGTTTTACTGATTTTCTACTTTTTATTTTTCTTTTAAATTAGAGCTTTGTGGATGTGCACAAAGGTGAAATTCACTGTGGCACATTCACATGTGTACACAGGAAAGTCTGGTCAGATTCACCTGAACGGTCCTCCCTCTCCCCGTCCTCCACTCCCCCATCAAGCCCTTCCTCTGCAACACTGCCCACTCTTCCAGCCCACAGAAGCCTTCTTATACAGCGCCATCTCATCCTCACCGCAGGTCTGTAGAGTGTCCCCCTCCACAGGTTTACAAATGGCGGGATGGTATGGAATGGAATGGAATGGAATGGATGGGAAGGGAATGGAATGGAATGGAAGGGAATGGAATGGAAGGGAAGGGAAGGGAAGGGAATGGAAGCGAAGGGAAGGGAATGGAATGGAATGGAATGGAAGGGAAGGGAAGGGAATGGAATGGAATGGAAGGGAATGGAATGGAATGGAATGGAAGGGAAGGGAATGGAATGGAGGTGGCGAGGTCTAACAGTTGGTCTGACGTCACCCCATCCAGTAAGTGGCCAACCAGGACCCACCTTGCTCTTCTGACTCCAGGTCCACTGCTCTGGCACCAGCTCTGCTGATTCTGAGTGATCATCAGTGGTCCATAGGAGAAAGGGGAGGGGGGAAGAGAGAGAAAGAAAGAAAAGAGAGAGAAAGAGAGAAAGAGAGAGAGAGAGAGAGAGAGAGAGAGAGAGAGAGAGAGAAGGAAGCCCCGGGCTCCACCAGCCCCAGTGTCTGACCTGCTCCCAGGTCCAAGCCAGCACCACTAACCTGGGTCAAGGTATGACGATGACGCTACTGGGCAGGGAAGCACTAATTCACTACTCAGACATTTGTATGATTGGCCTGGATTGTTTTTCCTGATTAAAATTTTACAGCATTCAATGTCACTCCACAAATCTTGAAAAAGTTTTCAGATATTTGGTACCAACAGAGTGTGGGAGAATGAGGAAGGGGTGGAGAGGCGCGCGGCACTGGACTTCAACTTCAGGTCACTGAATGCTGGCCACCCATTCGTTCAGCCCTTCTTCCCTGTGTTCAACACTCTCCAAGCACCTTCCAGTGCTGTGGCAGGCGTCGTAGACAACGCCAACAAATGGGCAACCCCTGTCCCTCATGGGGTTTACAGATGCACAGAGATTTTGCTATGTAAAGCCCTGGGTAAACTAAATGATTTCAGACCGTTGCAATGCTGTAAAGAAATTAGCCGAGCTAATAGGACATGGGCTGTTTGGAAGGATCAGAAGCAAAGGGGTGTTTCCGCTGGGTGCATCTGAAAGGCTTCCCAAGAAGAAGGCGGCACTGGTAGAGGCGAGAGGGAGCCACTGGCCCCAAAAGGTCACTTAAAGCAGAGTGACGTTCAAGGGCTCAGAGTTGAGTCACCAAAGTCTTGGGGGACTTCTGAGGACAGAAACATGGACAGTGCAAGCAGAGCTCAGTTAGCAGAAGGGAGAGCAGCAGGAGTGGGTGGGTGGACAGCAGGGCCAGATGACGGGTTCTATGGGGCCAAGAGCTTGGTCTAGCCTAATGGAAAGCCATCGTAGGATCTTAAGCAATGCAATTCAATTTTTATTTCAAAAGGGTTACAATGAAAAAAAGAGACTCAGAGAGCATCAATACTGAAGATGAGGGACCACAGGACTTGGACTAGGACCCGGGTTGGCAAATAATGGCCGGGGACCAAAGGGGGCTTTTTACAGAAAGGCTTGCCGGTGCTTGGACTAGGAGACTGTAAAAGTGATCGGGTCGAGAAACTGCTTCCACTGTGGAGGTGACAGGGTCACTGATGGTGGGCCATGGAGGGGAGGGTGCAGGGTGACTTGGGTCTGGGTCTGAGCAAATGGTGAAAGCCACCCAGCCCCTGGGTGAGGACCACGGGCAGGAGAGCAGCTCCCAGGCAGAAAAGCTAGGGATGCCATTCCAAGCCTGTGCGAGCCAGGCCCTAAGGAGGCCTCCCAGGCTAAGTCACTTTTGTGTACTAATGTGGTCATATGATGAGCAGAGTAACCCTGCCATGGACGCCCTCACTCCCGTGTCAGGAGAAAGAAGCCTGCTCTCAGGCCTGGCCCAGCGAGACATCCCGCCAGCCCCTCGCAGGTCCTCAGCAGGCACTGCCACCTCACCCCACTCACTCGGCCGACTCCGCTCTGAGCATACGGGTGCACCCCCCCCCACTTGGCTAGGAGGGTTGCTGGAAATGAGCGGCTTCCTGGTCTCCTGGGCTGCACAGTCTCTGCTGACCCTTGCTCTCACCTGACAATGCCTCACTGGGTCTCAGGTGGCTCCCTTGGGACAAAGGACAAACTGACTTCTGCTCTAACAACTTCTCCAGCATACAGCACCCTTCCTGGGCATCCAGGCCTCCCCTCCCCCAGAATGCCCTGTCCTCACCTCCAGGAGGGCTCATGGACCTCGGCAAGGACGCCCCAAGTCCCCGCCACTCTGCTCAGCAACGGCCACTCCTCCTCATCTCTGCTCCCCTGCCCTCTGTGCGGGAGGACGCGCTCCTCCTACCAAGCCCACTGGAGTCTACTGCTCCTGATTCCCTGGGGACCTCGCTCCATCCATTATAATCAGAACAGAAAACACGGAGACTGTCAATCAGAAAATGAAGAAAGGACAAATCCATCTCCACACGTCCCTTTATCTCTTTTCCCCCTTCCCGTTTTAGCCAAGCACTGACATCATCCCGGGGTGTCCTGATCTCTGGCTGCTGAGGCTGAGTCCTGCTCCAGGGACAGCTGATCACAGGCATCATCTTCTTCCAACCCTGGCAGCACAGCGGAGTCACAATGCTCCCCACATTCTAGGAGGAAACTGAGAAAGCTTACTTTGCCCTTGTGGCTCCTGGTTCGTGGAGTGCCAGGACCAGACCAGGAACACCCTCCATGTCCCCACAGCCAGGACAGCCACAGGCCTGCCTGAGCTTGGTGGCTTGGCTCAGGAACGTGGAAGCTCTGGAATAGGAGCCCACGTTTCCATTTGCTTTCAGCTCTAGGAGACTGGGCTGCATTTTTACTGTGCAGCTGCATGTTCCCTGTACTGCCTAGAGAAGGGAGTGGGGAACTTTTAAGAAAACAAGGCCTCCTGGGTGGTAATTGTTCACAGCCGGGAGTTGCTGCTTCTCCCTGACCCTCCTCCCTCCCAGCAGAGCACACGTTCTGCTGACGTCAGCCCACTGACACCCACGGCAGCCGAGCTCTGCGAGGGCTCACAGATACACACAGGTTTACGGGATTCAGAAAGCAGCTCACAAACCTCGGCAAAGCAGAGAACCCTGTCAGTATGCTGCCATCCCTCGCCGAGGTCACGCGCCCGGCCACCTTCTGCCCACCTGCCTGACGGACGCAGTCGGGGCATGGAGGAGGGCTTCTGTCCTGGAGTCTGGGTCCTGCTTATGCTAATTACCTGGATGCAGAGTCCCAGATATTAGGGCCCGGAAAACCCCTAAGGGCTCCAACTTTACTGTTTTGGAGGTCGAAAGGTCAAGTTCAATGTCAGGTAAACTGACAAATCTGACACCCGATGTGACTGGGTCCAGTGTAAAGAGACTGGTGGAGATGGGGGAGCTCGGACACTCCAGCAGGTCTATCTCTGATCTGTCCACGTCACTCCTGAGCCAACCCGATGATCTCCTACTTCCTCAGTTGCTCCTGGGCCAAGTAGGCTCTCATTGCACTCAGAGGCTGCTCTTGGATCCAGAGCTTTTCAGTGGAATGCATCCCCTTCGCCCTGGGCTGGAAGAGCAAGGCACAACAGGGTCCCTGACTGGGCAGCGAAGACCCCAGGAACTCCCCTTGATGTGGTGTGCTGGGGGGGCTGCAGCAGCCCGCCAAGCCCCCAGCCACATTGACCACCTCAACTAATTAGGTCCTGGCTGAAAAGGACAATTGATCTCTGTAGATTCTGCCTGCCAAGCTCCAGGAGCTTTCTTTATGCTGATCCACAGAAAACTTGGAGCAAAGAAAACAAGACCTGAAAGGCTGGCTCCTCGGGGAGCCTCCCAGGCGCTGCGTGCTGCTGCGAGCTGACTCATGTTCCTGGCAGAGAGGAGGATGCCGGCTCCGTGCCCTAGAAACCCTGCCGCCCCTGGGAAACCGGGGTCCTGAGAGCAGCCAGTGTCTGCCAGGGGCCTGGGAAGCGTTGGAATGAGATTTCCTACGGGGCTCACCTTCTCTTCCCTCACATCCCATCTTCTCCTCTAGCCCTTGGGGACCTAATAAAAACCCCGACAGTCTACCTGCCATAGTGGAAAGGGCAGGTGACGGCCCTTTTAGTTCCCCCTCTCCTCCTCGTCAGTCCTGAGCGAAGTCCCCTACCTGCTTGAGCTTTGTGTCATTTTCCCGTGGCCTCTGTGGTGATTACCACACAGGCACCAGCTCAGACATGGTGTGTGTCCTCACCTTCCCAAGGTCAGAGTCTGAAGTCAGCATCATGGAGCTGAGATGAGGCAGCAGGGCTGTGCTCCCCCGGGGCTCGGGGCCGGGCTGGAGCCCTGTCTCCTCTAACTCCTGGTGACTGGGCATTCCTTGGCTTGTGGCTGCATCACTAGGGCTTCAAGGTCAGCATCTTCCAACCTCTATCTTCACATCAGCTGCTCTTCTGCACACCTGTGTCAAATCTCCTCAGCCTGTCTCTTAAGGACATGTGCGATCAGGTTCTCCAGGATGATTCAGCATAATCCTCATCTCGAGATCTTTAACTTGATCTCACTGCAAAGACAACCCCCCCTGCCCCAGCATAGCAATGGATTTCTGGGATTAAGGTGTAGTATGGGGGGGCACTTTTCAACCCACTGCTGGCTTCTAATGGCTCATTCATTAACACGTCAGCCCTTTGCACTACACTATTTTGCATGCTAAGATACATATCAATTGCAGAATATTCCACATTTAAACATGTCCTGAAAAAAAGCTGACATTATAATGTTGGGCTTAATCTAGGTAATTCTTTTGTACTCTCAATTTTAGTTACTCGGGCTACCTGTCACATTTGAAAGAGTCCATATTAAGTCTCTGGGGCTTGAAATCTTGGAGGAGGAGGAACTTACAGAAGACCACCTACCTACTCTACCTCTTTGAGAATGAATCTTGTTCTGAAGACTGAACGAAAAGTGACTACATTTTAATATTAATACTGTCCTGCTTGGTTCCAACCTTTTTGGGATGTTGGATGTTTGGTTATAATGAAGAGCAAATGTATGTAAGGGTAGCTACTCCAGGGAGGGCTACTGTGTCTGGGGGAGGATGAGTGAGACATTGCCCGAGGCACAGAATTTAAGACAAAAACACAAAATTTAAGACAACACACATGCACAGCTCTGTAATTAAGGGAAATAATATTTCACTGTTATAATTTTAAAACTCAAAAATGCATGCAAAAACCCATGATGAAAAACATCACAAGTTTAAATAACAATAAAAAGAGCAATCACCAGTTGAAAATGGAGAAACTGGAATTAGTGGTTCTATTTTTAGATTTCAAACTAAATTTTGCAGTTACCTGGATTCTCCACTCCAAACTGAAAGTTTGGCCAGCAGGAGGACTTTGATAAAGGGCAGGCCCCTGAGAGGCAATGACACCCGGTGGACATGATTCATTCTGCTTAACGAATGTTTATGAAGCAGTTGCATCATAGGTGCTGGGAGTACAATCATGACACGGTTGCAGTGTAGGTCTCCGCTCTGTGGAGGGCAGAGTCGAAAGGCTCGTGGATAATTATGGGACTCGGCAAGTGAACAGTCATGGAGAGGAGCAAGATCTGCCTTGGGTGACTCCCACTCCTTGCCACACCTGTGAGTCACGTGGTCCCTCAGAGCTCCTGCTTGAAGGAGCCTCCTGTGATCCAGCCAGCGAGTGTATACACACAGGCCCAGATGCTTATCCCGAATTCCCCAAACCCCACATGTTATGGTTTAGATATTAGGTGTCCCCCAAAGGCTCATGTGTGAGGTGGTGCAAGAAGGTTTAGAGGAGAAATGATTGGTTATGAGACGTTAACTCAATCAGTGCATTAATCCCCTGATGGGATTACCTGGGTGGTGACTGAAGGCGGGTGAGGTGTGGATGGAGGAGGTGGGGTTTTGGGGTGTGCCTTAGGGTATATATTTTGTCCATGCGAGGAGAACTCTCTCTGCTTCTTGGTGTGATGTCTTAATCCACTTTCCTCCATCACACTCTTCCACCATGATGTTCTGCTCATCTCCAGCCCTGAGGAATGGAGTCAGCCATCTGTGGACTGAGACCTCTAAACTGTAGGACCCCCAAAACTTTTCCTCCTTAAATTTGCTCTTGTTGGATCAGCAGGAGGACTTTGATAAAGGGAAGCCCCTGTTGGATCTTGTGGTCACAGCAATAAAAATGCTGACTAAAACTCATTTCACTTCAATTGTGTTGGTCATATTCCATCTACCTCTTGGTCGCTATGTTAAAACCATGGTCTTTGTAGTTTCTTGGGGTTTTCTTAGCAGGTCTCAAACCCAGGATGAGGGCGGCAGAGGCTGGACTCCACTCAGCGAGGGCAGATCTACACTCAGTTTTATACCCTGAGCTTCTAAACAGGATACCACGTGAAGGCCATCTTTGACCTGCCACATTTGGTAATAACTGGTCTTGATCTGTTAGTTTCAATCTTCGCTGCAGTAACAGATTCCTGCTGTGCTGTGCAGATGCCCCACTGTCCCCCACTGCACTCCTGCCCAATGTCCAGGAGGTCCACAATGGGGTGCAGCCGTTCACTGGGCAACAGATGCACAGTGAGGTGTGGGGACCCATGCTTTTTCACTGGGTTGTCGATTTCTTGACAGTTTCGGATTTGCCTTTATATGTGTCTCAATGCCAGAATACAACAGGCACTCATCTGAAATCTTGGATCTTCAAGAGTATCCGTTAGGAAGACTGGTTATGTTGCAGCTATAAAAATAACAAAACGAATCTGTATACTTAAATATACGTTCATGTTGTGTGACAGCTGTCACAATCAAACCCGCTATCCCACCCATCGTCACCCATGCTGTCCATCAGACCCCAGAACTTGCTGGCCTGTAACTGGAAGTTTGTACCTTTGACCAGCATCTCCCCGTTCCCCACCTCCACCCTAACAGGCACCATTCCACTCTTGGCTTCTGCGAGTCTGACTTCTTTAGATTTCACATAGAAGTGAGATCATGCAGTACTTGTCTTTCTGGGTCTGGCTTATTTCACCAGCATAAGAACAAAACAAATGCTCTTGGCTCATACAGCAAGATTCATGTGTGTGTCAGGTGCAGGGAGCTGTTTCTCTTCTCCTCATCCTGGGATCCAGGTCAACGGAGCAGCCACCACCTCAAATGCTGGGGATCACAACAATGGAAGAAAAAGAGGGTCCTAATGACCCACACTTAAGTGACAATGTCTTCTGTGTTCCCAATTTTTGGACTGTGCTATTTATATGTCCCATTTCAACTCTAAGGGACCCAAGAAATGAAATTCTTCCATTGCTTGGAAACGAGTCCAAGGAACACTTGGTGGACAGTAGTGAGGAGCATCACGGTGACCTTGGTGGACGGTAGTGAGGGCCATCACGGTGACCTTGGTGGACGGTAGTGAGGACCATCACAGTGGTCTGCAGACTTGGGCCCCTCGTGGGAGAGGCATCCTCCCTTGGAGACAACCCAAAAGTTGCACTTGGGCATGGCATGCAGCTGGCAGCAGAGGGGCCCTGGGGTGCAAGGCAGTCTCTGCACCAGGGCAGGAAGCTTGCTCACATCCATGCCAGGTCTGGGTGTGACTTACCTGATACTGACGTGGGGAGTGTGTTGGCCTGGTGCTTCTGTGGGGGCTGGGAAGGTTCTGAACTTTAGTGGGGAGTACACCAACCCCGTGCTCAGGTGGGGGTGAGGCACCCTGTGTTTCTGAATGGTGAGATGATGACCTATTGCTTTTGCGGTGACTCCCCTATACTCATGTGAATGACAAGGGTTTTGAAGGTGCGGGTCCTGCGTAGTGTCACAAAATACTGTAACAAATACCTGAGGGAATCAACTTATCAAAAGAACACACTTGTTTGAGCTCATGGTTTTGGAGTTTCCACCTGACGGCTGGTTGGTCCTATTGCTATTTCATTCTCAGCAAGGCCACACGTCACTGTGGGACCACCAGGTGGAACAAAAAATTTACCTCAAGACAAGGGAGTGAAAAACAGGAAGAGGACCACACCCTTCAAGGCCACACCCCCAGGAACAGGCCCCACCTCTTAAAGGCTCCACCACCTCTCATTAGCACCAAGAGCTGGGGACCAAGACTTTAATACAGGACATTTTGGGAACATTTACTCACACCATCGACATAGATTCAGCTGTAAATTTTGCTAGCTAGTTTATCAGGTCAAACCATTACTTCTTGGACTCATTCAGGAAGCACAAACATTTTCTTTAAATCAGGAGGACAGCAGAATAAGTGTCTTGGGAGCTCAAGGCCAAAAGCATTCCAGCTGAATGAAGACAGTTTCAGGAGGTCTCTCATTTGACCAGTCAGGGGAAAGGATTGAAGAGGTGTTTGTGCACTGAGTCCCAAAAGTCATCAGTCATTATGTCGAATCCTGGAGTCTCTATGTACTTTATGTCCCAGGGAAGGACTGAGCTTCCTTGGCCCCCCCGGGTCTATGTGCCCTCACGGCAGCCGGTGACATCAGGACTACGGGGTGGAGATCCAGTGAGTTACTTATTATTGGCTCTAAGGACCCGTGCGGCTTAGCTCTGTGCCACTGGCTCAGGTCTCTCCCGAGATGGCAGCCAGCTGTCCATCAGGGCTGCAGGCACCTCAGACTTCAGCAAGGGGGACCCAGGGCCAGTGCCCTCACCTGGCCACGGGCAGCACTTGGTTCTCATCCTGTGGGGCTTTATACTCAGCCTGGAGTCGTCCTGATGGGCAGCGGCTCTCTCCAGGGCGAGAGGTTCCAGGGAGGAAGCCAGGCAGCACCCGAGACGAGGGGCACAGTCACGCGGCCTGCTTCCCAGGAGCGTCGCCTCCTCACCCCTGCCAGGTGTTAGTCACTAACCCGAGTCCCGTCCACACAGGGAAGGGTCATTGATCTCCCTTTCTAGAAAAGTCTGAACTAGTTTTCTGGACATACCTTTTTAAGCTACTGTGTCCGTATCATCTGCTGAAATGAGAACAATCCAAAAATGCTGAAATAGTGGGCTGTCACGTGATCTTTTTCTCTGACCCATAACAAAGGTGACCATCATCTAGACCTGCATTTATGGAGAATGTCAGTCTATAAACTGAACAGAATTTGCCTTTGCACTGTCTGCCAAATATGCAGAGAGACGAGAACAGTCTAGTTTGCATGGAAGCAAATATCAAGAATCTTTTGTTCTGGGTTTTCTGTGGCTCCATTAGCATCTTCATAGAATCCAGAAAGATTTGAAATCTGATTGTTCAGATCAAAGTACAGAAGAGGTGGGGGAGCACTTTTCTGTTCCTTGATCCAATACATCTCTGAGAACTCCAGGAAGATGGCCAGTGGTCAGATCTGACAGATCAACCATGCTTTGTAGGAAGCCAGTGTATCTCTTACCTACATTTTCTCTTTAATTCACTGTCAGGCATTTATTTGTAACCTCTGAGTTATAAAGTGCAACTTTCTTTGATTCACAGGGAAATCAGGGTAGAGATGGCAATGTGTGTGTGTTTGTGTGACACACCCAAGCCAGTCCCACGGCTGCTGTTTTCAACCTGAGCATTGGCTGCCATTGAGGGGACAGCATTTTGATTGAATCGGAAGTACGGCTGGCCTCATCCTGGACGTGTGAGACTCCCCCTGCAAGACCTTCTCCCGTCCTCCCTGGCCGTCCATCATCCCAGCCCCACTGCTTTCTCCAGGTTGCACAGCGTGCGGTTTTGGGCACACCCTTCTCTGATCCATCTGTCTGCAGACCAGCACAGCCCCTCGGCCTTTCTCTGGACTGTCCAAGTGATGCTGCTGTAGCTACCACAACCATCCTCACTGTCTGAAGTCATAGGAAACGTGGTCACAACAGCACAGTGTTAAAAAATTACACCAGCAAAGTGCTATGGTTATCACACTGCAAAACCCAGACTGTCAACATTAGTAATCGCAATGCATATAAGCTGCACGTTTAAATCTCATCTCTTGGAGAAATGCGACAGTGAATGAATCACTATTGCAAACTTCAAATTTTGACTGCTAAAATCAGGGGTCATGGAGGGAAACCAAACCTCAACACCATTACAGAAGCAGATGACCTGTGTCACGTTCACTTCACACTAAAGCTGTGCTGTTCTCAGCCTGTAAATTTTGGATCACTGTTTAGGTTTTGTGCTTTTCCCTTAATTTTCTCTATCTACTGCCCTGGGGACTCTCTGAGTCCCAAGGAAGGTTTCTGGAGATAAGAAATTTTCAGTGATAAATCGAGAATGATCCCAGGTAAACTGAAACGAGTGGTCTTCTTACATTAGAAAGAGACCCCCATGTTTAAAAAGAATCAATGTCTTTACCTGGCAGGTGAATACCTACCATGAGACACCCCCACGCCCACTTCTGAGCTTGGCGTAACCATCTCTGCTCACCAAGCTCTGCCATGGGTTTCCCAAGGAACCTCTTCTCTCTCTACCTTGTTCCCACTGCCTCACTTCACACCCCTGTGGCACACAGAGCGCCCTTCACTCTAAAGACAAAAGTCATATCTCTTGCTTGACCGTGAGCCGCACAGCAGAAGGGAAGAGTGGACAGGTCCCTGGAAGTCTGGACGCAGATGCTTCTCGCAGATGTTCATTTGAATCCAGGTGGAGATGTGTGTGGGCCTCGGATGGGCTGATCACTGTCCCCGGCCATGCATGTGGCTGTGTGCAGAGGAGGCTGTCCTTCTGAGCCTGATGGCATTGAGAAATGCTCCCGTCGAGGCCTCCCAGGAAGACCAGAGGCTCTGCAAACCAGCTGTCCCCCATGAAGAGTCTGGAGGAAAGTGGCCCTGGCTGGATCTCTAAGAGTCACCTTTGTCCTTCTCTTCCCTGTGTCTCTGAGGAATTCTTTATTTCTCAAAGGCTTGGCAACAAGGGCTCCTCAACCCTTGTCTCTAGAAGCGAACTTCCTTTTCTTCCTTACTGACATTCTCTCCCACCCCTCGGTGCCAGAGTCAGAATGCAGGGTGGCCTTTTATACTCGGGGTCCACTTTGTCTACCCTGTGGTTACACACATTTACTGTCCCCTTTCCCTTTCCCCCTTGCCTGTTTGTCCTCAAGGTGCAGACCCGCCTTCTCCACCGTGGTCACCTGTTAGAGTCTGTAAACAAGTCAAAATAACACCTGGCATTTTGCCAGAGGAATGTTAGAGTTCGTAAACAAGTCTGGATGGTACCTGGCAAAATGCCAGAGGGAGTGGTTTGAGAAGTAACAAAAGCGAGCCATTAAGTATGGAGATTCCTGATTGGTTGACTGCTGTATCTAGTTTATGCTAATTAGATAAGCTGTGTGGAATGTATAAATACTGCTCCTGTCCTGCAATAAACGGCTCCCACTCCTGCTGTATCAACATACACAAGTTGTTCGTCACACCCCCCCCCCCCCCCCCCCCGGGTTATTTTGCTGCAGCCGGACTGCGGCAGTCACCCAGGTGTGCAATCCACAGGAGGCCTCTGCTGTCTTTTACCCAGCTGAGCAGGGGCTAAATCTTGCCTGGTAGCTCATTTTCCTGGGTCCACCACTCCACCACTGACTGAGAGGCCTGGCCAGCGGAAGAGCAAACAAACAGCCTAACAGAGGATTCTTTAGAAGTGTCTTCTCTTGAAGAGAAGCCGTTGCCTTAGCGGCCTGCTGTCCCAAAGTCTGCATTTGCCTGTGTCACTCATTTATAAAGGTGCCCACCAGCCAACTCAAGAAGACTCTGCAAAGTTTTCAATGGAAAACAAACCGCAACAAGCATGAGAAGCCCCGTGCTTTTCTGGATGGTATTTCAGTGGCCCTGAGATGTTCCGTGAACTGTGGACAGGTTTGGGGGCAGAAGAGAACCTCCAGGGATGAGGAACAGAGTCTGGGTCAAGACAAAGAAAGGCATGGTCCAGCAAGCCTGGCTGGTGGCCTCCCGTCCCTTGGTCACAATGACGCCCAGGCTAGCACAACTCTGAGGGAGGGGAGGACACTGCTGGGGACCCGGGAAGACTTTCAGTGTGGTGGTGGGAACAGAGCAGAAGTACTCAGAGCTGCCAGCCGGAGCTCAGGGCGATGCTTTAGACGCTGGGATTGTTAGACCGTGTTTTACCCAGCTGCCTTCAGTGGTGACAAGATCTCACAAAGCCCAGCATCGCGTCTTGTGGTGCTGTCTGGGATCCCAGCCCTGGCTTTGCAGAAGTGCTGGAGAAAGCCCATTCCTTGGCTGCCAGGAATGTTCTCAGCACCAGGCAGGGATCCGTGCTTCCTCCCTTTTCCAAGTTTTAATTTTCTTAGCCATGGTTTGCAAACCCAGTTCCTACAGAGCAACATTTCATGTTCCGTGACTGCAATGTTTAGTGCTGAAGAGTGCCACCGTTGAAATAGAGAGGAGGGAAGTCACACCCCAACCCAGACACAAGGGTGCAGAACAGGAAGATGGCTGAGTTTAGCTGCTGATGCCATGAATCTTTTACAACCCTTCAACACCGGAGGGAACAAGTAGTTCACAAAAATAAAAAAGCAGGAAATATTTATTAAGGTGATTGAAAATATGCCTTTAGAATCTCATCTCTACCACTTATGTGGATAATTTAATCTACTGCTCTCCAGGTTTTGCTTCATCATCTGTAAAATGGGCAAACAAAAATACTAAGCTCATTGGGGTAGTTGTATTAAATTAGATAATAAAAGTCAAGACCTTCGTACAGTAAATTGCACATTACACACTTAACAAATGCTCTGCTACAGAGAGTTGAAAAAGTGAAATGTAATCCTCCAGGAAAATATTTTGGGTCCATTGAACAAATTGATTCTCAGATGTTTTCAGGAAAAAAAAAAATGTTCACATTGGTCCTGACCTTTAGCACTTCATAGTCTAGTCATGGAGAAGACATAGGTACAAAAAGAAATATAAAATACATGAGGAAATGTAGACTTACCGCCAAAGTCGAGGCCACTGCTGTGTGAATTCAGACACAAAGCTTGCAGGAAATAGGGGGTGCTGAGCCCCAGCGTCAGGAGGACCAGGGTCCTGATAAAGGACATCAGCCCTGGAGAAGCAATGGACATCCAGAGACTGAACCAAGAGAAAACTAGTCCCTTAACAGAACCACTCCTGAGTCGAGGCCAGAAAAGAATGACAAAGTAACGGAAGAGAAACAGAAGGGCAGAATCCAAATGTTCCGTCTTGGCACAGGCCACCCTCTGCCTGGAAAAGGTGGGCATGCTGGCAGCGAGTGAGGAAGCGGTTTGAGTCCCTGTGACCCCAAGGCTGGAATAAGACAATTCTAACTGCTGTGATGACAGGTTGGTCAAGAGGTGGCGGCCCTGGAGTGACCCAGAACTCAATGAAACACTCATGCGTGTCGTTCTGTGGCCCAAATTAGGAAAACGCATTGAACCAACCCAACGATTTGTCTCTGCAGGTCAAAAATTTCAGTTGACCCCTAGGGGTCAAATTCAAATGTTATTTTGTTTTTCTTAGTAGTTTTACTTTTGAGAAAGTCGTTACAAGTCTCTCTCTGAGAAGAATGTTTTTATACAAACCCATGATTTCTCTGGAAGGTGGCTTCATCTTCTCGTGCCCCAGGGAGGTCGAGAGAGAGCAGATGGAATGTGAGCACACATGTGGTCCCTATCTAGGGTTCCTGTCTGGAGCTACTGGCTATTTGGGAATCACCAGCGACCATTCGGCCCAGACAGAGCTCCCTATTTCACTGTACACAGTTTATTCTGGTTCTACCACTTGCCCTGGTTCATGGGCTGTGTCTGAAAACATTCAGCACCTCCCGGTCTCCATCAGGCTCTGCTTCACCATAAGATCCCCTTTTTCTTTCTGTGCCGTCTCCTGGCATGCGCCCTCCAAACCCACAGTACCCCTGGAACAAATGTGACGTGACGTGCAGCACCAGGAGAGACGTCAACACCATATGTTACGCTCCTATTTGCTCAAACTTATGTGGCATTATCAATTTGAAATGTTCCTTTCAATTTTCTTTTACTGCACATATCAGAATAATTTCTTGGTAACTAATATGTTTCGACTTTTGGTTACAGTATGTTTAGAACAATTATCAAGGGACAAATTATTCAATTACTCTGAAATTTCTTTCCTGGTTTTCTTTTCTGAAATAAATTTACATAATACCCATGATCCTGATTAGGGCAGAATTCTTTTGCAATTTATGTTACAATGTTGTCCTTCAGAATTTTTTTGCAATTTATGTTACAATGTTGTCCTTCAGAATTTAGCAATTACACCACATGGCCAGACTTAGAAGTCAGGTCACAGACTGCAGATGCAGGTGGGCCGTGGGACTGTAGCCCAACAGGGTCCCATGGCCTGAAGGCAAATCAGAGGCTTATGTCCCTTTGCTACACCTGGGAGGTCTTGCTTACTCTGATACTTCCAAACTTTTCTCATGAATGGTCCCTTGAGAAAGCGAATCTTGGTCCCTGCCTTCTCAGGGTTAACCCTGGGGAAAAAGAATGACCCCAGAGGTGTTGGATTAAAGCTGGAAATTTGCCTCAAACATCCCCAAAAGAGCTTTGAAATTCTCTTCATAGGGATTCGGATGAATAGCTTAAGGTGCACTGTGTCATGGGGAAGTGGAGAATTCTGTGGACATTTAATGTGGGTGATGCTCAAATAATAACAAAATAATACACTCGGGAATTTAATAAAAGTTAAGAAATAAAAATAGCAAGTTATATGAGAGTATAGGGATACGAAAGAAGCCAGAGGAGACTAAGGAATATTTTTGAGTCATCTAACTAAATCTTAGTAGAACCTCTGGTAGACGAAATGCAGCTTTAATGAGGACACAATGGTGTTCGGGAACAGGGATTTGGCATATCGAATCTGATAACACCGAAGGATGAGGTCACATGGAGCTTGCTAAGACTTGGCTTGTTTTACTCTTAAGTAGTCTAATATGCTCAAAGCCTCTGATTCAATAAGACATATTGTTTGTTTCTTCATTGCCGGGACTGAGGGCTTGAAGAACAATTCAGTCCTGACGGCTGAGTTAAGGCTGGGCTGATGGTGCCAACCCAGGAAGCCCAGAGAGGACTGTACTTTTCACACTAGAAGACACAGCACACCTCCTGTCATCGTACCTGCCCTTGTCTGCCTTAGCAGAGCCAGTCTTCTAATCCCGTGTGGCAGGGAGTGTGGAAGGGCTAATGATACTTCTTGGCAAAATATGATGCTTACCTCCTTCATATACTGGAAAGGGCTTGGGGATTTGGTTTTAGAAGATGGGTTTGAACCTTAGTCCTGTCTCATACAGCTATGCAATCTCCAGGGGCCTCATGTATAAGACGGGAGCAGGAACTCACACCACGCAGGTCTGTGGAGAAGCTCACCGTGTGCCATCTCTGCTCACTGGGAGCAGTCACACCCAGAACACACTGCCCAGCCTCAAGTTGGCCCTGGGAGACGGAGCTAAACTGGCACCAGACTCTCAATTCAAAGCATATTTGGTAAACAAATGGAGTGACAAGTGAGGGAAGCACGATTTCTCTCAAATTCTGTGAAAACCCTCTGTTTCCACCTATCCAAATCCTTTCCCGAGTTCCACTTTGCCATTAAGCCTTCTTCTCGTCGGGTCTGCAGTGGTTGGCTAATCTCTGAGTTTTATATTTACAGATTCTTTCATTGCTCTTGGGTGTCTCTTTGCTCCACCTAAATAATTTGTGAGCTTCTTGAGCATCAGTAATCTGCTACTTCATTATTTCCTAGTGCAACCAATATGGTACTGTCCCCACAAGATGATTTTAATAAGCACTCTCTGACCAATGGACTGAAACCTTGCTTGCTGGTCGGAAACCTCACATGGTGCCTAATGAGCTGGAATAGGCAATTGGCTGCTGCATATCATACCAAGGAATGCCGTGGTGTTAATGTTATGTATCACTCACTTTGAAAATGCATATTGAAAAACTCTTGCTTTATGCACTTAACTGCATTTTACAAAGATTATTTGCATTTTCTAATCATTTTATGATATCATCAGAGTTTGATTGGTACTAGAGAGTAGTCATAAAATATTGTTTTCAGTTGAAAACATTTGATGAGGAATGCACGTCCCCTAACATTCTGGAATACCTGGAGCTAGAAGCCCGGGAACAGGCTTGATCTTTATTGGAAGGTTTTTTTTTTTCCTTTGCAAATCTTTGTTGTATTTTTTTTCCTTCCAACCCATGATTGTGTCTATTCATAGATCCTGTTAATTCAGTACCTATTAAGAAGTAATGGACCAGAAGCTCTTAGCTCTAGGGATTCAAAGCTAAGTAGGACAGTCTTTGTCCTCAAGATGCTTACTGTCTGGCCGTGGGACTCAATATTAAATAATTGCCGTAAAAATGAGGCAAAGGCAGTGATGTTCCTGTGCAGGGTGTGGCGGGAAGCCCTGAGGTCTTTGGTGTTCAGCCTGGGAAGGAAAACGGAGGCAGGGGTAGAGGACCAGATGCAGAGGACACTGCTCCGTGGAAGGAGTGGATGACTTGAATCTGAACTTGGATCCATACACTGTGACACTCTTGCAAAGAGCAATTATGAAGGTCATTGCCATCTGTGTTAGGCCATCTAGCCACAGAGTGTGCGAGTGAGTCCAAGGAGAGGAGCAAAGATGGAGGCGGGGACACCAGGTGGAGAGATGTGGCAGTCATCGGGGAAAGAGGCATGGCTGTACTTGTAGTCGTTCTCCGTGGAATGGTAGATGCTCTGATGTTGGAAGGCCCTGTATTCATTCTTTAAATACCTACACAGTTCATGAGTACCTTCTTATACAGTCATCTATGACCTTCTGGGCACTGAGGACAAAGGGACAGAGAGCACATCTAATTCCCATGAAGGCAGTGTTATAGGCCAGGCTACACGGGCAGTGGCCAAACAGACTCCACGTCCTGTAAGAAACGCTTCTCCCATGGGAGCACCCCGCCTCGGTGCCCCTCAACAGTTCTTAGCACAGCATGTTTGGTGACTCAAAATGGCAATTATACAGTGTAAAAGTGTTCTCTCTTTGGTGCCCATTTTTCTTGGACAGTGTACCCTGTCGGAGAGTGAGTGTCTAGATGTTAGAAACCCTTCTCTAACTTGTTCTCAACTAGGGATGTTATGGACCACTCCCCTTCTGCTTATGATTTTAGATCTCATGATGTTTATTTATGGTTTCAAATTATAGCAACAGCCACTTAAGACATGGTTTTGGAACTCAAAAGGTGTCCTCAAACCCCAAGAGGAGGTCAGGGGTGTAGACTTGCAGCCTGTCCCTTGGCCCAGCGGCTGGTGGATCTGGCCCACAGGTTGGTGAGTAAAGGTTCCGTCTCCTGCTTTAAGATGGACTTGGTGACTTATTACAATCTTTCCACAACAGCAGGAGAACACGGAAGTGTGGCCAGTGCTATGTGGTGGGTGTGACCAGGTGTGTGGCACCAGGAAGGGACTATTAATCCACCCGGGGGCCAGGAAACAGCCCAACAGCCAGCCAAGGAGGGCAGGCACAGAGGCAGGTGGAACAGTACATAGACACCTGCTCTGAATTCACTGACACCAGTGTGGAGTGCCCTGGTCTGTGCGGGGGAAACATGGCCGTTTCTGCATGGCCGGAGCGCCTTGGGGAGGGATCGTGTAAAAGGTTCTATGTCGTGGCAAGCAGTGTGTGCTGCCTGGAAGATATCTTAAGCCAGGATTCCTCCTACTGACTCTGTGCCTGGGAAGCTCTTCCCCCAGTAGATGGATGGATTTCCTGAAGAAAAGACGGGGGCTGAGGAGACCCAGAAGCAGTGAAAGGGTCTGAGTAAGGCAGGAAGTAGGAGATCACACAGAAGAGCTCAAATCCAAGAATCAGGAATAGGTGAAGGTTGTAGGGAGCGATTGCACAGTGCCCA